>NC_087512.1:48750297-49350297 GCF_036417665.1 Passer domesticus
AATCGTCCATTGATATTAGTACATTTATGTTTGTTATGTGTGTATTATATGTCACATATGGAATAAAATATGTAGTACATATTTACATCTATATATTCTTATGGATATGTATGTATTTACTTCTACTTAAATATATATGGAGTTGTATAGTTCTAAAATTGTATTTATTTAGTTCTGAATCTAAGATTCTTTAGAGAGGGATATTGATATTCCTGTATTTGTATACAGACTGTAAAGTGGTAGTAATGTGCAAAAAATTTCATTGTTAAACTTCAATTCATACTTGTGTATAGTGAGTTGTTGTAGAAAGTTGCAATAAACTAAACTTTTTAACTGAAGTTGATATTTGTATATATTTACAAAGCAAAATTCTCACAAAAAATTAGATTTTAAACTTAAATGTATATTTGGATGTTCATACATTGGCAGGACAATTGTAGCAAATTAAAACAAATTTAATTTTTAAACGAAAGGGTTTTTTATATATTTCTACATTACTAGTGCAGGTGCAGGTGTAGCTATCTGCAATAAATGCAATGATTCAATTGAAGGAAGTGTAGATTTGTGCTACCCAAAGCCAGGAGCAGATGGAAATGCTGCAGGATTGGGCCATGGAAATCCCCGGCCATGCCCAGCACATGCCCCACCTGCACTCAGGCTGGGCACGGGCAGCGCAGGTTTGGGATGGCAGCAGAGCCACACGTTGGCTCAGCACTGGCTGCCAAGGCCTGCTGAGAAAACTCCGGGACTCCACTGAGAGCAAAACTCCAAGCAGGAGCCACCTGGAGAGGACAAATCCACCCCCCATCCCACGGGCAGCTCTTTAGGAAGAGCTCCAAGTGTCCCCCTGAAGCTCATCCCAGAGCCCAGAAGCCAACAGGGATCCCGAGCCAGCTCTGCTGCCTTTGGTAGTACTTGGGCTGGAGAACTGGGAAGCAACAAGTTCTGACAAGCACTGAAATGATGGAAGCCCTTTGTGTGAAGTTCCCTGAAGGAACTCCCAGGGACACAGATGCTATAATAAGTAGTATGAGAATACACAAATGCAGTAACACCAGGAGATGGTCTGTATGACCCACAGGCAATGGCTGAGAAAAAGATTAAGTCTATATTTTATATCTTCTATTTATTATAGTATCTATATTAAAATATATAGTATGTAGTCTACAGATGATAAATTACATATATAATCAATTCATATGTGTTGTGTGATACATTTTGACATATTTTGATAAATATTTTTATTTTGTATAGATTTGATATGTTCCTCCAGCCTGGAGAGTGAAGATGTACAGCAGTCCAAAACCTTCTGCCCACACAGCAGTCAGCCCCGGCTGTGTGCATGCACACCCACCCACTGTCCTTGCTCTCCTCAGCACTTCAGGGCTGCTGTTTGCACAGAACTGGGATGAATTTAACTCAACAGAGCCACGAGTGAGGTGTCCAGCTGGTCATGAACACTCTCAAATCACATTATCACATGTCCTTTCATTCCTGCTGGGCACTGAGGAACTCTTAAAAGCACCAAAGACACAGAGAAGAGGTGAAAAAAATTGGCATCATGCTACTGCTGGTATCCTCATGGAGGAAAATCTGTTGGGTTTCTTAAGGTCATAGCTTTCCAAAAACTAGGAAAACTGCTCAACACTACAAGCCCAATTGTGAGTGGTTTCCTTGACTTGGCAAAGCTGGGATGGTAACAGTGGACTCTGTCCTTGGCTCAAATCACCTGCCCTCACCTGCAGACAAAAGCACCACCACCAGCAGAAGCTACATCACTCAATTTTCTCAAAAAACTGGGTTAAATTTGGGAGAGAAAAGGAAAACATATCAGACACTGTGGATTAATGACAGGACTCTGTGAAACAGTTGCAAAGCAAAGGGCAGCAGCTTCTCTCTGGGACACTCCTTGTGCTCCAGGGCAGCCGGGCTGTCCCAGCTGCCCAGGACCCGGCGCTGCGTGGGCTCTGCAGAGCTGCACAGCGGGGAGGCAGCTTCGGGCACCTCAGCCCCTGGCCAGGAGTGGCTTCTTGCTCTGGAGGGCTCCCTGGGGGCAAATGCAGGCTGCTGGCCTTCTGCTCTTGGCCCTAGCCTGGCCTTGCAGGGCTAATCCTGTTCCCTGTCTCAAATGTGCTAAAGACAGACTTGTTTGTTGCCAGCTCTGCACAGCATTGATTTGCACCACAAAATACTGAAGGACTGAAGGCCAAACTTCAGACCCTGGCTGAAGCCTCAACAACAGAACCTGAGCCAAAGCTGCCTTCTAGGTGACCCTTCCAACCAAATGTTCTGTGTATCTGCTCCTTAACCAAGTATTGCTATCAAAAGGATCAATGCATCCATTCACTGGGGAAACACGTCTGCACCTTTCTGCAGTAGGAAAATGGACAAGGCCACACCTGGCCCTGGCTCCTCCTTGAGCCCTGGGCAGGCTCGGGGAGAAAACCAAGAGGAGAATGAAATCAGATGTCCCCCAGCAGAAGCTGTCACGTTGCCTGTCCAGCACTGTCAAAGCCGGGCTGCTCTCACAGCGCAGTCGGAAGCCTCGTGGCTGGCAGAGGTGGAGGCACCGCAGGATTTCCCAGTTCCCGGCCGTGGCTCTCCAGGGCTTGGCTGGGACAGCTTCCCCCAGCTGATGTGCGGCTCTGGATGAAGGGGAAAGCATTGGGGTATCTGCTGATCTATCTTTCTTAATCACTAGAGGCAACCTTTTGTAATAATGCTGGGGTGCATTGCTTGGCTTCTCCTCTTCTGACTTTCTTGCATTTTGCATTACAGTAAATGACACTATTCCTCCAGCTGGTGTCTGTGTCTGCATCTCTGACCCTCCCCACCATCAAAACAAACACACAGCCAGTTTAGGACCAGACCTGCCTCTCTGCCAGCCCATCTCTTGGAAAAATCCCTGATGGCCATCTCTGCAAAGGAAATTCTCACTTGGCAACTTCCTTTTCTGCAGGTGGGTGAGAAAAGGAGCCACTCCCAGCTCTGGACACCTCTGGAAACCAGCTTCTTTCAGCAGTCACAGCCCTGAAATATCAACCTCCTTCCTTAACCTGACACTGGGAGCTCCCACCAAGAGGCCTTTTGTCCAAGGATGCCCACAGAAGAGCTCGAGGAGGGAGCAGTTTGGAACACAACTCCTCCAGAGTTTAAACCTGCCTTTACCTAATGAGCACACACCAACCTGTCCCAAAGGGAAAGTAGGCAGGAAAGAGAAGTGCCTTTCCCACAACAGCAAACATTTTGATTTCTTTTGTTCCAGCTGGAGAGTGGAGAGCATGGCCTACACCTCAGTTTGGGAAGGAACCCTGGGAATTGGCCTGATCTGGGAGCCTAGCAGAGGGAATTTTCCTAAAGACATGGAAAAGATTCTCTGGAAGCAAAAGATTATGACAATATTTCTGCAGGGAAAAAAAAAAAAAAAAAAAAAAAAGAAAAAAGAATTGAAGCATTTCAAGAAGTTCCCAGACTGAAATTTGTGTCCCAACATGACAGCCCCAAAGTCTCTGTGGTGTGTCAGGAAGCTCAGGAATGAACCTGCAGGGCTTGGATAAACATCATTGGTGTGCGTCCCCCAGAGCACAGGCAGCTCCCCAACAAGACTTCAAGGCTGAGGGACAAAGCTTCCCCCTTCAGCTCTCCACAGCAGCTCTAGGGAGTCTCTCTCCATTGCAAGGTCTCCTTTGTCAGTCTACAGTGACAAGAGCTGGCTGCAGGAGGCATTTGCATTGGAACTCTCCCCAGATGGGGGGAAGAAGAGGCGATTCCTGAGGAAAGAAACGTGCGACACCATCTGGGAAGACACCAGCATGAGTCCCCCACAACTCTAGGCCATTAATTGGTGCCCAAAAAGTAGGTAATAAAACAGTGCTCCATAGTGTGGGGCCCATAGGGTAGGTATTGGTTTGTTCATCACCAGTAGGGAGGGGGATAGCTCCACCACAAACTCACTCGCCTGTTCTTCACACAGTACTAGTTTTATACTTCTTTTTTTTTTTTTTTTTTTTTCCTTCATGGGCACATTAAACTTTCCTAACCTTCATCTTGTAGCATATTTTCTAATTATAGGATTTAAAAGCCCTGGTGGCACACTTGCAGTTTCTGCACGAGGTGGTCATCACTCTCCTGCTGGTCGTTTTGGATGAAGGCTCAGAAGGCTTCCTCGGGCTTGAACTTCTCACCTCTCATTTCTGCACAGTCTACGAGATTGTCTGCTCAAACACCAAGTGGTTACCGTTTGCAGTTAGCTTGCTCTGCTAAATGTGCTGATTTCTAGAAAGCGCTTCATTCCCAATCCCTGTTACAAAGGAAATGCTTTTTTTGGCACAGCTACAGCTTTTAGCATAGCTCAAGCATTTCCTCATTGCCTCAGCACCAAAAAGAAGCAAAGTAGGAGGGGGCAAACCAGGGACGCTGATGGGGCAACATTGTCTTCTTGCCCAGGCATTATAATTCCTTGGGTAAAGCAGCATCCATCCATAGGCCAGCACTTTAGCTTGGATGACAATGCTGACAAACCTGCTGCCCATCCCTGCTGCTGTAGCTGACTCGAAATCATGAGAAATGTGCCAACTCTGCCAAAGACTGGCAGACACGGTGAGATAAAAAGAGCCAGTCTGCTGAAAATGAGACCAAATGAATGTTTTCTAATGCCCCCTTCTCATCCTTTCCCCAGCCAAGCCAGAGCAATGTCCTTCCTCTCTGTCACCGATGGTGACCCAGGCACGGGATGCACAGTGGGGACAGAGCCCGCAACTGCTCCCAGTGCCTTCGCCACGGGCTTCCATTGCCCTGAAATGCCGTGCCGGGCGCTGCCCTTCCGTGCCGTGCCGTGCCGTGCGGAGCCCGGCCAGCGCCGGGAGCCGCCCCGCCCGCGCTGTGCCTGCGGCCCCGGCTCTGCCGCGCTCGTCCCCGCCAAGTCCGGCCCGCGCCGGGGCCGCGCTGGGCGCGAGCGCAGCGCCCCCCTCCGGCCGCGCGCCGCCGGCGCAGCCGCGGCCGTTGCGCCGCGGGCGTTGCGGCCACAGGCGGCGATCGGAGCCATGGCGGAGCTGCCGCTGCCCGCCGGGCTCAGCGCCAGCGCCTTCCCCGCCAAGCTGTGGCGCCTGGTGAACAGCCCCCGCGTCCGCTCCGTGCGCTGGGACAGCCGCGCCCAGGGGCTGCTCGTCGACCGCTCCCTCTTCGAGCGGGAGCTGCTCGGCCCGGGCCCCGCCCCCGGGGGCGGTGGCGCTGGGGCGGGGCCGGTGCCGCGCCCCTTCAGGGCCACGCAGTTCAGCAGCTTCGTCCGGCAGCTCTACCGCTACGGCTTCCGCAGGGTGCCGTGCTGGCTCGGCGCGGCTGCGCCGGGCGATGCCGGGGGCTGGCTGCACTTCAGCAGCCCCTGCTTCCGCCGCGACCGCCCCGACCTTCTGCTCCGCCTCCGGCGCCGGAGCGCGGCCGACAGGCGGCGGCCGGCGGCGGGCCGGGAGGGCCGCAGGCGCCCGCCCTGCGGCTCCCGGCAGCTCCCCGGGGCGCGGCCGCTGCCGGACGGGCGGCACGGGCGCGGCCGCTTCCAGCCGCTGCCCCGGGAGCGGCCGCCGCTGCCGCCCGGGCGCCCGCCCAGCGGCTTCCTGCTGCTGCAGCGGGAGCGGACGCTGCCGGACGGGCGGGAGCTGCGCAGCCCCCAGCCCGGCCGCCTCCAGCAGCGCCCCGGGGAGCGGCCGCTGCTCGCCCGGCGCCCGCCCTGCAGCTTCCACCTGCTGCACCGCGACCGGCCGGTGCCGGCCCGGCGGGAGGGGCCGAGCCGCTTCCAGGAGCTGTACGGGGAGCGGCCGCCGCCCGCCCAGCGGGAGGTGCTGGCGATCCCGCCCTGCGACTTGCTCGGGCTCCACGGGGAGCCGCTGCTGCCGCTCGGGCGGGAGGGACCCCCCAGCCGCTTCCAGGAGCTGTACGGGGGGCAGCTGCCTCCTCTCGACCGGGAGGTGCTCCGGCTCCAGCCCTGCAGCTTCCAGCAGCTGCACAGGGAGCAGCACCCCCAGCCCCCGGCTTTTGACCCACGAGGTAGGAAAAGAGTTGTAGCCTTGTTTTTCCCAAACATACTTAAAAGTGACCGTTTGAAGTATTTTTCCACAAGGCTCTGTCATTCTCAGCCAGCAATTGTCAAGCCTATTAGGAAGGGGAACCTAGAAGGCCAAAAAATTCTCTGCCTTTTTGTTCCTGCTTGCTGCCTGTGATGTTTGATCGAAGGCAGCAATAGAGCTCTGTATCCCAGAGCCACATTATGGAGCCTGACCAATGGGTTTGGATTCTTGCAGCCACCCCAGGCACTTCAGCATCCAGTGCTCCACCTGGCACTGCTGGTGCAGCATTAACAGCCTCCAGCTCAGCCCGTAACACACCTGAGGAAGAGCAGTCACCAGCAGTGGATCTTGCCTTTGCTGTGGAGCAAATGATCCGGGAGATCAGGAGATCCCTATCTGAAAGGTCTCCCTCTGCCCAGGTAACTCCATTGGAGGGGAAAGGAAGAGGCTGGGCTTACATGGAAAAGAAGAGAAACTTGCATCCCTGATGTGATTCCAAGAAAATACCAAATGATCTTGAGCTTTCTTTCTTTCCATTGTTCTTTCAAGGGCAATATTAATGCTGTGCCTGAGTCTTCAGGAGGTGAGCCTGTGGACAGAGCTGCAGCAGAGGAAGCCTCATCTGGCACGGAGAGCTGCAGGAACAGTTCCCCAGAGCCCGAGGAGCCTGGTAAGGACAGAGCCCCCCTTGGTTTAGAGAGGTGTGAGATGGCTGCTCGGAGCCTGCCTCTGGCAGCAAGGGAGATGAGCAGAGTTGAGCTCCTGTCTGCAGGGCTGGTGCTTCCTGGTGCCTTTAGTTCAAATCCTGCACGGGCACAACCTCCCCGAGCCCTGCCCTCCACGCTTCTCCAGAGGCTCTGACACTGAGTCCTCTGCTGTGGCAAGGGAGCAGGGAATAAAGCTGACCTTGTGGGAGTTGTGTCACCAAGCTGGATGTCCCAGTTTGGTTCATAACTCAGCCCCACCAGCCTTCAGCTTCAGCCATTTCAGTGGGGACTGAGGTCTCTCTGTCACTGAGACTGTGTTTCAAGCTCAAGACTTTGCTGAGACTTTATCAGGATACTTAAACACTTTACAGAGTTCAGTTTTGAACCCTTGGAAGGATCCCTGTTCTTTAAAGAGCAGGCTTCAAATTGCCAAGTCAGAGTTTGCCTTTCAGGCCATCTTTTACAGTCCCTTGTAGAAGGACAATTGGTGCTCAAGGAACATTTGCACAAGGGCCAATATTGACTCAGTGTTCCCTTTGCTTTCCAGATCACATGTGACCGACCTCTCCAGGAGGGCTGGCCTGTGTGGCAGGAAGAGACAGAGGGAGAGCCTGGAACATCGGGCAAGTTGAATTCCTCTGTCTCTAGTTATATTTATAGATGTATATAGTTATGTTTATTTATCTAGGTAGTGTATTTATAGATTTATGTGATTATATTTATCTGTATAGATAGAGATCTGTACAGCTAATTTATTTTTGGTTTTACTGGTATATCGTTATAGCTTTAGATATGTTGTTGTAGTTATAGATGTGCACAGTTGCACTTATACCTGTGTATAGTTACATTTACATATATACATTTGTAAATGCCTATTTATATTTGTATATGGGGGTTTAGCTACGTAGATTGATATTTATATACACCTTTTTTTAACCTCTTGCCCTGTTCTGCTTTCTCGCTCACCTCTTGCTTTCCCCCTGTGCCCCCTGTGTCCCCTCTCCCTGGGCTGGGTCCGAGCTGGCGGCCGGGCCGGGCGCAGCAGCAGTTCCAGCCCCGCGTGTCCCTGGAGCGCTGGGAGCTGCTGGTGGCCCCAGGCACTGTCCCCTGAGGAGCTGCTGAAGGACGGTGAGACTGAGGGGGCTGAGGGGGCTGAGGGGGCGGTGGCGCTGAAGGGACGGTGACCCTGAGCTGCTGTTGGGGCTGAGGGCTGTGGGGCAGCCCAGGGCCATGGTGGCACTGAGGTGACAGGCAAGTGGCACAGGCTGAGGGGGTGGCGGGTCTAAGGGGACGGGATGGGTCAGAAGGGACTGAGGGGGGTGAGAGGACTGTGAGGGGCTGGAGAAGCTGAAGGGGGCTGGGGGTTTGGCGAGAGCATGGCGGGGCTGAGGGGATGGAGGGGCCAGATGGGAGCACAGAGGGCTCCGGGACTGCAGCTCTGCCAGGCCTTGGAACCAATTTCAGAGCCTCCACTTTTGCCACAGCTGTAATGACCACAAGGACAGCTGGAGACTGCCAGGAGCCAGCAGAGAGAAGCCGAGGGCCAGCAGTAGGAGCAGTGAGCGGGGCCCTGCTGCTGCCAGCCTGGAGAGAGCCCAGGTGAGGCCCCAGGGCCGGGGAGGCAGGGTGGGGCTGAGGCTGGCGTGGGCTGTGGCCGTGGGCCCTGCCCGTGCTGGGGCTGCTCAGCGCAGCTGCCCCGGCTGGCACAGGGGCTGTCCTTGGGCAAGGCAGCTGTGCCGGCAGGGCCCGGGATCTGTGCCGGCTCTGCCGGGCTGCCGGGGCTGCGGGACGGTCCCGCCGCGGCTGCGCTCACCACAGCCCGGCCCGCTCGGCTGCTTTCTCTTTCTAACCCTCCTGGGGAGGCTCTGACATTTCCTCTTCCCTGATGGAAGTGCAGCTGCTGCCAAGGGAAATGTCCCCATACTGACTCAGTGTTTCCTTTCCTTCCCAGATGTGCCATCTGCTGTCCCTGGCCAGGAGATCTGCCAAACTTCATCTGCAGGCTCAGAAGAACCGGTGTCCTTCGGCCACCCTCAGTTTCCTCTGAAGATGGGATCACCTGCAGAGCAGAGGGGACCAGCTGCAGCTCCAGGCCCAGCTCTTGCCAGTCACAGCTGAGCCTGTGGCAAGCTCCAGGAGCTGCTGCCATCTCCCTCCCTGTTGGTAGCTCACTCCCTCCAGTCCCCAGGCCCCGCCCATCCATGTTTTTCCCTCCCAGCTCACCCCTTCGCTTTGCCTTCCCTTATTAAACAGTTTGGCTTTTTCATTTGACTCGTGGATCTGTCCATGGAGCTGAAGCAGCACAAATTCTGAGCCTGGGGACACGCAGGGCCCTACTGCCATTCTCTTCTACGCCGTCATCTGTGCACGGGCAGGAAGGAACAAGGGTAGCTCAGGCTACAAAGGTCCCTGTCCTGCTGCTCCAGTTGCACAGCACTGTGGAGTTAAAGGTGGTGCTGAGCACGCTGAGGGGAACAAGGACCCTGGGTTTTAGAAAAGCCAGCTTGAGTATGCTCTTCCATGGCAAGCATCCACCAAGGGCAGAGGAGCTTGCGATGCTGGAAGTTCTCACCAAGAGCTTCCTGAAAGTACAGCAATGCTCCATGCATACACAGGGACAGGAAGAGGGCAGAACCAGAGACCATGGTGGCCTAACAGTGAGCTCTGGGTGTGACTCAAAGCAAATGAAGCAGCAGCAGAGGCGCGAGCGTCCCAGTGGCCGCAGCGCTGTCAGGCAGTGCCTGCAGGCTGGGTGCGCTTCTGGCAGCTCTGCTCTCCCCACAAGTGAGGAATTGCAGCCCCTGCCTCAGGCCCAGTCAGAAAGCCAACCAAGTGAGACCAGAGGCAGGGGACCTTCCCAGCTCTCTTGGGCATGGCTGCAAAACAGCCACTGCGTCTTCCTGTGCCCGTGTTTGGGGTGTGCTGAGCCCAGAGCCGGCCAGCTTGTGCTCTGCTGTGCCAGGAGCGCTCTGGGCGGGCAGAAGTGCTGTGTGCACAGCGGAGCGTCCTGCAAGGGGCTGACCAGAGCCTCCTGCGGGAACAGGGCTCCGCTCCCTGGCTGGGAACAGCCTGCTTTTGCTGCCCTGAGCGCAGGCAGGAGTTCAGGCACGTGCAGAGGCAGCGGGCAGCTCGTGTTTGTAGGGGCCCGGGGCTGCGCGCCCAAAGCGACGCGTGGGCGTGGGGAAGGAAGTGACACAGAGCTGGGGGAGGGAAGATGAGCTCGAGCTGGAGTGCCTGTGCTGCAAGGAGCAGAAGGAATTCAGCCTTGCCAGGGTTTCTGACATTTGTGTTGGTGTTCCCTGGGAAATGCTGACATTTGGGGAAGTGCCTTTGGAGGAGAGGAGCTTGATTCTCAAGGCAACTGCTTCCCCAGGAGCCCCCAGTGAGGTAGGTGCAATTACAATCTGCACCCCAGCTCATGCTCAGTATTTACTACAATCTTAAATAACAATAAAGTCAAACACAACAGATGACTGATGTTCCTACCTTCTGCTTCCCAAACACAGCCAAGGGTGGCAGCAGCTACAGCTCCATTCTCCTGAGCTCACAGCGCAGCGCAGCTGCTCCAGCCACACCAGCACGGGACTGGCCGCAGGTTGTACAGCCCGTGCCTGAGCCAGGATCAAAGCGCGTTTCCTCTCAGGTAATGGGAGCCCCGCGCTCTTCCACAGGAGAATGAATGTCAAGAATGCCAGAGCAAATTGAAGTCTCTTGAGCCTGGTGAAGGTGAAATCTGCTTCTGTCCTTGTATAGAGCTATGGGTTTGTTTACATGGCTTCTCCTTCCCTTTTCTGCCTGGCTTTCTCACCTGCAGTTTTCCAAAGAAAAGTGAAGCCATAGGTGGAATAAATAGACTCCACAACCTGATGTAGTTATGAAGTGGGTCTGTATTGTCAGCACCGGGCACAAGTGAGATAGCTCTCCTGAAAACTTGTGCCCTGAGCCCTGGTTTGAGCCCCATCTTTTATTCACAAAGGTGCTCCATATACATGACATTCAACCCCTGGCCCTGCCTGTCCTCGCCTGGCATGATAATTAGATCCATGCCCTTCTGAGCATGCCTTGTTCATGGTGGGGGTGACATAGGAGTCTTTGGTGGTCTCTGAGGCTGAAGATTGTGGTCATCCGTATGGCTGAACTTTTCAACTTTTCTCCTTTGTGCGTGTGCTTTGGTCCCTTGGTGCTTATCTGAGTACGTCTCTCAGTCTTGATGAGCTTGGAGAGAGAGAGGAGCCCTTTATCTGGGTTTCTGCATCCTTGGTCTTCTCCCAGTATTGTTCTTTATGCAAGAAGCTTCTAAAATTGGCGTTTTTCTATTCTATAGAAAACCTCTATAGACAGAGGTTTCTTAAGTAAATGGTTAAAATTCAACACATAATTCTGCAAGCTAAAATTTAAATGCTTAATTCATATTGCTAACTCAAGGGAGTTCCAAAAATCTCTCTTTCAAAAGCAACAAACCTTTGAAAGGTTAAACCTCAACATAACTGTGATCCTCAATCAATACCTCCATTTTCCACTTGCTTAAACTCTCTTTGTCCTGGGCACTCTGTATGGCCTTTTTCCTGGAAGCTCTCTGGCTGTCTTGAATGCTTATGGAGTAAAACGTAATCCCTGATCTATTTTCAACTCTCTGCACAGACAGAGACTGCTGGAAGGGAGGTAGGACTGGTATTGGGGACCTGGCAGCTTGTCCAGGAAACAAAATGATTGAAATTATGGCAATGTGGACAAGGCATGCAAGTCCAGGTGGTAAGCTCAAACATGCAAGTACTTGCAGTTTCCCCTCAGTACTTGACAGTTTAGGGGTATGGTCTCTTCTTATTTCTGTCTCTTAATCCTCAATCCTTGCCACACTCCTTCAACATCTTTTGCATTGTGATCTTCCATGTTTTCTCCCTCCCTTCTTCTTTCTGTGACTTTCTGTACACGCCAGACAATCTGTCATACACTGTCAGCTTGCTCAGTCACCCGAGCAGTGATAATGATGGTGTAGAAATTGTAGTGGCACAGTAGGCAAACGTGTCATGCTTCTGTGTGCCCTCTGCAGGCAAAGCTGCTTCCCAAAGCTTCAGTCAAACTTGGAACAAAGGCTTGTCACCACTGCTTTGTTGTGGTTTATGCATTGATGGAGCAACACTTCTGTCTCAGCCCGCTTAAGCCACTGCAAAGCTGGAATTGTTGCTTTAGCAGCAGATGTGATGGCAGGGTTCTTACTGCTCCATAGTAAGAACTCTGCAGTTCTTCTAGAAGAGGTTTGTGATCTTTGTGCAATAAGAGCGATGCCTTAAACTGCTGCAGTGCAAGTCATGCACTCGTGAGATGTGTTTTCAGACACAGGTATTTCTATATATGCCTAGTGAGTGGCCTCCTGGGGAGCAGGGACAAACGAGGAAGGAAAGTGGGCTGATAAAACATGCTTCTGCTTCAAAAAAAAGCCATGACTTCCCTTCACAGAGAAGGATATAAAATTTTTCTTCATTGGCCTGAAGGGAATAAACAAGTCTCTCTATGTCCTGATCTTTTACTAGTCTGAAATTGTTCAGAAAGGTTGTAATTTTTTTTTTTTTTTTTTTTTTTTTTTTTTTTTTTTTTTTTTTTTTTTTTTGGTGGGGGGTTGGGGTCTGCATTTCAAGCCTGTTCTCCCAGCAGTCAGGGCCCTGCACAGCTGCTGTGGGTGGGGCAGGTGCTCAGGTAATTACCAACAGGTGCTTGGTAATTACTAACAGCCAGGTGAGAAGTTGGCTTGTGCCTGGTTGAGGGCTTGAGGACTGTGGTGAGAGAAGGGCCAGGGAGTGGAGTGGAAAATACTATTTACACAAGCAGGTATAGGTGGATGTCTGGGGTGTAGGTGGGATTTAACTGGTTTTGGTACTGCATTTATGAAGAATTGAACATTTAACTCTGAGATAGGACTATTTAGTTGCTACTCTAAATGCTGGGTTTACTGACATGGAATGTAGTTTCTTTGTATTTTGCTCTGAGAGTGTCTCAACAACATTGACGTCCAATTACAGTCGTCATAAACACAAGTTAATATCTTACTTTTTGTTGCAAACAGAAGCTGAAAGGCCCAATGGATCTTGCATTCAGTAATGTACACATTTCTAAAAGAAGTGGCTCTCTCCTGTTCCTGTGGCTGGCTGGTCTCTTCAGGCTAGAAAAACATTTCTGGGAGCATTTTCTTGCTGCTCCAATATCTCTATGCCCTTGGAACCTGATGCAAATACTGCATGTTTCTAAAATTATCTCTAGGCCCTTCCATTTTCTACTTTGCACCTGTCACCTAGGGGAGAAACCAGTCTGATAAGGTTTTATTTTTTGTAGGCCTCTCCAATTGCAGCCCATTGTATTTAGCTGCAAAATCCTAAATCATGCTATCAGGATACCTGAAATGGACACTGGTAGAGAGTAAAAAAACAATGCCTGATACAGATGCTATCAACTATTTTTAGTTCCTGACAGTCCAGTATTGCCCTTACCCAAGGACTGTTCTTGTTTTTTTCTCTTTTTCTCAGTTCTCAGTTCTGTGATGGCTGAGAAACAAAAATCCCAAGTAAGGGTATCCAGAGTAGATGGACATGATGAGAATTCGGGGTAAATTTGACCATACACTGATCTGTAGGATTGCCCTCCTCCATGGAAGACTGTAGTGGTGTGATTGCAATCATTTCTGCTGGTCGGTGTTTTTAGTGTTAACACAGCTCCCCAGGGAGCCAGCCAGATTTTATGACTCTCTTTGGAACTGAAGGAAAAAGAGAAGAAAATGTGTCTGTGGTGTTTTCCTGCAGCAGTTCCACATGCTATTTGTGGCATGTAACAATTAGCTTCCACACCTAGGAACTGCTTGTGCTGCAGTCTTAAGTGTGCTAGCTGTGAGAGCTGCTTCTGGAGAAAGGTGATTTCTATTACTGCTGTGTAAATTCTTCCTCCAGAATGAGAACAACCCAACAACTTCCTAGTTGCTTCCAGATGGTTGCATAAGGGTTTGTATTTGTACCCCTGTTGTTGGATGTTTGAATTCTGTAGTCAAGCTACCCAAAAGGTCCAAGAGCTGTATCCAAGCAAGGGTGTGTTTGGATGGTGGTCTGGGACAGAGAGTATTCTCCTCTGTAGTTAAAACTGGCCAAGTTTAAGCTTTTTAATTGACAGGCATTTTTAACTGGAAAAATAACAGTTTTTGAAAGAGAGAGTTTTGAAATCCCCATAGTACATAATGTAAACCTAGAGCATATTTTACAAGCTCACTTTGGGAACTGCTTGCAATTCAATGTTGCCTCCTGAGGTCTCTCAAGTTGTGGGTGTCTTAAAGAAGAAGAGAAATAGGAATTTACGAGAGAGGAAACAGAACTCCAGAACTTTTCACTACACCCGTCCTGTACCGAAGTGGCTGTTGTGAAAAATACAGCCAGCCCCATGAAACTTAGCAGTGTGAAGAGACTGCTGCACAGCATCAGCTGAACTTCAGTGTGTCTGAGCCAGTACTGCTGGCACAAATGCCGCCAGCATTATCTCTGCACCCTGGGACACTTCCCAGTTCCTGTGCCTTGACACTGCTTTCCCATGGGGCTGGGGAAGGCGTTTGGCTCTATGAACTGGCTGGTGCTGTGAAACAGGTCCATTTTTGCAGATGAGGTGATGGTGTGCACGTGTCCACATGTCTCCCTGCCTTAGTGCCCTTTGTGAGCTTCTTACTTGAGCTGGGATTTGTGGAGTGGTTAAAGCTTGCTGCCTTTTATTTCTTTGCTCCTATTCAGAGAAATGAGTTGTTGAAGTCCCTGAAATGTTCTGTTTTCATCCTTATGCAAGACAGTGAGGAATGCGTTCTTTTCATCCCTTAGGTAATTCTTTGCTTTATTATTGCATGCAGTGAGATAGGATTAGTGTGGGTTACAAGCAGTAAGAGAATATGGAATCAGACAACAATAAGCACAAGTGCAAAAGGTAAAAATAGTCTCAGGAATTAACCTAGTAGTTTGAGATTTCTATGAATATATAAAACACTTGCAACAATGCTTAAATCTTTTTTTTTCTTTCTGATAAAAAATGTATTTTCAAGTATTTTGCATACGGGATTCCCCTGGGATGTAAGAACGTGAAGCATTTCAAGTCTGCAGCTTCAGGAATGAAATAAACTTTTGACTCAAGTTGTCAACCTGAATAAACTCTGAACTACCCCACAGCAATTGCAAGTTATAGCTAATAATGATGGAATAAAACCACAATTGCTCTTTTTCCTCTTAGCATTTTCTCCCTGGTCCTATAAAGATTGGGTTTGTGCCTTGTTCCTTAGTTTGGTTTCCAAACCATTCCATGTCCTCAATAGATCTGGAGAACTGCCTCATGCGTAGGTCTGAAGAATCAGTTTTGAATCTAGGAAATTAAAGGAAGAATTGCACTTCATAAGCTTGGGCTTCTGGATTGAAAGCTTTAGATCATTCAAGCAGACATTGCTGAGTGTTCAACCTGGTCTGGCAGGCTCCTCTCTCTGAAAGGTGGGCAACTGAAACCTCTGTGTTTGCACAGAAAGGCAAGTTATAGGATAGCTGGGAATTGGCTCTGGCCAGCTGGTGTCCCAGGTGTCATCTTTAATAGTTGTTTTCTTATGTTATTAGTAACCAGGCCATTAGGCCAAGCACCTGTATTGTTTGGGTTTTTGGTTGGTTTTTGTTGTTTTTTTTTTTTTTAATTTTTAAAAATTATTTGAGGGTTGGTCTGTTTGGTTTTGCTTCTGTTTGCTTGTTTTAGTTTTGGCTAGCTGCGTTGGCAGGTGGCTGTGAGTGCACTGTAGTACCCCCAGCGGCTGCCCAGCTCTGCTCTATTATGTTTCTTTTTCTTAGCCAGGTCTCATAAGCCCTCAAAAGAAATATAATACAGCCAAGGACAGCTTATGTATTACTTTGGGGGCATAAAATTAGCAGGATGACTTCTGCAGCAGTGTTAGAAACAAAAAGGTTTAATAAAAGGCATAATAACAAAGAGAAAAACTCGAGCCAGGTGCAGAGGTCTGCTCCTGGTAAAAACACCTCACAAAAGCACTTAGCTCTTTTCTCTTCTTTTTCTCCCTGATGGATCAAGCAGGACTTTTTGGCTTCTATCCAATTAGATGTCCTCAAGTATTTGGTGAAGTCCCTGAGGTCCCATGAGGTGGCTTTTCACCTAATCCTTGAGAGAAACTTTTGGCCTTCTTTCCTTTTTTCGGGGACAAAGGCTAGTTTTGCCACTCTGCCATTAGGGTGCACACTCCTACAGACATGGCTCTGTTTTCTTTCTTGCTCTCTTACCTCTGTGGCACTCAAAGCCATACTTGCTATTGTAGTCATTAGCTACAAGGTCCTGCTAGGATGGTTGACTAATTCAGGAACAAACAGCCATGCTGCCATACCAGGGACACTGCTCTGGAAATGGGCAGAAAGAGAAACCATTCAATGTTTTTCACTTTAGAAATGTTCCATTGCAGCTTTATCTGCAGCAGAGTTACATTTACTGTACTGTCCAATACAATTCCATGTGTCCAGAGCTAACTTTAATCACATAACTTAGGAGTGTCCAGCTGTAAATCTCACAGCCATGGGATCAAAAGTCCTTTCCACTTCTGGTTAAGTGGCTCTCCTTTCTGGGTCTGGATGTACACCCAGTCTCCTGAGTAGTGAGGACATTCTTGAACATTCAGGCTTATTAGTGAGACCAAAACAACAAACTTGCATGATGATAAAAGCATTTCCTCCTAAGGGTTACAGATGCTCTAGCAGCAGCATTTCGGCCTCCATGCATAAGGGTGGCAGACAAGGCTCAATAGCCAGGAGTGCCAGAAGCAGGCAGGGCAGGAGCAGTTTGCAAAGCTTCTGGTGGCAGACAAGGCTCAATAGCCAGGGCTGCCAGAAGGAGGCAGGGCAGGAGCAGTTTGCAAAGCTTCCTTAAGAATCCGGGGAAACCGAATCCCCATTTAATCCCCATTTTCTTTCCAGAGAGCATCTTGGGATATTTCAATCCACCACCTTCTCTCAACAACCATAACTTTTTGGAGGTGATGCCAAGATTTTGTTTTCTCAGTTTTGATCCTTAAATGCTGAAATAACTTACAACAACACAGACGAAGGTCAATGGGCTTCAGCTCTTTCTCATGCATTGCTTGGGGTTCTCTCCCCTGCAAGGGGTCCAAACTTGTCACATCACAGGTTGTTCCCCGGGCAAAAGACTAGGAATTTTCACCATGTGCTTCCTTCTCCAAAAGTTCTATTTCATTCCCCCAAATCCAAATTCGCAAAACATTCTCCATTTCCCTTTCTTTGCAATCATTGCTTATTTTCCCGTGTAGTTCAACCACTTCTGTTGCAGAATGAGGTAGCACTGCCAGACACTGCATCCTGATAAGCGAATTCCTTCTTTATCAGTGAGCAGGGCTTGGGATGAGGAGGGAAGAAGATTGGCTTTGCAGAGCCGAACCTCTCCTCCAGGGAGCAGAGGAAGGTGACATCATCTTCGGGGCATCCTACCTCTGTATTTTATAGGGGCTGGCGGAGTTTAGAGTGAGGGGCGGGGTTGGACTTTGAGGCATTAAAGCCCTCCCAAGGGCTGCAGGGCTGACCTTGCAGTCAGGAACGCCCTGCTGTTCCTGGAGTCTGGAAAACACTGCTTCCAGACCTTCCCCAGCACTGTTAAATTGCAACTCTAAACCTCTCTGGCTTTGGAGGAACATGTTTAACTGATTTCTCATGGTTTGGGGGCTGGCTTCACCCTGGCATTCAATTCCTGCTCTGGCCTCAGGCTGGCTATTGTTTCAGGTTCTGAGGCAATTTGCAGCTGATGGGCACCATACAGCTCTGAGTCAAACCTCCATGCATATGGATACCACGCATGGTCCTTTACTGGGAGTTTTTAATTTTCTTCTACCAAATTTCATGTTTCTCCACAAGTAACTGTGGATGGTGCTAGTTCCTCTCCATCCCCATCTCTCTTTAGGGCTGGACAAGCTTTCTATATAAGCTTTTAGCAAGTGCGGCAGTGGAGAGCAGTTCAGATCAGTTTCTGCGTGGGATTCCATTACTTTTCTGCCAGAAAAGAGCAGCTTTGACTGAAAATTTATTTCTCCTTTGTTATGTCATGAACAGTTAATGCTGTATAAAAGGCCCAAGTCACCTCAAGAGTACCTGGCTTGCTGTGCCAATTAAAATGCAAGCATCCAAAAATGTTGCTCTGTGAGACACTTTAAAAGGACTTCAACTTGTTCATGTACTCTAAGTTAGAAAAGCAGGAGAAATACCGACGAGATGTTCTCAAGAGTTCGGAATAACATAAAAACCCTTGACTGGCAACGTTTGAAAATCAGAGAACTTTAAAGGCAAAAATAATTTAGAGCAGGATTCAATCAACATAAAACATTCCATGAAGGATTAACTTAGCCCATTTAACTTATAATCTCTGCAAGTTAATTTACATTTAGATTATTAAACCTGTTAGATTTTAAATTATTCAAAACTCTGAGAGGAGGGAAAAGGGAGAAGAAAGAGAAAGAGAGAATGACAGAAAAGAACCAACATAGCTATCACTCCAGGTTCCAGTGGTGTTCAGCTGATAGAAATTCCAAGAGGAGGTAGGGTCAAGACATGTGGTGGCCACATATCCCAAGGTAAATAGCCTTTGGCTCTCCTGGGGCCTTCCCCCACATGGGGCTCCCACTCACTTGGCCATTTAGGAGCTGGGTTAGGGGCTCCAGACACAGGTGTGGAGCATTGCCTCTGGTGTGCCAGGGATCAGCGGCCACTGCTGGGCTGGGATACAGGCCTGGGGGTGTGGGGCGTGCTGAGTGGGGCATCGCCTCACCAGAGCAAGGCTTCATCTGCCCCTTTCCCTACATACAAGCCCCTGAAGTGTTGAGCCAGCACTCTCTTCTAGTCCCTCACAGCAAGGTGTCCAGGTTCCTGTGCTTCTTGGCTGTCAAGACTCCACAGATTTGCAACTGGATCTTAAGAAACTTGGACATCTATTCCTTCCAAAAGCGGCTGCATGAGGGTTGTTTATACTTTCTAAGGCATTCCCTCCATTCTATGTCCTCTTCTTGAGGTGGTCCTTGTAAAGCCTCTCCTCTCTCCCCTTCTCCATGACAATGGAAAGGGACAATGGAGAAAACAATCGATGAGAGGTTAAAACTATTAGAGTTACAGTGTAGTGAGGAAATAAAAAGCAGTGCACAACAATAAGAAGAAAATTGTGCAAAAGGGGTACTGGCTTATGCAACAAAGGTGAAGTGTCACATGGGGCTGCTGAAACAAAGACAGGATGGCGAGGGCTTACAGAATGGTTCTGATGGTAGATGGGGGCTGCTGGTGCTGCCTGGAGCAGCTGTGCACCTGCAGTGGCAGTTTCCTGCTCCCTCTCTGCAGCAGGGATGGTGGCAGTGGTGATGGTGATGGGTGTCTCTCTGTCCCTGCAGAGCTCTGTTTGGCACTGCCGCTGCCATCAGTCTGCCACGCTGGGCATGTGTGTGGGAATGGGATCTGCCGCTTCGCTGCCTCTTCCTACCACCCTGCTGGGCTCCACTTGGCTTGGCTGGACTCACTTGGGATCAGTGTCACCACTGTGGCTTGCCTTGTTCTGCTGGAGCAGAAAAACAGTCCCACATGCCACCCTGGCCCTGATGGTTTCAGCTGTGTGTCAGAGCTGTCATTTCTGTGCCACCCATCTCAGCCCCATCTCCTAACAAATACTGTGGAAGGACAAAAATGGGGGAAAAATGGGGTGGTGCTTTGGTCCCAAGGCCTCCCTGCTAGAGTGAGTCAGACAGAACAATCCTCCTTGCATTCTCTGTCATGGCATTTCCCTGCTGAAATCACACCCATGGCTATGATGTAAAATGTTTTGAATATATAGTATTCAATAATATAATATACATACATACATATATACATACATATATATATATAGAAAGATCCATGACCATGTCTCTGTACCTAGGAGAAACCACTAAATGTAATTAAAGCAGTGCTTCTTCTCCTTGTTTTCTGATTTCTAGAACAAAGGAATAAGCCTTCTGGTTTTTGCTCAGCAGAAATAGTGGCCAAAGACCACTAATGTGGTTCCTCACATCCTGGTCCCTTCTCAGTGCTCAGCTTCTCAGTGTGGGCTCCAGGGGCTCAGTGTGTTTCTACTCTTAGATGCCTTGAGCAACAGGTGATGGACTAGGAGGGCTTTGTGTGTTGCTTTGTAACAGAGGAGAACTTTGCAGGCTTTTTTTGGCATTAGGTGTAGAGAAGGTCTGGTTCTGTGCATGAATTCACAATCCAGCCTAGGGCGGCCGCTATTGTGATGTCAGCGGCCGCATCCCGGCGTTGTCAAGGCAAAGTTGTTGTGCCGAGGCCTGGAAGGGCTCAGTGTGCAGAGCAGCTCTGTGGCACTCTCACTGCGGGCAGAACCTGCTGATCGACGAGGTCTCTGCCAGCAGGACTCTCAGTATTTTTGCTTTTCCCCACAGGCGTTGTCTGCTGCAGACTTGAGCAGCGCTGCTCAAGCCATGGAGGGAGTGTGTGCTGCAGTTTGCACAGCTTTTTCTGTGGCAGAACCACTGGGACTTTCTCAGTCCCAGGTTTCTATGGGTTGAGTGGCCAAAGAGGACAAAAGGTAGACATCAGGCAGTATTTTGTGCTGTTGACGTGCTTGCTGTGTGACACAGGGGTTGCAGCTGGAGTGATGTAGTGAAAGCAGAATGCTCTGTCTTTGGGTTGACTTTTTGGTGGGCTTGCCCAGCACAGGCAGTTTTCTTTCAGCATCTGGTTGTTTTTCCCTTGTGTGTTGCAGGTCACATCAGCCATGCCTGGAGAGAATCCGGTCTTTGGGTGAGTGGGAAAGGAGCCTCTGGCCTTGGGAGCATTTGACAATTGTGGAGCAAGCTGTGAGCTGGGCCTGTTGCAGACCAGTGCCAGCCTGGTTGCATGAATGAAAGTACAGTCCAGACTCTTTGCAGCAAGAGCAGCAGCAGCAGGAGGAGCCTGGGCTGTTTTCTGCAGTTCCTTTTCAGAGCTTTTAAGCAGCTGGAAGTGGGGTTGCTTGGTGCTTTAAGCCATGAGAGAATTTCACCTGCACAAGAGAGTGCAGTCCCATCTAATTGTCCCATTTTACTTGAGTTGGAGCAACTTAGAATCCCATTTCCCTACAGATGATTTCTCCTTAGTGCATCTGGGTCTAGAGCTGAATATAAAGAAGGTCATGTGTCCCTCATGCTGCTGTCTGTCTGCAGAGCCCAACACCAACCTCGGAGGCTCCTCTGGCTATGTGTCTTCCTGCGGAAAAGGCCAAAGAGGAGGAAGATGCTCCCCAAACTGCACCTGCTGCCACTGCAGGGCCTGAGCATCCAGCATCAGTAAGTGGCAGCTCTGGGTAGTGCTGTGGCTACAGCAAAGCATAGCTGCAAGTTTCTGATCAGACAGCACCTCCCGTGCCTGGCTGAAGATGCTGAGGGCTGGAATCATTCCAGCCCTTCCCCCAGTCAGTTAGGCTTGGAAAAGGGGAGTGGAACTTGGATTGTTCAGACATCTGAACAGTAGGCAGTAGGCACCTTCCTACTGTTCTGAAAGGGGCTGTGAATTTGTCTTAGCAAGAGACAAGAGGTAGCATTAAGATGTCTTTGGATGCTCCTGGGGTACAAGTGAGGCCCTTGGTGGCCAGTGGCTGTGCAGGCTCCCTGTCCCCTGTGAGGAGAGCAGTGCAAATATGCAGTTCAAAAGCTTGCAGGATATGAGGTGGCACTGTCCCCAGGAGGGACCTGGCCCTCCCCACAGAGCAGCTGTCAGTAGCTAAAGGAAGAGCTGAGCTGCAGCAGGGCCTGTAGCTGAATATAGGTAAGGTTGTGAATGACAGGTTCTTTCCTGTCCCTCGTGCTGCTGACTGTCCACAGAGCACAAGGGCAGCGTCAGCACCTGCTCTGGCTGCCTCTGTACCCGAGGAAGAGGCTGAAGAGGAGGAAGGTGCCAATGAACCTGGCCCTGCTGTCAGCCCAGGGCTGGAGCAAACAACACCAGTAAGTGCCCCCTTTGAGTAGCAGTGTCTTTGGTGTCATTTTGTCCGTCATGTAAAAGCAGCCTTGGGATTTTGTGCCTTGAGCTGTTGAAGCAAGCTGCACAAGCTGGGAGGTGAAGAGTCCTGGGTGTGGCCAGCAGCATCTTCCTAGGGGTGTGCATTTGAAATGGGATGGGAGGGGCATCTCTGCCAGGCACATTTGTGACCCAAATTCATTTCTTGTCCCAGAGCTCCACCTCCTCTGTCCTGGCAGCTGCAGGAGCTGCAGCTGAAGGCTGGGAAGAAGGCTCCAGTGCCCAGGCTGGAAGCTCAAGCACGAGCAGCTCGTGCACCTGGAGCACGACTAGCTCCTCGGGCAGCAGAGAGCAGCAGCGAGAGAGCACAGAGGACAAGTGCCTGGCCGTGCTGAGTAGGTCCTTTGTGATCCTTGTGTGCCGGAGCGGTGCCTTGTGTGTGCGTGTGTCGGCATGAGCTGTCCCACCTCCTGCTCCTGCTCAGCTGAGTGCCAGGTCCTGAGGCCTCCACACAGGACCTGTTGTTGTGCCCTGAGGTGGTGAGGGATCAGCGGGGTGTTGCTCCTGCCTCTGAGAGCAGCTCGGCCTGGTTTGGCTTTGCCTGAGCTTCCCTGTAGGCAAAAGGCCAAGCAGAGCTTGCTTCTGGCTGAGCAGGAGGCTGTGACCTCGCGAATGAGTAGGCCTCAAGGAGCTCCTGCGGGGCCCAGCTGCTGTGGGCACGGCCAAGGTCATCTTCAGCACTCAGCCTGTCCTAAAGGCTGAGGGGCCTCATTCCTGAGGCCATCACAGTAGCTTATAACATGAGCTGCTGCTCCTGAAAGGCTGAAGGGCATTGTTTAGGCAAAGTCCTGCTTAAAGCTGGACATCTGGGCTCTGCTGGAAGCACACTATTCTTCCTGTTCTGGAGAGAGCAGCTGATGATAAAAATTGATGCCAGAACCCAAGATGCCTTTGATGTTTGCAAGGATGAAAGCTTGTGTTGAATGTCACGGAGTGTTCATTGCCAAGAACAGCAAGGTTTTGTTTTTCCTGCTGCCCTTAATGTTTCTAGAAAACAATCATTTCTCTTGGTTAGAGTTTTCTGATCCCTGTCTCCTCTGACTGTTTCTCCATGTGCTTAGATTGCAGTTTAGACTTTTAGTTTAGTGCAGGCCATCTGCGCTGCAGGGCTGCTTGTCTTGCTGCTGCTGTTTTTGAGGTGGTGCTGGTGCGGTGGTGTTGTTGTTTCCCGACTGACTGAGTTGAGAGGGCCCAGTGTCCCAGAGAGTGGGGCTGCCTTTGTGATCTGCTGCAGGGTGTGATCTCTTTTGAAGTGAGCATCTTTCCTTGGGCTTTTTACAGAGATGCTGGTGAGCAAGGGAGATCCTGAGGCGAAATACACAGAAGTGGAAACTCTTGGCAAAGGGTGAGTGCAGCCACAGTTCCTTCTTCAAAGGGAGGAGCTGTGCATTTTGCTGGTGTCACATCTCCCTGGAGTGACAATCTCCAAAGCTGCTCAGACACTGCGTTAAGATGATGCCTGGTGATCTCTCAGTGCTGGCCAGCATTTATAGCTGTGGTCTAAAGGCACAGCAGAGACACCGGGATGCTGACAATGTCTTTCCTGCAGCAAAGAGCAGCACCTGGCAGATCTCCTGTCCCTCAAGTGTGTTTGCACCTGTTTGCCGCTTTTTGTAGGAGAAATAATTTTTGAGTGTCTCAAAATAATACAAAATACGTGGGAATGAAAGGAGGAGAAACCCCATTGCCTCAAAGGTCAAGTTAGCTATCAGGAAGCAGCTCTCGGTAACATTTCTTTCCTGTATTTTGCTGAAAACAAGATTCAGTGGTCAGGATGACCACCACCTAGTCTAGAAGCCAAAAGCAGAAATGAAACAGCACCTCTCTTTTGTGACTGAGGTGGCAAAAGACAAAGCTTCAGGGGAATGCCCAGTGCCAATGCACTCTAGAGTAGAAGGCATCATTTGCCTGATGGCAGACCCCTCATGGATCCTGTGGGGTTTAGGCCTTTGCTGCAAAGAATCCACCAAGCTGTTCCCCTTGAAAGCCAGCTCTGCTGACTGTAGATGGGATTGATTTGCAACATTTTCTCTGTACCATGTGTCCTGGTTTAGGGCAATTTTGGGAGGAAACCTCCCGACAGGGCCCCTCCCAAAAGGAAACCCACATGGCCACTGCCCCCAGCCGGTGTGGGAACAATTTCCTTGGAGATAAGTGGAAAGAAGTTGTTTATTTAACAGGCAAAGCACTCCCCAGCACACAAAATGAACAATACTGGATGTCAAAACTCATTTGCTGCTCTGAAGAGATGGCAAGTTCAGAAAGTCTCTCCTGGGGTTTGTCACTGTGTTATCTGTCCCTCCAGTGCTGGGAAAGGCTGCAGAGTAGGCCCTGGTGGGCTACAAAGTGTGAGCTCTCGATGTTTTGCCGGGTCCCAGTCTGGAGCAGGTTTGAATGGTTCCAAGAAAAGAGAAAGAAAAACAGTAAAGGGAAAACTCAGACTGCCTTAGCTAGCTAAACTAACTAACTAACTAAAAAGCAAAAGGAGTGTGGTGCTCTACCCCAACTGTGCCCAGACAACAACACTGGAGTTCCGTGTTCCAGCAGACTGCGGGGCAGAGTGCAGTTGATAACAAAACTCTGTGCTCCCTCTTCTCCTGACACCTACTGTCTGATCCAATCTTGGAGGCACAGAATATAACATCCAGCATAAACAGAACAGGTGACTGGGGGTGCAAGCATCATAACATCACCCCAGAACAGAAGCCAAATGTACAAGAAGTCACCAGAAAAGTAGAGTCCTTCCAGTGTCAGGTGCACTGAAGAGAAGCAGCTGCCAACGGCTCTGGACCCAGAGCACAGCTGTCTAAGGATCCTGTGTTTTGAGGACTTCTCCATTTGTGTGTGCAGCAAGGGAAGCCTTTGCCTGCTCTGGCTGTGGCTGGACACTATTTTCCTTGCAAGCTGGAAAAGGAATCTGTGTCTAGAGGATTTCCTCCAATGGCTGTTACAGGGCTTCAGGCTTCTCAGAAGGCCTGAGTGGTGGTGCTTGAGTTTGGCAGACAGACTCCATGGAGAGATGTGAGAAGACCCAACTGGTAAATTCCTGGAAGAATCAGACACATGGACAGATAGAGAAAAGAAAAAGGAGAAAAGACCCAGAGAAGAATCTGTCGTGTTCCACTTACTGTTTGCCCAAGCACTTTTTTCCCGTTGGACTGCAGTGTTTTGCACTTGCAGGGACTAAAGGATATCTTTCTCTGCTGCTGTTTTGTTTCTAGGGGTTTCGGCACTGTGTGCATGGCAGTGGAGTCTGCCACAGGAGAAGAGGTAAGCGTCAAGCAGCGCCGCAGCTTCTGCAGCTCTCGAGTGCCCTCCCCTCTGCTGTGAGCTGTGGCTGAGCTTTGGGTCGCCAGCAGAGCTTTGCTGCAAAGGCAAATGGAGTGCAGAGCAGTGACTGCCTGCCAAATACAGTGGGGACAGATTTTGTCCTTCTCAGCTGCCCCAGGGGATGCAAGGAGGCCAAGCGGTATCGTTCAGAGGAGAACACACTGGCTGGGTCTAAGTGCCCAGGTGGTGTCTCAGAGCATGGCACTGCTCTTTGGGGCTGCAGGGTTCCTGAATTCTCATTTCTGGCTGTTAGCCAATACATGGGAATCGTGCTGGTAGTTCTGTAGCCACCTGCAGTGCTGCCCTTGGGATCTGTACTTAGAGAGAGAGAGGTCTGCAAGGAGTCTGTCAAGGGCCTAAGCCCTGCTCAGAGCCTGGTGTACATCCCTAGAGGATCCAGGCTTGGGTTATTTCTTTTTACAGTCAGGCAGTAATTGCAAATATCAGTGGTGTGAAGTAAAGTATTTTAGTGGAATGAAATGCAAATTCCTGAAGTGAGGAAGTGCTAGGATTGTCTATTTTGTCCTTAATGATGGTTTCATCATCATGGCATTTTTTCTGTGAAATATGTAGGGTTGTATTTCTTAGGGGGAATAACCCTCAGGATGATTTTAGGACAGCATTGTATCTGTCCTGTCTGTAAGAGTTTGCTTTGTAGTTGTGCAATGGAGAATGCCAGTGGTTGCTGGAGGAATGATCAAGCCCCCTAGAAGTGCCCAAGGTTTCCCAGCACTTTTGCTCCATTTTTACTGGCACAAAATGGCTTCCTGCTTGCAAGAGGTGTGTCAATGACAATGGGAATGATAAAGTAAGGCCCTGGGGGAAGACGGTGGGCACAGTGAGTGTTGTTAGAGGTTTGAGGTGGAGAGCTCAGACCCTGTTTACAAGGCAAAGGGTATCTGTCTCTCTGTCCAGGGAGGTGCCCAAGCAAGCAGTCTGATGTCCAGTCACAGGGCAGTTTGGCCCAGCCCAGCTGGGCTACGGTCATCCCATAATCACTGTCTCCATCTTCCCCTTGTGGACCTGTGCCACACACTTCTTTGGTTCATGGTTTTCCATGTTGTTTTAGGTGGCCATCAAGAAAATTAGTCTCCTGCAAGGGAGCAGCAGTGAGCTGTGCCTGAATGAAATCCAGGTCATGCGTGGCACTAAGAATGCCAACCTTGTGAACTATGTAGACAGGTGAGTGGTTCTGCTGTCCTGCCATGAAAGGTCATTCACATCCTGCAAGCCAGAGGTTCAACCACTCCTTTGGGCGCTGGCAAAAGAGGATGGAGCTGTTAATTCCTGTTTCTGGGCTGATTTACAGCATCTTGGAAGGAGATTGCATTGGGGCTGCATTAATCTTTCCTGGCATACCTAGTGTGAAGGGCGCTTTCAAAGACAGGACTGGGCCCTGTCTTACTGAGCCAACAGCCTCCAAGTTCCTGTCCTCTCTCCACATTGTTTTGTTGGGTTTGGGGTTTGATTTTTCCCCTGGGTTTGAAGTGCTAACAAAGCACTGTCTATTGTATTTCCCTTGGCCTGTTGCATTGGTGTGGATACCGAGCTGTCTTTTACACTGCACAGAGTTCAAACCCTGTAGAGCATAGTGAATGACTACTCACTTCCTCCTGTGTTCCTCTGAGAGAGACACAGAAAACAAGAATCCACCAGGTCATGTAAGTGCATGCCTTAATTTCCATGCTGTTGTTTCCTCCTTTCAGCTACCTGGTGGACGAGGAACTCTGGCTTGTGATGGAATACATGGACGGAGGTTCTTTACATGATGTCATCAGGGAGACTCACATGGCAGAAGGAGAGATAGCAGCTGTCTCTCGGGAGGTAAGGGATGGCGCTTCTGCTTCCCATGGCTTGGTCGGGATGGTCCTTCCAAATGGGTGATAAGGAGAGGAGAGATTTCATCTTCCAAGCCTTTCTCTTATGTCCTTGGCAGTAGCAAGAGCATCTGAAGTGCCTGCCAGTGTCCCTGCCCTTCTTCTAGCGTGTTTGTGTTTGCCTCTCTAAACACTTCCCTGGTGCCTGTGTGTGCTGCATTCCTTCCCTGTAAGGGCAAATGTGATGGTGGCGCAAAGTGAAGCAGGGGGCAAAGACAAAGAGATACTCACAGGACTCTCCCAGAGCTCAGCCTCAAAGGAGAGCCTTGCACCCAAAGTGGTGTTTGCAAAGGCATCCACTGCTGTCTGGCTGGAGAGAGCACAGCCACTGCAGCAGGGCTCCTTCAGCCTGTGTTTGCCGGGCACTGGCCAGAGGAACAACTGCCCCTTCTCTCTCAGAAGCAAACACACCCTCACTTAGAAAGGCACTGCTGTCCTCGTGGTGGAGCAGCAGGCTCTTGCCCTTGCCAGCAGCCTGTCCTGCCATGGCTCACCGTCCCCCAGGAAGTCAGTGTTTCAGATGTGCCACTTCCCTGCCTGTGGGATGAAATCCACTTAGGCTCGTGTTTCTTTTTCCTCTCTCAGTGCCTGCAAGGCCTGGATTTCCTGCACTCCAAGCAAGTGATCCACCGCGATATCAAAAGCCACAACATTCTCCTGGGCTTGGATGGATCTGTCAAGTTGGGTGGGTGTTGCTGGCCAGGCTCAGCCGTGGCGGGCTGCGGTGTGGGGCTGCCTTTGGGTGGCTGCCAGTTCCCTGCAGAGGGGCCTGTGGCAGTGCAGGCTGCCCTGCTGCAAGCACAGAGCACAGCCACAAGGTGCAGAGAGGTGTTGCTGGGAAGAAGGGCCCAGGAGTGGCTTTGGGTTGTGTGTGTCCCTTCCCAAGCAAGGCAGTTTCAGTCTAATAGCTTCAGGGGACTAAAAGCCACTGCCTGAAACTGGGGACTTTTGCTAAGTGGCCAATTCTGTATTTCCTCGGCTGCAGGCTGAGGAATGGCTGTATGGCCCCTTTACAGCTGGGTTCCACACTGCCTTCTTGGACATTGGTACAGTGGGGATTTCTTTTGTTTGCTTTCCTAATTCACGCTGGCTTGATCAGAGTGGTTTTTCCTCCTCAGCTGATTTTGGCCTTGCTGCTCAGCTCACTGCTGAGCAGAGCAAACGGAGATCAGCTGTTGGGACTACTTACTGGATGGCGCCAGAAATTTTCACCAGGAAGCCCTATGGCCCCAAAGTGGACATCTGGTCCTTTGGAATTGTGGGGATCGAGATGGTGGAAGGAGCACCTCCGTACCTGATGAAAACCTCCCGCACGGTACGCTGCAGCTGCTCTCAGATACTGCTGTCACCCTGACAAAATCTGCTCCCATCCTTCTGCCTGGGAAGCTTGCAAACACCTGAAAATGATAGGTTCCAGGCTGCACAGTCTCTTGTGCTTCTTGGCTAGATCATCCCCTTGCCATTTTTGTGCATGAACAACACCAAAAAATCGTGATGCCTTTTGCTTGGCAGAAGCTTTGCCTCAGGGAGCAGGGAGCAGTGCTGAGCTGCATTTTGTGGAATAATCCTTGGAAATAGTAGAATAAGATGGAAGTCCTTCTTTTAAAATGCCTGAAGAGGTGGTGTCAGTGCTCAGAGAAGCAAAGTGTGCTGTTGCTGATGGAGCTGCTGCTAATTCCAGCAGCCAGTGAAATCAGGGGTCAAGGCAAGAGCCTTTGCATATTGGACTGGCTATGGCTGCCTCTGGCTTTGGGTTGTTTTAGTAGGGCTAGGGAGTAAAGTGCCACTGGAGAGTGGAGCTTGTCCAGTGGGGTCTGTGTGAGCAGTTTGGGGTGCGAAGGAGACAGGTAGAGTGTGGCATTTCCTTCTTCTCTAGGTTCAACAGCTGATAAGCACCGGGCCCCCCCCGAAGCTGCAGAAGCCCAGGCAGCAGTCGGCGTGGCTGCGAGACTTTCTGCACTGCTGCCTGGAGAGGGACGAGGACAGGCGCTGGTCTGCCCAGGAACTTCTGCAGGTAAAAGGCAAAGCGGCTGCACGTCCTGGATGTGCAGACAGCATTGCACAGAATGCCCTCCTTTCTGTATCTTTCTGGTAGCCAGAGAAAGCCTGTTTCAGCCTGTGGGGAAAGTAGAAGTTCATTGCTTCTTTTTCTCTTTGGGCAGCATCCGTTTGTTACATCAGCCAAGCCGACCTCCACCCTGATGCCTCTGATCATGGCCACACAGCAGTTTATGTCTGGCAGGAGATACTAGCCCTGGAAGAGGCCTTTGTTGTTGTTTGTAGTTTGTAGTCTGTAGTTTCTAGCTCGTAGTTTGTAGTTTGTTTAGAGTGAATAAATACTATAATAAATAAAATCTTCTCTGTGTTGGAACTTCTCTTTGTTCTCACCTTGTGAATAGGCTCTAAATTTCTTCTGAATGGTCAGGTGTTTCTCCAAGGTGGGAAGACCCATGGATGGGGTTTGTGACATGGTTTGTTTGTGAGCAAAGGTCATCTTCCTTCATCGCCTCCAGGCCACAACCTCTTGTGGAGATACAGGCTTGCAGCTGTGACTAGAGGAGCAGAGCAGGACAGAATGGAGCCGAGCAGTGGTGTCACTGCTGGGGATGCTGCTGTGCCTGTGGTTGTGTTGCAGCTCTTGGGAAAGGTTGGGAGTGTCTGTGTTGCTGTGGGCAGAGGGGGAGGGAGCTGGGCTTCTCCACAGTATCAGGCACAGGTGAGTGTCCAGTGGGAAGGCAAGTTCTGCCATGGGAACTGAGGCCAACATGAGGGAGTGAAAACTTGTTCAGTTTGGATCTGTGTGAGCCACTGTGGACACTGCTAGGGGACTTCCTGGGGCTATGCCCTGGAACAATGTTCCCTAGAACTTTAACCTCTCCCATGGAGTCCTGTTTTTCATTTCAATGTACAGTGATTATTGAAAATTATTGAAAATCATTTACTGTGTGATGTTTGGTGTTAAGTGACAGTATATTTGATGACATTTAAATTCAAATTTAGTTGCACAATATTTAACAAACTTCCTTTCCCAGTTTTCCTGTTGTACCCCTCACTTCCCTGAACCCACTATCCCTGAGAAGGAGAGGATGGGAGATGGAACCTGCTCAAGAGCACAGGTGAGCCACCAGTCATCTGCCATCTCCCCTCCTTTTCTGTCCTCTTGCCAGGACAGCACTGGCCATGCCAACCTGGAGTCTACCCTAACCCACTTTCTGACAGCCCTCAGCCCTACTCTTGCCTTCCTACTGTATTAGCCATTCCCCATTTTTGTTGGAATTCATGTTTTAGAGATCAAACTTACAATGGCTTATAAAACAGCCAGAGGACCGACTCTGTTGCCCCCACAGGAGACCTGTTCCTGGCCCTGCCAGAAGCTCCCCCACAGGCCAGTCTGCCGGGGTCGGCTGCCAGTGGTCTCTGCCCCAGCACGGGAAAAGGTGGTTCTGGGCAGGCCGCACTCTCGAAGAAGGAGTCTGGACTCTTGCTTTTCGGTCTTCAGTTGAGTTTATTGTTCCTTATCTACAAAGTTTTTCTGTCTGTCCAGCCGAGGTCTGATCAGCAAGACAGCCAAGGGCACTCTCTCCCGCCCATGGGGCGGTTGTCTCTTTTCTAGTAAAAACTACGTAGAAGATATTTACCTTTAATTTCCAATACTTTTCGCCCTTGTTGGCAAGTGCACTTTCCCTATGAACCAATCCACACATGCCAACATCATCCTGAACGTGGATGCCAAGGAGAAGAAAGAAGAAGGACAGGACATGCCCAAATTCCTCCATCTTAGTACCCCTGACCCCCATGTACAGAATTTCAAAAGACAAGAACCCAACGGCCCTGCAATGAATGCAGTTAGTCTGCCCTCAAATCTGGAAAAAGGTCTTTAAAAAGAGATATTGACCGAAGTCTGTAGTGGGTGGTCCCCTGCTGTGGCTAAGTCACAGTCCAAGGAACAGTAAAAGACAGCAAAGGCAGCTCTTCAGGTCTGGTTGCCCCTTTGATATTCTCTGTTTCAGCTATGAAATGAGAATCTCTATCTGATGACATTGCAAAAGGAATTCCTAATCTTAGTAGTTTTTGTTTTATTATTACTTGAGGTGATTCTTAGGGTTGGGTTTTTTGTTTGTTTGTTTGGGGTGTTTTTTGTTCTTTGTTTTTTGTGGTTTTTTTGTTGTTGTTGTTGTTGTGGTTTTTTTGTTTTGTTTTGGTTTGGTTTTTTTTTTAATGACAAGAAAAAGCCTCTGGGCATGCAGAAAATGGGTCCACTAGACTGCAGCAGGATTCATGGCTGGACAAGGCCATGACCTTCTCCTGTGGGAATTGGAGAACCTGGCCTGCAGTCTACAGAGTTACTCTGAAGACCATGTACTGTCCCCGGAACAAGACAGACCATGTGCTGTCCTCAAACAGATACACCAAGCAAGAAGGAGCATTGTGCCCAGATGAAGCCAAATGCCAAGCACACACAAGTGGGAACTGCTAATTTGGCACACCTTAGCTAAAGATGCTTATGGTGTGACAGCCAATCAGTAATTAACATGCATGTGTGAATGCAGCTACTGAACCAAGGAGCATTAAGCATTAGTGGCGTGAGACAGTGTCTAGGGAAGGATAAATGTGCCAAAGTTGCTTAACAGAGCAGAACAGCATGTAGCCACAAGGGCTGTGAGTGTCGTTCCTCGGCCGACTCTCCGTGGGACCCTCTTCCCTTTGGCGCCTGTGAACAGGGACTCTCTTTGCTGAAATGCAGTTCGCTTAAATGCAGTTCCCCTAAATGCGGAAGACTCCGAGCATCAGGTTCCCAGGCACAGCAGGAATCTATGGATGCACTAATGGAGCACTAACATTCTCACCTTGCTCTATTTACTTTACATTTGAATACAGGCTGGTAGAAGGAGAGATCTGGCTTTGATTTCAGCTTAGGAGTACATGTAAAATGTACTCCTAAGCTGGAGTTGCACTTTCAGCTTAGGAGTACATGTAAAATGCAGCTAATCACTCTCTCTACCCATGAATATTCCACCAGTGGACTGACATAGAGAAACATCCTTTTTCTCTTTCTATCTTCCCAAGTGGTGCCATAATGAACAGGAGACTTGCAGAAATCACACAGAAAATCACCAAAATTGCTGAAATTAACACTCAATTCCATGATAAATGATTGTGAGAAAACACTTGACAGCATCACTGAACAAACTCAAGCTTGGGAGAGAAACATTCATTTTAGCACTGATCAAGGGGAAAGAAAAAGAAATGCTGTAAAATTTCCAAGGGGAAGATAAGGAGAAAGCCAGGAAGCACAGGAAGAACAAGGCCCTGTCAGATGAGCTGTGGAAGGTAACTTTGTGCCCCAGCTCTGTCAGAGGACGTTCCCCGTCATTGGTGCAAGCAGCTGGAGACAGAAATACTGCTTGATTTGGAGGCCACAGTCTTGGTAAGTGCAGAGGTGGTTCAATAACGTGACATGAGGGAGTTCCCCCAGAGCAACTGGGATGCCTGAAAGAAGTGAACAGCTCACCACAGCCCGGCCCCTCGGCTGCTTTTCCTTCTGACCCTCCTGGGGAGGCTCTGACATTTCCTCTTCCCTGATGGAAGTGCAGCTGCTGCCAAGGGAAACGTCCCCATACTGACTCAGTGTTCCCTTTGCTTCCCAATGTCCCATCTGCTGTCCCTGTCCAGGAGAGCTGCTCTGCCCGGGAGGAAGAGACCGAGGGAGAGCCTGGGAACATGGGGTGCTGCAATCCCTCCTGATCTAGTTCTGTTTATGGATGGGTAGAGTTAGACTTGGATAGTTACAAGTGTAGGGATATTTACATACATTGACTGATATTTGTATAGACATCTGTCTATGTGTATTGTTATATTGATGCATGTAAGTTGATCTGTTTACATCTGTAGTTATATTTACATACTTGTACAGTTGTGTAGCTGTGTAGTTTTATTGCTGGGGTTGTATGGATTTTTTTATTGGTCCACTGATATTTGTATATTTATAGATAGGTTTGATATGTGTATATTATATATGTCATATATGTAATGAAATATGTAATACATATCTACATCTATATATTCTTATGGATAGATATGTATTTACTTCTACTTAAATATATATGGAGTTGCATAGTTCTAAAATTGTATTTATTTAGTTCTGGATCTGAAATTCTTTAGAGAGGGATATTGATGTTTCTGTATTTGTATATGGGTTGTACAATTGTAGTAATAGGTAAAAAATTTAATTGTTATACTTCAATTCATATTTGTGTACAGTGAGTTGTACAGAGTTGCAATAAAATATTTTTTTTTAACTGAAGTTGGTATTTGTATATATTTACAAAGCACAATTCTCGCAAAAAATTACATTTTAAACTGAAATTGATATTTGCATGTTTATACATTGGCAGCACAAGTGTAGCAATTTAAAACAAATTTCATTTTTAAACTTAAGGTTTTTTGCATATTTGTACATTACTAGTGCAGGTGTAACTATTTGCAAGAAATGCAGTGTTTCTATTGAAAGAAGTGTAGATTTGTGCTGCCCAAAGCCACGAGCAGATGGAAATGCTGCAGGATTGGGCCATGGCCAGCACATGCCCCACCTGCACTCAGGCTGGGCACGGGCAGCGCAGGTTTGGGATGGCAGCAGAGCCACACGTTGGCTCAGCACTGGCTGCCAAGGCCTGCTGAGAAAACTCCGGGACTCCACTGAGAGAAGAACTCCAAGCAGGAGCCACCTGGAGAGGACAAATCCACCCCCCATCCCACGGGCAGCTCTTTAGGAAGAGCTCCAAGTGTCCCCCTGAAGCTCATCCCAGAGCCCAGAAGCCAACAGGGATCCTGAGCCAGCTCCGCTGCCTTTGGCAGCACTTGGGCAAATGAGCTGCAGCAAGGGGGAGGCAGCAGTGACTGTGACTGCTGCAGGCTGGGGATGAAGGAAGGGCCATGGACACAAGTGCTGAGGTGCTCCAAAATCCAGAAGGAGGCTGGAGAACTGGGAAGGAAAAAGTTCTGAAGGCACTGAAACGATGGAAACCCCTTGTGTGAAGTTCCCTGAAGGAACTCCCAAGGACACGGATGCTATAATAAGTAGTACCAGAAGACACAAATGCAGTAACACCAGGAGATGGTCTGTATGACCCACAGGCAATGGCTTAGAAAAAGACCAAGTCTATATTTTATATCTCCTGTTTATTATAGTATCTATATTAAAATATATAATATGTAGTATATAGATGATGAATTACATTTATCATAAATTCATATGTGTTGTGTGATACATTTTGATATGTTTTGATAAATATTTTTATTTCATATAGTTTTGATATATTCCTCCAGCCTGGAGAGTGAAGATGTACAGCAGTCCAAAACCTTCTGCCCACACAGCAGTCAGCCCCGGCTGTGTGCATGCACACCCACCCACTGTCCTTGCTCTCCTCAGCACTTCAGGGCTGCTGTTTGCACAGAACTGGGATGAATTTAACTCGACAGAGCCACAAGTGGGCTGTCCAGCTTGTCATGAACACTCATGTGGCAAGGAACAACACAGAGCTCTTAAATCACATTATCACATGTCCTTTCATTCCTGCTGGGCACTGAGGAACTCTCAAAAGCACCAAAGACACAGAAAAGAGGTGAAAAAACTGGTATCATGCTACTGCTGGTATCCTCATGGAGGAAAATCTGTTGGGTTTCTTAAGGTTGTAGTTTTCCAAAAACTAGGAAAAAATCCTACTGCTCAGCACCAGTAGCTCAATTGTGAATGATTTTCTTGACTTGGCAAAGCTAGGATGTCAACAGTGGACTCCGTCCTTGGTTCAAATCACCTGCCCTCACCTGCAGACAAAAGCACCACCACCAGCAGAAGCTACATCACTCAATTTTCTCAAAAAGCTGGGTAACATTTTTGAGAAGAAAGAAAAACATGTCAGACTCTGTGGATTCATGACAGGACTCTGTGAAACAGTTGCAAAGCAAAGGGCAGCAGCTTCTCTCTGGGACACTCCTTGTGCTCCAGGGCAGCCGGGCTGTCCCAGCTGCCCAGGACCCGGCGCTGCGTGGGCTCTGCAGAGCTGCACAGCGGGGAGGCAGCTTCGGGCACCTCAGCCCCTGGCCAGGAGTGGCTTCTTGCTCTGGAGGGCTCCCTGGGGGCAAATGCAGACTGCTGGCCTTCTGCTCTTGGCCCTAGCCTGGCCTTGCAGGGCTAATCCTGTTCCCTGTGTCACAAAAGTTCCCAGACTGAAATTTGTGCTCCAACATGACAGCCCCAAAGTCTGTGGCGTGTCAGGAAGCTCAGGAATGAACCTGCAGGGCTTGGAAAAGCTGTGCGTCCCCCAGAGCACAAGCAGTTCTCCAACAAGACTTCAAGGCTGAGGGACAAAGCTTCCCCCTTCAGCTCTCCACAGCAGCTCTAGGGAGTCTCTCTCCATTGTGAAATCTCCTTTGTCAGTCTACAGTGACAAGAGCTGGCTGCAGGAGGCATTTGCATTGGAACTCTCCCCAGATGGGGGGAAGAAGAGGCGATTCCTGAGGAAAGAAAAAGGCAACACTGTTTGGGAAAACACCAGCATGAGTTCACTACAACTCCAGGCCAGAAATCCCTTGAATAAAGCAGCATCCATCCATGGGGCAGCACTTTAGCTTTGAAATCAATCTGACAAACCTGCTGCCCCTTCCTGCTGCTGTAGCTGACTCTAAATCACGAGAAATGTGCCAACTCTGCCAAAGACAGGCAGACATGGTGAGATAAAAAGAGCCAGTCTGCTGAAAAGGAGACCAAATGAATGTTTTCTAATGCCCCCTTTTCATCCTTTCCCCAGCCAAGCCAGAGCAATGTCCTTCCTCTCTGTCACCGATGGTGACCCAGGCACGGGATGCACAGTGGGGACAGAGCTCGCAACTGCTCCCAGTGCCTTCGCCACGGGCTTCCATTGCCCTGAAATGCCGTGCCGGGTGCTGCCCTTCCGTGCCGTGCCGTGCGGAGCCCGGCCAGCGCCGGGAGCCGCCCCGCCCGCGCTGTGCCCGCGGCCCCGGCTCTGCCGCGCTCGTCCCCGCCAAGTCCGGCCCGCGCCGGGGCCGCGCTGGGCGCGAGCGCAGCGCCCCCCTCCGGCCGCGCGCCGCCGGCGCAGCCGCGGCCGTTGCGCCGCGGGCGTTGCGGCCACAGGCGGCGATCGGAGCCATGGCGGAGCTGCCGCTGCCCGCCGGGCTCAGCGCCAGCGCCTTCCCCGCCAAGCTGTGGCGCCTGGTGAACAGCCCCCGCGTCTGCTCCGTGCGCTGGGACAGCCGGGCCCAGGGGCTGCTCGTCCACCGCTCCCTCTTCGAGCGGGAGCTGCTCGGCCCGGGCGACGCCCACGGGGGCGGCCAGGGGGTGGGGCCGACGCCGGACTCCTTCCAAGCCACGCACTTCGGTAGTTTCGTGCGGCAGCTCAACCTCTACAGCTTCCACAGGGTGCCGAGCCGGGTTGGCTCATCTGAGCCCGGCGATGCCGGGGGCTGGCTCCACTTCAGGAACCCCAACTTTCGCCGCGACCGCCCCGACCTCCTGCTCCATATCAAGCGCCTGACCAGGGCCAACAGGCAGCGGCTGGCAGCGGGGCTGGAGGTGCACAGCCGCCAGCCCAGCCGCTTCCAGCAGCTCCGCACGGAGTGGCCGCTGGCGTCCTTCCCCGCCGGGCAGCCGCCCAGAGCCGGTGAGAAAGAGTGGGAGCTGTGGGCGCGGAGGCTGGCGTGGGCTGTGGCCGTGGGCCCTGCCCGTGCTGGGGCTGCTCAGCGCAGCTGCCCCGGCTGGCACAGGGGCTGTCCTTGGGCAAGGCAGCTGTGCCGGCAGGGCCCGGGCGCTGTGCCGGCTCTGCCGGGCTGCCGGGGCTGCGGGACGGTCCCGCCGCGGCTGCGCTCACCACAGCCCGGCCCGCTCGGCTGCAGCTGGCCCAGCCGTGCGCCGTGGCTGGCGCTGCTCCTTGCCTGGCCCAGAGCCCTGTCCCGGTCAAGCGCAGCTGGAGGGAGCCTCCTGTCCCTGTAGAGCAGAGGAGAAAGCACCGGGCAGTTGGGTTTCTGGCAGTTGCCTTCTGCCAAGGAGCAGCAGTGGGACAGTTTTCCCAGACAGTTGAACGAATAGGGCAGAGCTAATTAGACAAGGAATTGTTAGTTGAATAGCCCCAGAACATGTGGGGATTTTTTTCTTTCTCACCCTGTTTGGGAGGATGGGAGCTTTTGTCTTTCCTGATAGAAGTACAGTTGCTGCCAAAGGAAACACACCCAAAGACCAATAGTGACGCGGCCTTCTCTTTGCTTCCTTTCTTCTTCCCTCACTGCTACACAGTGCTCTCATACCAGGACCTCACTGCTGCCTCACCTGAGGGTTTACAGCTGCCTCCAGGCCCTTCCAGGCTAAGTGCAGGTGCTCAGGAGTCTGACTTCTTCCTGACATCTCCCAAGAAAGTCTTTGCCTCATCTGGATTTCTTGGGGTTTCATCAGAGGAACCAGGCACCAGCAAATTTCATCTCAAGCGTCAGCTCATCATTCCGCTGGTTCCCATAGACCGCAGATGCCGCCCTGAGCTCACCGTTTCTCTGCGTCCCATAGACCATCACAGCCCTTCCATGGCCTCTCCAGAGGGAAGCAGCTGCACATCTTCAGAGCAGTATTTGCCAGCCTGCAGTTCATCAGGTAGGGAAAGAGTTTCTACCCTTGCTTTCCAAGCAGGTCCTGGTTAGTGACCCTTTAAAGAGTTTTCCTGCAGTGCTCTATCATGGGTAGATCTCAAGCGAGAATCGGGTAGAAAGTGTCAAGTCGCCTAGGAAGAGGGATCTTGAAAACAGAAGGATTTTCTGCCAGCTTTTCCTGTCCTTGCTGCAGATTTGGAGGGTGTTCTGGGCATTTTCCAGACAGCCCTTCTGTAGGGGTACAAGGGCAAGGCAAAAGATATTGCCTAACAAGTCATCAGTGTTAGGTGCACTCCCCTCTTTCTTTGAATGAAGCCAGACTAGGATGGTGAGAGGATATTGCAGAGCTTTAAGACTGTCTGCCCTGAAAATCAAGCCAAACCACTGAAATGAGCTCTGCCTGCCCCAGAAGAGTTGGAGCTGCAGAATACAGCCTCACCCACAAGGCTGGTTTTAGAAAAAACTCACGGTTTAATTTCAGCATGTGTGTCTGAAGATCTGGGCTCTTCCTGGGTGAATCCACTTTCTGTGGTCTTTTGTGATGAGAAACCAAATGTAGCCAAATCCCAAAGCTGCTGGGAAGATGCAAAAGGCTGTGATTATAAAATGTGTGTGTGTGTCTATATCCCTTTTACAATCCATGCTTTAATCTGTGTACATGTGAATTAGGATAAATATTTTTTAAGAGGAGAACTCACTCCCCCAGTCCCCTGGCAAGTCTGAATACATTTCTGGAACTGAGGTTGCTCTGTGCTTCCTGTGATGTTTGATCCAAGGCAGCACTAGAGCTCTGTGTCCCAAAGCCACATTGTGGAGCCTGACCAATGTGTTTGGATTCTTGCAGCCACCCCAGGCACTTCAGGCCCCAGCGCTCCAGCTGGCAGTGCTGGTTTTGCACCATGGACAGCCCCCAGCTGGCTGTGGAATACTCCTGGGCAAGAGGAATTGCCACCACCAGATCTGGACATGGTGCTTGAGACGCTGGAGGAGATGTTTTCTCCCTCTGCTCAGGTAACTGCATTGGACAGGGAAGAAAAGGGCTGGGAGCTGAGAGCTTGTGAATGTTGTTGCATGGCTAAGAAGCAAAGGCTTCTTGAGTTCAGCTCCGTGAATGGACAGGAAAAGATTTGCTTGGTGAAACAAGACTTCCTAAAGAAGAGGGAATGAAAAAGTCTCCCCCTGAATAAGGATGAAGAGGTGTGAGCCTGTGTTGGTCAGGTTTGGGTGCCTGTTTTCCTGGGAAGAATCCCTCGTGCAGGGGTGTTTGTGGTGAGGAAGTGGAAGCTTTGTAGGTTCTAAGAGGCTTTGTTTGGTGGGAAAGAAGAGAAGAGTGTTTGGAGAATTGCCAAGTGTCCCGTGCAGGGAGGGACATGCCAGAGGCTGTGCCTCTTTTGGGTGGGAAGGCCAAGGCAAAGCAGGGCTGGGCTGCAGCTGCTGCTGCTGCTGTGTGAGCCCTGCCGGGCGTGTGGGCGCTCCCAGAGCCGTGTGTGGGGCTGGGCTGGAGCTGCAGCTTTCTTGTCCTCTGGGTAACCTGGTGCCTGCAGCCCAGTCTCCATCTGGGAAATCCTCAGCTGGGCAAACTGGCCAGTCTTGCTGTCCATGTTGCAGAGCTCAGTCACCTTGCTCTTGGGCAGCTCTGTGGGAAGAGATGTGTGTTCCCACGCAGTCCCTGCCAAGCTGCAGCCTGGATGAGACTGCTTTGCTCAGGGTTGTGGAGGAGGAGCAAATCTCTGTGCCAGGACTCCTTCCTTAGCAGCCATTCCATGTGTTCAGTGTCACCCCCACGTTCAACACTGTCAGCTTTGACAGCTTTTGGACTGTGTTTGAGAAGTGAAATTGTTTTGACTCTTGAAGGGCTTTGGGGCCCAGAGTTCTTGTTAGGAACAAGGGATTAAGAGTGTGAGCCATGGAGTTGTTGGACCAGGTGTTTGGTGTAACTGGTGAGAAGGGTTTCTTCCTTTCTGTTTCTCTTTCAAGGGGAATATTAATGTTGCCCCTGAGTCTTCAGGAGGGCAGCCTGTGGACAGAGCTGAAGCAGAAGGAGCTTTGCCTGGCACCAGGAGGTGCGGGAACAATTCCCAGGAGCCCGAAGAGCTTGGTAAGGACAGAGTCCCCCTTGGTTTAGAGAGGTGTGAGATGGCTGCTCGGAGCCTGCCTCTGGCAGCAAGGGAGATGAGCAGAGTTGAGCTCCTGTCTGCAGGGCTGGTGCTTCCTGGTGCCTTTAGTTCAAATCCTGCACTGGCACAATCTCCCCGAGCCCTGCCCTCCACGCTTCTCCAGAGGCTCTGACACTGAGTCCTCTGCTGTGGCAAGGGAGGAGGGAATAAAGCTGACCTTGTGGAGTTGTGTCACCAACTCAGGTGTCCCAGTTTTGTGCTGAAGTCCGTGGATAAATTTGCTGTAGGGTGTCAGTGCTCTGGAGGCAACACTGAGTGACTCTTGAAGGGAGAGAAAAAAACCACAAGAAAAGGTCAGTGTAGAAGTCTGAGCTGTTTGTCTCCAAGCATTAAATCAATGTTGTACCAGTCTGCTGGTAGGTGTAGTGAGATACATTAAAAATACAAGCAGCAGAAGCTCTGAGGCCAAGCAAATCATCAGTCACAAATCCAGTAGCTCAAGGAAAACCTGAAATTACCCCAAATTAGTGAGAACTAAAGGAGAGATAGAGCACTTTGGATCTGCATGCTTGAGCAAAGCTGGTGCAGCCTGCAGGCCTGCTAGGAAGTTCTTTCCCTCCTAGCTGTTCATCCCAGAGCTGGTGGTTGTTTTGGAGGAGCTGTTGCTCACTGCAGAGGGCAGGTTGCAGACGGCAGGGAACGGTGCTGATTCATAGCTCAGCTTCCAGCAGCCCTGAGCTTCAGCCATTTCAGTGGGGACTGAGGTCTCTCTGTCAGCACAGAGAAAGAACGAGGCTGGGCTTCTTCGTGGCAGCTGGGGCTGCCTGTGTTTCCAGCTCTCATGGGTGCCCTTTGCACTGCAAGGGTTTTGACTTAATTGGGATTCTTCAAAACTTCAGAAATTTTGAATGCTTGGATGGATTCTGACTCTTTAAAGAGCAGGCTTCAAATTGCCAAGTGAGACTCTGCCTTTCAGGCCATCTTTTACAGTCTTTGACACAAGGACAGTGACTTCCAAGAGGAAAGATGCACAGAGGCCAATATTGACCCAGTGTTCCCTTTGCTTCTCAGATTTCCACCTAATCTACCTTGCCAGGAGGGCTGCCCTGCATGAGAAAAAGGATCGGAGGGAGAGCCTGTGACCATCGGGCAGGTGGAATCCCTCCATTTATACATAGATTTATAGATTTCCATAGTTCTATTTATATATCCATGTAGTTACATTGATTGATTTATACAATCCTATTTATATATCCACATAGTTATATTTGTAGGTTTATAGAGGACATATATATATATATATACATCTATACAGTTAAATCTATATATAGTTTTTGATGTGATAGAATTACATTTATGTGCATGTAGTTACATTTATAGATTTTAAAATTTACATTTATATACATATAGAGTAATAATATATTTTTAATATTTTTATATTTATAAATCTGCATCGATATGTAGTTAGAGTTATATGGATTTTTAGATGGATAGATTGATGTTAGTGTAGGTCTAGGCAGTATTTTTACCTCTTTCCCCTCGGCTGCCTTTTTCACCTCTGGCTTTTCCCCCTGTGCCCCCTGTGTCCCCTCTCCCTGGGCTGGGTCCGAGCTGGCGGCCGGGCCGGGCGCAGCAGCAGTTCCTGCCCCGGATGTCCCTGGAGCGCTGGGAGCTGCCGGTGGCCCCAGGCACTGTCCCCTGAGGAGCTGCTGAAGGACGGTGAGACTGAGGGGGCTGAGGGGGCTGAGGGGGCGGTGGTGCTGAAGGGACGGTGACCCTGAGCTGCTGTTGGGGCTGAGGGCTATGGGGCAGCCCAGGGCCATGGTGGCACTGAGGTGACAGGCAAGTGGCACAGGCTGAGGGGGTGGCGGGTCTAAGGGGACGGGATGGGTCAGAAGGGACTGAGGGAGGTGAGAGGACTGTGAGGGGCTGGAGAAGCTGAAGGGGGCTGGGGGTTTGGCGAGAGCATGGCGGGGCTGAGGGGATGGAGGGGCCAGATGGGAGCACAGAGGGCTCCGGGACTGCAGCTCTGCCAGGCCTTGGAACCAATTCCAGAACCTCCACTTTTGCCACAGCTGCAATGAAGACCACGAGGACCGCCGGAGACTGCCGGGAACCAGCAGGGAGAAGCCGAGGGCCAGCAGCAGGAGCAGGGAGCAGGCCCTGCTGCTGCCAGTCTGGAGAGGGCTTGGGTGAGGCCCCAGGGCCGGGGAGGCAGGGTGGGGCTGAGGCTGGCGTGGGCTGTGGCCGTGGGCCCTGCCCGTGCTGGGGCTGCTCAGCGCAGCTGCCCCGGCTGGCACAGGGGCTGTCCTTGGGCAAGGCAGCTGTGCCGGCAGGGCCCGGGAGCTGTGCCGGCTCTGCCGGGCTGCCGGGGCTGCGGGACGGTCCCGCCGCGGCTGCGCTCACCACAGCCCGGCCCGCTCGGCTGCTTTCTCTTTCTGACCCTCCTGGGGAGGCTCTGACATTTCCTCTTCCCTGATGGAAGTGCAGCTGCTGCCAAGGGAAACGTGCCCCTACTGACTGAGTGTTCCCTTTGCTTCCCAGATGTCCCATCTGCTGTCCCTGTCCAGGAGAGCTGCTCTGCCTGGAGGACGAGACCGAGGGAGCGGCTTCAAAGATGGGGCAGCTGAGATTCCTCTGCTTCGAGTTCCATTTAAAGAGTCTGGACTTGCACATAGAGAGGGATATGTACATATGTAGGCTTCTATTTGTATGGGAATATTCCTGTATGTTATTATATTTATGTTTTTATGGATGTATTACATGTATATGTATGCATATATTTACATATATGTTTATAATTACATCTATGTGTACATGTATGTGTCTCAGTATACATGTATGTTGTTGTATCTGTTTAATTTCCTAGGTTTACAGCTGTGTAGGTATCTATTTGTGTTTATGCAGTTATAGGTATATGTATCTTTAAATGTTGTTTTGGAATTTGTATTGGTCGATATGTCTGTTTTTATATTTTTAATGTATATTGATCTATTTCTTTCTATTTAATGATATTTACATATGTGTCTAGATGTATAGCAGTATGTTTGTATTGATACAGTTGGGTGTATGTTTGGATTGATGATATTTTTATACTTATAGATAAGTTTGTTTTATATATCTACTGATATATATATATTGTATGTAATATGTAATGTTTATATTTACATCTGTAGATTTTTATACTTTTATATGTATTTATATAGATGTTATATATCTGTGTATTTAATTGCATTTCAACATGTATGAAGTGATGTAGTTGTATAATTCTATCTATTGTATTCTTAGTGTAGGGCTGTTTAGAGAGCAAATGCACATTTTAGTATTTCTGTATGGGCTGTCTGTATTGCTTGTAGTAATATGTAATAAATTAAGTTAAGTCCTTAAACACCTAATTAATCTTTGTGTATAGTGAGTTGTTGCAGAGAGTGGCAATAAATAAGTGTTTCTTATCTGAAGCTGATATTGTATATTTTTACACAGACTGGTTGTAATAATCTCATAAATTCCTGGTTTTTACCTAAATTTAGATTTGTATACTTCTGTGTTTTCAGCACAGGTGTAGCAATTTGTAAGAAATGACATTTTTCCACTGAAACTTATTTTCATGTATTTGTCCATCAGCAGTGCAGCTGTAGCAATCTGCAAGAAATTCCATTTGTCAGCTGCGATGGGGGTTTTGTGATTTGTGCTACCCCAAGCCATGAGCAGATGGAAATGCTGCAGGATTTGGGCCATGGAAATCTCCGGCCACGGCCAGCACATGCCCCACCTGCACTCAGGCTGGGCACGGGAAGCGCAGATTTGGGATGGCAGCAGAGCCACACGTTGGCTCAGCACTGGCTGCCAAGGCCTGCTGAGAAAACTCCGGGACTCCACTGGGAGCAGAACTCCTGCTCTGTGGATATGCAGATAATTCAGTCCATGTTTGGTTCTTTACAGACAGACACACACAGAGAGCTGTAGGCAGCGCTCAGTAACCCGTGACATACTCGATTGTGGGAACTGAAATGGATATTTCTCTGTTTAGAGATAGGGGCAGCAGAGTGGTGCCATTCTGCAGCCATCTTGTATCAGGCAGTGGTCGCTCTGTCTAAGCAGTGCAGTTGCAGCAGTCTGTAATGAATTTCCCTTTTCAACTGACATTGGCTTTGGGGCACTTCTCGTTTCCGTGATGAGCGACCACATCAATGTTTGTCCCTATTTCTTCACTGATCCTGAAGCTTTGACGAGTGTGTGACAGGCCATGGCACCCAATTCCTCACAGGTGTGTCCAGCTGTGGGTAAGAGACCTGTCTTGTCTGTGAAACATCCGTCTGAGGGTATTTGTCTGAGAGTTGTGGTCCATCTCCAGAACCCCCTCAGGCAGCACCCTGGCTAGGGAGGGGAAAAATGTAAGGGGATTTATGGCATTTCTTCTCTTTTAACATGTATTTGCACTAAGCTGTAGCCTAAACTTAGTAAAGCAAAGGATAGACTTTGTTTGGTCATGCCGTGTGGAGCAAATGGTGCAGGAACAGCCACAAGCCAAACTGCAGGAGCAGCTTCTTCTTGGTCCTAACAGGACATTGTGTACAAGAAAGCACCACAACCTTACTGATTCACCTCTTAGGTAAAACCACAATGGTTCACCATGTCAAACTAGCTGGAGATGGAAATAACAAACATCCCTGGGCTGGGGCAGAAGCCTGGGAGTCACACGCTTGGAAAAAGAGAGCTGGCAAAGCCAGCCCAAGGCGCAGGCACGCATTTGGCTCCAGGCAAGAGGGAGCTTGTACTGCACAGCTCGGAGGGACTCCAGGCAGAGGAGCCGGCCGGCGGCAGGGAGCAGCTCCCGCTGTCACTGCCAGGGAAGGACTCGCAGGACGCAGGAGGAGCGGGCACATCGCGGATGGACAGCGGAGCCCCTCCTGAGCCCCGAGGTGACCCCTCCTGCTGCTGCAGTCACAGCACAGCCACCTGCCCTGCAGGCTCTCTTTGCCTTCCTAAGCCTCAAGCTGTGTCGGTGTTTTTCCTTTTCATGAACGGGCCGGGGCTGCTCGGGTACAAGACTTGAGCGTTATTGGCGGGATCAGCCTCATTACATGGTTGAGACAATAGGCAGAGGGCAAAGCTCACGTACAGCCAGAGATTTCTTTCTTACAGAGCATCTTAAAAACTTTTTAGCCAATAGCATGTTGCTAAAGCTTACAGACAGTTGTTTTAACCGATTACTAAAAGTACACGTACACCTGCTTCAGACAGTACTTGCTTATCTTCTTTTTATTAACAATACACAATATTCCATTAGTAAGCTTAAAACTTTCTAGTATTTTGCTAAGCATATTTTCCTGCCATCTAAAAGTCTATCTTAGCCAAGCCTAAGACTCAAGCTCTTGTTTAATATCCTCACTTGCTCTACTATTGTAACATTTGCTACTTTCAGACTTTGCAGCTGCAGATAGCTCTAAGTGTCTTGGCTCTTTCTGTTTCTAAGGCCTGCTTTCCCAACTTTCTAAAAATCTTCTTAGCTTTACTAATTCCTCCACAACCCACTGCAGGAAGCAAATCTGATTACAAATGATAGCAATTATACCAGATCAAAACTTGTTGGCCCACTGCTAATCCTGGATGTTTAATTTTTTAGACTGCATTAAGTACCATCTGTGTTTCCAAAGGTGGTGCTCCAAATTTAGGACCGTGCATTCTCTCCTTCAGCTGATACACACACACACACACACACACACACACACATATATATTTATACACACATATATGTTTGTAATTTTCTATGTTTGTAACATCTGTGTGAAGAAAGGGTAAACTTAAGAAAGTGTACTTGTTTCACAGCAGCACAGTTCCATAGAAATTTATTTGAATTTTTTTTCTGAGGTACCCATATTATAAAGACACTTTGCTAAAACTAGTAAGGATGAGAGTTGCAGGGCTGGTTTAAAATCGAATCCAAATTTGATTTCATTCTGTGCAATATTTCCATTAAATCTGAATAATGCCCAGGACTAAAATACTAGAATTCTATTTTCTTTTTTTTCTTTTTTTTTTTTCTTTTTTTCTTCTTTCTTTTTTTCTTTTCTTTTTCTTTTCCATAGCAAACAGGGCATAGGTATAGTTTTGATTTTTAATTTAAATAGAGTAATCCACTGGACTAATTGCTACCTTGGAACTTCTTTATCATTTACAACTACCCATGGCTTTCAGGAACAGAAAGATTAAAGGAAGGGAAGAGAGCAAATCTTTTAAAGCTATGACCTGAGAGTTATTTTACATCCATTTGGAGTTACTTTACATCACTTGGTTAAATACACCATTACCTAAAAATCATGTATATATGTACTTGGTAAGAAGTATCAACTGAATAAACAAGTTCTCATCTAATTATTTTTTGCTAGCCTCATGTTCTCTTCTTATTTAGTAAAATCAGGAAGAGAAACACTGCTGTTCTTTGAAAAATTAATCTGTTAAAATATTGACAACCCTGATGTTTGATGTAGGAGTCTACAAGCAATAATTTTAATTGTCACCAAAGAAGAACAAAAGGGACACATCATCTGTGGTAAACACCAGACATTGTTGCCAGTAGGGTTGAACAAACTATCTGTATGATGTTGTACAGCAGTTAACGTGAAGATCTCATCAATGATGGAGATAAGAGACACTGACCCTTGAGGATTCAAAGAATCATTTGATAACAATAAGAAGAGCTTATCTTGCCCATCTTAGTTATACTTAAAATGTATTTTATAGGAATTTGATTTATACTGATTGAAAACTCATCACTTCTTGTATGTTGCTGAATAATTAATGCTGATTATTTTAGTCTCAGCCCACAGACTTCAAAGATAAACACATTGCTCCAGCTTGCAGTATGGAACCGGTATCACTTGATTTTGTCACTGAAGTATCAGGAAGTGTTGTAAATGACACAGACTGCCATGGCGAGGTATTCCCAGGATCCGGTCAGCACTGCAAGTAAACCTAGGTCTGATTTGCAGTCTGGCAGCAAATTTGCTGAGAGCAAACCAAATCTCTGAAATTGCCATGGCTATAAAGGAGAAAATGTGCCAGTAGAAAAAAGCTGGATAACAGATTCGGTAAGAAATCATAAAATGACAATTAAGCAACACTATTGCAGAATTGTAAACACAAGTGGCCAGTATCATCATATCCTGTTTAGAAAGGCAGCAAAAGTCATAGTTAATCATTGCATAGTTAATTATTCTCCTCATTCATCTGGGGGTTGCTGAGGCAGCAGCAGCAATGCTGTTCCATATCAAAGATTTGTTATTGTTCAGACCACATTCTAAAATCTCTTGATTATCCACGTGCAGCATGACTTATTCTTTCAGCTAATATTTGTGCTCTTGGTAATAGGATAGTGCAGCCATGGATCGGAATAGGCATTTTAGATCACTGATTTTATGGTTTCCATCTAGGAAAAGTAATACTAAAAAAGCTTTAACATTCTTCACATTTCATTCTTTCAAGCCATCTAAACCAAGAATCACTTTTGTCTAAGTTTTTGTCTTTGCTCTTCTGGGTAGCCCCAAGATTTGCACATGAAGGCTTGCCAAGCCTCTGATAACCAGGTATCTAGAATTTACTCTTGTGGTCTCAGCACAGCCATCTAATACTGTTTTAAATGCAACATGTCCATAAAGAGCCTACAGATACCACCCAAGACCTGCAGAGCACACATGTCCTTTTGGACAGACAAATAAAAAATGGCATCTCCCCTTAAAATTGCTCTCTAACACTCTTAGGCAGCTCCATAAAGTTTCTGTAGTGGGACTGCATGTTCTTTGCGGTCCTTATTTCCCCCACTAAAAAGGAGGTGTATTATTGTTGGTATTTAATAATTTTGGGCTGTACTTTAGTTTCCATGTGCCTGTTCCTCCATAGGAGCCGGGTGTCCAAACTGCCTGTAGAGCTGGTGGAGATCTCATCCTCGGTTCAGGTGCCTTCAAGTGGGCATCTTGTTCAATTTAATCTACCCTGTGGAATATGTTGTGCCTCATTTGCTGCTCCAGAAGGAAAAAGGTCTCCCACACACACACACACCCATGCACACCTCTACAGACATGGGGTTCAGGGCAGGGGTCTCACGTACAGGAGATGAGCTGCTGAGGCTGAAGGTACGCTCATCTTCTTTAAACAGATAAATATTAATTAGATATAGATATAGATATAGATAGATAGATAGATAGATAGATATAGATATAGATAGATAGATAGATATAAATATAGATATATCGAAATAGATAGATAGATAGATAGATAGATAGATAGATAGATAGATAGATAGATGACAAAGATATATAAAGATATAGATAGATATATGAAAATTCAGCTCAGCTCAGAGGCATGAGGGGCTGCAGGAGATGTTGGCAGCTGCAGATCTGCTCAGCTGGCACTTCTGCTCTTGACTCCCAGGATAAACCCAAGAGGCTTTTTTGAGGAGGTCTCCATTGGTGGGAACACAGCTTCATGAAGGGCACTGACTTTGGGAGTCTGACTTCTGAAACAAATGAATCCCTTTCCTGAATCACTGTGATATTTGGCAGGTATGAATGGTTATAGTGACACTCACTTAAGGAGAGGGTCACACATGGATGTGATGTAGCAATAAAAACAAAACAACCACACAAGTGGAATGCACTTTCTGACTCTTTCCGGTGAACTGTCAGCACTTTTGTCCCTACTCATGTGACTGCTAGAAGAATAGAAAGGAGAACAGCAAATTCAATCTGAAGAGTGGTGTGAAATACCAAAATAAGACTTCCAGAGAGCAGAGGAATGATTGTGATTTATAAGCATGTATCTCATTTTTATTGGAGGAAACAGAGACTGATTACAAAGGATATCCAGATCACTTTAATGTTCTCTCTGTCATCTTTTCACAAAGCATGCAATTTCCAACCCACTGCAATCAGTGAGAATCCTTTCACGGACCTGAACAGGACAAACGTTTTTATCATAATAGAAGGCACTTATGCATGGATATTTAGAGATGATAGCCAGATGTGATAGCCAGTCTTGTCTTTCTTACATTTGTTCTGGTTTTCCTACCATTCCTTTTGGTCAGCAACTTAATAGCAGACTTCAGAGATTGCTTGACATAGTTTGACACTATTTGATTCTGCCTGTATTTAACAGCACTCTGTGGACAATATTAACTGTACTTCGTGCTTTTCCCTACTTTATTTGTACAGCCTTATTTAAAAATAAATGTGAAAAAAAATACATGAAAATTTGTACAACTTGGAATAAAAGTTACAGAGTCGTAGCCATTCAGTGTATCAAAAGGGTTAATGTTTGCAGTATGCGTTTCTGTGTTTTTATTCTCAACTCTACACTAAGTTTCCTTTTGATCCCTAGATTGCTTCCTTGTCTTCTCTGAAGTGCAACCTTCTCAGGCAGGTCTAGGGAATTCCTCAATGTAAACACTCTTTTTCTCTTTAGAAAACGGACATTTTTCCTTACCTGCAAATCACAGATCAAGTCAGGAGAGGATGTTTTTCCAGTATCCTCTAACTGCTTTATTAAACACCGCTCAGAGTATTTAAGGATTGCCATCTAACACGTGAAATGCAAGTTGGTCCGTCCAGGCTTTACTCATTATGCAGCTCTTGAGGCTTAGAGGGATTATCCACCAGTTCCTGAGGAAAGCAGCTCTTGACCACGCCAATTTCCAGACCAAACAGCACCGTGGAAAATTATGTTCTCCCGTGTGTTTGGTACGTCTGCTTCCCCTGGAAGACACAAAATAAAAACGGATCTTTCAAGAGTTAAGTTTTAATAGAAGTGAAGAGCTGTTCATGTTGGTTATTGCTAATTTTGTCCATCCGTTCAGGATGGTAAGAGGAAGGACTTGGAGCTACTGAGAGCATTCAGCTGTTTATTGCAATTTGCAGAATGAGCCGTCAGATGGGAGAGCAAATGTTTACGTAAGCAGACAGGTACAACAGGCCGTTGCTGCATTTTGTAACTTCATAACTCAGCTTACAACTATTTTCTGTTATACATATTTTTAGGCTGTGTTTAGTGGAACCTGCAAAAAACCCACGGATTATTAAATGTGGTAATATTACTTGTAAAGTGTTTCCCTATAGAGAAAAGACTTTTGTACTAGACTGGGAGAGGTTTGTCTCCCAAAAATTATAATGCAAGAATTCAATTGAGATATAGGCAGGTTGTCGTAACGCAATTGTTTTGACTTCGTACTCTAATTTCTTATTTTTGTAATCCTCGAAAAATATTGATTGATCGATCAATCTATTGACTGGTTGCAGAAACCTTTGAAATGCTTACCAGGCTGGCTGAGAATTCACAAGCACACCGCTCTGCAATGTGTGCACAACCACGGCTGCTGAGGCTGCTGTGAATGTGCAGGAGTTTTTCCCAGATGTTGGGCTCCTCCTGTCCGGCACAGCCCTGAGCACAGAGGAATTTGGGAAGGGATGTTGTGATGCCTGTTTGCAGCAGTCTCCAGCCCGGATTAACCCTGCTCTGACGGACAGGTCCCTGCAACGTGCTGGTGCCCGCAGGCGGCAGGAGAGACCCGGGCCCCTTTGGCATCGTTCCTTTTTAGGCCGCAGGACAACGGGAAGGTCGCTGTGCCCCGGGCGGCCTTTGCCGCGGGCTCTGAATTTGGGCATTGCAGGATCTCTCCAGCAGGTCCCCCGCCCTTCTCCGCAGCCGGCACGGAGCTTTGCTGAGAAGGCGGCGCTGCCCGGGGCTGAGCCGAGCCCTGCCCGGCCGCTGCCCCTGCAGCCCCGAGGCCGCCCGGCTGCCGCAGCAGGAGCCGCTCCCCGCGGGCCGGGCCTGCTCCGGCCCTGCAGCAGCTCTCAGGAGCGCCGAGCGCAGCACACGGCATCGAGCCCGAGCTGCTGAGCTTCCATCCCTGCTCCTGACGCTCCGGGGCAGGCTGGGATCCGCGGGCCGGAATGAGCGCAGCAGCTGGGACGCCGCTTTTATCCGCGCTTGGGGCAAACGGGACCGTAGGAAAAGTGTCACTGGCAGCTGTCATTTGTTTGGCCGCTTGGACCGTGAGGAACGCATTTGTTTCTAAGCGCAACCTCATTTGGCTGCGCCGTTTCTGGGAGATACAAAAAGTATTTTACATGAACCTAAGAAAATAGTTTGGGTGTTATCTGATGTGGACATGATGCTACATTTACACAGTCCTTATTTTACATACCAGTGGCCTGCCTCAAAGAACCTATGACTTTGCAGATATTGTTTCCATAATTTTGTATCTTTCAGAGGAAGCAGCACAGTTCATCTGAACTAAGTCCTTCCTTACACTTAAGAGAAAAAACAGGTTGTGTGAGAGCTCTGCTAGCTGGGAATGTGTGAAGGGAAGCATTTAAGACACTGCTATGGAAAGTGCAGGCTGTTTAAGCACACGTTAGGGAAAAGAGCTAGTATATATGCTCATTTATGAAGATAAGTACCAAAATCTGAATTTTTCCTGTATTATACTCAGCCCCCAATATGTTTTGTAATTGTACTTTTCTCTGTATCCTTTCATGCAGGCGTCACTGGCAGTGACATGTTCTGTGCTCAGTGCTGCTTTGGCTGGTTGGTTCGGGGAGATGCCTTTAGTTTTATGGCACACAGGGGTCTAAGGAGGGTGTGCGGGTGTCCCTGTGCTCTGGCACCAGCTGAGGTGCAGGAGCACTTCCAGGGCTGACTCCAGGTGTGATGAGCTGGAGTTAAAGCTGTGCCTTCTGCTGAGCAGCTGATACGACCTCTGACCATGAACAGCTGGGCCTGATATAATAAATAGAGGTCTCTTCCTTTCTTACTAAGACCCAGAGTCTGATAAAATGGGTTCTTCATCCTTCTGAGACCAGTGAATACCAGGGTTCATTTCCACAAATTCCCTGCTTTATCTGCTTTATACCTGCCAGCTACATGAGCCGTAATATCCTGCTGCTCAGCTTCCTCCAGAGACATGGTTGCTGCTTTGTGTGAGGAGCTGCGAATCTTGACTCCATGTTTCAGAAGGTTGATTTACTATGTTATGATACATATTACATTAAAATGATATACTAAAACTATACGAAAAGAATAGAGAGAAAAGGATTCATCAGAAGGCTAGAACGGACAGCAATGGAATGAATAACAAAAGCTCACGACTCTCAGAGAGTACGAGCCAGCTGCACCTGTGACTGGCCATTAATTAGAAACAACCAACATGCACCAATCACAGATGCACCTGTTGGTAAACAATGTCCAGACCACATTCCACAGACATCAGATAGTTAATTGTTTACATTTCTTTTCTGAGGCTTCTCAGCTAGAATAGGAGAAAAATCCTAGCAAAGGGTTTTTCATAAAATATCATGGCTACAGAGAGAAGCTCTCATTTCTTTGGAGAAGGGCTCTTCACTAACAGTTTGACTCACCAGTGGCTCACTGATGTCTCTCTAACTCCCAAGTCGTTTCACACCTACAGTTGCCTTTCGGGGATATACCCTGATGCTCCTTTGATTTCTGTGGGATCCTCTTTGCCTGCCACTTTCAGGAATGAGTTAGAAGAGGCACATAAAAGATTCAAGGTAAGGACTTCTGTTTTCTACTTCATCCTGGGTCATTTCATTTGAAAAGTTTTCGACTTGGATTTTCAACAGTGAATTGCCATTGGCTCAGACTTCAGGATCTCTCAGCACACTCCTGTTTTCAACATGAAAGTTTTTACACTCCAAAATAGTATCTTTCACTGAATTTTACTAAAAAATTGAATGGCTGAAGAACCCTCCACTTCATGGTTTGGCTTCATGAAAATTCCATATTGATCCAGAATAAAGTGGATTTATTTGGATACCCCTGAAAACTCCATGCCTTCCTTCTCCCCTTCCTTTGCTCAATGCAAGGAATATCACATTTCTTATGTCATGATATTTGCTGCCAAGGTCTTTGTTTGAAGATCACGCATTTAGTAATGTTATGTTAAAATCATCTGCTCTGGAATCCCTGCCCAACTTCAAAACCCACACACTCCATTTTTAACTCCAGTTGCACCAGACCTAGACAGCTCTTTCACCTGCTTTCTCGGTTCTAATTGACCAGTCCTTTCTCTCTTTGATCACCGATTTGGTCCAACAAGACTAAAATGCAATCATCCTTTGAAACATGGTGCCCTAGTCGGCATATTTCATGTTTTCCCATTTATTAGGTATCAAGACTTAATTCTGACATGGAATAAATACAGACCTTCAGCTTTAAGAGGCAGAGAACATGAATTCCATTCAAATTGGCTCATTAATATTTATTTCATCTTCAGAGTGACTCATTAACTGTTTGGAGTTTGGATAAGCAATTAATGTGTCAGTGACTCTGACAGACAAGGAAGAGATGGTTGTGAGCACGCAAATAATGGCTTGCTTAGCCATGCAGCATTCTCTGCAGTTTTAAAGAGAATTTCATTACATTTTGGGAGCTTTAAAGAAGCAAACGGAGGACAAAAGTCTTTAGATGTTTGGAAGTATCATGTAATTTTGCAAGCGTTAATGTGAGAATCTACAGAGGATCCAGCTTAATGATACATGTAGTTGTGGATTTTTTTTATTTGTTCACAGGTATGTTTGTGTAAATAACCACATGTAAAGGAATGTTTCTAAGGCTTTACAGGAATATTTAAATCTGATGTATATTCATGCTCTAAGTTCTACATGCTGTGGAAAGAACACAAATGCCTATACAGCATGATTTCCTTCTACAAAACTCTTTTCCCCTACTCATTTCCAACTTGTTCCCTGCTCTTCTTGGGTCAGTCATGGTCTCGATACCTGTGCATTATTTGCTGCCATTCTACAGAACCCAGTGGAGATGCGTGGGCTGCACAACGATGGGTGGATTTCTCTATTTCCACACCTACATATTGTCATGGATTTAATGCTGCTTCTGCTCCTCAAGTCTCTCTATGTCCATTTATCTACTGCTATTGCTCAGGGCGCAGCGTACCTGGATCTTTTCAGCTGCAACAGAATTGTCTTAGCAAACATCTGTGTGAATGCTGTGCACATACACTGTAGTAGGGGTTTAAGAGAGCTGCATCATACAAAACAAGAACAGTGTGCATTTTTAGGAGAATCTGAAGAAGAGGGGATGTAGTTCTGGACACTGGACAGCAGCTCAAAGTGCCTGTTGTTACAGAGCACTCTGTAGATCGTCCTGTGCTCCTTTGTGCTCGGCCTGAGGTGCCACGTGCTGGTCTCTGGGCTTGTACGTAGCCGAGGAGATTCCCATGGAGGGCACTCTACAGCTTCATGAATGCACAAGAACTTTGGGACACAGTTCAGCCTCACACACTTGCAAAACCCCCAAACTAAAGTAAAACACCACAACAAACCAAAAAGCCCCACGCAAAACAAGAACCCATGGAAATGTGTTTACAAGTTATAATCAGTTGTCTCGTGAAACCTCCGTTCTGTAAGCTAAACCACTGCCAACGTTCAGACAGAAGGACAAAGGGAGGTTTTAGCAGGCCTGACGAAGTTTTGGTATGGATGGAGCCTACTGTCCCCCCATGAGAGCCTGCTGGCCCTGCCTTTCTGTGTGGATGGACGGCACACCCCGGCCGTGCGGAGCAGCCTCCTGTGCACCTGCAGTGGGCTCAGCAGCAGCTCAAGCCACCCTCCCCCTGCACTGCCCAAGGGCTGCTCTGGCAGCGTCCTCAGCTCTCTCTCGGCCCCTTTCCCTCCGTGCTGCCCTGGCAGCTGAAAGCCCAGCTGGCCGAGGGGGTGCCTGAGCTGCCAGCCTCAGCTGGGTTCTGCTGCTTGAAGACTGGAGCTGCCACGCTGAAAGAAAATCTAAGTTATGTGTCTCCTGAAAAATAGGCATATTTACATTCTAGTAAATGAGACTTTTTTTCTTTTTTTTCTTTTTTTTTTTTTTTTTTGCCTAACACTGGAAAGAAAGCAAGATCTTTCTTGTGGCATAGAATGGTAGCAGAAAGAGGAGTTTAATAGACTGTATTAAGAGCTTCATTTTTCTTACTTTTTGCTGGAATTGCCTAACTCGAAACAGCCAGAATTGCTCTAATACACTGAATGTCCTCAAAGAGAGTAAGAAGGACAGGAAAGTACAGGTCAGTCAGCCTTGCCTCCATCCCCTGGAAAGGTGAAGGAGTAACTAATCCTGGAAACTGTTCCATACAAATGGAGAAGTTGATTGGGAGTAATGGTTAACCTACCTGATGCCCATGCTAGGACAGGCAGATTGATGGAAATGGGTGGAGCAATGGATGATGCCCACCGCAGCTTTACCCAAGCCTTTGAGACACTCAAAGCCTACAGCATCCTTAAACACAAACTGCCAAAATGCCCAGACAGGAAGGCTGAAAAACGGATGAGGACTGTCATCAGTGGCACAAAGCAGAGCTGGAGGCAAGTCGCGTCTGCTCTGACGCCCAGGGGCTGCTCCTGGGGCAGATACTCTTTGATGTCTTCATTCACGGCCGGCCTGGAGGAGCAGTTTACCCTCAGCAAGCCTGCAAACAAAACAGAGCCGGCAGGAGCAGGGGATAGCCCAAATGCTTGTGACATTCAGAGGGACCTCGGCAGGCTGAAGAATTGGCCTGAGGGGAATCTGATGGAGTTCATGGAAGAGAAACGAGAAGTCTTGGAGCTGAGCAGGGATAACCGCAGGCATCAAGAGCTGCAGGAGGCTGACTGCCTGGGAAGCAGCTTCTTTATCTTCCTTGCCTTGCTGGTTCGGGGCGTGCTGCAAAGCAAAGGCAGGAGGACGATGGCAGCCAGAGGCAGAGGGGGTTTGCAGCTGGCCGTGCCGTGCGGAGCCCGGCCAGCGCCGGGAGCCGCCCCGCCCGCGCTGTGCCCGCGGCCCCGGCTCCGCCGCGCTCGTCCCCGCCAAGTCCGGCCCGCGCCGGGGCAGCTGAGAGATTCAGCTTCGAGTTGTATTAGAGTGGAATCCATTCACTGAAGGTTTCTGGTGCAAAGATTGAGGAAAAAAGGAGAAAAGTTTAATTTCTGAAAGCCATTTAGAGTCCTGGAAGCCTTGTCTAGAGATCTATAAAGCTAAAGCCTCAGAAAACCTGAACCTACAACATCCCCAAATGGATTGATAAGGTATGGTGGGCACACCTCTGCTGTTTTCAGAGTCAATGAAACTGACAATGAATGTCTGGGAATTAGGAATGCCAGCCCAGATTTTATCTCCATTACTCTAAGAACACCTTAATGAGGCACTTCAGGAACTGAGCACTAACATTTTCACTCTGCTCTATTTACTTTGCATTTGAATACAGGCTGGTAGGAGAAGAGATCTGACTTTAATTTCTCCCCAAGTTACCTGTTGCACTTTCAGGTTAGGAGTACATGTAAAAAGCAGCTAATCACTCCATCTATCCATGAATGTTCCACTGCTGAACTGACACACAGAAACATCCTTTTTCCTCTTTGTACCTTCCCAAGTGGTGTCTTAACTAGCAGGAGATTTGTGTAAATCACACAGAAAATCACCAAAACTTTTGAAATTAACACTCAATTCCATGATAAAAGCTTCTGAGAAAACGCTTGACAGGATCACTGAACAAACTGAAACTCGGAAGAGAAACATGCATTTTAGCACTGATCAAGGGGAAAGAAAAAGAAATGCTGTAAAATTTCCAAGTGGAAGATAAGGAGAAAGACAGGAAGCACAGGAAGAACAAGGCCCTGTCAGATGAGCTGTGGAAGGTAACTTTGTGCCCCAGCTCTGTCAGAGGACGTTCCCTGTCATTGGTGCAAGCAGCTGGAGACAGAAATACTGCTTGATTTGGGGGCCACAGTCTTGGGAAGTGCAGAAGTGGTTCAATAACGTGACATGAGGGAGTTCCCCCAGAGCAACTGGGATGCCTGAAAGAAGTGAACAGCTCACCACAGCCCGGCCCCTCGGCTGCTTTTCCTTCTGACCCTCCTGGGGAGGCTCTGACATTTCCTCTTCCCTGATGGAAGTGCAGCTGCTGCCAAGGGAAACGTCCCCATACTGACTCAGTGTTCCCTTTGCTTCCCAATGTCCCATCTGCTGTCCCTGTCCAGGAGAGCTGCTCTGCCCAGGAGGAAGAGACCGAGGGAGAGCCTGGGAACATGGGGTGCTGCAATCCCTCCTGATCTAGTTCTGTTTGTGGATGGGTACAATTAGACTTGGATAGTTACAAGTGTAGGGATATTTACATACATTGACTGATATTTGTATAGACATCTGTCTATGTGTATTGTTCTATTGATGCATGTAAGTTGATCTGTTTACATCTGTAGTTATATTTACATACTTGTACAGTTGTGTGGCTGTGTAGTTTTATTGCTGGGGTTGTATGGATTTTTTTATTGGTCCACTGATATTTGTATATTTATAGATAGGTTTGATATGTGTATATTATATATGTCATATATGTAATGAAATATGTAATACATATCTACATCTATATATTCTTATGGATATATATGTAATTACTTCTACTTAAATATATATGGAGTTGCATAGTTCTAAAATTGTATTTATTTAGTTCTGGATCTGAAATTCTTTAGAGAGGGATATTGATGTTTCTGTATTTGTATATGGGTTGTACAATTGTAGTAATAGGTAAAAAATTTAATTGTTATACTTCAATTCATATTTGTGTACAGTGAGTTGTACAGAGTTGCAATAAAATATTTTTTTTAACTGAAGTTGGTATTTGTATATATTTACAAAGCACAATTCTCGCAAAAAAATTACATTTTAAACTGAAATTGATATTTGCATGTTTATACATTGGCAGCACAAGTGTAGCAATTTAAAACAAATTTCATTTTTAAACTTAAGGTTTTTTGCATATTTGTACATTACTAGTGCAGGTGTAACTATTTGCAAGACATGCAGTGTTTCTATTGAAAGAAGTGTAGATTTGTGCTGCCCAAAGCCATGAGCAGATGGAAATGCTGCAGGATTGGGCCATGGCCAGCACATGCCCCACCTGCACTCAGACTGGGCACGGGCAGCGCAGGTTTGGGATGGCAGCAGAGCCACACGTTGGCTCAGCACTGGCTGCCAAGGCCTGCTGAGAAAACTCCGGGACTCCACTGAGAGAAGAACTCCAAGCAGGAGCCACCTGGAGAGGACAAATCCACCCCCCATCCCACGGGCAGCTCTTTAGGAAGAGCTCCAAGTGTCCCCCTGAAGCTCATCCCAGAGCCCAGAAGCCAACAGGGATCCTGAGCCAGCTCCGCTGCCTTTGGCAGCACTTGGGCAAATGAGCTGCAGCAAGGGGGAGGCAGCAGTGACTGGGACTGCTGCAGGCTGGGGATGAAGGAAGGGCCATGGACACAAGTGCTGAGATGCTCCAAAATCCAGAAGGAGGCTGGAGAACTGGGAAGGAACAAGTTCTGAAGGCACTGAAACAATGGAAACCCCTTGTGTGAAGTTCCCTGAAGGAACTCCCAAGGACACGGATGCTATAATGAGTAGTACCAGAAGACACAAATGCAGTAACACCAGGAGGTGGTCTGTATGACCCACAGGCAATGGCTTAGAAAAAGACCAAGTCTATATTTTATATCTCCTGTTTATTATAGTATCTATATTAAAATATATAATATGTAGTATATAGATGATGAATTACATTTATCATAAATTCATATGTGTTGTGTGATACATTTTGATATGTTTTGATAAATATTTTTATTTCATACAGTTTTGATATATTCCTCCAGCCTGGAGAGTGAAGATGTACAGCAGTCCAAAACCTTCTGCCCACACAGCAGTCAGCCCCGGCTGTGTGCATGCACACCCACCCACTGTCCTTGCTCTCCTCAGCACTTCAGGGCTGCTGTTTGCACAGAACTGGGATGAATTTAACTCGACAGAGCCACAAGTGGGCTGTCCAGCTTGTCATGAACACTCATGTGGCAAGGAACAACACAGAGCTCTTAAATCACATTATCACATGTCCTTTCATTCCTGCTGGGCACTGAGGAACTCTCAAAAGCACCAAAGACACAGAAAAGAGGTGAAAAAACTGGTATCATGCTACTGCTGGTATCCTCATGGAGGAAAATCTGTTGGGTTTCTTAAGGTTGTAGTTTTCCAAAAACTAGGAAAAAATCCTACTGCTCAGCACCAGTAGCTCAATTGTGAATGATTTTCTTGACTTGGCAAAGCTAGGATGTCAACAGTGGACTCCGTCCTTGGTTCAAATCACCTGCCCTCACCTGCAGACAAAAGCACCACCACCAGCAGAAGCTACATCACTCAATTTTCTCAAAAAGCTGGGTAACATTTTTGAGAAGAAAGAAAAACATGTCAGACTCTGTGGATTCATGACAGGACTCTGTGAAACAGTTGCAAAGCAAAGGGCAGCAGCTTCTCTCTGGGACACTCCTTGTGCTCCAGGGCAGCCGGGCTGTCCCAGCTGCCCAGGACCCGGCGCTGAGTGAGCTCTGCAGAGCTGCACAGCGGGGAGGCAGCTTCGGGCACCTCAGCCCCTGGCCAGGAGTGGCTTCTTGCTCTGGAGGGCTCCCTGGGGGCAAATGCAGGCTGCTGGCCTTCTGCTCTTGGCCCTAGCCTGGCCTTGCAGGGCTAATCCTGTTCCCTGTGTCACAAAAGTTCCCAGACTGAAATTTGTGCTCCAACATGACAGCCCCAAAGTCTGTGGCGTGTCAGGAAGCTCAGGAATGAACCTGCAGGGCTTGGAAAAGCTGTGCGTCCCCCAGAGCACAAGCAGTTCTCCAACAAGACTTCAAGGCTGAGGGACAAAGCTTCCCCCTTCAGCTCTCCACAGCAGCTCTAGGGAGTCTCTCTCCATTGTGAAATCTCCTTTGTCAGTCTACAGTGACAAGAGCTGGCTGCAGGAGGCATTTGCATTGGAACTCTCCCCAGATGGGGGGAAGAAGAGGCGATTCCTGAGGAAAGAAAAAGGCAACACTGTTTGGGAAAACACCAGCATGAGTTCACTACAACTCCAGGCCAGAAATCCCTTGAATAAAGCAGCATCCATCCATGGGGCAGCACTTTAGCTTTGAAATCAATCTGACAAACCTGCTGCCCCTTCCTGCTGCTGTAGCTGACTCTAAAGCACGAGAAATGTGCCAACTCTGCCAAAGACAGGCAGACATGGTGAGATAAAAAGAGCCAGTCTGCTGAAAAGGAGACCAAATGAATGTTTTCTAATGCCCCCTTTTCATCCTTTCCCCAGCCAAGCCAGAGCAATGTCCTTCCTCTCTGTCACCGATGGTGACCCAGGCACGGGATGCACAGTGGGGACAGAGCTCGCAACTGCTCCCAGTGCCTTCGCCACGGGCTTCCATTGCCCTGAAATGCCGTGCCGGGCGCTGCCCTTCCGTGCCGTGCCGTGCCCTGCGGAGCCCGGCCAGCGCCGGGAGCCGCCCCGCCCGCGCTGTGCCCGCGGCCCCGGCTCTGCCGCGCTCGTCCCCGCCAAGTCCGGCCCGCGCCGGGGCCGCGCTGGGCGCGAGCGCAGCGCCCCCCTCCGGCCGCGCGCCGCCGGCGCAGCCGCGGCCGTTGCGCCGCGGGCGTTGCGGCCACAGGCGGCGATCGGAGCCATGGCGGAGCTGCCGCTGCCCGCCGGGCTCAGCGCCAGCGCCTTCCCCGCCAAGCTGTGGCGCCTGGTGAACAGCCCCCGCGTCCGCTCCGTGCGCTGGGACAGCCGCGCCCAGGGGCTGCTCGTCCACCGCTCCCTCTTCGAGCAGGAGCTGCTCGGCCCGGGCCCCGCCCCCGGGGGCGGTGGCGCTGGGGCGGGGCCGGTGCCGCGCCCCTTCAGGGCCACGCAGTTCAGCAGCTTTGTCCGGCAGCTGTACCGCTACGGCTTCCGCAGGGTGCCGGGCTGGCTCGGCGCGGCTGCGCCGGGCGATGCCGGGGGCTGGCTGCACTTCAGCAGCCCCTGCTTCCGCCGCGACCGCCCCGACCTTCTGCTCCGCCTCCGGCGCCGGAGCGCGGCCGACAGGCGGCGGCCGGCGGCGGGCCGGGAGGGCCGCAGGCGCCCGCCCTGCGGCTCCCGGCAGCTCCCCGGGGCGCGGCCGCCGCCGGACGGGCGGCACGGGCGCGGCCGCTTCCAGCCGCTGCCCCGGGAGCGGCCGCCGCTGCCGCCCGGGCGCCCGCCCAGCGGCTTCCTGCTGCTGCAGCGGGAGCGGACGCTGCCGGACGGGCGGGAGCTGCGCAGCCCCCGGCCCGGCCGCCTCCAGCAGCGCCCCGGGGAGCGGCCGCTGCTCGCCCGGCGCCCGCCCTGCAGCTTCCACCTGCTGCACCGCGACCGGCCGGTGCCGGCCCGGCGGGAGGGGCCGAGCCGCTTCCAGGAGCTGTACGGGGAGCGGCCGCCGCCCGCCCAGCGGGAGGTGCTGGGGATCCCGCCCTGCGAACTGTTCGGGCTCCACGGGGAGCCGCTGCTGCCGCTCGGGCGGGAGGGACCCCCCAGCCGCTTGCAGGAGCTGTACGGGGGGCAGCTGCCTCCTCTCGACCGGGAGGTGCTCCGGCTCCAGCCCTGCAGCTTCCAGCAGCTGCACAGGGAGCAGCAGCCCCAGCCCCCGGCTTTTGACCCACGAGGTAGGAAAAGAGTTGTAGCCTTGTTTTTCCCAAACGTACTTAAAAGTGACTGTTTGAAGTATTTTTCCACAAGGCTCTGTCATTCTCAGCCAGCAATTGTCAAGCCTATTAGGAAGGGGAACCTAGAAGGCCAAAAAATTCTCTGCCTTTTTTTTCCTGCTTGCTGCCTGTGATGTTTGATCGAAGGCAGCAATAGAGCTCTGTATCCCAGAGCCACATTATGGAGCCTGACCAATGGGTTTGGATTCTTGCAGCCACCCCAGGCACTTCAGCATCCAGTGCTCCACCTGGCACTGCTGGTGCAGCATTAACAGCCTCCAGCTCAGCCCGTAACACACCTGAGGAAGAGCAGTCACCAGCAGTGGATCTTGCCTTTGCTGTGGAGCAAATGATCCGGGAGATCAGGAGATCCCTATCTGAAAGGTCTCCCTCTGCCCAGGTAACTCCATTGGAGGGGAAAGGAAGAGGCTGGGCTTACATGGAGAAGAAGAGAAACTTGCATCCCTGATGTGATTCCAAGAAAATACCAAATGATCTTGAGCTTTCTTTCTTTCCATTGTTCTTTCAAGGGCAATATTAATGCTGTGCCTGAGTCTTCAGGAGGTGAGCCTGTGGACAGAGCTGCAGCAGAGGAAGCCTCATCTGGCACGGAGAGCTGCAGGAACAGTTCCCCAGAGCCCGAGGAGCCTGGTAAGGACAGAGCCCCCCTTGGTTTAGAGAGGTGTGAGATGGCTGCTCGGAGCCTGCCTCTGGCAGCAAGGGAGATGAGCAGAGTTGAGCTCCTGTCTGCAGGGCTGGTGCTTCCTGGTGCCTTTAGTTCAAATCCTGCACGGGCACAACCTCCCCGAGCCCTGCCCTCCACGCTTCTCCAGAGGCTCTGACACTGAGTCCTCTGCTGTGGCAAGGGAGCAGGGAATAAAGCTGACCTTGTGGGAGTTGTGTCACCAAGCTGGATGTCCCAGTTTGGTTCATAACTCAGCCCCACCAGCCTTCAGCTTCAGCCATTTCAGTGGGGACTGAGGTCTCTCTGTCACTGAGACTGTGTTTCAAGCTCAAGACTTTGCTGAGACTTTATCAGGATACTTAAACACTTTACAGAGTTCAGTTTTGAACCCTTGGAAGGATCCCTGTTCTTTAAAGAGCAGGCTTCAAATTGCCAAGTGAGAGTTTGCCTTTCAGGCCATCTTTGACAGTCCCTTGTAGAAGGACAATTGGTGCTCAAGGAACATTTGCACAAGGGCCAATATTGACTCAGTGTTCCCTTTGCTTTCCAGATCACATGTGACCGACCTCTCCAGGAGGGCTGGCCTGTGTGGCAGGAAGAGACAGAGGGAGAGCCTGGAACATCGGGCAAGTTGAATTCCTCTGTCTCTAGTTATATTTATAGATGTATATAGTTATCTTTGTTTATCTAGGTAGTCGTATTTATAGATTTATGTGATTATATTTATCTATATAGATAGAGATCTGTACAGTTAATTTATTTTTGGTTTTACTGGTATATCGTTATAGCTTTAGATATGTTGTTGTAGTTATAGATGTGCACAGTTGCACTTATACCTGTGTATAGTTACATTTACATATATACATTTGTAAATGCCTATTTATATTTGTATATGGGGGTTTAGCTACGTAGATTGATATTTATATACACCTTTTTTTAACCTCTTGCCCTGTTCTGCTTCCTCGCTCACCTCTTGCTTTCCCCCTGTGCCCCCTGTGTCCCCTCTCCCTGGGCTGGGTCCGAGCTGGCGGCCGGGCCGGGCGCAGCAGCAGTTCCAGCCCCGGGTGTCCCTGGAGCGCTGGGAGCTGCCGGTGGCCCCAGGCACTGTCCCCTGAGGAGCTGCTGAAGGACGGTGAGACTGAGGGGGCTGAGGGGGCTGAGGGGGCAGTGGCGCTGAAGGGACGGTGACCCTGAGCTGCTGCTGGGGCTGAGGGCTGTGGGGCAGCCCAGGGCCATGGTGGCACTGAGGTGACAGGCAAGTGGCACAGGCTGAGGGGGTGGCGGGTCTAAGGGGACGGGATGGGTCAGAAGGGACTGAGAGGGGTGAGAGGACTGTGAGGGGCTGGAGAAGCTGAAGGGGGCTGGGGGTTTGGCGAGAGCATGGCGGGGCTGAGGGGATGGAGGGGCCAGCAGGGAGCACAGAGGGCTCCGGGACTGCAGCTCTGCCAGGCCTTGGAACCAATTCCAGAGCCTCCACTTTTGCCACAGCTGCAATGACCACAAGGACAGCTGGAGACTGCCAGGAGCCAGCAGGGAGAAGCCGAGGGCCAGCAGCAGGAGCAGTGAGCGGGGCCCTGCTGCTGCTAGCCTGGAGAGAGCCCGGGTGAGGCCCCAGGGCCGGGGAGGCAGGGTGGGGCTGAGGCTGGCGTGGGCTGTGGCTGTGGGCCCTGCCCGTGCTGGGGCTGATCAGTGCAGCTGCCCCGGCTGGCACAGGGGCTGTCCTTGGGCAAGGCAGCTGTGCCGGCAGGGCCCGGGATCTGTGCCGGCTCTGCCGGGCTGCCGGGGCTGCGGGACGGTCCCGCCGCGGCTGCGCTCACCACAGCCCGGCCCGCTCGGCTGCTTTCTCTTTCTGACCCTCCTGGGGAGGCTCTGACATTTCCTCTTCCCTGATGGAAGTGCAGCTGCTGCCAAGGGAAATGTCCCCATACTGACTCAGTGTTTCCTTTCCTTCCCAGATGTGCCATCTGCTGTCCCTGGCCAGGAGATCTTCCAAACTTCATCTGCAGGCTCAGAAGAACCGGTGTCCTTTGGCCACCCTCAGTTCCCTCTGAAGATGGGATCACCTGCAGAGCAGAGGGGACCAGCTGCAGCTCCAGGCCCAGCTCTTGCCGGTCACAGCTGAGCCTGTGGCAAGCTCCAGGAGCTGCTGCCATCTCCCTCCCTGTTGGTAGCTCACTCCCTCCAGTCCCCAGGCCCTGCCCATCCACCTTTTTCCCTCCCAGCTCACCCCTTCGCTTTGCCTTCCCTTATTAAACAGTTTGGCTTTTTCATTTGACTCGTGGATCTGTCCATGGAGCTGAAGCAGCACAAATTCTGAGCCTGGGGACACGCAGGGCCCTACTGCCATTCTCTTCTACGCCGTCATCTGTGCACGGGCAGGAAGGAACAAGGGTAGCTCAGGCTACAAAGGTCCCTGTCCTGCTGCTCCAGTTGCACAGCACTGTGGAGTTAAAGGTGGTGCTGAGCACGCTGAGGGGAACAAGGACCCTGGGTTTTAGAAAAGCCAGCTTGAGTATGCTCTTCCATGGCAAGCATCCACCAAGGGCAGAGGAGCTTGCGATGCTGGAAGTTCTCACCAAGAGCTTCCTGAAAGTACAGCAATGCTCCATGCATACACAGGGACAGGAAGAGGGCAGAACCAGAGACCATGGTGGCCTAACAGTGAGCTCTGGGTGTGACTCAAAGCAAATGAAGCAGCAGCAGAGGCGCGAGCGTCCCAGTGGCCGCAGCGCTGTCAGGCAGTGCCTGCAGGCTGGGTGCGCTTCTGGCAGCTCTGCTCTCCCCACAAGTGAGGAATTGCAGCCCCTGCCTCAGGCCCAGTCAGAAAGCCAACCAAGTGAGACCAGAGGCAGGGGACCTTCCCAGCTCTCTTGGGCATGGCTGCAAAACAGCCACTGCGTCTTCCTGTGCCCGTGTTTGGGGTGTGCTGAGCCCAGAGCCGGCCAGCTTGTGCTCTGCTGTGCCAGGAGCGCTCTGGGCGGGCAGAAGTGCTGTGTGCACAGCGGAGCGTCCTGCAAGGGGCTGACCAGAGCCTCCTGCGGGAACAGGGCTCCGCTCCCTGGCTGGGAACAGCCTGCTTTTGCTGCCCTGAGCGCAGGCAGGAGTTCAGGCACGTGCAGAGGCAGCGGGCAGCTCGTGTTTGTAGGGGCCCGGGGCTGCGCGCCCAAAGCGACGCGTGGGCGTGGGGAAGGAAGTGACACAGAGCTGGGGGAGGGAAGATGAGCTCGAGCTGGAGTGCCTGTGCTGCAAGGAGCAGAAGGAATTCAGCCTTGCCAGGGTTTCTGACATTTGTGTTGGTGTTCCCTGGGAAATGCTGACATTTGGGGAAGTGCCTTTGGAGGAGAGGAGCTTGATTCTCAAGGCAACTGCTTCCCCAGGAGCCCCCAGTGAGGTAGGTGCAATTACAATCTGCACCCCAGCTCATGCTCAGTATTTACTACAATCTTAAATAACAATAAAGTCAAACACAACAGATGACTGATGTTCCTACCTTCTGCTTCCCAAACACAGCCAAGGGTGGCAGCAGCTACAGCTCCATTCTCCTGAGCTCACAGCGCAGCGCAGCTGCTCCAGCCACACCAGCACGGGACTGGCCGCAGGTTGTACAGCCCGTGCCTGAGCCAGGATCAAAGCGCGTTTCCTCTCAGGTAATGGGAGCCCCGCGCTCTTCCACAGGAGAATGAATGTCAAGAATGCCAGAGCAAATTGAAGTCTCTTGAGCCTGGTGAAGGTGAAATCTGCTTCTGTCCTTGTATAGAGCTATGGGTTTGTTTACATGGCTTCTCCTTCCCTTTTCTGCCTGGCTTTCTCACCTGCAGTTTTCCAAAGAAAAGTGAAGCCATAGGTGGAATAAATAGACTCCACAACCTGATGTAGTTATGAAGTGGGTCTGTATTGTCAGCACCGGGCACAAGTGAGATAGCTCTCCTGAAAACTTGTGCCCTGAGCCCTGGTTTGAGCCCCATCTTTTATTCACAAAGGTGCTCCATATACATGACATTCAACCCCTGGCCCTGCCTGTCCTCGCCTGGCATGATAATTAGATCCATGCCCTTCTGAGCATGCCTTGTTCATGGTGGGGGTGACATAGGAGTCTTTGGTGGTCTCTGAGGCTGAAGATTGTGGTCATCCATATGGCTGAACTTTTCAACTTTTCTCCTTTGTGCGTGTGCTTTGGTCCCTTGGTGCTTATGTGAGTACGTCTCTCAGTCTTGATGAGCTTGGAGAGAGAGAGGAGCCCTTTATCTGGGTTTCTGCATCCTTGGTCTTCTCCCAGTATTGTTCTTTATGCAAGAAGCTTCTAAAATTGGCGTTTTTCTATTCTATAGAAAACCTCTATAGACAGAGGTTTCTTAAGTAAATGGTTAAAATTCAACACATAATTCTGCAAGCTAAAATTTAAATGCTTAATTCATATTGCTAACTCAAGGGAGTTCCAAAAATCTCTCTTTCAAAAGCAACAAACCTTTGAAAGGTTAAACCTCAACATAACTGTGATCCTCAATCAATACCTCCATCTTCCACTTGCTTAAACTCTCTTTGTCCTGGGCACTCTGTATGGCCTTTTTCCTGGAAGCTCTCTGGCTGTCTTGAATGCTTATGGAGTAAAACGTAATCCCTGATCTATTTTCAACTCTCTGCACAGACAGAGACTGCTGGAAGGGAGGTAGGACTGGTATTGGGGACCTGGCAGCTTGTCCAGGAAACAAAATGATTGAAATTATGGCAATGTGGACAAGGCATGCAAGTCCAGGTGGTAAGCTCAAACATGCAAGTACTTGCAGTTTCCCCTCAGTACTTGACAGTTTAGGGGTATGGTCTCTTCTTATTTCTGTCTCTTAATCCTCAATCCTTGCCACACTCCTTCAACATCTTTTGCATTGTGATCTTCCATGTTTTCTCCCTCCCTTCTTCTTTCTGTGACTTTCTGTACACGCCAGACAATCTGTCATACACTGTCAGCTTGCTCAGTCACCCGAGCAGTGATAATGATGGTGTAGAAATTGTAGTGGCACAGTAGGCAAACGTGTCATGCTTCTGTGTGCCCTCTGCAGGCAAAGCTGCTTCCCAAAGCTTCAGTCAAACTTGGAACAAAGGCTTGTCACCACTGCTTTGTTGTGGTTTATGCATTGATGGAGCAACACTTCTGTCTCAGCCCGCTTAAGCCACTGCAAAGCTGGAATTGTTGCTTTAGCAGCAGATGTGATGGCAGGGCTCTTACTGCTCCATAGTAAGAACTCTGCAGTTCTTCTAGAAGAGGTTTGTGATCTTTGTGCAATAAGAGCGATGCCTTAAACTGCTGCAGTGCAAGTCATGCACTCATGAGATGTGTTTTCAGACACAGGTATTTCTAGATATGCCTAGTGAGTGGCCTCCTGGGGAGCAGGGACAAACGAGGAAGGAAAGTGGGCTGATAAAACATGCTTCTGCTTCAAAAAAAAGCCATGACTTCCCTTCACAGAGAAGGATATAAAATTTTTCTTGATTGGCCTGAAGGGAATAAACAAGTCTCTCTATGTCCTGATCTTTTACTGGTCTGAAATTGTTCAGAAAGGTTGTAATTTTTTTTTTTTTTTTTTTTTTTTGGGTTGGGGGTTGGGGTCTGCATTTCAAGCCTGTTCTCCCAGCAGTCAGGGCCCTGCACAGCTGCTGTGGGTGGGGCAGGTGCTCAGGTAATTACCAACAGGTGCTTGGTAATTACTAACAGCCAGGTGAGAAGTTGGCTTGTGCCTGGTTGAGGGCTTGAGGACTGTGGTGAGAGAAGGGCCAGGGAGTGGAGTGGAAAATACTATTTACACAAGCAGGTATAGGTGGATGTCTGGGGTGTAGGTGGGATTTAACTGGTTTTGGTACTGCATTTATGAAGAATTGAACATTTAACTCTGAGATAGGACTATTTAGTTGCTACTCTAAATGCTGGGTTTACTGACATGGAATGTAGTTTCTTTGTATTTTGCTCTGAGAGTGTCTCAACAACATTGAAGTCCAATTACAGTCGTCATAAACACAAGTTAATATCTTACTTTTTGTTGCAAACAGAAGCTGAAAGGCCCAATGGATCTTGCATTCAGTAATGTACACATTTCTAAAAGAAGTGGCTCTCTCCTGTTCCTGTGGCTGGCTGGTCTCTTCAGGCTAGAAAAACATTTCTGGGAGCATTTTCTTGCTGCTCCAATATCTCTATGCCCTTGGAACCTGATGCAAATACTGCATGTTTCTAAAATTATCTCTAGGCCCTTCCATTTTCTACTTTGCACCTGTCACCTAGGGGAGAAACCAGTCTGATAAGGTTTTATTTTTTGTAGGCCTCTCCAATTGCAGCCCATTGTATTTAGCTGCAAAATCCTAAATCATGCTATCAGGATACCTGAAATGCACACTGGTAGAGAGTAAAAAAACAATGCCTGATACAGATGCTATCAACTATTTTTAGTTCCTGACAGTCCAGTATTGCCCTTACCCAAGGACTGTTCTTGTTTTTTTCTCTTTTTCTCAGTTCTCAGTTCTGTGATGGCTGAGAAACAAAAATCCCAAGTAAGGGTATCCAGAGTAGATGGACATGATGAGAATTTGGGGCAAATTTGACCATACACTGATCTGTAAGATTGCCCTCCTCCATGGAAGACTGTAGTGGTGTGATTGCAATCATTTCTGCTGGTCGGTGTTTTTAGTGTTAACACAGCTCCCCAGGGAGCCAGCCAGATTTTATGGCTCTCTTTGGAACTGAAGGAAAAAGAGAAGAAAATGTGTCTGTGGTGTTTTCCTGCAGCAGTTCCACATGCTATTTGTGGCATGTAACAATTAGCTTCCACACCTAGGAACTGCTTGTGCTGCAGTCTTAAGTGTGCTAGCTGTGAGAGCTGCTTCTGGAGAAAGGTGATTTCTATTACTGCTGTGTAAATTCTTCCTCCAGAATGAGAACAACCCAACAACTTCCTAGTTGCTTCCAGATGGTTGCATAAGGGTTTGTATTTGTACCCCTGTTGTTGGATGTTTGAATTCTGTAGTCAAGCTACCCAAAAGGTCCAAGAGCTGTATCCAAGCAAGGGTGTGTTTGGATGGTGGTCTGGGACAGAGAGTATTCTCCTCTGTAGTTAAAACTGGCCAAGTTTAAGCTTTTTTATTGACAGGCATTTTTAACTGGAAAAATAACAGTTTTTGAAAGAGAGAGTTTTGAAATCCCCATAGTACATAATGTAAACCTAGAGCATATTTTACAAGCTCACTTTGGGAACTGCTTGCAATTCAATGTTGCCTCCTGAGGTCTCTCAAGTTGTGGGTGTCTTAAAGAAGAAGAGAAATAGGAATTTACGAGAGTGGAAACAGAACTCCAGAACTTTTCACTACACCCGTCCTGTACCGAAGTGGCTGTTGTGAAAAATACAGCCAGCCCCATGAAACTTAGCAGTGTGAAGAGACTGCTGCACAGCATCAGCTGAACTTCAGTGTGTCTGAGCCAGTACTGCTGGCACAAATGCTGCCAGCATTATCTCTGCACCCTGGGACACTTCCCAGTTCCTGTGCCTTGACACTGCTTTCCCATGGGGCTGGGGAAGGAGTTTGGCTCTATGAACTGGCTGGTGCTGTGAAACAGGTCCATTTTTGCAGATGAGGTGATGGTGTGCACGTGTCCACATGTCTCCCTGCCTTAGTGCCCTTTGTGAGCTTCTTACTTGAGCTGGAATTTGTGGAGTGGTTAAAGCTTGCTGCCTTTTATTTCTTTGCTCCTATTCAGAGAAATGAGTTGTTGAAGTCCCTGAAATGTTCTGTTTTCATCCTTATGCAAGACAGTGAGGAATGCGTTCTTTTCATCCCTTAGGTAATTCTTTGCTTTATTATTGCATGCAGTGAGATAGGATTAGTGTGGGTTACAAGCAGTAAGAGAATATGGAATCAGACAACAATAAGCACAAGTGCAAAAGGTAAAAATAGTCTCAGGAATTAACCTAGTAGTTTGAGATTTCTATGAATATATAAAACACTTGCAACAATGCTTAAATCTCTTTTTCTTTCTGATAAAAAATGTATTTTCAAGTACTTTGCATACGGGATTCCCCTGGGATGTAAGAACTCGAAGCATTTCAAGTCTGCAGCTTCAGGAATGAAATAAACTTTTGACTCAAGTTGTCAACCTGAATAAACTCTGAACTACCCCACAGCAATTGCAAGTTATAGCTAATAATGATGGAATAAAACCACAATTGCTCTTTTTCCTCTTAGCATTTTCTCCCTGGTCCTATAAAGATTGGGTTTGTGCCTTGTTCCTTAGTTTGGTTTCCAAACCATTCCATGTCCTCAATAGATCTGGAGAACTGCCTCATGCGTAGGTCTGAAGAATCAGTTTTGAATCTAGGAAATTAAAGGAAGAATTGCACTTCATAAGCTTGGGCTTCTGGATTGAAAGCTTTAGATCATTCAAGTAGACATTGCTGAGTGTTCAACCTGGTCTGGCAGGCTCCTCTCTCTGAAAGGTGGGCAACTGAAACCTCTGTGTTTGCACAGAAAGGCAAGTTATAGGATAGCTGGGAATTGGCTCTGGCCAGCTGGTGTCCCAGGTGTCATCTTTAATAGTTGTTTTCTTATGTTATTAGTAACCAGGCCATTAGGCCAAGCACCTGTATTGTTTGGGGTTTTGGTTGGTTTTTTTTTTTTTGTTTTTTTTTGTTTTTTTTTTTTTTTATAATTTTTAAAAATTATTTGAGGGTTGGTCTGTTTGGTTTTGCTTCTGTTTGCTTGTTTTAGTTTTGGCTAGCTGCGTTGGCAGGTGGCTGTGAGTGCAATGTAGTACCCCCAGCGGCTGCCCAGCTCTGCTCTATTATGTTTCTTTTTCTTAGCCAGGTCTCATAAGCCCTCAAAAGAAATATAATACAGCCAAGGACAGCTTATGTATTACTTTGGGGGCATAAAATTAGCAGGATGACTTCTGCTGCAGTGTTAGAAACAAAAAGGTTTAATAAAAGGCATAATAACAAAGAGAAAAACTCGAGCCAGGTGCAGAGGTCTGCTCCTGGTAAAAACACCTCACAAAAGCACTTAGCTCTTTTCTCTTCTTTTTCTCCCTGATGGATCAAGCAGGACTTTTTGGCTTCTATCCAATTAGATGTCCTCAAGTATTTGGTGAAGTCCCTGAGGTCCCATGAGGTGGCTTTTCACCTAATCCTTGAGAGAAACTTTTGGCCTTCTTTCCTTTTTTCGGGGACAAAGGCTAGTTTTGCCACTCTGCCATTAGGGTGCACACTCCTACAGACATGGCTCTGTTTTCTTTCTTGCTCTCTTACCTCTGTGGCACTCAAAGCCATACTTGCTATTGTAGTCATTAGCTACAAGGTCCTGCTAGGATGGTTGACTAATTCAGGAACAAACAGCCATGCTGCCATACCAGGGACACTGCTCTGGAAATGGGCAGAAAGAGAAACCATTCAATGTTTTTCACTTTAGAAATGTTCCATTGCAGCTTTATCTGCAGCAGAGTTACATTTACTGTACTGTCCAATACAATTCCATGTGTCCAGAGCTAACTTTAATCACATAATTTAGGAGTGTCCAGCTGTAAATCTCACAGCCATGGGATCAAAAGTCCTTTCCACTTCTGGTTAAGTGGCTCTCCTTTCTGGGTCTGGATGTACACCCAGTCTCCTGAGTAGTGAGGACATTCTTGAACATTCAGGCTTATTAGTGAGACCAAAACAACAAACTTGCATGATGATAAAAGCATTTTCTCCTAAGGGTTACAGATGCTCTAGCAGCAGCATTTCGGCCTCCAGCCTCTGGTGGCAGACAAGGCTCAATAGCCAGGAGTGCCAGAAGCAGGCAGGGCAGGAGCAGTTTGCAAAGCTTCCTTAAGAATCCGGGGAAACCGAATCCCCATTTAATCCCCATTTTCTTTCCAGAGAGCCTCTTGGGATATTTCAATCCACCACCTTCTATCAACAACCATAACTTTTTGGAGGTGGTGCCAAGATTTTGTTTTCTCAGTTTTGATCCTTAAATGTTGAAATAACTTACAACAACACAGACGAAGGTCAACGGGCTTCAGCTCTTTCTCATGCATTGCTTGGGGTTCTCTCCCCTGCAAGGGGTCCAAACTTGTCACATCACAGGTTGTTCCCCGGGCAAAAGACTAGGAATTTTCACCATGTGCTTCCTTCTCCAAAAGTTCTATTTCATTCCCCCAAATCCAAATTCGCAAAACATTCTCCATTTCCCTTTCATTGCAATCATTGCTTATTTTCCCGTGTAGTTCAACCACTTCTGTTGCAGAATGAGGTATCACTTCCAGACACTGCATCCTGATAAGGGAATTCCTTCTTTATCAGTGAGCAGGGCTTGGGATGAGGAGGGAAGAAGATTGGCTTTGCAGAGCCGAACCTCTCCTCCAGGGAGCAGAGGAAGGTGACATCATCTTCGGGGCGTCCCGCCTCTGTATTTTATAGGGGCAGGCAGAGTTTAGGGTAAGGGGCGGGGTTGGACTTTGAGGCACTAAAGTCCTCCCAAGGGCTGGGGGCTGACCTTGCAGTCAGGGAGGCCCTGCTGTTCCTGGAGTCTGGAAAACACTGCTTCCAGACCTTCCCCAGCACTGTTAAATTGCAACTCTAAACCTCTCTGGCTTTGGAGGAACATGTTTAACTGATTTCTCATGGTGTGGGGGCTGGCTTCATCCTGGCATTCAATTCTTGCTCTGGCCTCAGGCTGGCTATTGTTTCAGGCTCTGAGGCAATTTGCAGCTGATGGGCACCATACAGCTCTGAGTCAAACCTCCATGCATATGGATACCACGCATGGTCCTTTACTGGGAGTTTTTAATTTTCTTCTACCAAATTTCATGTTTCTCCACAAGTAACTGTGGATGGTGCTAGTTCCTCTCCATCCCCATCTCTCTTTAGGGCTGGACAAGCTTTCTATATAAGCTTTTAGCAAGTGCGGCAGTGGAGAGCAGTTCAGATCAGTTTCTGCGTGGGATTCTATTACTTTTCTGCCAGAAAAGAGCAGCTTTGACTGAAAATTTATTTCTCCTTTGTTATGTCATGAACAGTTAATGCTGTATAAAAGGCCCAAGTCACCTCAAGAGTACCTGGCTTGCTGTGCCAATTAAAATGCAAGCATCCAAAAATGTTGCTCTGTGAGATACTTTAAAAGGACTTCAACTTGTTCATGTACTCTAAGTTAGAAAAGCAGGAGAAATACCGACGAGATGTTCTCAAGAGTTCGGAATAACATAAAACCCCTTGACTGGCAACGTTTGAAAATCAGAGAACTTTAAAGGCAAAAATAATTTAGAGCAGGATTCAATCAACATAAAACATTCCATGAAGGATTAACTTAGCCCATTCAACTTATAATCTCTGCAAGTTAATTTACATTTAGATTATTAAACCTGTTAGATTTTAAATTATTCAAAACTCTGAGAGGAGGGAAAAGGGAGAAGAAAGAGAAAGAGAGAATGACAGAAAAGAACCAACATAGCTATCACTCCAGGTTCCAGTGGTGTTCAGCTGATAGAAATTCCAAGAGGAGGTAGGGTCAAGACATGTGGTGGCCACATATCCCAAGGTAAATAGCCTTTGGCTCTCCTGGGGCTCTCCCCCACATGGGGCTCCCACTCACTTGGCCATTTAGGAGCTGGGTTAGGGGCTCCAGACACAGGTGTGGAGCATTGCCTCTGGTGTGCCAGGGATCAGCAGCCACTGCTGGGCTGGGATACAGGCCTGGGGGTGTGGGGCGTGCCGAGTGGGGCATCGCCTCACCAGAGAAAGGCTTGATCTGCCCCTTTCCCTACATACAAGCCCCTGAAAAGTGTTGAGCCAGCACTCTCTTCTAGTCCCTCACAGCAAGGTGTCCAGGTTCCTGTGCTTCTTGGCTGTCAAGACTCCACAGATTTGCAACTGGATCTTAAGAAACTTGGACATCTATTCCTTCCAAAAGCGGCTGCATGAGGGTTGTTTATACTTTCTAAGGCATTCCCTCCATTCTATGTCCTCTTCTTGAGGTGGTCCTTGTAAAGCCTCTCCTCTCTCCCCTTCTCCATAACAATGGAAAGGGACAATGGAGAAAACAATCGATGAGAGGTTAAAAATATTAGAGTTACAGTGTAGTGAGGAAATAAAAAGCAGTGCACAACAATAAGAAGAAAATTGTGCAAAAGGGGTACTGGCTTATGCAACAAAGGTGAAGTGTCACATGGGGCTGCTGAAACAAAGACAGGATGGCGAGGGCTTACAGAATGGTTCTGATGGTAGATGGGGGCTGCTGGTGCTGCCTGGAGCAGCTGTGCACCTGCAGTGGCAGTTTCCTGCTCCCTCTCTGCAGCAGGGATGGTGGCAGTGGTGATGGTGATGGGTGTCTCTCTGTCCCTGCAGAGCTCTGTTTGGCACTGCCGCTGCCATCAGTCTGCCACGCTGGGCATGTGTGTGGGAATGGGATCTGCCGCTTCGCTGCCTCTTCCTACCACCCTGCTGGGCTCCACTTGGCTTGGCTGGACTCACTTGGGATCAGTGTCACCACTGTGGCTTGCCTTGTTCTGCTGGAGCAGAAAAACAGTCCCACATGCCACCCTGGCCCTGATGGTTTCAGCTGTGTGTCAGAGCTGTCATTTCCATGCCACCCATCTCAGCCCCATCTCCTAACAAATACTGTGGAAGGACAAAAATGGGGGAAAAAATGGGGTGGTGCTTTGGTCCCAAGGCCTCCCTGCTAGAGTGAGTCAGACAGAACAATCCTCCTTGCATTTTCTGTCATGGCATTTCCCTGCTGAAATCACACCCATGGCTATGATGTAAAATGTTTTGAATATATAGTATTCAATAATATAATATACATACATACATACATACATATATATATATATTTATGTATAGAAAGATCCATGACCATGTCTCTGTACCTAGGAGAAACCCCTAAATGTAATTAAAGCAGTGCTTCTTCTCCTTGTTTTCTGATTTCTAGAACAAAGGAATAAGCCTTCTGGCTTTTGCTCATCAGCAATAGCGGCCAAAGACCACTAATGTGGTTCCTCACATCCTGGTCCCTTCTCAGTGCTCAGCTTCTCAGTGTGGGCTCCAGGGGCTCAGTGTGTTTCTACTCTTAGATGCCCTGAGCAACAGGTGATGGACTAGGAGGGCTTTGTGTGTTGCTTTGTAACAGAGGAGAACTTTGCAGGCTTTTTTTGGCATTAGGTGTAGAGAAGGTCTGGTTCTGTGCATGAATTCACAATCCAGCCTAGGGCGGCCGCTATTGTGATGTCAGCGGCCGCATCCCGGCGTTGTCAAGGCAAAGTTGCTGTGCCGAGGCCCGGAAGGGCTCAGTGTGCAGAGCACCTCTGTGGCACGCTCACTGCGGGCGGAACCTGCTGATCGACGAGGTCTCTGCCAGCAGGACTCTCAGTATTTTTGCTTTTCCCCACAGGCGTTGTCTGCTGCAGACTTGAGCAGCGCTGCTCAAGCCATGGAGGGAGTGTGTGCTGCAGTTTGCACAGCTTTTTCCGTGGCTTATTCTGGGTACTTTCTCACCCACCTGGCACGTAAGTAGATATTGCAGCATATGGAAACCAAAGTGCCACCAGGAGGCCTTTGGTTGGGTAAAGCCACTGTCAACAGCTCCAGCCAAGAAGGGGGTGTCTCTAGCCAGCGGGGAGTGGGCAGCATTTGTAATGTGGCCTGCAGGGGTTCCGCTTCTCCCGTGGCACAGCCTGTGGCAATGGAGTCTGGAGTCCCCTCAGTTTGCTGGCTCAAGGAAGACAACTTCCAAGATAGGAAGAGTGGGAGAGCTTGTCAGGAGTCCTTGTAAAAGCTGTGCACTGCTCTCCAGGACTGAGGGGAAGTCCCTCAGTTCAAGCCTTCCTATATGCATTCCCTCATCCCAGCATGTGCCTGTGGAACTTGACACTTCCTGCACATTAAAAGAGCCATTTGTTCTGTAAAGAAATTACAGAATCAGCTCGGAAAAGGCCTCTGAGATAGACATTTCAGAGGAGTTCTTGTATGCTCCTGAACCCAGGAGCTGTTCCCGTGCTGTGTCACGATAGAACTGCCACCATGGCTAAGGGGCACTTGGGTGAAGCTTTTCTGGGGAAAGGTTTTCAGTGAGCTCATGGCAATTGCTGCATGCAATCTCCTGAGAAAACTGAAGCACAGGAAAAGGAGGAGCTGTAGCTCCTGCTGGGTGGGTTGGGGCAGAACCACTGGGACTTTCTCAGTCCCAGGTTTCTATGGGTTGAGTGGCCAAAGAGGACAAAAGGTAGACATCAGGCAGTATTTTGTGCTGTTGATGTGCTTGCTGTGTGACACAGGGGTTGCAGCTGGAGTGATGTAGTGAAAGCAGAATGCTCTGTCTTTGGGTTGACTTTTTGGTGGGCTTGCCCAGCACAGGCAGTTTTCTTTCAGCATCTGGTTGTTTTTCCCTTGTGTGTTGCAGGTCACATCACCCATGCCTGGAGAGAATCCGGTCTTTGGGTGAGTGGGAAAGGAGCCTCTGGCCTTGGGAGCATTTGACAATTGTGGAGCAAGCTGTGAGCTGGGCCTGTTGCAGACCAGTGCCAGCCTGGTTGCATGAATGAAAGTACAGTCCAGACTCTTTGCAGCAAGAGCAGCAGCAGCAGGAGGAGCCTGGGCTGTTTTCTGCAGTTCCTTTTCAGAGCTTTTAAGCAGCTGGAAGTGGGGTTGCTTGGTGCTTTAAGCCATGAGAGAATATCTCGTGCACAAGAGAGTGCAGTCCCATCTAATTGTCCCATTTTACTTGAGTTGGAGCAACTTAGAATCCCATTTCCCTACAGATGATTTCTCCTTAGTGCATCTGGGTCTAGAGCTGAATATAAAGAAGGTCATGTGTCCCTCATGCTGCTGTCTGTCTGCAGAGCCCAACACCAACCTCGGAGGCTCCTCTGGCTATGTGTCTTCCTGCAGAAGAGGCCAAAGGGGAGGAAGATGCTCCCCAAACTGCACCTGCTGCCACTGCAGGGCCTGAGCATCCAGCATCAGTAAGTGGCAGCTCTGGGTAGTGCTGTGGCTACAGCAAAGCATAGCTGCAAGTTTCTGATCAGACAGCACTTCCCATGCCTGGCTGAAGATGCTGAGGGCTGGAATCTTTTCCAGCCCTTCCCCCAGTCAGTTAGGCTTGGAAAAGGGGAGTGGAACTTGGATTGTTCAGACATCTGAACAGTAGGCAGTAGGCACCTTCCTACTGTTCTGAAAGGGGCTGTGAATTTGTCTTAGCAAGAGACAAGAGGTAGCATTAGGATGTCTTTGGATGCTCCTGGGGTACAAGTGAGGCCCTTGGTGGCCAGTGGCTGTGCAGGCTCCCTGTCCCCTGTGAGGAGAGCAGTGCAAAGATGCAGTTCAAAAGCTTGCAGGATATGAGGTGGCACTGTCCCCAGGAGGGACCTGGCCCTCCCCACAGAGCAGCTGTCAGTAGCTAAAGGAAGAGCTGAGCTGCAGCAGGGCCTGTAGCTGAATATAGGTAAGGTTGTGAATGACAGGTTCTTTCCTGTCCCTCGTGCTGCTGACTGTCCACAGAGCACAAGGGCAGCGTCAGCACCTGCTCTGGCTGCCTCTGTACCCGAGGAAGAGGCTGAAGAGGAGGAAGGTGCCAATGAACCTGGCCCTGCTGTCAGCCCAGGGCTGGAGCAAACAACACCAGTAAGTGCCCCCTTTGAGTAGCAGTGTCTTTGGTGTCATTTTGTCCGTCATGTAAAAGCAGCCTTGGGATTTTGTGCCTTGAGCTGTTGAAGCAAGCTGCACAAGCTGGGAGGTGAAGAGCCCTGGGTGTGGCCAGCAGTATCTTCCTAGGGGTGTGCATTTGAAATGAGATGGGAGGGGCATCTCTGCCAGGCACATTTGTGACCCAAATTCATTTCTTGTCCCAGAGCTCCACCTCCTCTGTCCTGGCAGCTGCAGGAGCTGCAGCTGAAGGCTGGGAAGAAGGCTCCAGTGCCCAGGCTGGAAGCTCAAGCACGAGCAGCTCGTGCACCTGGAGCACGACTAGCTCCTCGGGCAGCAGAGAGCATCAGCGAGAGAGCACAGAGGACAAGTGCCTGGCCGTGCTGAGTAGGTCCTTTGTGATCCTTGTGTGCCGGAGCGGTGCCTTGTGTGTGCGTGTGTCGGCATGAGCTGTCCCACCTCCTGCTCCTGCTCAGCTGAGTGCCAGGTCCTGAGGCCTCCACACAGGACCTGTTGTTGTGCCCTGAGGTGGTGAGGGATCAGCGGGGTGTTGCTCCTGCCTCTGAGAGCAGCTCGGCCTGGTTTGGCTTTGCCTGAGCTTCCCTGTAGGCAAAAGGCCAAGCAGAGCTTGCTTCTGGCTGAGCAGGAGGCTGTGACCTCGCGAATGAGTAGGCCTCAAGGAGCTCCTGCGGGGCCCAGCTGCTGTGGGCACGGCCAAGGTCATCTTCAGCACTCAGCCTGTCCTAAAGGCTGAGGGGCCTCATTCCTGAGGCCATCACAGTAGCTTATAACATGAGCTGCTGCTCCTGAAAGGCTGAAGGGCATTGTTTAGGCAAAGTCCTGCTTAAAGCTGGACATCTGGGCTCTGCTGGAAGCACACTATTCTTCCTGTTCTGGAGAGAGCAGCTGATGATAAAAATTGATGCCAGAACCCAAGATGCCTTTGATGTTTGCAAGGATGAAAGCTTGTGTTGAATGTCACGGAGTGTTCATTGCCAAGAACAGGAAGGTTTTGTTTTTCCTGCTGCCCTTAATGTTTCTAGAAAACAATCATTTCTCTTGGTTAGAGTTTTCTGATCCCTGTCTCCTCTGACTGTTTCTCCATGTGCTTAGATTGCAGTTTAGACTTTTAGTTTAGTGCAGGCCATCTGCGCTGCAGGGCTGCTTGTCTTGCTGCTGCTGTTTTTGAGGTGGTGCTGGTGCGGTGGTGTTGTTGTTTCCCGACTGACTGAGTTGAGAGGGCCCAGTGTCCCAGAGAGTGGGGCTGCCTTTGTGATCTGCTGCAGGGTGTGATCTCTTTTGAAGTGAGCATCTTTCCTTGGGCTTTTTACAGAGATGCTGGTGAGCAAGGGAGATCCTGAGGCGAAATACACAGAAGTGGAAACTCTTGGCAAAGGGTGAGTGCAGCCACAGTTCCTTCTTCAAAGCAAGGGGCTGTGCGTTTTGCTGGTGTCACATCTCCCTGGAGTGACAATCTCCAAAGCTGCTCAGACACTGCGTTAAGATGATGCCTGGTGATCTCTCAGTGCTGGCCAGCATTTATAGCTGTGGTCTAAAGGCACAGCAGAGACACCGGGATGCTGGCAATGTCTTTCCTGCAGCAAAGAGCAGCACCTGGCAGATCTCCTGTCCCTCAAGTGTGTTTGCACCTGTTTGCCGCTTTTTGTAGGAGAAATAATTTTTGAGTGTCTCAAAATAATACAAAATACGTGGGAATGAAAGGAGGAGAAACCCCATTGCCTCAAAGGTCAAGTTAGCTATCAGGAAGCAGCTCTTGGTAACATTTCTTTCCTGTATTTTGCTGAAAACAAGGTCAGGATGACCACCACCTAGTCTAGAAGCCAAAAGCAGAAATGAAAGCAGCACCTCTCTTTTGTGACTGAGGTGGCAAAAGACAAAGCTTCAGGGGAATGCCCAGTGCCAGTGCACTCTAGAGTAGAAGGCATCATTTGCCTGATGGCAGACCCCTCATGGATCCTGTGGGGTTTAGGCCTTTGCTGCAAAGAATCCACCAAGCTGTTCCCCTTGAAAGCCAGCTCTGCTGACTGTAGATGGGATTGATTTGCAACATTTTCTCTGTACCATGTGTCCTGGTTTAGGGCAATTTTGGGAGGAAACCTCCCGACAGGGCCCCTCCCAAAAGGAAACCCACATGGCCACTGCCCCCAGCCGGTGTGGGAACAATTTCCTTGGAGATAAGTGGAAAGAAGTTGTTTATTTAACAGGCAAAGCACTCCCCAGCACACAAAATGAACAATACTGGATGTCAAAACTCATTTGCTGCTCTGAAGAGATGGCAAGTTCAGAAAGTCTCTCCTGGGGTTTGTCACTGTGTTATCTGTCCCTCCAGTGCTGGGAAAGGCTGCAGAGTAGGCCCTGGTGGGCTACAAAGTGTGAGCTCTCGATGTTTTGCCGGGTCCCAGTCTGGAGCAGGTTCGAATGGTTCCAAGAAAGGGGAAAGAAAAACAGTAAAGGGAAAACTCAGACTGCCTTAGCCAGCTAAACTAACTAACTAACTAAAAAGCAAAAGGAGTGTGGTGCTCTACCCCAACTGTGCCTAGACAGCAACACTGGAGTTCCGTGTTCCAGCAGACTGCGGGGCAGAGTGCAGTTGATAACAAAACTCTGTGCTCCCTCTTCTCCTGACACCTACTGTCTGATCCAATCTTGGAGGCACAGAATATAACATCCAGCATAAACAGAACATGTGACTGGGGGTGCAAGCATCATAATGTCACCCCAGAACAGAAGCCAAATGTACAAGAAGTCACCAGAAAAGTAGAGTCCTTCCAGTGTCAGGTGCACTGAAGAGAAGCAGCTGCCAACGGCTCTGGACCCAGAGCACAGCTGTCTAAGGATCCTGTGTTTTGAGGACTTCTCCATTTGTGTGTGCAGCAAGGGAAGCCTTTGCCTGCTCTGGCTGTGGCTGGACACTATTTTCCTTGCAAGCTGGAAAAGGAATCTGTGTCTAGAGGATTTCCTCCAATGGCTGTTACAGGGCTTCAGGCTTCTCAGAAGGCCTGAGTGGTGGTGCTTGAGTTTGGCAAACAGACTCCAAGGAGAGATGTGAGAAGACCCAACTGGTAAATTCCTGGAAGAATCAGACACATGCACAGATAGAGAAAAGAAAAAGGAGAAAAGACCCAGAGAAGAATCTGTCGTGTTCCACTTACTGTTTGCCCAAGCACTTTTTTCCCGTTGGACTGCAGTGTTTTGCACTTGCAGGGACTAAAGGATATCTTTCTCTGCTGCTGTTTTGTTTCTAGGGGTTTCGGCACTGTGTGCATGGCAGTGGAGTCTGCCACAGGAGAAGAGGTAAGCGTCAAGCAGCGCCGCAGCTTCTGCAGCTCTTGAGTGCCCTCCCCTCTGCTGTGAGCTGTGGCTGAGCTTTGGGTCGCCAGCAGAGCTTTGCTGGAAGGGCAAATGGAGTGCAGAGCAGTGACTGCCTGCCAAATACAGTGGGGACAGATTTTGTCCTTCTCAGCTGCCCCAGGGGATGCAAGGAGGCCAAGCGGTATCGTTCAGAGGAGGCCACGCTGGCTGGGTCTAAGTGCCCAGGTGGTGTCTCAGAGCATGGCACTGCTCTTTGGGGCTGCAGGGTTCCTGAATTCTCATTTCTGGCTGTTAGCCAATACATGGGAATCGTGCTGGTAGTTCTGTAGCCACCTGCAGTGCTGCCCTTGGGATCTGTACTTAGAGAGAGAGAGGTCTGCAAGGAGTCTGTCAAGGGCCTAAGCCCTGCTCAGAGCCTGGGGTACATCCCTAAAGGATCCAGGCTTGGGTTATTTCTTTTTACAGTCAGGCAGTAATTGCAAATATCAGTGGTGTGAAGTAAAGTATTTTAGTGGAATGAAATGCAAATTCATGAAGTGAGGAAGTGCTAGGATTGTCTATTTTGTCCTTAATGATGGTTTCATCATCATGGCATTTTTTCTGTGAAATATGTAGGGTTGTATTTCTTAGGGGGAATAACCCTCAGGATGATTTTAGGACAGCATTGTATCTGTCCTGTCTGTAAGAGTTTGCTTTGTAGTTGTGCAATGGAGAATGCCAGTGGTTGCTGGAGGAATGATCAAGCCCCCTAGAAGTGCCCAAGGTTTCCCAGCACTTTTGCTCCATTTTTACTGGCACAAAATGGCTTCCTGCTTGCAAGAGGTGTGTCAATGACAATGGGAATGATAAAGTAAGGCCCTGGGGGAAGACGGTGGGCACAGTGAGTGTTGTTAGAGGTTTGAGGTGGAGAGCTTAGACCCTGTTTGCAAGGCAAAGGGTATCTGTCTCTCTGTCCAGGGAGGTGCCCAAGCAAGCAGTCTGATGTCCAGTCACAGGGCAGTTTGGCCCAGCCCAGCTGGGCTACGGTCATCCCATAATCACTGTCTCCATCTTCGCCTTGTGGACGTGTGCCACACACTTCTTTGGTTCATGGTTTTCCATGTTGTTTTAGGTGGCCATCAAGAAAATTAGTCTCCTGCAAGAGAGCAGCAGTGAGCTGTGCCTGAATGAAATCCAGGTCATGCATGGCACTAAGAATGCCAACCTTGTGAACTATATAGACAGGTGAGTGGTTCTGCTGTCCTGCCATGAAAGGTCATTCACATCCTGCAAGCCAGAGGTTCAACCACTCCTTTGGGCGCTGGCAAAAGAGGATGGAGCTGTTAATTCCTGTTTCTGGGCTGATTTACAGCATCTTGGAAGGAGATTGCATTGGGGCTGCATTAATCTTTCCTGGCATACCTAGTGTGAAGGGCGCTTTCAAAGACAGGACTGGGCCCTGTCTTACTGAGCCAACAGCCTCCAAGTTCCTGTCCTCTCTCCACATTGTTTTGTTGGGTTTGGGGTTTGATTTTTCCCCTGGGTTTGAAGTGCTAACAAAGCACTGTCTATTGTATTTCCCTTGGCCTGTTGCATTGGTGTGGATACCGAGCTGTCTTTTACACTGCACAGAGTTCAAACCCTGTAGAGCATAGTGAATGACTACTCACTTCCTCCTGTGTTCCTCTGAGAGAGACACAGAAAACAAGAATCCACCAGGTCATGTAAGTGCATGCCTTCATCTCCATGCTGTTGTTTCCTCCTTTCAGCTACCTGGTGGACGAGGAACTCTGGCTCGTGATGGAATACATGGACGGAGGTTCTTTACATGATGTCATCAGGGAGACTCACATGGCAGAAGGAGAGATAGCAGCTGTCTCTCGGGAGGTAAGGGATGGCACTTGTGCTTCCCATGGCTTGGTCGGGATGGTCCTTCCAAATGGGTGATAAGGAGAGGAGAGATTTCATCTTCCAAGCCTTTCTCTTATGTCCTTGGCAGTAGCAAGAGCATCTGAAGTGCCTGCCAGTGTCCCTGCCCTTCTTCTAGCGTGTTTGTGTTTGCCTCTCTAAACACTTCCCTGGTGCCTGTGTGTGCTGCATTCCTTCCCTGTAAGGGCAAATGTGATGGTGGCGCAAAGTGAAGCAAGGGGCAAAGACAAAGAGATACTCACAGGACTCTCCCAGAGCTCAGCCTCAAAGGAGAGCCTTGCACCCAAAGTGGTGTTTGCAAAGGCATCCACTGCTGTCTGGCTGGAGAGAGCACAGCCACTGCAGCAGGGCTCCTTCAGCCTGTGTTTGCCGGGCACTGGCCAGAGGAACAACTGCCCCTTCTCTCTCAGAAGCAAACACACCCTCACTTAGAAAGGCACTGCTGTCCTCGTGGTGGAGCAGCAGGCTCTTGCCCTTGCCAGCAGCCTGTCCTGCCATGGCTCACCATCCCCCAGGAAGTCAGTGTTTCAGATGTGCCACTTCCCTGCTTGTGGGATGAAATCCACTTAGGCTCGTGTTTCTTTTTCCTCTCTCAGTGCCTGCAAGGCCTGGATTTCCTGCACTCCAATCAAGTGATCCACCGCGATATCAAAAGCCACAACATTCTCCTGGGCTTGGATGGATCTGTCAAGTTGGGTGGGTGTTGCTGGCCAGGCTCAGCCGTGGCGGGCTGCGGTGTGGGGCTGCCTTTGGGTGGCTGCCAGTTCCCTGCAGAGGGGCCTGTGGCAGTGCAGGCTGCCCTGCTGCAAGCACAGAGCACAGCCACAAGGTGCAGAGAGGTGTTGCTGGGAAGAAGGGCCCAGGAGTGGCTTTGGGTTGTGTGTGTCCCTTCCCAAGCAAGGCAGTTTCAGTCTAATAGCTTCAGGGACTAAAAGCCACTGCCTGAAACTGGGGACTTTTGCTAAGTGGCCAATTCTGTATTTCCTCGGCTGCAGGCTGAGGAATGGCTGTATGGCCCCTTTACAGCTGGGTTCCACACTGCCTTCTTGGACGTTGGTACAGTGGGGATTTCTTTTGTTTGCTTTCCTAATTCACGCTGGCTTGATCAGAGTGGTTTTTCCTCCTCAGCTGATTTTGGCCTTGCTGCTCAGCTCACTGCTGAGCAGAGCAAACGGAGATCAGCTGTTGGGACTACTTACTGGATGGCGCCAGAAATTTTCACCAGGAAGCCCTATGGCCCCAAAGTGGACATCTGGTCCTTTGGAATTGTGGGGATCGAGATGGTGGAAGGAGCGCCTCCGTACCTGATGAAAACCTCCCGCACGGTACGCCGCAGCTGCTCTCAGATACTGCTGTCACCCTGACAAAATCTGCTCCCATCCTTCTGCCTGGGAAGCTTGCCAACACCTGAAAATGATAGGTTCCAGGCTGCACAGTCTCTTGTGCTTCTTGGCCAGATCATCCCCTTGCCATTTTTGTGCATGAACAACACCAAAAAATCGTGATGCCTTTTGCTTGGCAGAAGCTTTGCCTCAGGGAGCAGGGAGCAGTGCTGAGCTGCATTTTGTGGAATAATCCTTGGAAATAGTAGAATGAGATGGAAGTCCTTCTTTTAAAATGCCTGAAGAGGTGGTGTCAGTGCTCAGAGAAGCAAAGTGTGCTGTTGCTGATGGAGCTGCTGCTAATTCCAGCAGCCAGTGAAATCAGGGGTCAAGGCAAGAGCCTTTGCATACTGGACTGGCTATGGCTGCCTCTGGCTTTGGGTTGTTTTAGTAGGGCTAGGAAAGGCATCTGGCACCCTGTGGCAGGGAGTAAAGTGCCACTGGAGAGTGGAGCTTGTCCAGTGGGGTCTGTGTGAGCAGTTTGGGGTGCGAAGGAGACAGGTAGAGTGTGGCATTTCCTTCTTCTCTAGGTTCAACAGCTGATAAGCACCGGGGCCGCCCCGAAGCTGCAGAAGCCCAGGCAGCAGTCGGCGTGGCTGCGAGACTTCCTGCACTGCTGCCTGGAGAGGGACGAGGACAGGCGCTGGTCTGCCCAGGAACTTCTGCAGGTAAAAGGCAAAGCGGCTGCACGTCCTGGATGTGGAGACAGCATTGCACAGAATGCCCTCCTTTCTGTATCTTTCTGGTAGCCAGAGAAAGCCTGTTTCAGCCTGTGGGGAAAGTAGAAGTTCATTGCTTCTTTTTCTCTTTGGGCAGCATCCGTTTGTTACATCAGCCAAGCCGACCTCCACCCTGATGCCTCTGATCATGGCCACACAGCAGTTTATGTCTGGCAGGAGATACTAGCCCTGGAAGAGGCCTTTGTTGTTGTTTGTAGTTTCTAGTTTGTAGCTTATAGCTTGTAGTTTGTAGTTTGTTTAGAGTGAATAAATACTATAATAAATAAAATCTTCACTGTGTTGGAACTTCTCTTTGTTCTCACCTTGTGAATAGGCTCTAAATTTCTTCTGAATGGTCAGGTGTTTCTCCAAGGTGGGAAGACCCATGGATGGGGTTTGTGACATGGTTTGTTTGTGAGCAAAGGTCATCTTCCTTCATCGCCTCCAGGCCACAACCTCTTGTGGAGATACAGGCTTGCAGCTGTGACTAGAGGAGCAGAGCAGGACAGAATGGAGCCGAGCAGTGGTGTCACTGCTGGGGATGCTGCTGTGCCTGTGGTTGTGTTGCAGCTCTTGGGAAAGGTTGGGAGTGTCTGTGTTGCTGTGGGCAGAGGGGGAGGGAGCTGGGCTTCTCCACAGTATCAGGCACAGGTGAGTGTCCAGTGGGAAGGCAAGTTCTGCCATGGGAACTGAGGCCAACATGAGGGAGTGAAAACTTGTTCAGTTTGGATCTGTGTGAGCCACTGTGGACACTGCTAGGGGACTTCCTGGGGCTATGCCCTGGAACAATGTTCCCTAGACTTTAACCTCTCCCATGGAGTCCTGTTTTTCATTTCAATGTACAGTGATTATTGAAAATTATTGAAAATCATTTACTGTGTGATGTTTGGTGTTAAGTGACAGTATATTTGATGACATTTAAATTCAAATTTAGTTGCACAATATTTAACAAACTTCCTTTCCCAGTTTTCCTGTTGTACCCCTCACTTCCCTGAACCCACTATCCCTGAGAAGGAGAGGATGGGAGATGGAACCTGCTCAAGAGCACAGGTGAGCCACCAGTCATCTGCCATCTCCCCTCCTTTTCTGTCCTCTTGCCAGGACAGCACTGGCCATGCCAACCTGGAGTCTACCCTAACCCACTTTCTGACAGCCCTCAGCCCTACTCTTGCCTTCCTACTGTATTAGCCATTCCCCATTTTTGTTGGAATTCATGTTTTAGAGATCAAACTTACAATGGCTTATAAAACAGCCAGAGGACCGACTCTGTTGCCCCCACAGGAGACCTGTTCCTGGCCCTGCCAGAAGGTCCCCCACAGGCCAGTCTGCCGGGGTCGGCTGCCAGTGGTCTCTGCCCCAGCACGGGAAAAGGTGGTTCTGGGCAGGCCGCACTCTCGAAGAAGGAGTCTGGACTCTTGCTTTTCGGTCTTCAGTTGAGTTTATTGTTCCTTATCTACAAAGTTTTTCTGTCTGTCCAGCCGAGGTCTGATCAGCAAGACAGCCAAGGGCACTCTCTCCCGCCCATGGGGCGGTTGTCTCTTTTCTAGTAAAAACTACGTAGAAGATATTTACCTTTAATTTCCAATACTTTTCGCCCTTGTTGGCAAGTGCACTTTCCCTATGAACCAATCCACACATGCCAACATCATCCTGAACGTGGATGCCAAGGAGAAGACAGAAGAAGGACAGGACATGCCCAAATTCCTCCATCTTAGTACCCCTGACCCCCATGTACAGAATTTCAAAACCCCCCTGTACAACATATAAAACCCCCCTGTACAGTGCATTATAATTCAAGTTTTATCAAGTGAGTATCTTCCCCTCACCATTCAGGCCTGAATTTCTCTCATTTTCTCACATTCAGGTGTCTTTGGCTTCCTGCCAGGGTCTCCGAGCCCCTGCCAGGGCTCTGAGACATCCAGGGCATCCAGAGAGATGCTCTGGGTTCCGACACTAGTCCTCCATCAAAGCTTTTCTTTTGACTTGTGTGTTTGGTGAAGGGCACAGGGGAAGGTGCCACCACAAGTCCTTTTGATTTTCTGTTCTCTTGTTTTGTGGGTGAGTGAGGGGGAATGGAGTGGCAGGGAGCAACCTGGGTCTCAGGGCTTTAGAAGCAAGGGGGAATGGAAATCAAATTCTCTTATTGTTTAGCTGTGCTCTGCAATATGAACCCACCTGTTAATTTAAATTGTCAAGTTTAGTTAAAGTCTATTAAGTGTTGTGTTGTTTTTAGTTAAGACAAAATTATTATTTTAACTATGATTGTTATACATTTAATTATAAATCAAACAAAAAAGGGGGAGTCGTGGGAGCTTGTGCTGGAGGGCAGGGGCCAGGAACTGACCATACAGCCACACATCAGACAAACAACGACCAACACCAAGCCTCAGGAGAAGAGAAGCCACAAGGGATGACACCCAGACAACTTATGGGGAGCTTCTCATGAAGAGCAGAGGACTCTGGATTGGGAGTGGCCATGCAGATCAACAGCCTGCCTGGACCCATCAGGGCAGAGGGAAAACAGGTGATGGCTTTGGGATGGGCACCCAAATCTGCCTACACTATCCCTCAATGCACCATCCAGCACCAGGAGAAGCTTTGCTTCATTTTTTCAGTATTTTATCCAATTACTTTTGATTTTTTCTTCTTGCTACCTTCAACATCTGTACATAGTCCTCTCATTCCTTTGATGTTTCTACCTCTTCCTTTCTTTGCACCTTCCCCTCCCTAATTGTCAGCTGAACTATTGACAGATGGCTTTTTTCACCCACTGGTACCTGATGTGCCAGCAGCAAAATAATTCTCATTATTTTGCCCCTAACTGCCTTCTCATTGGGGCACTGTCACAGCTGGCAAAGCTTTGGTCTTTCATGTGTTTTTTGGGCAGGAGGTGGGTGAGGGCAGACCAAGTGACTTCCTAAGGCCTACAGAGCAATGCCCTGCAAGCCAGACCTGTTCTCTTTCAGGCAAATCTTCTTGGAAAGGACTTCAGAATTCCAACATGGAAATGAAGCACTGTTGACAGAGCACTAGACTCTGAAAGGATTTGAAAGGGGAGAGGAAGCTCAGCTTGCACATGAGCCACAAGAAGCTTTCTCCCCACCAGAATTTTGGCATCACAATAGCAGTGCTCCATGCTGGCCATCTCTCCCCAGGATATCCCCCACGTGCACGCCCCTCCTGCTGGCAATGGGCTCACTTTGGCTGTCTTGTGGGGCAGAGAAGGGAACAGGCACCCAGAGAGGGAGCATTTCACTGTGTTTCAGAAAATGACAGCAGAGCAGCCTTCCTCAGCAAAGTCATCTGAAATGACTTAAGAGTCCTAATAGTCTGGAACGCCTCAAGGGTAGGGGTCAAAGATACAACAAAACTGTGCCCCGGCTGGCACAGGGGCTGTCCTTGGGCAAGGCAGCTGTGCCGGCAGGGCCCGGGCGCTGTGCCGGCTCTGCCGGGCTGCCGGGGCTGCGGGACGGTCCCGCCGCGGCTGCGCTCACCACAGCCCGGCCCGCTCGGCTGCAGCTGGCCCAGCCGTGCGCCGTGGCTGGCGCTGCTCCTTGCCTGGCCCAGAGCCCTGTCCCGGTCAAGCGCAGCTGGAGGGAGCCTCCTGTCCCTGTAGAGCAGAGGAGAAAGCACCGGGCAGTTGGGTTTCTGGCAGTTGCCTTCTGCCAAGGAGCAGCAGTGGGACAGTTTTCCCAGACAGTTGAACGAATAGGGCAGAGCTAATTAGACAAGGAATTGTTAGTTGAATAGCCCCAGAACATGTGGGGATTTTTTTCTTTCTCACCCTGTTTGGGAGGATGGGAGCTTTTGTCTTTCCTGATAGAAGTACAGTTGCTGCCAAAGGAAACACACCCAAAGACCAATAGTGACCCGGCCTTCTCTTTGCTTCCTTTCTTCTTCCCTCACTGCTACACAGTGCTCTCATACCAGGACCTCACTGCTGCCTCACCTGAGGGTTTACAGCTGCCTCCAGGCCCTTCCAGGCTAAGCGCAGGTGCTCAGGAGTCTGACTTTTTCCTGACATCTCCCAAGAAAGTCTTTGCCTCATCTGGATTTCTTGGGGTTTCATCAGAGGAACCAGGCACCAGCAAATTTCATCTCAAGCGTCAGCTCATCATTCCGCTGGTTCCCATAGACCGCAGATGCCGCCCTGAGCTCACCGTTTCTCTGCGTCCCATAGACCATCACAGCCCTTCCATGGCCTCTCCAGAGGGAAGCAGCTGCACATCCTCAGAGCAGTATTTGCCAGCCTGCAGTTCATCAGGTAGGGAAAGAGTTTCTACCCTTGCTTTCCAAGCAGGTCCTGGTTAGTGACCCTTTAAAGAGTTTTCCTGCAGTGCTCTATCATGGGTAGATCTCAAGCGAGAATCGGGTAGAAAGTGTCAAGTCGCCTAGGAAGAGGGATCTTGAAAACAGAAGGATTTTCTGCCAGCTTTTCCTGTCCTTGCTGCAGATTTGGAGGGTGTTCTGGGCATTTTCCAGACAGCCCTTCTGTAGGGGTACAAGGGCAAGGCAAAAGATATTGCCTAACAAGTCATCAGTGTTAGGTGCACTCCCCTCTTTCTTTGAATGAAGCCAGACTAGGATGGTGAGAGGATATTGCAGAGCTTTAAGACTGTCTGCCCTGAAAATCAAGCCAAACCACTGAAATGAGCTCTGCCTGCCCCAGAAGAGTTGGAGCTGCAGAATACAGCCTCACCCACGAGGCTGGTTTTAGAAAAAACTCACGGTTTAATTTCAGCATGTGTGTCTGAAGATCTGGGCTCTTCCTGGGTGAATCCACTTTCTGTGGTCTTTTGTGATGAGAAACCAAATGTAGCCAAATCCCAAAGCTGCTGGGAAGATGCAAAAGGCTGTGATTATAAAATGTGTGTGTGTGTCTATATCCCTTTTACAATCCATGCTTTAATCTGTGTACATGTGAATTAGGATAAATATTTTTTAAGAGGAGAACTCACTCCCCCAATCCCCTGTCAAGTCTGAATACATTTCTGGAACTGAGGTTGCTCTGTGCTTCCTGTGATGTTTGATCCAAGGCAGCACTAGAGCTCTGTGTCCCAAAGCCGCATTGTGGAGCCTGACCAATGTGTTTGGATTCTTGCAGCCACCCCAGGCACTTCAGGCCCCAGCGCTCCAGCTGGCAGTGCTGGTTTTGCACCATGGACAGCCCCCAGCTGGCTGTGGAATACTCCTGGGGAAGAGGAATTGCCACCACCAGATCTGGACATGGTGCTTGAGACGCTGGAGGAGATGTTTTCTCCCTCTGCTCAGGTAACTGCATTGGACAGGGAAGAAAAGGGCTGGGAGCTGAGAGCTTGTGAATGTTGTTGCATGGCTGAGAAGCAAAGGCTTCTTGAGTTCAGCTCAGTGAATGGACAGGAAAAGATTTGCTTGGTGAAACAAGACTTCCTAAAGAAGAGGGAATGAAAAAGTCTCCCCCTGAATAAGGATGAAGAGGTGTGAGCCTGTGTTGGTCAGGTTTGGGTGCCTGTTTTCCTGGGAAGAATCCCTCGTGCAGGGGTGTTTGTGGTGAGGAAGTGGAAGCTTTGTAGGTTCTAAGAGGCTTTGTTTGGTGGGAAAGAAGAGAAGAGTGTTTGGAGAATTGCCAAGTGTCCCGTGCAGGGAGGGACATGCCAGAGGCTGTGCCTCTTTTGGGTGGGAAGGCCAAGGCAAAGCAGGGCTGGGCTGCAGCTGCTGCTGCTGCTGTGTGAGCCCTGCCGGGCGTGTGGGCGCTCCCAGAGCCGTGTGTGGGGCTGGGCTGGAGCTGCAGCTTTCTTGTCCTCTGGGTAACCTGGTGCCTGCAGCCCAGTCTCCATCTGGGAAATCCTCAGCTGGGCAAACTGGCCAGTCTTGCTGTCCATGTTGCAGAGCTCAGTCACCTTGCTCTTGGGCAGCTCTGTGGGAAGAGATGTGTGTTCCCACGCAGTCCCTGCCAAGCTGCAGCCTGGATGAGACTGCTTTGCTCAGGGTTGTGGAGGAGGAGCAAATCTCTGTGCCAGGACTCCTTCCTTAGCAGCCATTCCATGTGTTCAGTGTCACCCCCACGTTCAACACTGTCAGCTTTGACAGCTTTTGGACTGTGTTTGAGAAGTGAAATTGTTTTGACTCTTGAAGGGCTTTGGGGCCCAGAGTTCTTGTTAGGAACAAGGGATTAAGAGTGTGAGCCATGGAGTTGTTGGACCAGGTGTTTGGTGTAACTGGTGAGAAGGGTTTCTTCCTTTCTGTTTCTCTTTCAAGGGGAATATTAATGTTGCCCCTGAGTCTTCAGGAGGGCAGCCTGTGGACAGAGCTGAAGCAGAAGGAGCTTTGCCTGGCACCAGGAGGTGCGGGAACAATTCCCAGGAGCCCGAAGAGCTTGGTAAGGACAGAGTCCCCCTTGGTTTAGAGAGGTGTGAGATGGCTGCTGCGAGCCTGCCTCTGGCAGCAAGGGAGATGAGCAGAGTTGAGCTCCTGTCTGCAGGGCTGGTGCTTCCTGGTGCCTTTAGTTCAAATCCTGCACTGGCACAATCTCCCCGAGCCCTGCCGTCCACGCTTCTCCAGAGGCTCTGACACTGAGTCCTCTGCTGTGGCAAGGGAGGAGGGAATAAAGCTGACCTTGTGGAGTTGTGTCACCAACTCGGGTGTCCCAGTTTTGTGCTGAAGTCTGTGGATAAATTTGCTGTAGGGTGTCAGTGCTCTGGAGGCAACACTGAGTGACTCTTGAAGGGAGAGAAAAAAACCACAAGAAAAGGTCAGTGTAGAAGTCTGAGCTGTTTGTCTCCAAGCATTAAATCAATGTTGTACCAGTCTGCTGGTAGGTGTAGTGAGATACATTAAAAATACAAGCAGCAGAAGCTCTGAGGCCAAGCAAATCATCAGTCACAAATCCAGTAGCTCAAGGAAAACCTGAAATTACCCCAAATTAGTGAGAACTAAAGGAGAGATAGAGCACTTTGGATCTGCATGCTTGAGCAAAGCTGCTGCAGCCTGCAGGCCTGCTAGGAAGTTCTTTCCCTCCCAGCTGTTCATCCCAGAGCTGGTGGTTGTTTTGGAGGAGCTGTTGCTCACTGCAGAGGGCAGGTTGCAGACGGCAGGGAACGGTGCTGATTCATAGCTCAGCTTCCAGCAGCCCTGAGCTTCAGCCATTTCAGTGGGGACTGAGGTCTCTCTGTCAGCACAGAGAAAGAACAAGGCTGGGCTTCTTTGTGGCAGCTGGGGCTGCCTGTGTTTCCAGCTCTCATGGGTGCCCTTTGCACTGCAAGGGTTTTGACTTAATTGGGATTCTTCAAAACTTCAGAAATTTTGAACGCTTGGATGGATTCTGACTCTTTAAAGAGCAGGCTTCAAATTGCCAAGTGAGACTCTGCCTTTCGGGCCATCTTTTACAGTCTTTGACACAAGGACAGTGACTTCCAAGAGGAAAGATGCACAGAGGCCAATATTGACCCAGTGTTCCCTTTGCTTCTCAGATTTCCACCTAATCTACCTTGCCAGGAGGGCTGCCCTGCGTGAGAAAAAGGATCGGAGGGAGAGCCTGTGACCATCGGGCAGGTGGAATCCCTCCATTTATACATAGATTTATAGATTTCCATAGTTCTATTTATATATCCATGTAGTTACATTTATTGATTTATACAATCCTATTTATATATCCACATAGTTATATTTGTAGGTTTATAGAGGACATATATATATATATATATATATACATCTATACAGTTAAATCTATATATAGTTTTTGATGTGATAGAATTATATTTATGTGCATGCAGTTACATTTATAGATTTTAAAATTTACATTTATATACATATAGAGTAATAATATATTTTTAATATTTTTATATTTATAAATCTGCATCTATATGTAGTTAGAGTTATATGGATTTTTAGATGGATAGATTGATGTTAGTGTAGGTCTAGGCAGTATTTTTACCTCTTTCCCCCTCGGCTGCCTTTTTCACCTCTGGCTTTTCCCCCTGTGCCCCCTGTGTCCCCTCTCCCTGGGCTGGGTCCGAGCTGGCGGCCGGGCCGGGCACAGCAGCAGTTCCAGCCCCGGGTGTCCCTGGAGCGCTGGGAGCTGCCGGTGGCCCCAGGCACTGTCCCCTGAGGAGCTGCTGAAGGACGGTGAGACTGAGGGGGCTGAGGGGGCTGAGGGGGCGGTGGCGCTGAAGGGACAGTGACCCTGAGCTGCTGCTGGGGCTGAGGGCTATGGGGCAGCCCAGGGCCATGGTGGCACTGAGGTGACAGGCAAGTGGCACAGGCTGAGGGGGTGGCGGGTCTAAGGGGACGGGATGGGTCAGAAGGGACTGAGGGAGGTGAGAGGACTGTGAGGGGCTGGAGAAGCTGAAGGGGGCTGGGGGTTTGGCGAGAGCATGGCGGGGCTGAGGGGATGGAGGGGCCAGCAGGAAGCACAGAGGGCTCCGGGACTGCAGCTCTGCCAGGCCTTGGAACCAATTCCAGAACCTCCACTTTTGCCACAGCTGCAATGAAGACCACGAGGACCGCTGGAGACTGCCGGGAGCCAGCAGGGAGAAGCCGAGGGCCAGCAGCAGGAGCAGTGAGCGAGGCCCTGCTGCTGCCAGCCTGGAGAGGGCTTGGGTGAGGCCCCAGGGCCGGGGAGGCAGGGTGGGGCTGAGGCTGGCGTGGGCTGTGGCCGTGGGCCCTGCCCGTGCTGGGGCTGCTCAGCGCAGCTGCCCCGGCTGGCACAGGGGCTGTCCTTGGGCAAGGCAGCTGTGCCGGCAGGGCCCGGGATCTGTGCCGGCTCTGCCGGGCTGCCGGGGCTGCGGGACGGTCCCGCCGCGGCTGCGCTCACCACAGCCCGGCCCGCTCGGCTGCTTTCTCTTTCTGACCCTCCTGGGGAGGCTCTGACATTTCCTCTTCCCTGATGGAAGTGCAGCTGCTGCCAAGGGAAACGTGCCCCTACTGACTGAGTGTTCCCTTTGCTTCCCAGATGTCCCATCTGCTGTCCCTGTGCAGGAGAGCTGCTCTGCCCGGGAGGAAGAGGCCGCAGGAGAGGCTTTGATGATGGGGCAGCTGGGGTCCCTTTTCTTCCTGTTATATATCTGTTCATATATATAGTGTATATTATGTAATATTTAATTTCTGTTTACATATGTAGATTGTTATATAGGTATTTATATATATAACAATATATATTTTTTATATATATAAATATTTCTGTGTGTGTGTGTTTAGTACTATTTAAACATGTATGGAGTCATATAGTTGTACAGTTGTATCGATAAGGTTCTTGGTACAAGGTTCCTTGGGGAGGGAATGCAGCGGCGACAGCTAGCCTCGAAGACTCTGACTCCCCGGCACGCTCCGGCCACGCCGCCGGCAGCACTGAGGGGGGAAGGGCACTCTCCCCCTGGGAGACTTCCTAGGGAGAGTGCTTAAGGCTGAATGCCTTCAGAAGGGCGAGAACCCCCAGAGCCATTGGAAGAGGAGCTGGGCTGCGACCCACAGGAGAAAGACCGGACCGCGCCGACAGGGAAAACGGGAGGGTTTATTGAAAGCGCGTTGGGCGCGGACAAAAATGCTTGCCCGGCAGGGCCTTATAAACAGAATACAATGACCAATCTAAATTTTTGAGAGGAGGGAATAACGCGTAACAAACATCTCGGATCTCCAGTGGGAATAAACTGAGGGTTGAACCCTGACCTCTGGTCCAATCAGTGTCCAAGACAGAAGGCTCTGGATGGAAGGGTATGGACACTGAATAACAGACAGGCAGCCAGGGAGGGATTAGGAGAGATAACTCGTAACTGACGGGACAATCAAGGAGAGGGAGAGAGAGAGAGCCCGGGCAAAACCATAAACAGGAATGGGGGGTACAGGAATAAACCAACTTAAAACTAATGCACCCCTACAAGGGAATGCATATTTTTGTATTTCTATATGGGCTGTACACTTGTAGTAATATGTAATAAATTAGGTTGTTAAAGTCCTAATTGATCTTTGTATCTAGTGAGTTGTAGAGGCTGGCAATAAATTAGGTTTTGTTAACTGAAGTTGGTATTTTTATATTTTTACATAGACTGGTTGTAGTAATCTAATAAATTCTTGTTCTTAATCCAAATGGAGATTTGTGTAGTTCTGTATTGTCAGCACGGGTGCAGCAATTTGAAATAAATGATGTTTTTCAATGGAAATTGATTCTCGTGAGTTGTAGCCGCAGCTCTCTTCACAGAGAGCAGCAGCTACATCATGTGTTTGTCCATCAGCAGCGTGGCAATCTGCAAGAAATGCCATTTGTCAGCTGCGATGGGGGTTTTGTGATTTGTGCTACCCCAAGCCATGAGCAGATGGAAATGCTGCAGGATTTGGGCCATGGAAATCTCCGGCCATGGCCAGCACATGCCCCACCTGCACTCAGGCTGGGCACGGGAAGCGCAGATTTGGGATGGCAGCAGAGCCACACGTTGGCTCAGCACTGGCTGCCAAGGCCTGCTGAGAAAACTCCGGGACTCCACTGGGAGCAGAGCTCCTGCTCTGTGGATATGCAGATAATTCAGTCCATGTTTGGTTCTTTACAGACAGACACACACAGAGAGCTGTAGGCAGCGCTCAGTAACCCGTGACATACTCGATTGTGGGAACTGAAATGGATATTTCTCTGTTTATAGATAGGGGCAGCAGAGTGGTGCCATTCTGCAGCCATCTTGTATCAGGCAGTGGTCGCTCTGTCTAAGCAGTGCAGTTGCAGCAGTCTGTAATGAATTTCCCTTTTCAACTGACATTGGCTTTGGGGCACTTCTCGTTTCCGTGATGAGCGACCACATCAATGTTTGTCCCTATTTCTTCACTGATCCTGAAGCTTTGACAAGTGTGTGACAGGCCATGGCACCCAATTCCTCACAGGTGTGTCCAGCTGTGGGTAAGAGACCTGTCTTGTCTGTGAAACATCCGTCTGAGGGTATTTGTCTGAGAGTTGTGGTCCATCTCCAGAACCCCCTCAGGCAGCACCCTGGCTAGGGAGGGGAAAAATGTAAGGGGATTTATGGCATTTCTTCTCTTTTATCATGTATTTGCATGAAGCTGTAGCCTAAACTTAGTAAAGCAAAGGATAGACTTTGTTTGGTCATGCCGTGTGGAGCAAATGGTGTAGGAACAGCCACAAGCCAAACTGCAGGAGCAGCTTCTTTTTGGTCCTAACAGGACATTGTGTACAAGAAAGCACCACAATCTTATTGATTCGATGTTGGGAAGGATGAAAATTTGACAAGAAAGTCTCACAGATACGTATGCTTAGCAGAAAGATTTTTGAATGTAGAAGCTGAGGAAGGAATAGAGATGGAAGCAAGTTTTGATATAGAAGAAAAGAATTGCTGAGCCAGTCTTACTGGATAACCAAGGAGGCAAAGGATATGTTAGTTAGAAGGGGTTTTTATGACTTAGAACAAAGGATAAGCCCACCTCAAACAAGAAGATGTTTTTACTAAGCAGAAAGATAGCACAGGCAAACAAGTCAGCAAATGTTGCAAGTAGAAAAAAGGTGTCGGAATTTTCCACTGCAAGAAAACTGAAAAACAACTTCTGGCTTAAACTGTAAACACATTTAGTGATTGGAGAATACTAACATGAATATGGTAATTGTAGTAGTTATGATAGGCTATAGATAAAAGTTAAGGTATAGATTGGTTCTACTGTATTAAGATGCTCAAGCATCAAGCAAAGAAAAGTATATAATGCATTTGTAACCTAAAGGAAGGGTCTCCAGGCCTGCCTGCAGATGCAGCTGACAGCTCTAGGCACAGGCTCTGTCGCCCACGACCCTGGACTGCTCTAATGTCTTGCATGTGATGAACTGCGTTTTGGAAGAGCCGCCTGGAGTCCCGCATCTCTCATTTAGGCTCTTACAATTCACCTCTTAGGTAAAACCACAGTGATTCACCGTGTCAAACTAGCTGGGGATGGAAATAACAAACATCCCTGGGCTGGGGCAGAAGCCTGGGAGTCACACGCTTGGAAAAAGAGAGCTGGCAAAGCCAGCCCAAGGCGCAGGCACGCATTTGGCTCCAGGCAAGAGGGAGCTTGTACTGCACAGCTCGGAGGGACTCCAGGCAGAGGAGCCGGCCGGCGGCAGGGAGCAGCTCCCGCTGTCACTGCCAGGGAAGGACTCGCAGGACGCAGGAGGAGCGGGCACATCGCGGATGGACAGCGGAGCCGCTCCTGAGCCCTGAGGTGACCCCTCCTGCTGCTGCAGTCACAGCACAGCCACCTGCCCTGCAGGCTCTCTTTGCCTTCCTAAGCCTCAAGCTGTGTCGGTGTTTTTCCTTTTCATGAACGGGCCGGGGCTGCTCGGGTACAAGACTTGAGCCTTATTGGCGGGATCAGCCTCATTACATGGTTGAGACAATAGGCAGAGGGCAAAGCTCACGTACAGCCAGCAGCAGCCAAAGATTTCTTTCTTACAGAGCATCTTAAAAACTTTTTAGCCAATAGCATGTTGCTAAAGCTTACAGACAGTTGTTTTAACCGATTACTAAAAGTACACGTACACCTGCTTCACACAGTGCTTGCGTGTCTTCTTTTTATTAACAATACACAATGTTCCATTAGTAAGCTTAAAACTTTCTAGTATTTTGCTAAGCATATTTTCCTGCCATCTAAAAGTCTATCTTAGCCAAGCCTAAGACTCAAGCTCTTGTTTAATATCCTCACTTGCTCTACTATTGTAACATTTGCTACTTTCAGACTTTGCAGCTGCAGATAGCTCTAAGTGTCTTGGCTCTTTCTGTTTCCAAGGCCTGCTTTCCCAGCTTTCTAGAGATCTTCTTAGCTTTACTAATTCCTCCACAACCCACTGCAGGAAGCAAATCTGATTACAAATGATAGCAATTATACCAGATCAAAACTTGTTGGCCCACTGCTAATACTGGATGTTTAATTTTTTAGACTGCATTAAGTACCATCTGTGTTTCCAAAGGTGGTGCTCCAAATTTAGAACCGTGCATTCTCTCCTTCAGCTGATATACACACACACACACACACACACACACACATATATATATTTATACACACATATATGTTTGTAATTTTCTATGTTTGTAACATCTGTGTGAAGAAAGGGTAAACTTAAGAAAGTGTACTTTTTTCACAGCAGCACAGTTCCATAGAAATTTATCTGAATTTTTTTTCTGAGGTACCCATATTATAAAGACACTTTGCTAAAACTAGTAAGGATGAGAGTTGCAGGGCTGGTTTAAAATCAAATCCAAATTTGATTTCATTCTGTGCAATATTTCCATTAAATCTGAATAATGCCCAAGACTAAAATACTAGAGTTCTATTTTTTTTTCCCATAGGAAACAAGGCATAGGTATACTTTTGATTTTTCATTTAAATAGAGGAATCCACTGGACTAACGGATACCTTGGAACTTCTTTATCATTTACAACTACCCATGGCTTTCAGGAACAGAAAGATTAAAGGAAGGGAGGAGAGCAAATATTTTAAAGCTATGACCTGAGAGTTATTGTACATCCATCTGGAGTTACTTTACATCACTTGGTTAAATACACCATTACCTAAAAATCATGTATATATGTATTTGGTAAGAAGTATCAACTGAATAAACGCTATACATAAACAAGTTCTCATCTAATTATTTTTTGCTAGCCTCATGTTCTCTTCTTATTTAGTAAAATCAGGAAGAGAAACACTGCTGTTCTTTGAAAAATTAATCTGTTAAAATATTGACAACCCTGATGTTTGATGTAGGAGTGTACAAGCAATAATTTTAATTGTCACCAAAGAAGAACAAAAGGGACACATCATCTGTGGTAAACACCAGACATTGTTGCCAGTAGGGTTGAACAAACTATCTGTATGATGTTGTACAGCAGTTAACGTGAAGATCTCATCAATGATGGAGATAAGAGACACTGACCCTTGAGGATTCAAAGAAGCATTTGATAACAATAAGAAGAGCTTATCTTGCCCATCTTAGTTATACTTAAAATGTATTTTATAGGAATTTGATTTATACTGATTGAAAACTCATCACTTCTTGTATGTTGCTGAATAATTAATGCTGATTATTTTAGTCTCAGCCCACAGACTTCAAAGATAAACACATTGCTCCAGCTTGCAGTATGGAACCAGTATCACTTGATTTTGTCACTGAAGTATCAGGAAGTGTTGTAAATGACACAGACTGCCATGGCGAGGTATTCCCAGGATCCGGTCAGCACTGCAAGTAAACCTAGGTCTGATTTGCAGTCTGGCAGCAAATTTGCTGAGAGCAAACCAAATCTCTGAAATTGCCATGGCTATAAAGGAGAAAATGTGCCAGTAGAAAAAAGCTGGATAACAGATTCGGTAAGAAATCATAAAATGACAATTAAGCAACGCTATTGCAGAATTGTAAACACAAGTGGCCAGTATCATCATATCCTGTTTAGAAAGGCAGCAAAAGTCATAGTTAATCATTGCATAGTTAATTATTCTCCTCATTCATCTGGGGGTTGCTGAGGCAGCAGCAGCAATGCTGTTCCATATCAAAGATTTGTTATTGTTCAGACCACATTCTAAAATCTCTTGATTATCCACGTGCAGCACGACTTATTCTTTCAGCTAATATTTGTGCTCTTGGTAATAGGATAGTGCAGCCATGGATCGGAAGAGGCATTTTAGATCACTGATTTTATGGTTTCCATCTAGGAAAAGTAATACTAAAAACGCTTTAACATTCTTCACATTTCATTCTTTCAAGCCATCTAAACCAAGAATCACTTTTGCCTAAGTTTTTGTCTTTGCTCTTCTGGGTAGCCCCAAGATTTGCACATGAAGGCTTGCCAAGCCTCTGATAACCAGGTATCTAGAATTTACTCTTGTGGTCTCAGCACAGCCATCTAATACTGTTTTAAATGCAACATGTCCATAAAGAGCCTACAGATACCACCCAAGACCTGCAGAGCACACATGTCCTTTTGGACAGACAAATAAAAAATGGCATCTCCCCTTAAAATTGCTCTCTAACACTCTTAGGCAGCTCCATAAAGTTTCTGTAGTGGGACTGCATGTTCTTTGCGGTCCTTATTTCCTCCACTAAAAAGGAGGTGTATTATTGTTGGTATTTAATAATTTTGGGCTGTACTTTAGTTTCCATGTGCCTGTTCCTCCATAGGAGCTGGGTGTCCAAACTGCCTGTAGAGCTGGTGGAGATCTCATCCTCGGTTCAGGTGCCTTCAAGTGGGCATCTTGTTCAATTTAATCTACCCTGTGGAATATGTTGTGCCTCATTTGCTGCTCCAGAAGGAAAAAGGTCTCCCACACACACACACACCCATGCACACCTCTACAGACATGGGGTTCAGGGCAGGGGTCTCACGTACAGGAGATGAGCTGCTGAGGCTCAAGGTACACTCATCTTCTTTAAACAGATAAATATTGATTAGATATAGATATAGATATAGATATAGATATAGATATAGATATAGATAGATAGATAGATAGATAGATAGATAGATAGATAGATATAAATATAGATATATCGAAATAGATAGATAGATAGATAGATAGATAGATAGATAGATAGATAGATGACATAGATATATAAAGATATAGATAGATATATGAAAATTCAGCTCAGCTCAGAGGCATGAGGGGCTGCAGGAGATGTTGGCAGCTGCAGATCTGCTCAGCTGGCACTTCTGCTCTTGACTCCCAGGATAAACCCAAGAGGCTTTGTTGAGGAGGTCTCCATTGGTGGGAACACAGCTTCATGAAGGGCACTGACTTTGGGAGTCTGACTTCTGAAACAAATGAATCCCTTTCCTGAATCACTGTGATATTTGGCAGGTATGAATGGTTATAGTGACACTCACTTAAGGAGAGGGTCACACATGGATGTGATGTAGCAATAAAAACAAAACAACCACACAAGTGGAATGCACTTTCTGACTCTTTCCGGTGAACTGTCAGCACTTTTGTCCCTACTCATGTGACTGCTAGAAGAATAGAAAGGAGAACAGCAAATTCAATCTGAAGAGTGGTGTGAAATACCAAAATAAGATTTCCAGAGAGCAGAGGAATGATTGTGATTTATAAGCATGTATCTCATTTTTACTGGAGGAAACAGAGACTGATTACAAAGGATATCCAGATCACTTTAATGTTCTCTCTGTCATCTTTTCACAAAGCATGCAATTTCCAACCCACTGCAATCAGTGAGAATCCTTTCACGGACCTGAACAGGACAAACGTTTTTATCATAATAGAAGGCACTTATGCATGGATATTTAGAGATGATAGCCAGATGTGATAGCCAGTCTTGTCTTTCTTACATTTGTTTTGGTTTTCCTACCATTCCTTTTGGTCAGCAACTTACTAGCAGACTTCAGATATTGCTTGACATAGTTTGACACTATTTGATTCTGCCTGTATTTAACAGCACTCTGTGGACAATATTAACTGTACTTCGTGCTTTTCCCTACTTTATTTGTACAGCCTTATTTAAAAATAAATGTGAAAAAAAATACATGAAAATTTGTACAACTTGGAATAAAAGTTACAGAGTCGTAGCCATTCAGTGTATCAAAAGGGTTAATGTTTGCAGTATGCGTTTCTGTGTTTTTATTCTCAACTCTACACTAAGTTTCCTTTTGATCCCTAGATTGCTTCCTTGTCTTCTCTGAAGTGCAACCTTCTCAGGCAGGTCTAGGGAATTCCTCAATGTAAACACTCTTTTTCTCTTTAGAAAACGGACATTTTTCCTTACCTGCAAATCACAGATCAAGTCAGGAGAGGATGTTTTTCCAGTATCCTCTAACTGCTTTATTAAACACCGCTCAGAGTATTTAAGGATTGCCATCTAACACGTGAAATGCAAGTTGGTCCGTCCAGGCTTTACTCATTATGCAGCTCTTGAGGCTTAGAGGGATTATCCACCAGTTCCTGAGGAAAGCAGCTCTTGACCACGCCAATTTCCAGACCAAACAGCACCGTGGAAAATTATGTTCTCCCGTGTGTTTGGTATGTCTGCTTCCCCTGGAAGACACAAAATAAAAACGGATCTTTCAAGAGTTAAGTTTTAATAGAATTGAAGAGCTGTTCATGTTGGTTATTGCTAATTTTGTCCATCCGTTCAGGATGGTAAGAGGAAGGACTTGGAGCTACTGAGAGCATTCAGCTGTTTATTGCAACTTGCAGAATGAGCCGTCAGATGGGAGAGCAAATGTTTACGTACACACACAACAGGCCGTTGCTACATTTTGTGACTTCATAACTCAGCTTACAACTATTTTCTGTTATACATATTTTTAGGCTGTGTTTAGTGGAACCTGCAAAAAACCCACGGATTATTAAATGTGGTAATATTACTTGTAAAGTGTTTCCCTATAGAGAAAAGACTTTTGTACTAGATTGGGAGAGGTTTGTCTCCCAAAAATTATAATGCAAGAATTCAATTGGGATATAGGCAGGTTGTCGTAACGCAATTGTTTTGACTTCGTACTCTAATTTCTTATTTTTGTAATCCTCGAAAAATATTGATTGATCGATCAATCTATTGACTGGTTGCAGAAACCTTTGAAATGCTTACCAGGCTGGCTGAGAATTCACAAGCACACCGCTCTGCAATGTGTGCACAACCACGGCTGCTGAGGCTGCTGTGAATGTGCAGGAGTTTTTCACAGGTGGTGGGCTCCTCCTGTCCGGCACAGCCCTGAGCACAGAGGAATTTGGGAAGGGATGTTGTGATGCCTGTTTGCAGCAGTCTCCAGCCCGGATTAACCCTGCTCTGACGGACAGGTCCCTGCAACGTGCTGGTGCCCGCAGGCGGCAGGAGAGACCCGGGCCCCTTTGGCATCGTTCCCAAAAAGGCCGCAGGACAACGGGAAGGTCGCTGTGCCCCGGGCGGCCTTTGCCGCGGGCTCTGAATTTGGGCATTGCAGGATCTCTCCAGCAGGTCCCCCGCCCTTCTCCGCAGCCGGCACGGAGCTTTGCTGAGAAGGCGGCGCTGCCCAGGGCTGAGCCGAGCCCTGCCCGGCCGCTGCCCCTGCAGCCCCGAGGCCGCCCGGCTGCCGCAGCAGGAGCCGCTCCCCGCGGGCCGGGCCTGCTCCGGCCCTGCAGCAGCTCTCAGGAGCGCCGAGCGCAGCACACGGCATCGAGCCCGAGCTGCTGAGCTTCCATCCCTGCTCCTGACGCTCCGGGGCAGGCTGGGATCCGCGCGCCGGAATGAGCGCAGCAGCTGGGACGCCGCTTTTATCCGCGCTTGGGGCAAACGGGACCGTAGGAAAAGTGTCACTGGCAGCTGTCATTTGTTTGGCCGTTTGGACCGTGAGGAACGCATTTGTTTCTAAGCGCAACCTCATTTGGCTGCGCCATTTCTGGGAGATACAAAAAGTATTTTACATGAACCTAAGAAAATACTTTGGGTGTTATCTGATGTGGACATGATGCTACATTTACACAGTCCTTATTTTACATACCAGTGGCCTGCCTCAAAGAACCTATGACTTTGCATATATTGTTTCCATAATTTTGTATCTTTCAGAGGAAGCAGCACAGTTCATCTGAACTAAGTCCTTCCTTACACTTAAGAGAAAAAACAGGTTGAGTGAGAGCTCTGCTAGCTGGGAATGTGTGAAGGGAAGCATTTTAGGACACTGCTATGGAAAGTGCAGGCTGTTTAAGCACACTTTAGGGAAAAAAGCTAGTATATATGCTCATTTATGAAGATAAGTACCAAAATCTGAATTTTTCCTGTATTATACTCAGCCCCCAATATGTTTTGTAATTGTACTTTTCTCTGTATCCTTTCATGCAGGCGTCACTGGCAGTGACATGTTCTGTGCTCAGTGCTGCTTTGGCTGGTTGGTTCGGGGAGATGCCTTTAGTTTTATGGCACACAGGGGTCTAAGGAGGGTGTGCGGGTGTCCCTGTGCTCTGGCACCAGCTGAGGTGCAGGAGCACTTCCAGGGCTGCCTCCAGGTGTGATGAGCTGGAGTTAAAGCTGTGCCTTCTGCTGAGCAGCTGATACGACCTCTGACCATGAACAGCTGGGCCTGATATAATAAATAGAGGTCTCTTCCTTTCTTACTAAGACCCAGAGTCTGATAAAATGGGTTCTTCATCCTTCTGAGACCAGTGAATACCAGGGTTCATTTCCACAAATTCCCTGCTTTATCTGCTTTATACCTGCCAGCTTCATGAGCTGTAATATCCTGCTGCTCAGCTTCCTCCAGAGACATGGTTGCTGCTTTGTGTGAGGAGCTGCGAATCTTGACTCCATGTTTCAGAAGGTTGATTTACTATGTTATGATATATATTACATTAAAATGATATACTAAAACTATACGAAAAGAATAGAGAGAAAAGGATTCATCAGAAGGCTAGAACGGACAGCAATGGAATGAATAACAAAAGCTCACGACTCTCAGAGAGTACGAGCCAGCTGCACCTGTGACTGGCCATTAATTAGAAACAACCAACATGCACCAATCACAGATGCACCTGTTGGTAAACAATGTCCAGACCACATTCCACAGACATCAGATAGTTAATTGTTTACATTTCTTTTCTGAGGCTTCTCAGCTAGAAGAGGAGAAAAATCCTAGCAAAGGATTTTTCATAAAATATCATGGCTACAGAGAGAAGCTCTCATTTCTTTGGAGAAGGGCTCTTCACTAACAGTTTGACTCACAAGTGGCTCACTGATGTCTCTCTAACTCCCAAGTCGTTTCACACCTACAGTTGCCTTTCGGGGATATACCCTGATGCTCCTTTGATTTCTGTGGGATCCTCTTTGCCTACCACTTTCAGGAATGACTTAGAAGAGGCACATAAAAGATTCAAGGTAAGGACTTCTGTTTTCTACTTCATCCTGGGTCATTTCATTTGAAAAGTTTTCGACTTGGATTTTCAACAGTGAATTGCCATTGGCCCAGGCTTCAGGATCTCTCAGCACACTCCTGTTTTCAACATGAAAGTTTTTACACTCCAAAATAGTATCTTTCACTGAATTTTACTAAAAAATTGAATGGCTGAAGAACCCTCCACTTCATGGTTTGGCTTCATGAAAATTCCATATTGATCCAGAATAAAGTGGATTTATTTGGATACCCCTGAAAACTCCATGCCTTCCTTCTCCCCTTCCTTTGCTCAATGCAAGGAATATCACATTTCTTATGTCATGATATTTGCTGCCAAGGTGTTTGTTTGAAGATCACGCATTTAGTAATGTTATGTTAAAATCATCTGCTCTGGAATCCCTGCCCAACTTCAAAACCCACACACTCCATTTTTAACTCCAGCTGCACCATACCTAGACAGCTCTTTCACCTGCTTTCTCGGTTCTAATTGACCAGTCCTTTCTCTCTTTGATCACCGATTTGGTCCAACAAGACTAAAATGCAACCATCCTTTGAAACATGGTGCCCTAGTCGGCATATTTCATGTTTTCCCATTTATTAGGGAATGGGAATTAGGTATCAAGACTTAATTCTGACATGGAATAAATACAGACCTTCAGCTTTAAGAGGCAGAGAACATGAATTCCATTCAAATTGGCTCATATTAATATTTATTTCATCTTCAGAGTGACTCATTAACTGTTTGGAGTTTGGATAAGCAATTAATGTGTCAGTGACTCTGACAGACAAGGAAGAGATGGTTGTGAGCACGCAAATAATGGCTTGCTTAGCCATGCAGCATTCTCTGCAGTTTTAAAGAGAATTTCATTACATTTTGTGAGCTTTAAAGAAGCAAACGGAGGACAAAAGTCTTTAGATGTTTGGAAGTATCATGTAATTTTGCAAGCGTTAATGTGAGAATCTACAGAGGATCCAGCTTAATGATACATGTAGTTGTGGATTTTTTTTATTTGTTCACAGGTATGTTTGTGTAAATAACCACATGTAAAGGAATGTTTCTAAGGCTTTACAGGAATATTTAAATCTGATGTATATTCATGCTCTAAGTTCTACATGCTGTGGAAAGAACACAAATGCCTATACAGCATGATTTCCTTCTACAAAACTCTTTTCCCCTACTCATTTCCAACTTGTTCCCTGCTCTTCTTGGGTCAGTCATGGTCTCGATACCTGTGCATTATTTGCTGCCATTCTACAGAACCCAGTGGAGATGCGTGGGCTGCACAACGATGGGTGGATTTCTCTATTTCCACACCTACATATTGTCATGGATTTAATGCTGCTTCTGCTCCTCAAGTCTCTCTATGTCCATTTATCTACTGCTATTGCTCAGGGCGCAGCGTACCTGGATCTTTTCAGCTGCAACAGAATTGTCTTAGCAAACATCTGTGTGAATGCTGTGCACATACACTGTAGTAGGGGTTTAAGAGAGCTGCATCATACAAAACAAGAACAGTGTGCATTTTTAAGAGAATCTGGAGAAGAGGGGATGTAGTTCTTGCACACTGGACAGCAGCTCAAAGCGCCTATTGTTACAGAGCACTCTGTAGATCGTCCTGTGCTCCTTTGTGCTCGGCCTGAGGTGCCACGTGCTGGTCTCTGGGCTTGTACGTAGCCGAGGAAATTCCCATGGAGGGCACTCTACAGCTTCATGAATGCACAAGAACTTTGGGACACAGTTCAGCCTCACACACTTGCAAAACCCCCAAACTAAAGTAAAACACCACAACAAACCAAAAAGCCCCACGCAAAACAAGAACCCATGGAAATGTGTTTACAAGTTATAATCAATTGTCTCGTGAAACCTCCGTTCTGTAAGCTAAACCACTGCCAACGTTCAGACAGAAGGACAAAGGGAGGGTTTAGCAGGCCTGACGAAGTTTTGGTATGGATGGAGCCTACTGTCCCCCCATGAGAGCCTGCTGGCCCTGCCTTTCTGTGTGGATGGACGGCACACCCCGGCCGTGCGGAGCAGCCTCCTGTGCACCTGCAGTGGGCTCAGCAGCAGCTCAAGCCACCCTCCCCCTGCACTGCCCAAGGGCTGCTCTGGCAGCGTCCTCAGCTCTCTCTCGGCCCCTTTCCCTCCGTGCTGCCCTGGCAGCTGAAAGCCCAGCTGGCCGAGGGGGTGCCTGAGCTGCCAGCCTCAGCTGGGTTCTGCTGCTTGAAGACTGGAGCTGCCACGCTGGGGAACCCACAGCTGAGAGCTTCACTGGAGTGCAACAAACAGAGGGCCTGACAGGAGGGAAGGGGCCCTGAGGTCAGGCAAGAGATGAAGGAAAAAGGGAACGGAAAAGAGAGAAGAGAAAATTCACAGGGCTTGATACTTAAATCTACCCTGCAAACTTTGCACACAAGTATTGTCCTGGATTCCCAAAAGATCAATGGTGTCTGAGTTTATTATTAAACAAAAGAGATGAAAAAGAATATTGATTAGTTGTTCATTGGCTGTTCTGGGCACTGACCATGTTGGGATCTGAAGGAAAACGGAGTCTGTGACCATGATCCTAAAAAAAGATACATATGCATATAAAAATGTGGGAATCAGAAACACCACATAAAAAAGCAAAAGATCAAACAAATTCTGGCATTTCCTCATGTTGAAAGTAATGAATCTGTGCTACAAGTTTGCTAAAGTTCCTGTAGGTACGTGAATATGCAATGCAAGCATGAAAAACGTCAGAATGGCATTTTCAAAAACACTACACCTTCACCATGTGCTAACAGTTTTCCAAACAGTTGGAGACAACAAAAATATCAAAATATCCAAAAATTCGGGAAGCTCTCAGATCCTTTCATCTCAGTCTAATCCTGAAAGAAAATCTAAGTTATGTGTCTCCTGAAAAATAGGCATATTTACATTCTAGTAAATGAGACTTTTTTTCTTTTTTTTCTTTTTTTTCTTTTTTTTTTTTTTTTTTTTGCCTAACACTGGAAAGAAAGCAAGCTCTTTCTTGTGGCATAGAATGGTAGCAGAAAGAGGAATTTAGGGTATTAAGACTGTATTAAGAGCTTCATTTTTCTTACTTTTTGCTGGAATTGCCTAACTCGAAACAGCCAGAATTGCTCTAATACACTGAATGTCCTCAAAGAGAGTAAGAAGGACAGGAAAGTACAGGTCAGTCAGCCTTGCCTCCATCCCCTGGAAAGGTGAAGGAGTAACTAATCCTGGAAACTGTTCCATACAAATGGAGAAGTTGATTGGGAGTAATGGTTAACCTACCTGATGCCCATGCTAGGACAGGCAGATTGATGGAAATGGGTGGAGCAATGGATGATGCCCACCGCAGCTTTACCCAAGCCTTTGAGACACTCAAAGCCTACAGCATCCTTAAACACAAACTGCCAAAATGCCCAGACAGGAAGGCTGAAAAACGGATGAGGACTGTCATCAGTGGCACAAAGCAGAGCTGGAGGCAAGTCGCGTCTGCTCTGACGCCCAGGGGCTGCTCCTGGGGCAGATACTCTTTGATGTCTTCATTCACGGCCGGCCTGGAGGAGCAGTTTACCCTCAGCAAGCCTGCAAACAAAACAGAGCCGGCAGGAGCAGGGGATAGCCCAAATGCTTGTGACATTCAGAGGGACCTCGGCAGGCTGAAGAATTGGCCTGAGGGGAATCTGATGGAGTTCATGGAAGAGAAACGAGAAGTCTTGGAGCTGAGCAGGGATAACCGCAGGCATCAAGAGCTGCAGGAAGCTGACTGCCTGGGAAGCAGCTTCTTTATCTTCCTTGCCTTGCTGGTTCGGGGCGTGCTGCAAAGCAAAGGCAGGAGGACGATGGCAGCCAGAGGCAGAGGGGGTTTGCAGCTGGCCGTGCCGTGCGGAGCCCGGCCAGCGCCGGGAGCCGCCCCGCCCGCGCTGTGCCCGCGGCCCCGGCTCTGCCGCGCTCGTCCCCGCCAAGTCCGGCCCGCGCCGGGGCCGCGCTGGGCGCGAGCGCAGCGCCCCCCTCCGGCCGCGCGCCGCCGGCGCAGCCGCGGCCGTTGCGCCGCGGGCGTTGCGGCCACAGGCGGCGATCGGAGCCATGGCGGAGCTGCCGCTGCCCGCCGGGCTCAGCGCCAGCGCCTTCCCCGCCAAGCTGTGGCGCCTGGTGAACAGCCCCCGCGTCCGCTCCGTGCGCTGGGACAGCCGCACCCAGGGGCTGCTCGTCGACCGCTCGCTCTTCGAGCGGGAGCTGCTCAGCCCAGGCCCCGCCCCCGGGGGCGGTGGTGCTGGGGCGGGGCCGGTGCCGCGCCCCTTCAGGGCCACGCAGTTCAGCAGCTTTGTCCGGCAGCTCTACCGCTACGGCTTCCGCAGGGTGCCGGGCTGGCTCGGCGCGGCTGCGCCGGGCGATGCCGGGGGCTGGCTGCACTTCAGCAGCCCCTGCTTCCGCCGCGACCGCCCCGACCTTCTGCTCCGCCTCCGGCGCCGGAGCGCGGCCGACAGGCGGCGGCCGGCGGCGGGCCGGGAGGGCCGCAGGCGCCCGCCCTGCGGCTCCCGGCAGCTCCCCGGGGCGCGGCCGCTGCCGGACGGGCGGCACGGGCGCGGCCGCTTCCAGCCGCTGCCCCGGGAGCGGCCGCCGCTGCCCCCCGGGCGCCCGCCCAGCGGCTTCCTGCTGCTGCAGCGGGAGCGGACGCTGCCGGACGGGCGGGAGCTGCGCAGCCCCCGGCCCGGCCGCCTCCAGCAGCGCCCCGGGGAGCGGCCGCTGCTCGCCCGGCGCCCGCCCTGCAGCTTCCACCTGCTGCACCGCGACCGGCCGGTGCCGGCCCGGCGGGAGGGGCCGAGCCGCTTCCAGGAGCTGTACGGGGAGCGGCCGCCGCCCGCCCAGCGGGAGGTGCTGGCGATCCCGCCCTGCGAACTGTTCGGGCTCCACGGGGAGCCGCTGCTGCCGCTCGGGCGGGAGGGACCCCCCAGCCGCTTGCAGGAGCTGTACGGGGGGCAGCTGCCTCCTCTCGACCGGGAGGTGCTCCGGCTCCAGCCCTGCAGCTTCCAGCAGCTGCACAGGGAGCAGCAGCCCCCGGCCTTCGACCCACGAGGTAGGAAACCTTGCTTTTCCAAAAGGTCAGGAAAAGTGACCGCTTAAGTGTTTTTCCACGAGGCTCTGTCATTCTCGGTCAGAAATTGTCAAGCCTATTAGGAAGCGGCACCTCGAAGGCTGCCAAAAAATTCTCTGCCTGCTTTTCCTGCATGCTTCCTGTGATGGTTAATCCAAGGCAGCAGTAGAGATCTGTGTCCCAGAGCCACATTGTGGAGCCTGACCAACGTGTTTGGATTCTTGCAGCCACCCCGGGCACTTCTGCACCCAGCGCTCCAGCTGGCAGTGCTGCTTGTGCAGCATCGACGGCCTCCAGCTCAGGACACAACGCACCTGGGGCAGAGGGATGGCCACCAGCAGATCTCGGCCTTGCCATAGAGAAAATGATCCGGGAGATCAGGAGATCCCTGCCCGAAAGGTCTCCCTCTGCTCAGGTAACTCCATTGGATGGGTAGCAAAGGGGCTGGACTGTGAGCTTTTGATCATTGTTACATAGCTGAGAAGCAAAGGCTTCTTTAATTGAACTTACTTTGTTATTACTTAGTTATTTAATAGTTCTTGGTAAAGAAAGATTTGTAAAAGAAGAGGAAATGAAACAGTCTCCCCCCCCTTAGTGAGGATGAGCGTTGTGAGCCTGTGTTGGCCAAGTTTGAGTGCTCCTTTTCCTGGGAAGAATCCTTCCTACCGGGGCATTTGCGGTGATGGTTTGCAGGATTTTTGTTTGCTGGGAAGGAAGAGAAGAGTGTTTAGAGAATTGCCACTGAAGGCCAAGTGTCCCGTGCAGGGAGGGACATGCCAGAGGTGCCTGTTCCAGCAGCAGATGTGGGCTGTGCCTCTTTTGGGTGGGAAGGCCAAGGCAAAGCAGGGCTGGGCTGCAGCTGCTGCTGCTGCTGTGTGAGCCCTGCCGGGCGTGTGGGCGCTCCCAGAGCCGTGTGTGGGGCTGGGCTGGAGCTGCAGCTCTCTGTCCTTGTGCAGATTATTCTACGTGTTGGCCAAAGAATGTCTCTCTGTCTGTTCATGTGCTGACCCAGTGCCTGCAGTACATTTATGATCAAGGCAGGGCAGACTCAAGGAGGGGAGTGGGATTTTTTGGATTTCCCACTATCATATTCTCAAGTGGGACGTCTTTTGTCTTCTGTAAACTCATACATAGCAGCTTTCAGAAGCATTTTATTCCATAACAAAAGGAAACATTGCAGGTTTGGAACCATCTTGAGAATCTTTAGGATTGTGATGGACGGGCTATTGCAGAAGAGATGAATGTTCTGGAACTGGTCCTAGTGAGAATATCTGTCTACCCAAAGGGCATTTGCAGGTGCTGCATTGTGGACATTGACTTCCTCGGTGGAATAGAAACAGTATTTGATTGTCTGGCTTTTCCTTTCTTTTGGGCTGGTTTTTTTTCCTTCCATCCTGATTTACAGATTTTTGCCACTGGTCACAAATGTGATCCTGGAAGGAGCCTAGGTGCATAAATGCTTGCCTGGATCCTACACATGGGGCAGCAGCAGAGGGCTCCGAAAAGCACCACGGTGTGATGGGTTGTCTGAGCAGTGTGTGGGGGTGTGAGAGTCCCAGCAGAAATGTGTGCCTTGCGTGTGGGTTTGCAGCACAGGGCAGGGCTGGGAGCGAGCTCTGCCCTTGCTGACAGCCGTGCTGGCAGCCAGGAGAGCCCCTGGCTTTCTGCTGGCTGATTTCTCACAGCTCCTGAGATAAGCCAGGGTCAGAGCGTGAGGGCACCTCCCCCACATCCCCTCACTTGGTGCCTTCTGGTTTTCTGTGTTCATGTTTTGTCTCAAAGATCATTTTGTAAGAGCTTCAGTTTCACCTTGGTCACCCAAATCCCGAGTTTAAAAGGCTTGTCATGTGAACCATGTAGGCAGTGTCCCCCCCGTGCTCCATGTCCTTTGGGAGTGGAGAATGAGAGTTCTTGTATCCCTGATGTGATTGCAGCCAAATAGTGAGTGATCTTTGGGTTCCTTTCTTTCTGTGTTTGTGCTCAGGCAGTGTCCCCCCCGTGCTCCATGTCCTTTGGGAGTGGAGAATGACAGTTCTTGTATCCCTGATGTGATTGCGGCCAAATAGTGAGTGATCTTTGGGCTCCTTTCTTTCTGTGTTTGTGCTCAGGATGATGTTAGTGTTGCCCCTGAGTCTTCAGGAGGTGAGCCTGCAGCAGAGGAAGCCTCATCTGGCACGGAGAGCTGCAGGAACAGTTCCCCAGAGCCCGAGGAGCCTGGTAAGGACAGAGCCCCCCTTGGTTTAGAGAGGTGTGAGATGGCTGCTCCGAGCCTGCCTCTGGCAGCAAGGGAGATGAGCAGAGTTGAGCTCCTGTCTGCAGGGCTGGTGCTTCCTGGTGCCTTTAGCTCAAATCCTGCACGGGCACAACCTCCCCGAGCCCTGCCCTCCACACTTCTCCAGAGGCTCTGACACTGAGTCCTCTGCTGTGGCAAGGGAGCAGGGAATAAAGCTGGCCTTGTGGAGTTGTGTCACCAAGCTGGGTGTCCCAGTTTGGTTCATGACTCAGCTCCCAGCAGCCTTCAGCTTCAGCCATTTCAGTGGGCACTGAGGTCTCTCTGTCACTGAGACTGTCTGTGTTTCAAGCTCAAGACTTTGCTGAGGCTTTATCAGGATACTTAAATACTTTACACAGTTCAGTTTTGAAACCCTTGGAAGAATCCCTTTTCTTTAAAGAGCAGGCTTCAAATTGCCAAGTGAGAGTTTGCCTTTCAGGCCATCTTTGACAGTGCCTGCTAGAAGGACAATTGGTGCTCAAGGAACACGTGCACAAGGGCCAATATTGACTCAGTGTTCCCTTTGCTTCCCAGATCCCATGTGATCGACCTCTCCAGGAGGGCTGGCCTGTGTAGCAGGAAGAGACAGAGGGAGAGCCTGGAACATCGGGCAAGTTGAATTCCTCTGTCTCTAGTTATATTTATAGATGCATATAGTTATCTTTGTTTATCTAGGTAGTTGTATTTATAGATTTATGTAATTATATTTATGTATCTACACAGATAGAGATCTGCACAGTTAATTTCTTTTTCATTTTAGATGTTTATCGTTATAGCTTTAGATGTGTTTTTGTAGGTGTGCACGTTTTCATTTATACGTGTGTATAATTACATGTACATATATATATTTCTAAATGCATATTTCTATTTTATATGGGGTTTTAGCTACATAGATTGATATGTGTGTGAGCCTCTTTTTAAGCTCTTACCCTGGTCTGCTTCCTCGCTCACCTCTGGCTTTTCCCCCTGTGCCCCCTGTGTCCCCTCTCCCTGGGCTGGGTCCGAGCTGGCGGCCGGGCCGGGCGCAGCAGCAGTTCCAGCCCCGGATGTCCCTGGAGTGCTGGGAGCTGCCGGTGGCCCCAGGCACTGTCCCCTGAGGAGCTGCTGAAGGACGGTGAGACTGAGGGGGCTGAGGGGGCTGAGGGGGCGGTGGCGCTGAAGGGACGGTGACCCTGAGCTGCTGCTGGGGCTGAGGGCTGTGGGGCAGCCCAGGGCCATGGTGGCACTGAGGTGACAGGCAAGTGGCACAGGCTGAGGGGGTGGCGGGTCTAAGGGGACGGGATGGGTCAGAAGGGACTGAGGGAGGTGAGAGGACTGTGAGGGGCTGGAGAAGCTGAAGGGGGCTGGGGGTTTGGCGAGAGCATGGCGGGGCTGAGGGGATGGAGGGGCCAGCAGGGAGCACAGAGGGCTCCGGGACTGCAGCTCTGCCAGGCCTTGGAACCAATTCCAGAGCCTCCACTTTTGCCACAGCTGCAATGAAGACCACGAGGACCGCCGGAGACTGCCGGGAGCCAGCAGGGAGAAGCCGAGGGCCAGCAGCAGGAGCAGGGAGCGAGGCCCTGCTGCTGCCAGCCTGGAGAGAGCCCGGGTGAGGCCCCAGGGCCGGGGAGGCAGGGTGGGGCTGAGGCTGGCGTGGGCTGTGGCCGTGGGCCCTGCCCGTGCTGGGGCTGCTCAGCGCAGCTGCCCCGGCTGGCACAGGGGCTGTCCTTGGGCAAGGCAGCTGTGCCGGCAGGGCCCGGGAGCTGTGCCGGCTCTGCCGGGCTGCCGGGGCTGCGGGACGGTCCCGCCGCGGCTGCGCTCACCACAGCCCGGCCCGCTCGGCTGCTTTCTCTTTCTGACCCTCCTGGGGAGGCTCTGACATTTCCTCTTCCCTGATGGAAGTGCAGCTGCTGCCAAGGGAAACGTGCCCCTACTGACTCAGTGTTCCCTTTGCTTCCCAGATGTCCCATCTGCTGTCCCTGTCCAGGAGAGCTGCTCTGCCTGGAGGAGGAGACCGAGGGAGCGGCTTCAAAGATGGGGCAGCTGAGATTCCTCTGCTTCGAGTTCCATTTAAAGAGTCTGGACTTGCACATAGAGAGGGATATGTACATATGTAGGCTTCTATTTGTATGGGAATATTCCTATATGTATGTTATTATATTTATGTTTTTTTTGGATGTATTACATGTATATGTATGCATATATTTACATATATGTTTATAATTACAACTATGTGTACATATATGTGTCTCAGTATACATGTATGTTGTTGTATCTGTTTAATTTCCTAGGTTTACAGCTCTGTAGGTATCTATTTGTGTTTATGCAGTTATAGGTATATGTATCTTTAAATGTTGTATTGGAATTTGTATTGGTCGATATGTCTATTTTTATATTTTTAATGTATATTGATCTATTTCTTTCTATTTAATGATATTTACATATGCGTCTAGATGTATAGCCGTATGTTTGTATTGATACAGTTGGGTGTATGTTTGGATTGATGATATTTTTATACTTATAGATAAGTTTGTTTTATATATCTACTGATATACATATATATTGTATGTAATATGTAATGTTTATATTTACATCTGTAGATTTTTATACTTTTATATGTATTTATATAGATGTTATATATCTGTGTATTTAATTGCATTTCAACATGTATGAAGTGATGTAGTTGTATAATTCTATCTATTGTATTCTTAGTGTAGGGCTGTTTAGAGAGCAAATGCACATTTTTGTATTTCTGTATGGACTGTCTGTATTGCTTGTAGTAATATGTAATAAATTAAGTTAAGTCCTTAAACACCTAATTAATCTTTGTGTATAGTGAGTTGTTGCAGAGAGTGGCAATAAATAAGTGTTTCTTATCTGAAGCTGGTATTGTATATTTTTACACAGACTGGTTGTAATAATCTCATAAATTCCTGGGTTTTACCTAAATTTAGATTTGTATACTTCTGTGTTTTCAGCACGGGTGTAGCAATTTGTAAGAAATGACATTTTTCCACTGAAACTTATTTTCATGTATTTGTCCATCAGCAGTGCAGCTGTAGCAATCTGCAAGAAATGCCATTTGTCAGCTGCGATGGGGGTTTTGTGATTTGTGCTACCCCAAGCCATGAGCAGATGGAAATGCTGCAGGATTTGGGCCATGGAAATCTCCGGCCATGCCCAGCACATGCCCCACCTGCACTCAGGCTGGGCACGGGAAGCGCAGATTTGGGATGGCAGCAGAGCCACACGTTGGCTCAGCACTGGCTGCTAAGGCCTGCTGAGAAAACTCCGGGACTCCACTGGGAGCAGAACTCCTGCTCTGTGGATATGCAGATAATTCAGTCCATGTTTGGCTCTTTACAGACAGACACACACAGAGAGCTGTAGGCAGCGCTCAGTAACCCGTGACATACTCGATTGTGGGAACTGAAATGGATATTTCTCTGTTTATAGATAGGGGCAGCAGAGTGGTGCCATTCTGCAGCCACCTTGTATCAGGCAGTGGTCGCTCTGTCTAAGCAGTGCAGTTGCAGCAGTCTGTAATGAATTTCCCTTTTCAACTGACATTGGCTTTGGGGCACTTCTCGTTTCCGTGATGAGCGACCACATCAATGTTTGTCCCTATTTCTTCACTGATCCTGAAGCTTTGACGAGTGTGTGACAGGCCATGGCACCCAATTTCTCACAGGTGTGTCCAGCTGTGGGTAAGAGACCTGTCTTGTCTGTGAAACATCCATCTGAGGGTATTTGTCTGAGAGTTGTGGTCCATCTCCAGAACCCCCTCAGGCAGCACCCTGGCTAGGGAGGGGAAAAATGTAAGGGGATTTATGGCATTTCTTCTCTTTTATCATGTATTTGCATGAAGCTGTAGCCTAAACTTAGTAAAGCAAAGGATAGACTTTGTTTGGTCATGCCGTGTGGAGCAAATGGTGCAGGAACAGCCACAAGCCAAACTGCAGGAGCAGCTTCTTTTTGGTCCTAACAGGACATTGTGTACAAGAAAGCACCACAACCTTACTGATTCACCTCTTAGGTAAAACCACAGTGGTTCACCGTGTCAAACTAGCTGGGGATGGAAATAACAAACATCCCTGGGCTGGGGCAGAAGCCTGGGAGTCACACGCTTGGAAAAAGAGAGCTGGCAAAGCCAGCCCAAGGCGCAGGCACGCATTTGGCTCCAGGCAAGAGGGAGCTTGTACTGCACAGCTCGGAGGGACTCCAGGCAGAGGAGCCGGCCGGCGGCAGGGAGCAGCTCCCGCTGTCACTGCCAGGGAAGGACTCGCAGGACGCAGGAGGAGCGGGCACATCGCGGATGGACAGCGGAGCCCCTCCTGAGCCCCAAGGTGACCCCTCCTGCTGCTGCAGTCACAGCACAGCCACCTGCCCTGCAGGCTCTCTTTGCCTTCCTAAGCCTCAAGCTGTGTCGGTGTTTTTCCTTTTCATGAACGGGCCGGGGCTGCTCGGGTACAAGACTTGAGCCTTATTGGCGGGATCAGCCTCATTACATGGTTGAGACAATAGGCAGAGGGCAAAGCTCACGTACAGCCAGCAGCAGCCAGAGATTTCTTTCTTACAGAGCATCTTAAAAACTTTTTAGCCAATAGCATGTTGCTAAAGCTTACAGACAGTTGTTTTAACTGATTACTAAAAGTACACGTACACCTGCTTCACACAGTGCTTGCTTATCTTCTTTTTATTAACAATACACAATATTCCATTAGTAAGCTTAAAACTTTCTAGTATTTTGCTAAGCATATTTTCCTGCCATCTAAAAGTCTATCTTAGCCAAGCCTAAGACTCAAGCTCTTGTTTAATATCCTCACTTGCTCTACTATTGTAACATTTTCTACTTTCAGACTTTGCAGCTGCAGATAGCTCTAAGTGTCTTGGCTCTTTCTGTTTCTAAGGCCTGCTTTCCCAGCTTTCTAAAAATCTTCTTAGCTTTACTAATTCCTCCACAACCCACTGCAGGAAGCAAACCTGATTACAAATGATAGCAATTATACCAGATCAAAACTTGTTGGCCCACTGCTAATACTGGATGTTTAGTTTTTTAGACTGCATTAAGTACCATTTGTGTTTCCAAAGGTGGTGCTCCAAATTTAGAACCGTGCATTCTCTCCTTCAGCTGATACACACACACACACACACACACATATATATATTTATACACACATATATGTTTGTAATTTTCTATGTTTGTAACATCTGTGTGAAGAAAGGGTAAACTTAAGAAAGTGTACTTGTTTCACAGCAGCACAGTTCCATAGAAATTTATTTGAATTTTTTTTCTGAGGTACCCATATTATAAAGACACTTTGCTAAAACTAGTAAGGATGAGAGTTGCAGGGCTGGTTTAAAATCGAATCCAAATTTGATTTCATTCTGTGCAATATTTCCATTAAATCTGAATAATGCCCAGGACTAAAATACTAGAATTCTATTTTCTTTTTTTTCTTTTTTTTTTTCTTTTTTTCTTCTTTCTTTTTTTCTTTTCTTTTTCTTTTCCATAGCAAACAGGGCATAGGTATAGTTTTGATTTTTAATTTAAATAGAGTAATCCACTGGACTAATTGCTACCTTGGAACTTCTTTATCATTTACAACTACCCATGGCTTTCAGGAACAGAAAGATTAAAGGAAGGGAAGAGAGCAAATCTTTTAAAGCTATGACCTGAGAGTTATTTTACATCCATTTGGAGTTATTTTACATCACTTGGTTAAATACACCATTACCTAAAAATCATGTATATATGTACTTGGTAAGAAGTATCAACTGAATAAACAAGTTCTCATCTAATTATTTTTTGCTAGCCTCATGTTCTCTTCTTATTTAGTAAAATCAGGAAGAGAAACACTGCTGTTCTTTGAAAAATTAATCTGTTAAAATATTGACAACCCTGATGTTTGATGTAGGAGTCTACAAGCAATAATTTTAATTGTCACCAAAGAAGAACAAAAGGGACACATCATCTGTGGTAAACACCAGACATTGTTGCCAGTAGGGTTGAACAAACTATCTGTATGATGTTGTACAGCAGTTAACGTGAAGATCTCATCAATGATGGAGATAAGAGACACTGACCCTTGAGGATTCAAAGAAGCATTTGATAACAATAAGAAGAGCTTATCTTGCCCATCTTAGTTATACTTAAAATGTATTTTATAGGAATTTGATTTATACTGATTGAAAACTCATCACTTCTTGTATGTTGCTGAATAATTAATGCTGATTATTTTAGTCTCAGCCCACAGACTTCAAAGATAAACACATTGCTCCAGCTTGCAGTATGGAACCGGTATCACTTGATTTTGTCACTGAAGTATCAGGAAGTGTTGTAAATGACACAGACTGCCATGGCGAGGTATTCCCAGGATCCGGTCAGCACTGCAAGTAAACATAGGTCTGATTTGCAGTCTGGCAGCAAATTTGCTGAGAGCAAACCAAATCTCTGAAATTGCCATGGCTATAAAGGAGAAAATGTGCCAGTAGAAAAAAGCTGGATAACAGATTCGGTAAGAAATCATAAAATGACAATTAAGCAACGCTATTGCAGAATTGTAAACACAAGTGGCCAGTATCATCATATCCTGTTTAGAAAGGCAGCAAAAGTCATAGTTAATCATTGCATAGTTAATTATTCTCCTCATTCATCTGGGGGTTGCTGAGGCAGCAGCAGCAATGCTGTTCCATATCAAAGATTTGTTATTGTTCAGACCACATTCTAAAATCTCTTGATTATCCACGTGCAGCATGACTTATTCTTTCAGCTAATATTTGTGCTCTTGGTAATAGGATAGTGCAGCCATGGATCGGAAGAGGCATTTTAGATCACTGATTTTATGGTTTCCATCTAGGAAAAGTAATACAAAAAAAGCTTTAACATTCTTCACATTTCATTCTTTCAAGCCATCTAAACCAAGAATCACTTTTGCCTAAGTTTTTGTCTTTGCTCTTCTGGGTAGCCCCAAGATTTGCACATGAAGGCTTGCCAAGTCTCTGATAACCAGGTATCTAGAATTTACTCTTGTGGTCTCAGCACAGCCATCTAATACTGTTTTAAATGCAACATGTCCATAAAGAGCCAACAGATACCACCCAAGACCTGCAGAGCACACATGTCCTTTTGGACAGACAAATAAAAAATGGCATCTCCCCTTAAAATTGCTCTCTAACACTCTTAGGCAGCTCCATAAAGTTTCTGTAGTGGGACTGCATGTTCTTTGCGGTCCTTATTTCCTCCAGTAAAAAGGAGGTGTATTATTGTTGGTATTTAATAATTTTGGGCTGTACTTTAGTTTCCATGTGCCTGTTCCTCCATAGGAGCCGGGTGTCCAAACTGCCTGTAGAGCTGGTGGAGATCTCATCCTCGGTTCAGGTGCCTTCAAGTGGGCATCTTGTTCAATTTAATCTACCCTGTGGAATATGTTGTGCCTCATTTGCTGCTCCAGAAGGAAAAAGGTCTCCCACACACACACACACCCATGCACACCTCTACAGACATGGGGTTCAGGGCAGGGGTCTCACGTACAGGAGATGAGCTGCTGAGGCTCAAGGTACACTCATCTTCTTTAAACAGATAAATATTGATTAGATATAGATATAGATAGATAGATAGATAGATAGATAGATAGATAGATAGATATAGATATAGATAGATAGATATAAATATAGATATATCGAAATAGATAGATAGATAGATAGATAGATAGATAGATAGATGACATAGATATATAAAGATATAGATAGATATATGAAAATTCAGCTCAGCTCAGAGGCATGAGGGGCTGCAGGAGATGTTGGCAGCTGCAGATCTGCTCAGCTGGCACTTCTGCTCTTGACTCCCAGGATAAACCCAAGAGGCTTTGTTGAGGAGGTCTCCATTGGTGGGAACACAGCTTCATGAAGGGCACTGACTTTGGGAGTCTGACTTCTGAAACAAATGAATCCCTTTCCTGAATCACTGTGATATTTGGCAGGTATGAATGGTTATAGTGACACTCACTTAAGGAGAGGGTCACACATGGATGTGATGTAGCAATAAAAACAAAACAACCACACAAGTGGAATGCACTTTCTGACTCTTTCCGGTGAACTGTCAGCACTTTTGTCCCTACTCATGTGACTGCTAGAAGAATAGAAAGGAGAACAGCAAATTCAATCTGAAGAGTGGTGTGAAATACCAAAATAAGATTTCCAGAGAGCAGAGGAATGATTGTGATTTATAAGCATGTATCTCATTTTTACTGGAGGAAACAGAGACTGATTACAAAGGATATCCAGATCACTTTAATGTTCTCTCTGTCATCTTTTCACAAAGCATGCAATTTCCAACCCACTGCAATCAGTGAGAATCCTTTCACGGACCTGAACAGGACAAACGTTTTTATCATAATAGAAGGCACTTATGCATGGATATTTAGAGATGATAGCCAGATGTGATAGCCAGTCTTGTCTTTCTTACATTTGTTTTGGTTTTCCTACCATTCCTTTTGGTCAGCAACTTACTAGCAGACTTCAGATATTGCTTGACATAGTTTGACACTATTTGATTCTGCCTGTATTTAACAGCACTCTGTGGACAATATTAACTGTACTTCGTGCTTTTCCCTACTTTATTTGTACAGCCTTATTTAAAAATAAATGTGAAAAAAAATACATGAAAATTTGTACAACTTGGAATAAAAGTTACAGAGTCGTAGCCATTCAGTGTATCAAAAGGGTTAATGTTTGCAGTATGCGTTTCTGTGTTTTTATTCTCAACTCTACACTAAGTTTCCTTTTGATCCCTAGATTGCTTCCTTGTCTTCTCTGAAGTGCAACCTTCTCAGGCAGGTCTAGGGAATTCCTCAATGTAAACACTCTTTTTCTCTTTAGAAAACGGACATTTTTCCTTACCTGCAAATCACAGATCAAGTCAGGAGAGGATGTTTTTCCAGTATCCTCTAACTGCTTTATTAAACACCGCTCAGAGTATTTAAGGATTGCCATCTAACACGTGAAATGCAAGTTGGTCCGTCCAGGCTTTACTCATTATGCAGCTCTTGAGGCTTAGAGGGATTATCCACCAGTTCCTGAGGAAAGCAGCTCTTGACCACGCCAATTTCCAGACCAAACAGCACCGTGGAAAATTATGTTCTCCCGTGTGTTTGGTATGTCTGCTTCCCCTGGAAGACACAAAATAAAAACGGATCTTTCAAGAGTTAAGTTTTAATAGAATTGAAGAGCTGTTCATGTTGGTTATTGCTAATTTTGTCCATCCGTTCAGGATGGTAAGAGGAAGGACTTGGAGCTACTGAGAGCATTCAGCTGTTTATTGCAACTTGCAGAATGAGCCGTCAGATGGGAGAGCAAATGTTTACGTACACACACAACAGGCCGTTGCTACATTTTGTGACTTCATAACTCAGCTTACAACTATTTTCTGTTATACATATTTTTAGGCTGTGTTTAGTGGAACCTGCAAAAAACCCACGGATTATTAAATGTGGTAATATTACTTGTAAAGTGTTTCCCTATAGAGAAAAGACTTTTGTACTAGATTGGGAGAGGTTTGTCTCCCAAAAATTATAATGCAAGAATTCAATTGGGATATAGGCAGGTTGTCGTAACGCAATTGTTTTGACTTCGTACTCTAATTTCTTATTTTTGTAATCCTCGAAAAATATTGATTGATCGATCAATCTATTGACTGGTTGCAGAAACCTTTGAAATGCTTACCAGGCTGGCTGAGAATTCACAAGCACACCGCTCTGCAATGTGTGCACAACCACGGCTGCTGAGGCTGCTGTGAATGTGCAGGAGTTTTTCACAGGTGGTGGGCTCCTCCTGTCCGGCACAGCCCTGAGCACAGAGGAATTTGGGAAGGGATGTTGTGATGCCTGTTTGCAGCAGTCTCCAGCCCGGATTAACCCTGCTCTGACGGACAGGTCCCTGCAACGTGCTGGTGCCCGCAGGCGGCAGGAGAGACCCGGGCCCCTTTGGCATCGTTCCCAAAAAGGCCGCAGGACAACGGGAAGGTCGCTGTGCCCCGGGCGGCCTTTGCCGCGGGCTCTGAATTTGGGCATTGCAGGATCTCTCCAGCAGGTCCCCCGCCCTTCTCCGCAGCCGGCACGGAGCTTTGCTGAGAAGGCGGCGCTGCCCAGGGCTGAGCCGAGCCCTGCCCGGCCGCTGCCCCTGCAGCCCCGAGGCCGCCCGGCTGCCGCAGCAGGAGCCGCTCCCCGCGGGCCGGGCCTGCTCCGGCCCTGCAGCAGCTCTCAGGAGCGCCGAGCGCAGCACACGGCATCGAGCCCGAGCTGCTGAGCTTCCATCCCTGCTCCTGACGCTCCGGGGCAGGCTGGGATCCGCGCGCCGGAATGAGCGCAGCAGCTGGGACGCCGCTTTTATCCGCGCTTGGGGCAAACGGGACCGTAGGAAAAGTGTCACTGGCAGCTGTCATTTGTTTGGCCGTTTGGACCGTGAGGAACGCATTTGTTTCTAAGCGCAACCTCATTTGGCTGCGCCATTTCTGGGAGATACAAAAAGTATTTTACATGAACCTAAGAAAATACTTTGGGTGTTATCTGATGTGGACATGATGCTACATTTACACAGTCCTTATTTTACATACCAGTGGCCTGCCTCAAAGAACCTATGACTTTGCATATATTGTTTCCATAATTTTGTATCTTTCAGAGGAAGCAGCACAGTTCATCTGAACTAAGTCCTTCCTTACACTTAAGAGAAAAAACAGGTTGAGTGAGAGCTCTGCTAGCTGGGAATGTGTGAAGGGAAGCATTTTAGGACACTGCTATGGAAAGTGCAGGCTGTTTAAGCACACTTTAGGGAAAAAAGCTAGTATATATGCTCATTTATGAAGATAAGTACCAAAATCTGAATTTTTCCTGTATTATACTCAGCCCCCAATATGTTTTGTAATTGTACTTTTCTCTGTATCCTTTCATGCAGGCGTCACTGGCAGTGACATGTTCTGTGCTCAGTGCTGCTTTGGCTGGTTGGTTCGGGGAGATGCCTTTAGTTTTATGGCACACAGGGGTCTAAGGAGGGTGTGCGGGTGTCCCTGTGCTCTGGCACCAGCTGAGGTGCAGGAGCACTTCCAGGGCTGCCTCCAGGTGTGATGAGCTGGAGTTAAAGCTGTGCCTTCTGCTGAGCAGCTGATACGACCTCTGACCATGAACAGCTGGGCCTGATATAATAAATAGAGGTCTCTTCCTTTCTTACTAAGACCCAGAGTCTGATAAAATGGGTTCTTCATCCTTCTGAGACCAGTGAATACCAGGGTTCATTTCCACAAATTCCCTGCTTTATCTGCTTTATACCTGCCAGCTTCATGAGCTGTAATATCCTGCTGCTCAGCTTCCTCCAGAGACATGGTTGCTGCTTTGTGTGAGGAGCTGCGAATCTTGACTCCATGTTTCAGAAGGTTGATTTACTATGTTATGATATATATTACATTAAAATGATATACTAAAACTATACGAAAAGAATAGAGAGAAAAGGATTCATCAGAAGGCTAGAACGGACAGCAATGGAATGAATAACAAAAGCTCACGACTCTCAGAGAGTACGAGCCAGCTGCACCTGTGACTGGCCATTAATTAGAAACAACCAACATGCACCAATCACAGATGCACCTGTTGGTAAACAATGTCCAGACCACATTCCACAGACATCAGATAGTTAATTGTTTACATTTCTTTTCTGAGGCTTCTCAGCTAGAAGAGGAGAAAAATCCTAGCAAAGGATTTTTCATAAAATATCATGGCTACAGAGAGAAGCTCTCATTTCTTTGGAGAAGGGCTCTTCACTAACAGTTTGACTCACAAGTGGCTCACTGATGTCTCTCTAACTCCCAAGTCGTTTCACACCTACAGTTGCCTTTCGGGGATATACCCTGATGCTCCTTTGATTTCTGTGGGATCCTCTTTGCCTACCACTTTCAGGAATGACTTAGAAGAGGCACATAAAAGATTCAAGGTAAGGACTTCTGTTTTCTACTTCATCCTGGGTCATTTCATTTGAAAAGTTTTCGACTTGGATTTTCAACAGTGAATTGCCATTGGCCCAGGCTTCAGGATCTCTCAGCACACTCCTGTTTTCAACATGAAAGTTTTTACACTCCAAAATAGTATCTTTCACTGAATTTTACTAAAAAATTGAATGGCTGAAGAACCCTCCACTTCATGGTTTGGCTTCATGAAAATTCCATATTGATCCAGAATAAAGTGGATTTATTTGGATACCCCTGAAAACTCCATGCCTTCCTTCTCCCCTTCCTTTGCTCAATGCAAGGAATATCACATTTCTTATGTCATGATATTTGCTGCCAAGGTGTTTGTTTGAAGATCACGCATTTAGTAATGTTATGTTAAAATCATCTGCTCTGGAATCCCTGCCCAACTTCAAAACCCACACACTCCATTTTTAACTCCAGCTGCACCATACCTAGACAGCTCTTTCACCTGCTTTCTCGGTTCTAATTGACCAGTCCTTTCTCTCTTTGATCACCGATTTGGTCCAACAAGACTAAAATGCAACCATCCTTTGAAACATGGTGCCCTAGTCGGCATATTTCATGTTTTCCCATTTATTAGGGAATGGGAATTAGGTATCAAGACTTAATTCTGACATGGAATAAATACAGACCTTCAGCTTTAAGAGGCAGAGAACATGAATTCCATTCAAATTGGCTCATATTAATATTTATTTCATCTTCAGAGTGACTCATTAACTGTTTGGAGTTTGGATAAGCAATTAATGTGTCAGTGACTCTGACAGACAAGGAAGAGATGGTTGTGAGCACGCAAATAATGGCTTGCTTAGCCATGCAGCATTCTCTGCAGTTTTAAAGAGAATTTCATTACATTTTGTGAGCTTTAAAGAAGCAAACGGAGGACAAAAGTCTTTAGATGTTTGGAAGTATCATGTAATTTTGCAAGCGTTAATGTGAGAATCTACAGAGGATCCAGCTTAATGATACATGTAGTTGTGGATTTTTTTTATTTGTTCACAGGTATGTTTGTGTAAATAACCACATGTAAAGGAATGTTTCTAAGGCTTTACAGGAATATTTAAATCTGATGTATATTCATGCTCTAAGTTCTACATGCTGTGGAAAGAACACAAATGCCTATACAGCATGATTTCCTTCTACAAAACTCTTTTCCCCTACTCATTTCCAACTTGTTCCCTGCTCTTCTTGGGTCAGTCATGGTCTCGATACCTGTGCATTATTTGCTGCCATTCTACAGAACCCAGTGGAGATGCGTGGGCTGCACAACGATGGGTGGATTTCTCTATTTCCACACCTACATATTGTCATGGATTTAATGCTGCTTCTGCTCCTCAAGTCTCTCTATGTCCATTTATCTACTGCTATTGCTCAGGGCGCAGCGTACCTGGATCTTTTCAGCTGCAACAGAATTGTCTTAGCAAACATCTGTGTGAATGCTGTGCACATACACTGTAGTAGGGGTTTAAGAGAGCTGCATCATACAAAACAAGAACAGTGTGCATTTTTAAGAGAATCTGGAGAAGAGGGGATGTAGTTCTTGCACACTGGACAGCAGCTCAAAGCGCCTATTGTTACAGAGCACTCTGTAGATCGTCCTGTGCTCCTTTGTGCTCGGCCTGAGGTGCCACGTGCTGGTCTCTGGGCTTGTACGTAGCCGAGGAAATTCCCATGGAGGGCACTCTACAGCTTCATGAATGCACAAGAACTTTGGGACACAGTTCAGCCTCACACACTTGCAAAACCCCCAAACTAAAGTAAAACACCACAACAAACCAAAAAGCCCCACGCAAAACAAGAACCCATGGAAATGTGTTTACAAGTTATAATCAATTGTCTCGTGAAACCTCCGTTCTGTAAGCTAAACCACTGCCAACGTTCAGACAGAAGGACAAAGGGAGGGTTTAGCAGGCCTGACGAAGTTTTGGTATGGATGGAGCCTACTGTCCCCCCATGAGAGCCTGCTGGCCCTGCCTTTCTGTGTGGATGGACGGCACACCCCGGCCGTGCGGAGCAGCCTCCTGTGCACCTGCAGTGGGCTCAGCAGCAGCTCAAGCCACCCTCCCCCTGCACTGCCCAAGGGCTGCTCTGGCAGCGTCCTCAGCTCTCTCTCGGCCCCTTTCCCTCCGTGCTGCCCTGGCAGCTGAAAGCCCAGCTGGCCGAGGGGGTGCCTGAGCTGCCAGCCTCAGCTGGGTTCTGCTGCTTGAAGACTGGAGCTGCCACGCTGGGGAACCCACAGCTGAGAGCTTCACTGGAGTGCAACAAACAGAGGGCCTGACAGGAGGGAAGGGGCCCTGAGGTCAGGCAAGAGATGAAGGAAAAAGGGAACGGAAAAGAGAGAAGAGAAAATTCACAGGGCTTGATACTTAAATCTACCCTGCAAACTTTGCACACAAGTATTGTCCTGGATTCCCAAAAGATCAATGGTGTCTGAGTTTATTATTAAACAAAAGAGATGAAAAAGAATATTGATTAGTTGTTCATTGGCTGTTCTGGGCACTGACCATGTTGGGATCTGAAGGAAAACGGAGTCTGTGACCATGATCCTAAAAAAAGATACATATGCATATAAAAATGTGGGAATCAGAAACACCACATAAAAAAGCAAAAGATCAAACAAATTCTGGCATTTCCTCATGTTGAAAGTAATGAATCTGTGCTACAAGTTTGCTAAAGTTCCTGTAGGTACGTGAATATGCAATGCAAGCATGAAAAACGTCAGAATGGCATTTTCAAAAACACTACACCTTCACCATGTGCTAACAGTTTTCCAAACAGTTGGAGACAACAAAAATATCAAAATATCCAAAAATTCGGGAAGCTCTCAGATCCTTTCATCTCAGTCTAATCCTGAAAGAAAATCTAAGTTATGTGTCTCCTGAAAAATAGGCATATTTACATTCTAGTAAATGAGACTTTTTTTCTTTTTTTTCTTTTTTTTCTTTTTTTTTTTTTTTTTTTTGCCTAACACTGGAAAGAAAGCAAGCTCTTTCTTGTGGCATAGAATGGTAGCAGAAAGAGGAATTTAGGGTATTAAGACTGTATTAAGAGCTTCATTTTTCTTACTTTTTGCTGGAATTGCCTAACTCGAAACAGCCAGAATTGCTCTAATACACTGAATGTCCTCAAAGAGAGTAAGAAGGACAGGAAAGTACAGGTCAGTCAGCCTTGCCTCCATCCCCTGGAAAGGTGAAGGAGTAACTAATCCTGGAAACTGTTCCATACAAATGGAGAAGTTGATTGGGAGTAATGGTTAACCTACCTGATGCCCATGCTAGGACAGGCAGATTGATGGAAATGGGTGGAGCAATGGATGATGCCCACCGCAGCTTTACCCAAGCCTTTGAGACACTCAAAGCCTACAGCATCCTTAAACACAAACTGCCAAAATGCCCAGACAGGAAGGCTGAAAAACGGATGAGGACTGTCATCAGTGGCACAAAGCAGAGCTGGAGGCAAGTCGCGTCTGCTCTGACGCCCAGGGGCTGCTCCTGGGGCAGATACTCTTTGATGTCTTCATTCACGGCCGGCCTGGAGGAGCAGTTTACCCTCAGCAAGCCTGCAAACAAAACAGAGCCGGCAGGAGCAGGGGATAGCCCAAATGCTTGTGACATTCAGAGGGACCTCGGCAGGCTGAAGAATTGGCCTGAGGGGAATCTGATGGAGTTCATGGAAGAGAAACGAGAAGTCTTGGAGCTGAGCAGGGATAACCGCAGGCATCAAGAGCTGCAGGAAGCTGACTGCCTGGGAAGCAGCTTCTTTATCTTCCTTGCCTTGCTGGTTCGGGGCGTGCTGCAAAGCAAAGGCAGGAGGACGATGGCAGCCAGAGGCAGAGGGGGTTTGCAGCTGGCCGTGCCGTGCGGAGCCCGGCCAGCGCCGGGAGCCGCCCCGCCCGCGCTGTGCCCGCGGCCCCGGCTCTGCCGCGCTCGTCCCCGCCAAGTCCGGCCCGCGCCGGGGCCGCGCTGGGCGCGAGCGCAGCGCCCCCCTCCGGCCGCGCGCCGCCGGCGCAGCCGCGGCCGTTGCGCCGCGGGCGTTGCGGCCACAGGCGGCGATCGGAGCCATGGCGGAGCTGCCGCTGCCCGCCGGGCTCAGCGCCAGCGCCTTCCCCGCCAAGCTGTGGCGCCTGGTGAACAGCCCCCGCGTCCGCTCCGTGCGCTGGGACAGCCGCACCCAGGGGCTGCTCGTCGACCGCTCGCTCTTCGAGCGGGAGCTGCTCAGCCCAGGCCCCGCCCCCGGGGGCGGTGGTGCTGGGGCGGGGCCGGTGCCGCGCCCCTTCAGGGCCACGCAGTTCAGCAGCTTTGTCCGGCAGCTCTACCGCTACGGCTTCCGCAGGGTGCCGGGCTGGCTCGGCGCGGCTGCGCCGGGCGATGCCGGGGGCTGGCTGCACTTCAGCAGCCCCTGCTTCCGCCGCGACCGCCCCGACCTTCTGCTCCGCCTCCGGCGCCGGAGCGCGGCCGACAGGCGGCGGCCGGCGGCGGGCCGGGAGGGCCGCAGGCGCCCGCCCTGCGGCTCCCGGCAGCTCCCCGGGGCGCGGCCGCTGCCGGACGGGCGGCACGGGCGCGGCCGCTTCCAGCCGCTGCCCCGGGAGCGGCCGCCGCTGCCCCCCGGGCGCCCGCCCAGCGGCTTCCTGCTGCTGCAGCGGGAGCGGACGCTGCCGGACGGGCGGGAGCTGCGCAGCCCCCGGCCCGGCCGCCTCCAGCAGCGCCCCGGGGAGCGGCCGCTGCTCGCCCGGCGCCCGCCCTGCAGCTTCCACCTGCTGCACCGCGACCGGCCGGTGCCGGCCCGGCGGGAGGGGCCGAGCCGCTTCCAGGAGCTGTACGGGGAGCGGCCGCCGCCCGCCCAGCGGGAGGTGCTGGCGATCCCGCCCTGCGAACTGTTCGGGCTCCACGGGGAGCCGCTGCTGCCGCTCGGGCGGGAGGGACCCCCCAGCCGCTTGCAGGAGCTGTACGGGGGGCAGCTGCCTCCTCTCGACCGGGAGGTGCTCCGGCTCCAGCCCTGCAGCTTCCAGCAGCTGCACAGGGAGCAGCAGCCCCCGGCCTTCGACCCACGAGGTAGGAAACCTTGCTTTTCCAAAAGGTCAGGAAAAGTGACCGCTTAAGTGTTTTTCCACGAGGCTCTGTCATTCTCGGTCAGAAATTGTCAAGCCTATTAGGAAGCGGCACCTCGAAGGCTGCCAAAAAATTCTCTGCCTGCTTTTCCTGCATGCTTCCTGTGATGGTTAATCCAAGGCAGCAGTAGAGATCTGTGTCCCAGAGCCACATTGTGGAGCCTGACCAACGTGTTTGGATTCTTGCAGCCACCCCGGGCACTTCTGCACCCAGCGCTCCAGCTGGCAGTGCTGCTTGTGCAGCATCGACGGCCTCCAGCTCAGGACACAACGCACCTGGGGCAGAGGGATGGCCACCAGCAGATCTCGGCCTTGCCATAGAGAAAATGATCCGGGAGATCAGGAGATCCCTGCCCGAAAGGTCTCCCTCTGCTCAGGTAACTCCATTGGATGGGTAGCAAAGGGGCTGGACTGTGAGCTTTTGATCATTGTTACATAGCTGAGAAGCAAAGGCTTCTTTAATTGAACTTACTTTGTTATTACTTAGTTATTTAATAGTTCTTGGTAAAGAAAGATTTGTAAAAGAAGAGGAAATGAAACAGTCTCCCCCCCCTTAGTGAGGATGAGCGTTGTGAGCCTGTGTTGGCCAAGTTTGAGTGCTCCTTTTCCTGGGAAGAATCCTTCCTACCGGGGCATTTGCGGTGATGGTTTGCAGGATTTTTGTTTGCTGGGAAGGAAGAGAAGAGTGTTTAGAGAATTGCCACTGAAGGCCAAGTGTCCCGTGCAGGGAGGGACATGCCAGAGGTGCCTGTTCCAGCAGCAGATGTGGGCTGTGCCTCTTTTGGGTGGGAAGGCCAAGGCAAAGCAGGGCTGGGCTGCAGCTGCTGCTGCTGCTGTGTGAGCCCTGCCGGGCGTGTGGGCGCTCCCAGAGCCGTGTGTGGGGCTGGGCTGGAGCTGCAGCTCTCTGTCCTTGTGCAGATTATTCTACGTGTTGGCCAAAGAATGTCTCTCTGTCTGTTCATGTGCTGACCCAGTGCCTGCAGTACATTTATGATCAAGGCAGGGCAGACTCAAGGAGGGGAGTGGGATTTTTTGGATTTCCCACTATCATATTCTCAAGTGGGACGTCTTTTGTCTTCTGTAAACTCATACATAGCAGCTTTCAGAAGCATTTTATTCCATAACAAAAGGAAACATTGCAGGTTTGGAACCATCTTGAGAATCTTTAGGATTGTGATGGACGGGCTATTGCAGAAGAGATGAATGTTCTGGAACTGGTCCTAGTGAGAATATCTGTCTACCCAAAGGGCATTTGCAGGTGCTGCATTGTGGACATTGACTTCCTCGGTGGAATAGAAACAGTATTTGATTGTCTGGCTTTTCCTTTCTTTTGGGCTGGTTTTTTTTCCTTCCATCCTGATTTACAGATTTTTGCCACTGGTCACAAATGTGATCCTGGAAGGAGCCTAGGTGCATAAATGCTTGCCTGGATCCTACACATGGGGCAGCAGCAGAGGGCTCCGAAAAGCACCACGGTGTGATGGGTTGTCTGAGCAGTGTGTGGGGGTGTGAGAGTCCCAGCAGAAATGTGTGCCTTGCGTGTGGGTTTGCAGCACAGGGCAGGGCTGGGAGCGAGCTCTGCCCTTGCTGACAGCCGTGCTGGCAGCCAGGAGAGCCCCTGGCTTTCTGCTGGCTGATTTCTCACAGCTCCTGAGATAAGCCAGGGTCAGAGCGTGAGGGCACCTCCCCCACATCCCCTCACTTGGTGCCTTCTGGTTTTCTGTGTTCATGTTTTGTCTCAAAGATCATTTTGTAAGAGCTTCAGTTTCACCTTGGTCACCCAAATCCCGAGTTTAAAAGGCTTGTCATGTGAACCATGTAGGCAGTGTCCCCCCCGTGCTCCATGTCCTTTGGGAGTGGAGAATGAGAGTTCTTGTATCCCTGATGTGATTGCAGCCAAATAGTGAGTGATCTTTGGGTTCCTTTCTTTCTGTGTTTGTGCTCAGGCAGTGTCCCCCCCGTGCTCCATGTCCTTTGGGAGTGGAGAATGACAGTTCTTGTATCCCTGATGTGATTGCGGCCAAATAGTGAGTGATCTTTGGGCTCCTTTCTTTCTGTGTTTGTGCTCAGGATGATGTTAGTGTTGCCCCTGAGTCTTCAGGAGGTGAGCCTGCAGCAGAGGAAGCCTCATCTGGCACGGAGAGCTGCAGGAACAGTTCCCCAGAGCCCGAGGAGCCTGGTAAGGACAGAGCCCCCCTTGGTTTAGAGAGGTGTGAGATGGCTGCTCCGAGCCTGCCTCTGGCAGCAAGGGAGATGAGCAGAGTTGAGCTCCTGTCTGCAGGGCTGGTGCTTCCTGGTGCCTTTAGCTCAAATCCTGCACGGGCACAACCTCCCCGAGCCCTGCCCTCCACACTTCTCCAGAGGCTCTGACACTGAGTCCTCTGCTGTGGCAAGGGAGCAGGGAATAAAGCTGGCCTTGTGGAGTTGTGTCACCAAGCTGGGTGTCCCAGTTTGGTTCATGACTCAGCTCCCAGCAGCCTTCAGCTTCAGCCATTTCAGTGGGCACTGAGGTCTCTCTGTCACTGAGACTGTCTGTGTTTCAAGCTCAAGACTTTGCTGAGGCTTTATCAGGATACTTAAATACTTTACACAGTTCAGTTTTGAAACCCTTGGAAGAATCCCTTTTCTTTAAAGAGCAGGCTTCAAATTGCCAAGTGAGAGTTTGCCTTTCAGGCCATCTTTGACAGTGCCTGCTAGAAGGACAATTGGTGCTCAAGGAACACGTGCACAAGGGCCAATATTGACTCAGTGTTCCCTTTGCTTCCCAGATCCCATGTGATCGACCTCTCCAGGAGGGCTGGCCTGTGTAGCAGGAAGAGACAGAGGGAGAGCCTGGAACATCGGGCAAGTTGAATTCCTCTGTCTCTAGTTATATTTATAGATGCATATAGTTATCTTTGTTTATCTAGGTAGTTGTATTTATAGATTTATGTAATTATATTTATGTATCTACACAGATAGAGATCTGCACAGTTAATTTCTTTTTCATTTTAGATGTTTATCGTTATAGCTTTAGATGTGTTTTTGTAGGTGTGCACGTTTTCATTTATACGTGTGTATAATTACATGTACATATATATATTTCTAAATGCATATTTCTATTTTATATGGGGTTTTAGCTACATAGATTGATATGTGTGTGAGCCTCTTTTTAAGCTCTTACCCTGGTCTGCTTCCTCGCTCACCTCTGGCTTTTCCCCCTGTGCCCCCTGTGTCCCCTCTCCCTGGGCTGGGTCCGAGCTGGCGGCCGGGCCGGGCGCAGCAGCAGTTCCAGCCCCGGATGTCCCTGGAGTGCTGGGAGCTGCCGGTGGCCCCAGGCACTGTCCCCTGAGGAGCTGCTGAAGGACGGTGAGACTGAGGGGGCTGAGGGGGCTGAGGGGGCGGTGGCGCTGAAGGGACGGTGACCCTGAGCTGCTGCTGGGGCTGAGGGCTGTGGGGCAGCCCAGGGCCATGGTGGCACTGAGGTGACAGGCAAGTGGCACAGGCTGAGGGGGTGGCGGGTCTAAGGGGACGGGATGGGTCAGAAGGGACTGAGGGAGGTGAGAGGACTGTGAGGGGCTGGAGAAGCTGAAGGGGGCTGGGGGTTTGGCGAGAGCATGGCGGGGCTGAGGGGATGGAGGGGCCAGCAGGGAGCACAGAGGGCTCCGGGACTGCAGCTCTGCCAGGCCTTGGAACCAATTCCAGAGCCTCCACTTTTGCCACAGCTGCAATGAAGACCACGAGGACCGCCGGAGACTGCCGGGAGCCAGCAGGGAGAAGCCGAGGGCCAGCAGCAGGAGCAGGGAGCGAGGCCCTGCTGCTGCCAGCCTGGAGAGAGCCCGGGTGAGGCCCCAGGGCCGGGGAGGCAGGGTGGGGCTGAGGCTGGCGTGGGCTGTGGCCGTGGGCCCTGCCCGTGCTGGGGCTGCTCAGCGCAGCTGCCCCGGCTGGCACAGGGGCTGTCCTTGGGCAAGGCAGCTGTGCCGGCAGGGCCCGGGAGCTGTGCCGGCTCTGCCGGGCTGCCGGGGCTGCGGGACGGTCCCGCCGCGGCTGCGCTCACCACAGCCCGGCCCGCTCGGCTGCTTTCTCTTTCTGACCCTCCTGGGGAGGCTCTGACATTTCCTCTTCCCTGATGGAAGTGCAGCTGCTGCCAAGGGAAACGTGCCCCTACTGACTCAGTGTTCCCTTTGCTTCCCAGATGTCCCATCTGCTGTCCCTGTCCAGGAGAGCTGCTCTGCCTGGAGGAGGAGACCGAGGGAGCGGCTTCAAAGATGGGGCAGCTGAGATTCCTCTGCTTCGAGTTCCATTTAAAGAGTCTGGACTTGCACATAGAGAGGGATATGTACATATGTAGGCTTCTATTTGTATGGGAATATTCCTATATGTATGTTATTATATTTATGTTTTTTTTGGATGTATTACATGTATATGTATGCATATATTTACATATATGTTTATAATTACAACTATGTGTACATATATGTGTCTCAGTATACATGTATGTTGTTGTATCTGTTTAATTTCCTAGGTTTACAGCTCTGTAGGTATCTATTTGTGTTTATGCAGTTATAGGTATATGTATCTTTAAATGTTGTATTGGAATTTGTATTGGTCGATATGTCTATTTTTATATTTTTAATGTATATTGATCTATTTCTTTCTATTTAATGATATTTACATATGCGTCTAGATGTATAGCCGTATGTTTGTATTGATACAGTTGGGTGTATGTTTGGATTGATGATATTTTTATACTTATAGATAAGTTTGTTTTATATATCTACTGATATACATATATATTGTATGTAATATGTAATGTTTATATTTACATCTGTAGATTTTTATACTTTTATATGTATTTATATAGATGTTATATATCTGTGTATTTAATTGCATTTCAACATGTATGAAGTGATGTAGTTGTATAATTCTATCTATTGTATTCTTAGTGTAGGGCTGTTTAGAGAGCAAATGCACATTTTTGTATTTCTGTATGGACTGTCTGTATTGCTTGTAGTAATATGTAATAAATTAAGTTAAGTCCTTAAACACCTAATTAATCTTTGTGTATAGTGAGTTGTTGCAGAGAGTGGCAATAAATAAGTGTTTCTTATCTGAAGCTGGTATTGTATATTTTTACACAGACTGGTTGTAATAATCTCATAAATTCCTGGGTTTTACCTAAATTTAGATTTGTATACTTCTGTGTTTTCAGCACGGGTGTAGCAATTTGTAAGAAATGACATTTTTCCACTGAAACTTATTTTCATGTATTTGTCCATCAGCAGTGCAGCTGTAGCAATCTGCAAGAAATGCCATTTGTCAGCTGCGATGGGGGTTTTGTGATTTGTGCTACCCCAAGCCATGAGCAGATGGAAATGCTGCAGGATTTGGGCCATGGAAATCTCCGGCCATGCCCAGCACATGCCCCACCTGCACTCAGGCTGGGCACGGGAAGCGCAGATTTGGGATGGCAGCAGAGCCACACGTTGGCTCAGCACTGGCTGCTAAGGCCTGCTGAGAAAACTCCGGGACTCCACTGGGAGCAGAACTCCTGCTCTGTGGATATGCAGATAATTCAGTCCATGTTTGGCTCTTTACAGACAGACACACACAGAGAGCTGTAGGCAGCGCTCAGTAACCCGTGACATACTCGATTGTGGGAACTGAAATGGATATTTCTCTGTTTATAGATAGGGGCAGCAGAGTGGTGCCATTCTGCAGCCACCTTGTATCAGGCAGTGGTCGCTCTGTCTAAGCAGTGCAGTTGCAGCAGTCTGTAATGAATTTCCCTTTTCAACTGACATTGGCTTTGGGGCACTTCTCGTTTCCGTGATGAGCGACCACATCAATGTTTGTCCCTATTTCTTCACTGATCCTGAAGCTTTGACGAGTGTGTGACAGGCCATGGCACCCAATTTCTCACAGGTGTGTCCAGCTGTGGGTAAGAGACCTGTCTTGTCTGTGAAACATCCATCTGAGGGTATTTGTCTGAGAGTTGTGGTCCATCTCCAGAACCCCCTCAGGCAGCACCCTGGCTAGGGAGGGGAAAAATGTAAGGGGATTTATGGCATTTCTTCTCTTTTATCATGTATTTGCATGAAGCTGTAGCCTAAACTTAGTAAAGCAAAGGATAGACTTTGTTTGGTCATGCCGTGTGGAGCAAATGGTGCAGGAACAGCCACAAGCCAAACTGCAGGAGCAGCTTCTTTTTGGTCCTAACAGGACATTGTGTACAAGAAAGCACCACAACCTTACTGATTCACCTCTTAGGTAAAACCACAGTGGTTCACCGTGTCAAACTAGCTGGGGATGGAAATAACAAACATCCCTGGGCTGGGGCAGAAGCCTGGGAGTCACACGCTTGGAAAAAGAGAGCTGGCAAAGCCAGCCCAAGGCGCAGGCACGCATTTGGCTCCAGGCAAGAGGGAGCTTGTACTGCACAGCTCGGAGGGACTCCAGGCAGAGGAGCCGGCCGGCGGCAGGGAGCAGCTCCCGCTGTCACTGCCAGGGAAGGACTCGCAGGACGCAGGAGGAGCGGGCACATCGCGGATGGACAGCGGAGCCCCTCCTGAGCCCCAAGGTGACCCCTCCTGCTGCTGCAGTCACAGCACAGCCACCTGCCCTGCAGGCTCTCTTTGCCTTCCTAAGCCTCAAGCTGTGTCGGTGTTTTTCCTTTTCATGAACGGGCCGGGGCTGCTCGGGTACAAGACTTGAGCCTTATTGGCGGGATCAGCCTCATTACATGGTTGAGACAATAGGCAGAGGGCAAAGCTCACGTACAGCCAGCAGCAGCCAGAGATTTCTTTCTTACAGAGCATCTTAAAAACTTTTTAGCCAATAGCATGTTGCTAAAGCTTACAGACAGTTGTTTTAACTGATTACTAAAAGTACACGTACACCTGCTTCACACAGTGCTTGCTTATCTTCTTTTTATTAACAATACACAATATTCCATTAGTAAGCTTAAAACTTTCTAGTATTTTGCTAAGCATATTTTCCTGCCATCTAAAAGTCTATCTTAGCCAAGCCTAAGACTCAAGCTCTTGTTTAATATCCTCACTTGCTCTACTATTGTAACATTTTCTACTTTCAGACTTTGCAGCTGCAGATAGCTCTAAGTGTCTTGGCTCTTTCTGTTTCTAAGGCCTGCTTTCCCAGCTTTCTAAAAATCTTCTTAGCTTTACTAATTCCTCCACAACCCACTGCAGGAAGCAAACCTGATTACAAATGATAGCAATTATACCAGATCAAAACTTGTTGGCCCACTGCTAATACTGGATGTTTAGTTTTTTAGACTGCATTAAGTACCATTTGTGTTTCCAAAGGTGGTGCTCCAAATTTAGAACCGTGCATTCTCTCCTTCAGCTGATACACACACACACACACACACACATATATATATTTATACACACATATATGTTTGTAATTTTCTATGTTTGTAACATCTGTGTGAAGAAAGGGTAAACTTAAGAAAGTGTACTTGTTTCACAGCAGCACAGTTCCATAGAAATTTATTTGAATTTTTTTTCTGAGGTACCCATATTATAAAGACACTTTGCTAAAACTAGTAAGGATGAGAGTTGCAGGGCTGGTTTAAAATCGAATCCAAATTTGATTTCATTCTGTGCAATATTTCCATTAAATCTGAATAATGCCCAGGACTAAAATACTAGAATTCTATTTTCTTTTTTTTCTTTTTTTTTTTCTTTTTTTCTTCTTTCTTTTTTTCTTTTCTTTTTCTTTTCCATAGCAAACAGGGCATAGGTATAGTTTTGATTTTTAATTTAAATAGAGTAATCCACTGGACTAATTGCTACCTTGGAACTTCTTTATCATTTACAACTACCCATGGCTTTCAGGAACAGAAAGATTAAAGGAAGGGAAGAGAGCAAATCTTTTAAAGCTATGACCTGAGAGTTATTTTACATCCATTTGGAGTTATTTTACATCACTTGGTTAAATACACCATTACCTAAAAATCATGTATATATGTACTTGGTAAGAAGTATCAACTGAATAAACAAGTTCTCATCTAATTATTTTTTGCTAGCCTCATGTTCTCTTCTTATTTAGTAAAATCAGGAAGAGAAACACTGCTGTTCTTTGAAAAATTAATCTGTTAAAATATTGACAACCCTGATGTTTGATGTAGGAGTCTACAAGCAATAATTTTAATTGTCACCAAAGAAGAACAAAAGGGACACATCATCTGTGGTAAACACCAGACATTGTTGCCAGTAGGGTTGAACAAACTATCTGTATGATGTTGTACAGCAGTTAACGTGAAGATCTCATCAATGATGGAGATAAGAGACACTGACCCTTGAGGATTCAAAGAAGCATTTGATAACAATAAGAAGAGCTTATCTTGCCCATCTTAGTTATACTTAAAATGTATTTTATAGGAATTTGATTTATACTGATTGAAAACTCATCACTTCTTGTATGTTGCTGAATAATTAATGCTGATTATTTTAGTCTCAGCCCACAGACTTCAAAGATAAACACATTGCTCCAGCTTGCAGTATGGAACCGGTATCACTTGATTTTGTCACTGAAGTATCAGGAAGTGTTGTAAATGACACAGACTGCCATGGCGAGGTATTCCCAGGATCCGGTCAGCACTGCAAGTAAACATAGGTCTGATTTGCAGTCTGGCAGCAAATTTGCTGAGAGCAAACCAAATCTCTGAAATTGCCATGGCTATAAAGGAGAAAATGTGCCAGTAGAAAAAAGCTGGATAACAGATTCGGTAAGAAATCATAAAATGACAATTAAGCAACGCTATTGCAGAATTGTAAACACAAGTGGCCAGTATCATCATATCCTGTTTAGAAAGGCAGCAAAAGTCATAGTTAATCATTGCATAGTTAATTATTCTCCTCATTCATCTGGGGGTTGCTGAGGCAGCAGCAGCAATGCTGTTCCATATCAAAGATTTGTTATTGTTCAGACCACATTCTAAAATCTCTTGATTATCCACGTGCAGCATGACTTATTCTTTCAGCTAATATTTGTGCTCTTGGTAATAGGATAGTGCAGCCATGGATCGGAAGAGGCATTTTAGATCACTGATTTTATGGTTTCCATCTAGGAAAAGTAATACAAAAAAAGCTTTAACATTCTTCACATTTCATTCTTTCAAGCCATCTAAACCAAGAATCACTTTTGCCTAAGTTTTTGTCTTTGCTCTTCTGGGTAGCCCCAAGATTTGCACATGAAGGCTTGCCAAGTCTCTGATAACCAGGTATCTAGAATTTACTCTTGTGGTCTCAGCACAGCCATCTAATACTGTTTTAAATGCAACATGTCCATAAAGAGCCAACAGATACCACCCAAGACCTGCAGAGCACACATGTCCTTTTGGACAGACAAATAAAAAATGGCATCTCCCCTTAAAATTGCTCTCTAACACTCTTAGGCAGCTCCATAAAGTTTCTGTAGTGGGACTGCATGTTCTTTGCGGTCCTTATTTCCTCCAGTAAAAAGGAGGTGTATTATTGTTGGTATTTAATAATTTTGGGCTGTACTTTAGTTTCCATGTGCCTGTTCCTCCATAGGAGCCGGGTGTCCAAACTGCCTGTAGAGCTGGTGGAGATCTCATCCTCGGTTCAGGTGCCTTCAAGTGGGCATCTTGTTCAATTTAATCTACCCTGTGGAATATGTTGTGCCTCATTTGCTGCTCCAGAAGGAAAAAGGTCTCCCACACACACACACACCCATGCACACCTCTACAGACATGGGGTTCAGGGCAGGGGTCTCACGTACAGGAGATGAGCTGCTGAGGCTCAAGGTACACTCATCTTCTTTAAACAGATAAATATTGATTAGATATAGATATAGATAGATAGATAGATAGATAGATAGATAGATAGATAGATATAGATATAGATAGATAGATATAAATATAGATATATCGAAATAGATAGATAGATAGATAGATAGATAGATAGATAGATGACATAGATATATAAAGATATAGATAGATATATGAAAATTCAGCTCAGCTCAGAGGCATGAGGGGCTGCAGGAGATGTTGGCAGCTGCAGATCTGCTCAGCTGGCACTTCTGCTCTTGACTCCCAGGATAAACCCAAGAGGCTTTTTTGAGGAGGTCTCCATTGGTGGGAACACAGATTCATGAATGGCACTGACTTTGGGAGTCTGACTTCTGAAACAAATGAATCCCTTTCCTGAATCACTGTGATATTTGGCAGGTATGAATGGTTATAGTGACACTCACTTAAGGAGAGGGTCACACATGGATGTGATGTAGCAATAAAAACAAAACAACCACACAAGTGGAATGCACTTTCTGACTCTTTCCTGTGAACTGTCAGCACTTTTGTCCCTACTCATGTGACTGCTAGAAGAATAGAAAGGAGAACAGCAAATTCAATCTGAAGAGTGGTGTGAAATACCAAAATAAGATTTCCAGAGAGCAGAGGAATGATTGTGATTTATAAGCATGTATCTCATTTTTACTGGAGGAAACAGAGACTGATTACAAAGGATATCCAGATCACTTTAATGTTCTCTCTGTCATCTTTTCACAAAGCATGCAATTTCCAACCCACTGCAATCAGTGAGAATCCTTTCACGGACCTGAACAGGACAAATGTTTTTATCATAATAGAAGGCACTTATGCATGGATTTTTATTAAAGATGTGATAGCCAGACTTGTCTTTCTTACATTTGTTCTGGTTTTCCTACCATTCCTTTTGGTCAGCAACTTACTAGCAGACTTCAGAGATTGCTTGACATAGTTTGACACTATTTGATTCTGCCTGTATTTAACAGCACTCTGTGGACAATATTAACTGTACTTCGTGCTTTTCCCTACTTTATTTGTACAGCCTTATTTAAAAATAAATGTGAAAAAAATACATGAAAATTTGTACAACTTGGAATAAAAGTTACAGAGTCGTAGCCATTCAGTGTATCAAAAGGGTTAATGTTTGCAGTATGGGTTTCTGTGTTTTTATTCTCAACTCTACACTAAGTTTCCTTTTGATCCCTAGATTGCTTCCTTGTCTTCTCTGAAGTGCAACCTTCTCAGGCAGGTCTAGGGAATTCCTCAATGTAAACACTCTTTTTCTCTTTAGAAAACGGACATTTTTCCTTACCTGCAAATCACAGATCAAGTCAGGAGAGGATGTTTTTCCAGTATCCTCTAACTGCTTTATTAAACACCGCTCAGAGTATTTAAGGATTGCCATCTAACACGTGAAATGCAAGTTGGTCCGTCCAGGCTTTACTCATTATGCAGCTCTTGAGGCTTAGAGGGATTATCCACCAGTTCCTGAGGAAAGCAGCTCTTGACCACGCCAATTTCCAGACCAAACAGCACCGTGGAAAATTATGTTCTCCTGTGTGTTTTGTATGTCTGCTTCCCCTGGAAGACACAAAATAAAAACGGATCTTTCAAGAGTTAAGTTTTAATAGAAGTGAAGAGCTGTTCATGTTGGTTATTGCTAATTTTGTCCATCCGTTCAGGATGGTAAGAGGAAGGACTTGGAGCTGCTGAGAGCATTCAGCTGTTTATTGCAATTTGCAGAATGAGCCGTCAGATGGGAGAGCAAATGTTTACGTACGCAGACAGGTACAACAGGCCGTTGCTGCATTTTGTAACTTCATAACTCAGCTTACAACTATTTTCTGTTATATATATTTTTAGGCTGTGTTTAGTGGAACCTGCAAAAAACCCACGGATTATTAAATGTGGTAATATTACTTGTAAAGTGTTTCCCTATAGAGAAAAGACTTTTGTACTAGATTGGGAGAGGTTTGTCTCCCAAAAATTATAATGCAAGAATTCAATTGGGATATAGGCAGGTTGTCGTAACGCAATTGTTTTGACTTCGTACTCTAATTTCTTATTTTTGTAATCCTCGAAAAATATTGATTGATCGATCAATCTATTGACTGGTTGCAGAAACCTTTGAAATGCTTACCAGGCTGGCTGAGAATTCACAAGCACACCGCTCTGCAATGTGTGCACAACCACGGCTGCTGAGGCTGCTGTGAATGTGCAGGAGTTTTTCACAGGTGGTGGGCTCCTCCTGTCCGGCACAGCCCTGAGCACAGAGGAATTTGGGAAGGGATGTTGTGATGCCTGTTTGCAGCAGTCTCCAGCCCGGATTAACCCTGCTCTGACGGACAGGTCCCTGCAACGTGCTGGTGCCCGCAGGCGGCAGGAGAGACCCGGGCCCCTTTGGCATCGTTCCCAAAAAGGCCGCAGGACAACGGGAAGGTCGCTGTGCCCCGGGCGGCCTTTGCCGCGGGCTCTGAATTTGGGCATTGCAGGATCTCTCCAGCAGGTCCCCCGCCCTTCTCCGCAGCCGGCACGGAGCTTTGCTGAGAAGGCGGCGCTGCCCGGGGCTGAGCCGAGCCCTGCCCGGCCGCTGCCCCTGCAGCCCCGAGGCCGCCCGGCTGCCGCAGCAGGAGCCGCTCCCCGCGGGCCGGGCCTGCTCCGGCCCTGCAGCAGCTCTCAGGAGCGCCGAGCGCAGCACACGGCATCGAGCCCGAGCTGCTGAGCTTCCATCCCTGCTCCTGACGCTCCGGGGCAGGCTGGGATCCGCGCGCCGGAATGAGCGCAGCAGCTGGGACGCCGCTTTTATCCGCGCTTGGGGCAAACGGGACCGTAGGAAAAGTGTCACTGGCAGCTGTCATTTGTTTGGCCGTTTGGACCATGAGGAACGCATTTGTTTCTAAGCGCAACCTCATTTGGCTGCGCCATTTCTGGGAGATACAAAAAGTATTTTACATGAACCTAAGAAAATACTTTGGGTGTTATCTGATGTGGACATGATGCTACATTTACACAGTCCTTATTTTACATACCAGTGGCCTGCCTCAAAGAACCTATGACTTTGCATATATTGTTTCCATAATTTTGTATCTTTCAGAGGAAGCAGCACAGTTCATCTGAACTAAGTCCTTCCTTACACTTAAGAGAAAAAACAGGTTGAGTGAGAGCTCTGCTAGCTGGGAATGTGTGAAGGGAAGCATTTTAGGACACTGCTATGGAAAGTGCAGGCTGTTTAAGCACACTTTAGGGAAAAGAGCTAGTATATATGCTCATTTATGAAGATAAGTACCAAAATCTGAATTTTTCCTGTATTATACTCAGCCCCCAATATGTTTTGTAATTGTACTTTTCTCTGTATCCTTTCATGCAGGCGTCACTGGCAGTGACATGTTCTGTGCTCAGTGCTGCTTTGGCTGGTTGGTTCGGGGAGATGCCTTTAGTTTTATGGCACACAGGGGTCTAAGGAGGGTGTGCGGGTGTCCCTGTGCTCTGGCACCAGCTGAGGTGCAGGAGCACTTCCAGGGCTGCCTCCAGGTGTGATGAGCTGGAGTTAAAGCTGTGCCTTCTGCTGAGCAGCTGATACGACCTCTGACCATGAACAGCTGGGCCTGATATAATAAATAGAGGTCTCTTCCTTTCTTACTAAGACCCAGAGTCTGATAAAATGGGTTCTTCATCCTTCTGAGACCAGTGAATACCAGGGTTCATTTCCACAAATTCCCTGCTTTATCTGCTTTATACCTGCCAGCTACATGAGCCGTAATATCCTGCTGCTCAGCTTCCTCCAGAGACATGGTTGCTGCTTTGTGTGAGGAGCTGCGAATCTTGACTCCATGTTTCAGAAGGTTGATTTACTATGTTATGATATATATTACATTAAAATGATATACTAAAACTATACGAAAAGAATAGAGAGAAAAGGATTCATCAGAAGGCTAGAACGGACAGCAATGGAATGAATAACAAAAGCTCACGACTCTCAGAGAGTACGAGCCAGCTGCACCTGTGACTGGCCATTAATTAGAAACAACCAACATGCACCAATCACAGATGCACCTGTTGGTAAACAATGTCCAGACCACATTCCACAGACATCAGATAGTTAATTGTTTACATTTCTTTTCTGAGGCTTCTCAGCTAGAAGAGGAGAAAAATCCTAGCAAAGGATTTTTCATAAAATATCATGGCTACAGAGAGAAGCTCTCATTTCTTTGGAGAAGGGCTCTTCACTAACAGTTTGACTCACAAGTGGCTCACTGATGTCTCTCTAACTCCCAAGTCGTTTCACACCTACAGTTGCCTTTCGGGGATATACCCTGATGCTCCTTTGATTTCTGTGGGATCCTCTTTGCCTACCACTTTCAGGAATGACTTAGAAGAGGCACATAAAAGATTCAAGGTAAGGACTTCTGTTTTCTACTTCATCCTGGGTCATTTCATTTGAAAAGTTTTCGACTTGGATTTTCAACAGTGAATTGCCATTGGCCCAGGCTTCAGGATCTCTCAGCACACTCCTGTTTTCAACATGGAAGTTTTTACACTCCAAAATAGTATCTTTCACTGAATTTTACTAAAAAATTGAATGGCTGAAGAACCCTCCACTTCATGGTTTGGCTTCATGAAAATTCCATATTGATCCAGAATAAAGTGGATTTATTTGGATACCCCTGAAAACTCCATGCCTTCCTTCTCCCCTTCCTTTGCTCAATGCAAGGAATATCACATTTCTTATGTCATGATATTTGCTGCCAAGGTGTTTGTTTGAAGATCACGCATTTAGTAATGTTATGTTAAAATCATCTGCTCTGGAATCCCTGCCCAACTTCAAAACCCACACACTCCATTTTTAACTCCAGCTGCACCATACCTAGACAGCTCTTTCACCTGCTTTCTCGGTTCTAATTGACCAGTCCTTTCTCTCTTTGATCACCGATTTGGTCCAACAAGACTAAAATGCAACCATCCTTTGAAACATGGTGCCCTAGTCGGCATATTTCATGTTTTCCCATTTATTAGGGAATGGGAATTAGGTATCAAGACTTAATTCTGACATGGAATAAATACAGACCTTCAGCTTTAAGAGGCAGAGAACATGAATTCCATTCAAATTGGCTCATATTAATATTTATTTCATCTTCAGAGTGACTCATTAACTGTTTGGAGTTTGGATAAGCAATTAATGTGTCAGTGACTCTGACAGACAAGGAAGAGATGGTTGTGAGCACGCAAATAATGGCTTGCTTAGCCATGCAGCATTCTCTGCAGTTTTAAAGAGAATTTCATTACATTTTGTGAGCTTTAAAGAAGCAAACGGAGGACAAAAGTCTTTAGATGTTTGGAAGTATCATGTAATTTTGCAAGCGTTAATGTGAGAATCTACAGAGGATCCAGCTTAATGATACATGTAGTTGTGGATTTTTTTTATTTGTTCACAGGTATGTTTGTGTAAATAACCACATGTAAAGGAATGTTTCTAAGGCTTTACAGGAATATTTAAATCTGATGTATATTCATGCTCTAAGTTCTACATGCTGTGGAAAGAACACAAATGCCTATACAGCATGATTTCCTTCTACAAAACTCTTTTCCCCTACTCATTTCCAACTTGTTCCCTGCTCTTCTTGGGTCAGTCATGGTCTCGATACCTGTGCATTATTTGCTGCCATTCTACAGAACCCAGTGGAGATGCGTGGGCTGCACAACGATGGGTGGATTTCTCTATTTCCACACCTACATATTGTCATGGATTTAATGCTGCTTCTGCTCCTCAAGTCTCTCTATGTCCATTTATCTACTGCTATTGCTCAGGGCGCAGCGTACCTGGATCTTTTCAGCTGCAACAGAATTGTCTTAGCAAACATCTGTGTGAATGCTGTGCACATACACTGTAGTAGGGGTTTAAGAGAGCTGCATCATACAAAACAAGAACAGTGTGCATTTTTAGGAGAATCTGGAGAAGAGGGGATGTAGTTCTTGCACACTGGACAGCAGCTCAAAGCGCCTATTGTTACAGAGCACTCTGTAGATCGTCCTGTGCTCCTTTGTGCTCGGCCTGAGGTGCCACATGCTGGTCTCTGGGCTTGTACGTAGCCGAGGAGATTCCCATGGAGGGCACTCTACAGCTTCATGAATGCACAAGAACTTTGGGACACAGTTCAGCCTCACACACTTGCAAAACCCCCAAACTAAAGTAAAACACCACAACAAACCAAAAAGCCCCACGCAAAACAAGAACCCATGGAAATGTGTTTACAAGTTATAATCAATTGTCTCGTGAAACCTCCGTTCTGTAAGCTAAACCACTGCCAACGTTCAGACAGAAGGACAAAGGGAGGTTTTAGCAGGCCTGACGAAGTTTTGGTATGGATGGAGCCTACTGTCCCCCCATGAGAGCCTGCTGGCCCTGCCTTTCTGTGTGGATGGACGGCACACCCCGGCCGTGCGGAGCAGCCTCCTGTGCACCTGCAGTGGGCTCAGCAGCAGCTCAAGCCACCCTCCCCCTGCACTGCCCAAGGGCTGCTCTGGCAGCGTCCTCAGCTCTCTCTCGGCCCCTTTCCCTCCGTGCTGCCCTGGCAGCTGAAAGCCCAGCTGGCCGAGGGGGTGCCTGAGCTGCCAGCCTCAGCTGGGTTCTGCTGCTTGAAGACTGGAGCTGCCACGCTGGGGAACCCACAGCTGAGAGCTTCACTGGAGTGCAACAAACAGAGGGCCTGACAGGAGGGAAGGGGCCCTGAGGTCAGGCAAGAGATGAAGGAAAAAGGGAACGGAAAAGAGAGAAGAGAAAATTCACAGGGCTTGATACTTAAATCTTCCCTGCAAACTTTGCACACAAGTATTGTCCTGGATTCCCAAAAGATCAATGGTGTCTGAGTTTATTATTAAACAAAAGAGATGAAAAAGAATATTGATTAGTTGTTCATTGGCTGTTCTGGGCACTGACCATGTTGGGATCTGAAGGAAAACGGAGTCTGTGACCATGATCCTAAAAAAAGATACATATGCATATAAAAATGTGGGAATCAGAAACACCACATAAAAAAGCAAAAGATCAAACAAATTCTGGCATTTCCTCATGTTGAAAGTAATGAATCTGTGCTACAAGTTTGCTAAAGTTCCTGTAGGTACGTGAATATGCAATGCAAGCATGAAAAACGTCAGAATGGCATTTTCAAAAACACTACACCTTCACCATGTGCTAACAGTTTTCCAAACAGTTGGAGACAACAAAAATATCAAAATATCCAAAAATTCGGGAAGCTCTCAGATCCTTTCATCTCAGTCTAATCCTGAAAGAAAATCTAAGTTATGTGTCTCCTGAAAAATAGGCATATTTACATTCTAGTAAATGAGACTTTTTTTCTTTTTTTTCTTTTTTTTTTTTTTTTTTTTTGCCTAACACTGGAAAGAAAGCAAGATCTTTCTTGTGGCATAGAATGGTAGCAGAAAGAGGAGTTTAATAGACTGTATTAAGAGCTTCATTTTTCTTACTTTTTGCTGGAATTGCCTAACTCGAAACAGCCAGAATTGCTCTAATACACTGAATGTCCTCAAAGAGAGTAAGAAGGACAGGAAAGTACAGGTCAGTCAGCCTTGCCTCCATCCCCTGGAAAGGTGAAGGAGTAACTAATCCTGGAAACTGTTCCATACAAATGGAGAAGTTGATTGGGAGTAATGGTTAACCTACCTGATGCCCATGCTAGGACAGGCAGATTGATGGAAATGGGTGGAGCAATGGATGATGCCCACCGCAGCTTTACCCAAGCCTTTGAGACACTCAAAGCCTACAGCATCCTTAAACACAAACTGCCAAAATGCCCAGACAGGAAGGCTGAAAAACGGATGAGGACTGTCATCAGTGGCACAAAGCAGAGCTGGAGGCAAGTCGCGTCTGCTCTGACGCCCAGGGGCTGCTCCTGGGGCAGATACTCTTTGATGTCTTCATTCACGGCCGGCCTGGAGGAGCAGTTTACCCTCAGCAAGCCTGCAAACAAAACAGAGCCGGCAGGAGCAGGGGATAGCCCAAATGCTTGTGACATTCAGAGGGACCTCGGCAAGCTGAAGAATTGGCCTGAGGGGAATCTGATGGAGTTCATGGAAGAGAAACGAGAAGTCTTGGAGCTGAGCAGGGATAACCGCAGGCATCAAGAGCTGCAGGAGGCTGACTGCCTGGGAAGCAGCTTCTTTATCTTCCTTGCCTTGCTGGTTCGGGGCGTGCTGCAAAGCAAAGGCAGGAGGACGATGGCAGCCAGAGGCAGAGGGGGTTTGCAGCTGGCCGTGCCGTGCGGAGCCCGGCCAGCGCCGGGAGCCGCCCCGCCCGCGCTGTGCCCGCGGCCCCGGCTCTGCCGCGCTCGTCCCCGCCAAGTCCGGCCCGCGCCGGGGCAGCTGAGAGATTCAGCTTCGAGTTGTATTAGAGTGGAATCCATTCACTGAAGGTTTCTGGTGCAAAGATTGAGGAAAAAAGGAGAAAAGTTTAATTTCTGAAAGCCATTTAGAGTCCTGGAAGCCTTGTCTAGAGATCTATAAAGCTAAAGCCTCAGAAAACCTGAACCTACAACATCCCCAAATGGATTGATAAGGTATGGTGGGCACACCTCTGCTGTTTTCAGAGTCAATGAAACTGACAATGAATGTCTGGGAATTAGGAATGCCAGCCCAGATTTTATCTCCATTACTCTAAGAACACCTTAATGAGGCACTTCAGGAACTGAGCACTAACATTTTCACTCTGCTCTATTTACTTTGCATTTGAATACAGGCTGGTAGGAGAAGAGATCTGACTTTAATTTCTCCCCAAGTTACCTGTTGCACTTTCAGGTTAGGAGTACATGTAAAAAGCAGCTAATCACTCCATCTATCCATGAATGTTCCACTGCTGAACTGACACACAGAAACATCCTTTTTCCTCTTTGTACCTTCCCAAGTGGTGTCTTAACTAGCAGGAGATTTGTGTAAATCACACAGAAAATCACCAAAACTTTTGAAATTAACACTCAATTCCATGATAAAAGCTTCTGAGAAAACGCTTGACAGGATCACTGAACAAACTGAAACTCGGAAGAGAAACATGCATTTTAGCACTGATCAAGGGGAAAGAAAAAGAAATGCTGTAAAATTTCCAAGTGGAAGATAAGGAGAAAGACAGGAAGCACAGGAAGAACAAGGCCCTGTCAGATGAGCTGTGGAAGGTAACTTTGTGCCCCAGCTCTGTCAGAGGACGTTCCCTGTCATTGGTGCAAGCAGCTGGAGACAGAAATACTGCTTGATTTGGGGGCCACAGTCTTGGGAAGTGCAGAAGTGGTTCAATAACGTGACATGAGGGAGTTCCCCCAGAGCAACTGGGATGCCTGAAAGAAGTGAACAGCTCACCACAGCCCGGCCCCTCGGCTGCTTTTCCTTCTGACCCTCCTGGGGAGGCTCTGACATTTCCTCTTCCCTGATGGAAGTGCAGCTGCTGCCAAGGGAAACGTCCCCATACTGACTCAGTGTTCCCTTTGCTTCCCAATGTCCCATCTGCTGTCCCTGTCCAGGAGAGCTGCTCTGCCCAGGAGGAAGAGACCGAGGGAGAGCCTGGGAACATGGGGGGCTGCAATCCCTCCTGATCTAGTTCTGTTTGTGGATGGGTACAGTTAGACTTGGATAGTTACAAGTGTAGGGATATTTACATACATTGACTGATATTTGTATAGACATCTGTCTATGTGTATTGTTATATTGATGCATGTAAGTTGATCTGTTTACATCTGTAGTTATATTTACATACTTGTACAGTTGTGTAGCTGTGTAGTTTTATTGCTGGGGTTGTATGGATTTTTTTTATTGGTCCACTGATATTTGTATATTTATAGATAGGTTTGATATGTGTATATTATATATGTCATATATGTAATGAAATATGTAATACATATCTACATCTATATATTCTTATGGATAGATATGTAATTACTTCTACTTAAATATATATGGAGTTGCATAGTTCTAAAATTGTATTTATTTAGTTCTGGATCTGAAATTCTTTAGAGAGGGATATTGATGTTTCTGTATTTGTATATGGGTTGTACAATTGTAGTAATAGGTAAAAAATTTAATTGTTATACTTCAATTCATATTTGTGTACAGTGAGTTGTACAGAGTTGCAATAAAATATTTTTTTTAACTGAAGTTGGTATTTGTATATATTTACAAAGCACAATTCTCGCAAAAAAATTACATTTTAAACTTAAATTGATATTTGCATGTTTATACATTGGCAGCACAAGTGTAGCAATTTAAAACAAATTTCATTTTTAAACTTAAGGTTTTTTGCATATTTGTACATTACTAGTGCAGGTGTAACTATTTGCAAGAAATGCAGTGTTTCTATTGAAAGAAGTGTAGATTTGTGCTGCCCAAAGCCATGAGCAGATGGAAATGCTGCAGGATTGGGCCATGGCCAGCACATGCCCCACCTGCACTCAGGCTGGGCACGGGCAGCGCAGGTTTGGGATGGCAGCAGAGCCACACGTTGGCTCAGCACTGGCTGCCAAGGCCTGCTGAGAAAACTCCGGGACTCCACTGAGAGAAGAACTCCAAGAAGGAGCCACCTGGAGAGGACAAATCCACCCCCCATCCCACGGGCAGCTCTTTAGGAAGAGCTCCAAGTGTCCCCCTGAAGCTCATCCCAGAGCCCAGAAGCCAACAGGGATCCTGAGCCAGCTCCGCTGCCTTTGGCAGCACTTGGGCAAATGAGCTGCAGCAAGGGGGAGGCAGCAGTGACTGTGACTGCTGCAGGCTGGGGATGAAGGAAGGGCCACGGACACAAGTGCTGAGATGCTCCAAAATCCAGAAGGAGGCTGGAGAACTGGGAAGGAACAAGTTCTGAAGGCACTGAAACAATGGAAACCCCTTGTGTGAAGTTCCCTGAAGGAACTCCCAAGGACACGGATGCTATAATAAGTAGCACCAGAAGACACAAATGCAGTAACACCAGGAGATGGTCTGTATGACCCACAGGCAATGGCTTAGAAAAAGACCAAGTCTATATTTTATATCTTCTGTTTATTATAGTATCTATATTAAAATATATAATATGTAGTATATAGATGATGAATTACATTTATCATAAATTCATATGTGTTGTGTGATACATTTTGATATGTTTTGATAAATATTTTTATTTCATATAGTTTTGATATATTCCTCCAGCCTGGAGAGTGAAGATGTACAGCAGTCCAAAACCTTCTGCCCACACAGCAGTCAGCCCCGGCTGTGTGCATGCACACCCACCCACTGTCCTTGCTCTCCTCAGCACTTCAGGGCTGCTGTTTGCACAGAACTGGGATGAATTTAACTCGACAGAGCCACAAGTGGGCTGTCCAGCTTGTCATGAACACTCATGTGGCAAGGAACAACACAGAGCTCTTAAATCACATTATCACATGTCCTTTCATTCCTGCTGGGCACTGAGGAACTCTCAAAAGCACCAAAGACACAGAAAAGAGGTGAAAAAACTGGTATCATGCTACTGCTGGTATCCTCATGGAGGAAAATCTGTTGGGTTTCTTAAGGTTGTAGTTTTCCAAAAACTAGGAAAAAATCCTACTGCTCAGCACCAGTAGCTCAATTGTGAATGATTTTCTTGACTTGGCAAAGCTAGGATGTCAACAGTGGACTCCGTCCTTGGTTCAAATCACCTGCCCTCACCTGCAGACAAAAGCACCACCACCAGCAGAAGCTACATCACTCAATTTTCTCAAAAAGCTGGGTAACATTTTTGAGAAGAAAGAAAAACATGTCAGACTCTGTGGATTCATGACAGGACTCTGTGAAACAGTTGCAAAGCAAAGGGCAGCAGCTTCTCTCTGGGACACTCCTTGTGCTCCAGGGCAGCCGGGCTGTCCCAGCTGCCCAGGACCCGGCGCTGAGTGAGCTCTGCAGAGCTGCACAGCGGGGAGGCAGCTTCGGGCACCTCAGCCCCTGGCCAGGAGTGGCTTCTTGCTCTGGAGGGCTCCCTGGGGGCAAATGCAGGCTGCTGGCCTTCTGCTCTTGGCCCTAGCCTGGCCTTGCAGGGCTAATCCTGTTCCCTGTGTCACAAAAGTTCCCAGACTGAAATTTGTGCTCCAACATGACAGCCCCAAAGTCTGTGGCGTGTCAGGAAGCTCAGGAATGAACCTGCAGGGCTTGGAAAAGCTGTGCGTCCCCCAGAGCACAGGCAGTTCTCCAACAAGACTTCAAGGCTGAGGGACAAAGCTTCCCCCTTCAGCTCTCCACAGCAGCTCTAGGGAGTCTCTCTCCATTGTGAAATCTCCTTTGTCAGTCTACAGTGACAAGAGCTGGCTGCAGGAGGCATTTGCATTGGAACTCTCCCCAGATGGGGGGAAGAAGAGGTGATTCCTGAGGAAAGAAAAAGGCAACACTGTTTGGGAAAACACCAGCATGAGTTCACTACAACTCCAGGCCAGAAATCCCTTGAATACAGCAGCATCCATCCATGGGGCAGCACTTTAGCTTTGAAATCAATCTGACAAACCTGCTGCCCCTTCCTGCTGCTGTAGCTGACTCTAAATCACGAGAAATGTGCCAACTCTGCCAAAGACAGGCAGACATGGTGAGATAAAAAGAGCCAGTCTGCTGAAAAGGAGACCAAATGAATGTTTTCTAATGCCCCCTTTTCATCCTTTCCCCAGCCAAGCCAGAGCAATGTCCTTCCTCTCTGTCACCGATGGTGACCCAGGCACGGGATGCGCAGTGGGGACAGAGCTCGCAACTGCTCCCCGTGCCTTCGCCACGGGCTTCCATTGCCCTGAAATGCCGTGCCGGGCGCTGCCCTTCCGTGCCGTGCCGTGCCGTGCGGAGCCCGGCCAGCGCCGGGAGCCGCCCCGCCCGCGCTGTGCCCGCGGCCCCGGCTCTGCCGCGCTCGTCCCCGCCAAGTCCGGCCCGCGCCGGGGCCGCGCTGGGCGCGAGCGCAGCGCCCCCCTCCGGCCGCGCGCCGCCGGCGCAGCCGCGGCCGTTGCGCCGCGGGCGTTGCGGCCACAGGCGGCGATCGGAGCCATGGCGGAGCTGCCGCTGCCCGCCGGGCTCAGCGCCAGCGCCTTCCCCGCCAAGCTGTGGCGCCTGGTGAACAGCCCCCGCGTCCGCTCCGTGCGCTGGGACAGCCGTGCCCAGGGGCTCCTCGTCGACCGCTCGCTCTTCGAGCGGGAGCTGCTCGGCCCGGGCCCCGCCCCCGGGGGCGGTGGCGCTGGGGCGGGGCCGGTGCCGCGCCCCTTCAGGGCCACGCAGTTCAGCAGCTTTGTCCGGCAGCTCTACCGCTACGGCTTCCGCAGGGTGCCGGGCTGGCTCGGCGCGGCTGCGCCGGGCGATGCCGGGGGCTGGCTGCACTTCAGCAGCCCCTGCTTCCGCCGCGACCGCCCCGACCTTCTGCTCCGCCTCCGGCGCCGGAGCGCGGCCGACAGGCGGCGGCCGGCGGCGGGCCGGGAGGGCCGCAGGCGCCCGCCCTGCGGCTCCCGGCAGCTCCCCGGGGCGCGGCCGCCGCCGGACGGGCGGCACGGGCGCGGCCGCTTCCAGCCGCTGCCCCGGGAGCGGCCGCCGCTGCCGCCCGGGCGCCCGCCCAGCGGCTTCCTGCTGCTGCAGCGGGAGCGGACGCTGCCGGACGGGCGGGAGCTGCGCAGCCCCCGGCCCGGCCGCCTCCAGCAGCGCCCCGGGGAGCGGCCGCTGCTCGCCCGGCGCCCGCCCTGCAGCTTCCACCTGCTGCACCGCGACCGGCCGGTGCCGGCCCGGCGGGAGGGGCCGAGCCGCTTCCAGGAGCTGTACGGGGAGCGGCCGCCGCCCGCCCAGCGGGAGGTGCTGGCGATCCCGCCCTGCGACTTGCTCGGGCTCCACGGGGAGCCGCTGCTGCCGCTCGGGCGGGAGGGACCCCCCAGCCGCTTGCAGGAGCTGTACGGGGGGCAGCTGCCTCCTCTCGACCGGGAGGTGCTCCGGCTCCAGCCCTGCAGCTTCCAGCAGCTGCACAGGGAGCAGCAGCCCCAGCCCCCGGCTTTTGACCCACGAGGTAGGAAAAGAGTTGTAGCCTTGTTTTTCCCAAACGTACTTAAAAGTGACCGTTTGAAGTATTTTTCCACAAGGCTCTGTCATTCTCAGCCAGCAATTGTCAAGCCTATTAGGAAGGGGAACCTAGAAGGCCAAAAAATTCTCTGCCTTTTTTTTCCTGCTTGCTGCCTGTGATGTTTGATCGAAGGCAGCAATAGAGCTCTGTATCCCAGAGCCACATTATGGAGCCTGACCAATGGGTTTGGATTCTTGCAGCCACCCCAGGCACTTCAGCATCCAGTGCTCCACCTGGCACTGCTGGTGCAGCATTAACAGCCTCCAGCTCAGCCCGTAACACACCTGAGGAAGAGCAGTCACCAGCAGTGGATCTTGCCTTTGCTGTGGAGCAAATGATCCGGGAGATCAGGAGATCCCTATCTGAAAGGTCTCCCTCTGCCCAGGTAACTCCATTGGAGGGGAAAGGAAGAGGCTGGGCTTACATGGAGAAGAAGAGAAACTTGCATCCCTGATGTGATTCCAAGAAAATACCAAATGATCTTGAGTTTTCTTTCTTTCCATTGTTCTTTCAAGGGCAATATTAATGCTGTGCCTGAGTCTTCAGGAGGTGAGCCTGTGGACAGAGCTGCAGCAGAGGAAGCCTCATCTGGCACGGAGAGCTGCAGGAACAGTTCCCCAGAGCCCGAGGAGCCTGGTAAGGACAGAGCCCCCCTTGGTTTAGAGAGGTGTGAGATGGCTGCTCGGAGCCTGCCTCTGGCAGCAAGGGAGATGAGCAGAGTTGAGCTCCTGTCTGCAGGGCTGGTGCTTCCTGGTGCCTTTAGTTCAAATCCTGCACGGGCACAATCTCCCCGAGCCCTGCCGTCCACGCTTCTCCAGAGGCTCTGACACTGAGTCCTCTGCTGTGGCAAGGGAGCAGGGAATAAAGCTGACCTTGTGGGAGTTGTGTCACCAAGCTGGATGTCCCAGTTTGGTTCATAACTCAGCCCCACCAGCCTTCAGCTTCAGCCATTTCAGTGGGGACTGAGGTCTCTCTGTCACTGAGACTGTGTTTCAAGCTCAAGACTTTGCTGAGACTTTATCAGGATACTTAAACACTTTACACAGTTCAGTTTTGAACACTTGGAAGGATCCCTGTTCTTTAAAGAGCAGGCTTCAAATTGCCAAGTGAGAGTTTGCCTTTCAGGCCATCTTTTACAGTCCCTTGCAGAAGGACAATTGGTGCTCAAGGAACATTTGCACAAGGGCCAATATTGACTCAGTGTTCCCTTTGCTTTCCAGATCACATGTGACCGACCTCTCCAGGAGGGCTGGCCTGTGTGGCAGGAAGAGACAGAGGGAGAGCCTGGAACATCGGGCAAGTTGAATTCCTCTGTCTCTAGTTATATTTATAGATGTATATAGTTATCTTTGTTTATCTAGGTAGTCGTATTTATAGATTTATGTGATTATATTTATCTATATAGATAGAGATCTGTACAGTTAATTTATTTTTGGTTTTACTGGTATATCGTTATAGCTTTAGATATGTTGTTGTAGTTATAGATGTGCACAGTTGCACTTATACCTGTGTATAGTTACATTTACATATATACATTTGTAAATGCCTATTTATATTTGTATATGGGGGTTTAGCTACGTAGATTGATATTTATATACACCTTTTTTTAACCTCTTGCCCTGTTCTGCTTCCTCGCTCACCTCTTGCTTTCCCCCTGTGCCCCCTGTGTCCCCTCTCCCTGGGCTGGGTCCGAGCTGGCGGCCGGGCCGGGCGCAGCAGCAGTTCCTGCCCCGGATGTCCCTGGAGCGGTGGGAGCTGCCGGTGGCCCCAGGCACTGTCCCCTGAGGAGCTGCTGAAGGACGGTGAGACTGAGGGGGCTGGGGGGGCTGAGGGGGCGGTGGCGCTGAAGGGACGGTGACCCTGAGCTGCTGCTGGGGCTGAGGGCTGTGGGGCAGCCCAGGGCCATGGTGGCACTGAGGTGACAGGCAAGTGGCACAGGCTGAGGGGGTGGCGGGTCTAAGGGGACGGGATGGGTCAGAAGGGACTGAGAGGGGTGAGAGGACTGTGAGGGGCTGGAGAAGCTGAAGGGGGCTGGGGGTTTGGCGAGAGCATGGCGGGGCTGAGGGGATGGAGGGGCCAGCAGGGAGCACAGAGGGCTCCGGGACTGCAGCTCTGCCAGGCCTTGGAACCAATTCCAGAGCCTCCACTTTTGCCACAGCTGCAATGACCACAAGGACAGCTGGAGACTGCCAGGAGCCAGCAGGGAGAAGCCGAGGGCCAGCAGCAGGAGCAGTGAGCGGGGCCCTGCTGCTGCCAGCCTGGAGAGGGCCCGGGTGAGGCCCCAGGGCCGGGGAGGCAGGGTGGGGCTGAGGCTGGCGTGGGCTGTGGCCGTGGGCCCTGCCCGTGCTGGGGCTGCTCAGCGCAGCTGCCCCGGCTGGCACAGGGGCTGTCCTTGGGCAAGGCAGCTGTGCCGGCAGGGCCCGGGCGCTGTGCCGGCTCTGCCGGGCTGCCGGGGCTGCGGGACGGTCCCGCCGCGGCTGCGCTCACCACAGCCCGGCCCGCTCGGCTGCTTTCTCTTTCTGACCCTCCTGGGGAGGCTCTGACATTTCCTCTTCCCTGAAGGAAGTGCAGCTGCTGCCAAGGGAAATGTCCCCATACTGACTCAGTGTTTCCTTTCCTTCCCAGATGTGCCATCTGCTGTCCCTGGCCAGGAGATCTTCCAAACTTCATCTGCAGGCTCAGAAGAACCGGTGTCCTTTGGCCACCCTCAGTTCCCTCTGAAGATGGGATCACCTGCAGAGCAGAGGGGACCAGCTGCAGCTCCAGGCCCAGCTCTTGCCGGTCACAGCTGAGCCTGTGGCAAGCTCCAGGAGCTGCTGCCATCTCCCTCCCTGTTGGTAGCTCACTCCCTCCAGTCCCCAGGCCCTGCCCATCCACCTTTTTCCCTCCCAGCTCACCCCTTCGCTTTGCCTTCCCTTATTAAACAGTTTGGCTTTTTCATTTGACTCGTGGATCTGTCCATGGAGCTGAAGCAGCACAAATTCTGAGCCTGGGGACACGCAGGGCCCTACTGCCGTTCTCTTCTGTGCACGGGCAGGAAGGAACAAGGGTAGCTCAGGCTACAAAGGTCCCTGTCCTGCTGCTCCAGTTGCACAGCACTGTGGAGTTAAAGGTGGTGCTGAGCACGCTGAGGGGAACAAGGACCCTGGGTTTTAGAAAAGCCAGCTTGAGTATGCTCTTCCATGGCAAGCATCCACCAAGGGCAGAGGAGCTTGCGATGCTGCAAGTTCTCACCAAGAGCTTCCTGAAAGTACAGCAATGCTCCATGCATACACAGGGACAGGAAGAGGGCAGAACCAGAGACCATGGTGGCCTAACAGTGAGCTCTGGGTGTGACTCAAAACAAATGAAGCAGCAGCAGAGGCGCGAGCGTCCCAGTGGCTGCAGCGCTGTCAGGCAGTGCCTGCAGGCTGGGTGCGCTTCTGGCAGCTCTGCTCTCCCCACAAGTGAGGAATTGCAGCCCCTGCCTCAGGCCCAGTCAGAAAGCCAACCAAGTGAGACCAGAGGCAGGGGGGGACCTTCCCAGCTCTCTTGGGCATGGCTGCAAAACAGCCACTGCGTCTTCCTGTGCCCGTGTTTGGGGTGTGCTGAGCCCAGAGCCGGCCAGCTTGTGCTCTGCTGTGCCAGGAGCGCTCTGGGCGGGCAGAAGTGCTGTGTGCACAGCGGAGCGTCCTGCAAGGGGCTGACCAGAGCCTCCTGCGGGAACAGGGCTCCGCTCCCTGGCTGGGAACAGCCTGCTTTTGCTGCCCTGAGCGCAGGCAGGAGTTCAGGCACGTGCAGAGGCAGCGGGCAGCTCGTGTTTGTAGGGGCCCGGGGCTGCGCGCCCAAAGCGACGCGTGGGCGTGGGGAAGGAAGTGACACAGAGCTGGGGGAGGGAAGATGAGCTCGAGCTGGAGTGCCTGTGCTGCAAGGAGCAGAAGGAATTCAGCCTTGCCAGGGTTTCTGACATTTGTGTTGGTGTTCCCTGGGAAATGCTGACATTTGGGGAAGTGCCTTTGGAGGAGAGGAGCTTGATTCTCAAGGCAACTGCTTCCCCAGGAGCCCCCAGTGAGGTAGGTGCAATTACAATCTGCACCCCAGCTCATGCTCAGTATTTACTACAATCTTAAATAACAATAAAGTCAAACACAACAGATGACTGATGTTCCTACCTTCTGCTTCCCAAACACAGCCAAGGGTGGCAGCAGCTACAGCTCCATTCTCCTGAGCTCACAGCGCAGCGCAGCTGCTCCAGCCACACCAGCACGGGACTGGCCGCAGGTTGTACAGCCCGTGCCTGAGCCAGGATCAAAGCGCGTTTCCTCTCAGGTAATGGGAGCCCCGCGCTCTTCCACAGGAGAATGAATGTCAAGAATGCCAGAGCAAATTGAAGTCTCTTGAGCCTGGTGAAGGTGAAATCTGCTTCTGTCCTTGTATAGAGCTATGGGTTTGTTTACATGGCTTCTCCTTCCCTTTTCTGCCTGGCTTTCTCACCTGCAGTTTTCCAAAGAAAAGTGAAGCCATAGGTGGAATAAATAGACTCCACAACCTGATGTAGTTATGAAGTGGGTCTGTATTGTCAGCACCGGGCACAAGTGAGATAGCTCTCCTGAAAACTTGTGCCCTGAGCCCTGGTTTGAGCCCCATCTTTTATTCACAAAGGTGCTCCATATACATGACATTCAACCCCTGGCCCTGCCTGTCCTCGCCTGGCATGATAATTAGATCCATGCCCTTCTGAGCATGCCTTGTTCATGGTGGGGGTGACATAGGAGTCTTTGGTGGTCTCTGAGGCTGAAGATTGTGGTCATCCGTATGGCTGAACTTTTCAACTTTTCTCCTTTGTGCGTGTGCTTTGGTCCCTTGGTGCTTATCTGAGTACGTCTCTCAGTCTTGATGAGCTTGGAGAGAGAGAGGAGCCCTTTATCTGGGTTTCTGCATCCTTGGTCTTCTCCCAGTATTGTTCTTTATGCAAGAAGCTTCTAAAATTGGCATTTTTCTATTCTATAGAAAACCTCTATAGACAGAGGTTTCTTAAGTAAATGGTTAAAATTCAACACATAATTCTGCAAGCTAAAATTTAAATGCTTAATTCATATTGCTAACTCAAGGGAGTTCCAAAAATCTCTCTTTCAAAAGCAACAAACCTTTGAAAGGTTAAACCTCAACATAACTGTGATCCTCAATCAATACCTCCATCTTCCACTTGCTTAAACTCTCTTTGTCCTGGGCACTCTGTATGGCCTTTTTCCTGGAAGCTCTCTGGCTGTCTTGAATGCTTATGGAGTAAAACGTAATCCCTGATCTATTTTCAACTCTCTGCACAGACAGAGACTGCTGGAAGGGAGGTGGGACTGGTATTGGGGACCTGGCAGCTTGTCCAGGAAACAAAATGATTGAAATTATGGCAATGTGGACAAGGCATGCAAGTCCAGGTGGTAAGCTCAAACATGCAAGTACTTGCAGTTTCCCCTCAGTACTTGACAGTTTAGGGGTATGGTCTCTTCTTATTTCTGTCTCTTAATCCTCAATCCTTGCCACACTCCTTCAACATCTTTTGCATTGTGATCTTCCATGTTTTCTCCCTCCCTTCTTCTTTCTGTGACTTTCTGTACACGACAGACAATCTGTCATACACTGTCAGCTTGCTCAGTCACCCGAGCAGTGATAATGATGGTGTAGAAATTGTAGTGGCACAGTAGGCAAACGCGTCATGCTTCTGTGTGCCCTCTGCAGGCAAAGCTGCTTCCCAAAGCTTCAGTCAAACTTGGAACAAAGGCTTGTCACCACTGCTTTGTTGTGGTTTATGCATTGATGGAGCAACACTTCTGTCTCAGGCCGCTTAAGCCACTGCAAAGCTGGAATTGTTGCTTTAGCAGCAGATGTGATGGCAGGGTTCTTACTGCTCCATAGTAAGAACTCTGCAGTTCTTCTAGAAGAGGTTTGTGATCTTTGTGCAATAAGAACGATGCCTTAAACTGCTGCAGTGCAAGTCATGCACTCATGAGATGTGTTTTCAGACACAGGTATTTCTAGATATGCCTAGTGAGTGGCCTCCTGGGGAGCAGGGACAAACGAGGAAGGAAAGTGGGCTGATAAAACATGCTTCTGCTTCAAAAAAAAGCCATGACTTCCCTTCACAGAGAAGGATATAAAATTGTTCTTGATTGGCCTGAAGGGAATAAACAAGTCTCTCTATGTCCTGATCTTTTACTAGTCTGAAATTGTTCAGAAAGATTGTAATTTTTTTTTTTTTTTTTTTTTTTGGGGTGGGGGGTTGGGGTCTGCATTTCAAGCCTGTTCTCCCAGCAGTCAGGGCCCTGCACAGCTGCTGTGGGTGGGGCAGGTGCTCAGGTAATTACCAACAGGTGCTTGGTAATTACTAACAGCCAGGTGAGAAGTTGGCTTGTGCCTGGTTGAGGGCTTGAGGACTGTGGTGAGAGAAGGGCCAGGGAGTGGAGTGGAAAATACTATTTACACAAGCAGGTATAGGTGGATGTCTGGGGTGTAGGTGGCATTTAACTGGTTTTGGTACTGCATTTATAAAGAATTGAACATTTAACTCTGAGATAGGACTATTTAGTTGCTACTCTAAATGCTGGGTTTACTGACATGGAATGTAGTTTCTTTGTATTTTGCTCTGAGAGTGTCTCAACAACATTGAAGTCCAATTACAGTCGTCATAAACACAAGTTAATATCTTACTTTTTGTTGCAAACAGAAGCTGAAAGGCCCAATGGATCTTGCATTCAGTAATGTACACATTTCTAAAAGAAGTGGCTCTCTCCTGTTCCTGTGGCTGGCTGGTCTCTTCAGGCTAGAAAAACATTTCTGGGAGCATTTTCTTGCTGCTCCAATATCTCTATGCCCTTGGAACCTGATGCAAATACTGCATGTTTCTAAAATTATCTCTAGGCCCTTCCATTTTCTACTTTGCACCTGTCACCTAGGGGAGAAACCAGTCTGATAAGGTTTTATTTTTTGTAGGCCTCTCAAATTGCAGCCCATTGTATTTAGCTGCAAAATCCTAAATCATGCTATCAGGATACCTGAAATGCACACTGGTAGAGAGTAAAAAAACAATGCCTGATACAGATGCTATCAACTATTTTTAGTTCCTGACAGTCCAGTATTGCCCTTACCCAAGGACTGTTCTTGTTTTTTTCTCTTTTTCTCAGTTCTCAGTTCTGTGATGGCTGAGAAACAAAAATCCCAAGTAAGGGTATCCAGAGTAGATGGACATGATGAGAATTCGGGGCAAATTTGACCATACACTTGCCCTCCTCCATGGAAGACTGTAGTGGTGTGATTGCAATCATTTCTGCTGGTCAGTGTTTTTAGTGTTAACACAGCTCCCCAGGGAGCCAGCCAGATTTTATGACTCTCTTTGGAACTGAAGGAAAAAGAGAAGAAAATGTGTCTGTGGTGTTTTCCTGCAGCAGTTCCACACGCTATTTGTGGCATGTAACAATTAGCTTCCACACCTAGGAACTGCTTGTGCTGCAGTCTTAAGTGTGCTAGCTGTGAGAGCTGCTTCTGGAGAAAGGTGATTTCTATTACTGCTGTGTAAATTCTTCCTCCAGAATGAGAACAACCCAACAACTTCCTAGTTGCTTCCAGATGGTTGCATAAGGGTTTGTATTTGTACCCCTGTTGTTGGATGTTTGAATTCTGTAGTCAAGCTACCCAAAAGGTCCAAGAGCTGTATCCAAGCAAGGGTGTGTTTGGATGGTGGTCTGGGACAGGGAGTATTCTCCTCTGTAGTTAAAACTGGCCAAGTTTAAGCTTTTTAATTGACAGGCATTTTTAACTGGAAAAATAACAGTTTTTGAAAGAGAGAGTTTTGAAATCCCCATAGTACATAATGTAAACCTAGAGCATATTTTACAAGCTCACTTTGGGAACTGCTTGCAATTCAATGTTGCCTCCTGAGGTCTCTCAAGTTGTGGGTGTCTTAAAGAAGAAGAGAAATAGGAATTTACGAGAGTGGAAACAGAACTCCAGAACTTTTCACTACACCCGTCCTGTACCGAAGTGGCTGTTGTGAAAAATACAGCCAGCCCAATGAAACTTAGCAGTGTGAAGAGACAGCTGCACAGCATCAGCTGAACTTCAGTGTGTCTGAGCCAGTACTGCTGGCACAAATGCCGCCAGCATTATCTCTGCACCCTGGGACACTTCCCAGTTCCTGTGCCTTGACACTGCTTTCCCATGGGGCTGGGGAAGGCGTTTGGCTCTATGAACTGGCTGGTGCTGTGAAACAGGTCCATTTTTGCAGATGAGGTGATGGTGTGCACGTGTCCACATGTCTCCCTGCCTTAGTGCCCTTTGTGAGCTTCTTACTTGAGCTGGGATTTGTGGAGTGGTTAAAGCTTGCTGCCTTTTATTTCTTTGCTCCTATTCAGAGAAATGAGTTGTTGAAGTCCCTGAAATGTTCTGTTTTCATCCTTATGCAAGACAGTGAGGAATGCGTTCTTTTCATCCCTTAGGTAATTCTTTGCTTTATTATTGCATGCAGTGAGATAGGATTAGTGTGGGTTACAAGCAGTAAGAGAATATGGAATCAGACAACAATAAGCACAAGTGCAAAAGGTAAAAATAGTCTCAGGAATTAACCTAGTAGTTTGAGATTTCTATGAATATATAAAACACTTGCAACAATGCTTAAATCTCTTTTTCTTTCTGATAAAAAATGTATTTTCAAGTACTTTGCATACGGGATTCCCCTGGGATGTAAGAACTCGAAGCATTTCAAGTCTGCAGCTTCAGGAATGAAATAAACTTTTGACTCAAGTTGTCAACCTGAATAAACTCTGAACTACCCCACAGCAATTGCAAGTTATAGCTAATAATGATGGAATAAAACCACAATTGCTCTTTTTCCTCTTAGCATTTTCTCCCTGGTCCTATAAAGATTGGGTTTGTGCCTTGTTCCTTAGTTTGGTTTCCAAACCATTCCATGTCCTCAATAGATCTGGAGAACTGCCTCATGCGTAGGTCTGAAGAATCAGTTTTGAATCTAGGAAATTAAAGGAAGAATTGCACTTCATAAGCTTGGGCTTCTGGATTGAAAGCTTTAGATCATTCAAGTAGACATTGCTGAGTGTTCAACCTGGTCTGGCAGGCTCCTCTCTCTGAAAGGTGGGCAACTGAAACCTCTGTGTTTGCACAGAAAGGCAAGTTATAGGATAGCTGGGAATTGGCTCTGGCCAGCTGGTGTCCCAGGTGTCATCTTTAATAGTTGTTTTCTTATGTTATTAGTAACCAGGCCATTAGGCCAAGCACCTGTATTGTTTGGGTTTTTGGTTGTTTGGTTTTTTTTTTTGTTTTTTTTTTTTTTGTTTTTTTTTTTTATAATTTTTAAAAATTATTTGAGGGTTGGTCTGTTTGGTTTTGCTTCTGTTTGCTTGTTTTAGTTTTGGCTAGCTGCGTTGGCAGGTGGCTGTGAGTGCACTGTAGTACCCCCAGCGGCTGCCCAGCTCTGCTCTATTATGTTTCTTTTTCTTAGCCAGGTCTCATAAGCCCTCAAAAGAAATATAATACAGCCAAGGACAGCTTATGTATTACTTTGGGGGCATAAAATTAGCAGGATGACTTCTGCAGCAGTGTTAGAAACAAAAAGGTTTAATAAAAGGCATAATAACAAAGAGAAAAACTCGAGCCAGGTGCAGAGGTCTGCTCCTGGTAAAAACACCTCACAAAAGCACTTAGCTCTTTTCTCTTCTTTTTCTCCCTGATGGATCAAGCAGGACTTTTTGGCTTCTATCCAATTAGATGTCCTCAAGTATTTGGTGAAGTCCCTGAGGTCCCATGAGGTGGCTTTTCACCTAATCCTTGAGAGAAACTTTTGGCCTTCTTTCCTTTTTTCGGGGACAAAGGCTAGTTTTGCCACTCTGCCATTAGGGTGCACACTCCTACAGACATGGCTCTGTTTTCTTTCTTGCTCTCTTACCTCTGTGGCACTCAAAGCCATACTTGCTATTGTAGTCATTAGCTACAAGGTCCTGCTAGGATGGTTGACTAATTCAGGAACAAACAGCCATGCTGCCATACCAGGGACACTGCTCTGGAAATGGGCAGAAAGAGAAACCATTCAATGTTTTTCACTTTAGAAATGTTCCATTGCAGCTTTATCTGCAGCAGAGTTACATTTACTGTACTGTCCAATACAATTCCATGTGTCCAGAGCTAACTTTAATCACATAATTTAGGAGTGTCCAGCTGTAAATCTCACAGCCATGGGATCAAAAGTCCTTTCCACTTCTGGTTAAGTGGCTCTCCTTTCTGGGTCTGGATGTACACCCAGTCTCCTGAGTAGTGAGGACATTCTTGAACATTCAGGCTTATTAGTGAGACCAAAACAACAAACTTGCATGATGATAAAAGCATTTTCTCCTAAGGGTTACAGATGCTCTAGCAGCAGCATTTCGGCCTCCAGCCTCTGGTGGCAGACAAGGCTCAATAGCCAGGGCTGCCAGAAGGAGGCAGGGCAGGAGCAGTTTGCAAAGCTTCCTTAAGAATCCGGGGAAACCGAATCCCCATTTAATCCCCATTTTCTTTCCAGAGAGCCTCTTGGGATATTTCAATCCACCACCTTCTATCAACAACCATAACTTTTTGGAGGTGGTGCCAAGATTTTGTTTTCTCAGTTTTGATCCTTAAATGTTGAAATAACTTACAACAACACAGACGAAGGTCAACGGGCTTCAGCTCTTTCTCATGCATTGCTTGGGGTTCTCTCCCCTGCAAGGGGTCCAAACTTGTCACATCACAGGTTGTTCCCCGGGCAAAAGACTAGGAATTTTCACCATGTGCTTCCTTCTCCAAAAGTTCTATTTCATTCCCCCAAATCCAAATTCGCAAAACATTCTCCATTTCCCTTTCTTTGCAATCATTGCTTATTTTCCCGTGTAGTTCAACCACTTCTGTTGCAGAATGAGGTAGCACTGCCAGACACTGCATCCTGATAAGCGAATTCCTTCTTTATCAGTGAGCAGGGCTTGGGATGAGGAGGGAAGAAGATTGGCTTTGCAGAGCCGAACCTCTCCTCCAGGGAGCAGAGGAAGGTGACATCATCTTCGGGGCATCCTACCTCTGTATTTTATAGGGGCTGGCGGAGTTTAGAGTGAGGGGCGGGGTTGGACTTTGAGGCATTAAAGCCCTCCCAAGGGCTGCAGGGCTGACCTTGCAGTCAGGAATGCCCTGCTGTTCCTGGAGTCTGGAAAACACTGCTTCCAGACCTTCCCCAGCACTGTTAAATTGCAACTCTAAACCTCTCTGGCTTTGGAGGAACATGTTTAACTGATTTCTCATGGTGTGGGGGCTGGCTTCATCCTGGCATTCAATTCCTGCTCTGGCCTCAGGCTGGCTATTGTTTCAGGCTCTGAGGCACTTTGCAGCTGATGGGCACCATACAGCTCTGAGTCAAACCTCCATGCATATGGATACCACGCATGGTCCTTTACTGGGAGTTTTTAATTTTCTTCTACCAAATTTCATGTTTCTCCACAAGTAACTGTGGATGGTGCTAGTTCCTCTCCATCCCCATCTCTCTTTAGGGCTGGACAAGCTTTCTATATAAGCTTTTAGCAAGTGCGGCAGTGGAGAGCAGTTCAGATCAATTTCTGCATGGGATTCTATTACTTTTCTGCCAGAAAAGAGCAGCTTTGACTGAAAATTTATTTCTCCTTTGTTATGTCATGAACAGTTAATGCTGTATAAAAGGCCCAAGTCACCTCAAGAGTACCTGGCTTGCTGTGCCAATTAAAATGCAAGCATCCAAAAATGTTGCTCTGTGAGATACTTTAAAAGGACTTCAACTTGTTCATGTACTCTAAGTTAGAAAAGCAGGAGAAATACCGACGAGATGTTCTCAAGAGTTCGGAATAACATAAAACCCCTTGACTGGCAACGTTTGAAAATCAGAGAACTTTAAAGGCAAAAATAATTTAGAGCAGGATTCAATCAACATAAAACATTCCATGAAGGATTAACTTAGCCCATTCAACTTATAATCTCTGCAAGTTAATTTACATTTAGATTATTAAACCTGTTAGATTTTAAATTATTCAAAACTCTGAGAGGAGGGAAAAGGGAGAAGAAAGAGAAAGAGAGAATGACAGAAAAGAACCAACATAGCTATCACTCCAGGTTCCAGTGGTGTTCAGCTGATAGAAATTCCAAGAGGAGGTAGGGTCAAGACATGTGGTGGCCACATATCCCAAGGTAAATAGCCTTTGGCTCTCCTGGGGCCTTCCCCCACATGGGGCTCCCACTCACTTGGCCATTTAGGAGCTGGGTTAGGGGCTCCAGACACAGGTGTGGAGCATTGCCTCTGGTGTGCCAGGGATCAGCAGCCACTGCTGGGCTGGGATACAGGCCTGGGGGTGTGGGGCGTGCCGAGTGGGGCATTGCCTCACCAGAGCAAGGCTTGATCTGCCCCTTTCCCTACAAGCCCCTGAAAAGTGTTGAGCCAGCACTCTCTTCTAGTCCCTCACAGCAAGGTGTCCAGGTTCCTGTGCTTCTTGGCTGTCAAGACTCCACAGATTTGCAACTGGATCTTAAGAAACTTGGACATCTATTCCTTCCAAAAGCGGCTGCATGAGGGTTGTTTATACTTTCTAAGGCATTCCCTCCATTCTATGTCCTCTTCTTGAGGTGGTCCTTGTAAAGCCTCTCCTCTCTCCCCTTCTCCATAACAATGGAAAGGGACAATGGAGAAAACAATCGATGAGAGGTTAAAACTATTAGAGTTACAGTGTAGTGAGGAAATAAAAAGCAGTGCACAACAATAAGAAGAAAATTGTGCAAAAGGGGTACTGGCTTATGCAACAAAGGTGAAGTGTCACATGGGGCTGCTGAAACAAAGACAGGATGGCGAGGGCTTACAGAATGGTTCTGATGGTAGATGGGGGCTGCTGGTGCTGCCTGGAGCAGCTGTGCACCTGCAGTGGCAGTTTCCCGCTCCCTCTCTGCAGCAGGGATGGTGGCAGTGGTGATGGTGATGGGTGTCTCTCTGTCCCTGCAGAGCTCTGTTTGGCACTGCCGCTGCCATCAGTCTGCCACGCTGGGCATGTGTGTGGGAATGGGATCTGCCACTTCGCTGCCTCTTCCTACCACCCTGCTGGGCTCCACTTGGCTTGGCTGGACTCACTTGGGATCAGTGTCACCACTGTGGCTTGCCTTGTTCTGCTGGAGCAGAAAAACAGTCCCACATGCCACCCTGGCCCTGATGGTTTCAGCTGTGTGTCAGAGCTGTCATTTCCATGCCACCCATCTCAGCCCCATCTCCTAACAAATACTGTGGAAGGACAAAAATGGGGGAAAAAATGGGGTGGTGCTTTGGTCCCAAGGCCTCCCTGCTAGAGTGAGTCAGACAGAACAATCCTCCTTGCATTTTCTGTCATGGCATTTCCCTGCTGAAATCACACCCATGGCTATGATGTAAAATGTTTTGAATATATAGTATTCAATAATATAATATACATACATACATACATACATACATATATATATATATATATTTATGTATAGAAAGATCCATGACCATGTCTCTGTACCTAGGAGAAACCTCTAAATGTAATTAAAGCAGTGCTTCTTCTCCTTGTTTTCTGATTTCTAGAACAAAGGAATAAGCCTTCTGGCTTTTGCTCATCAGCAATAGCGGCCAAAGACCACTAATGTGGTTCCTCACATCCTGGTCCCTTCTCAGTGCTCAGCTTCTCAGTGTGGGCTCCAGGGGCTCAGTGTGTTTCTACTCTTAGATGCCCTGAGCAACAGGTGATGGACTAGGAGGGCTTTGTGTGTTGCTTTGTAACAGAGGAGAACTTTGCAGGCTTTTTTTGGCATTAGGTGTAGAGAAGGTCTGGTTCTGTGCATGAATTCACAATCCAGCCTAGGGCGGCCGCTATTGTGATGTCAGCGGCCGCATCCCGGCGTTGTCAAGGCAAAGTTGCTGTGCCGAGGCCCGGAAGGGCTCAGTGTGCAGAGCACCTCTGTGGCACGCTCACTGCGGGCGGAACCTGCTGATCGACGAGGTCTCTGCCAGCAGGACTCTGAGTATTTTTGCTTTTCCCCACAGGCGTTGTCTGCTGCAGACTTGAGCAGCGCTGCTCAAGCCATGGAGGGAGTGTGTGCTGCAGTTTGCACAGCTTTTTCCGTGGCTTATTCTGGGTACTTTCTCACCCACCTGGCATGTAAGTAGATATTGCAGCATATGGAAACCAAAGTGCCACCAGGAGGCCTTTGGTTGGGTAAAGCCACTGTCAACAGCTCCAGCCAAGAAGGGGGTGTCTCTAGCCAGCGGGGAGTGGGCAGCATTTGTAATGTGGCCTGCAGGGGCTCCGCTTCTCCCATGGCACAGCATGTGGCAATGGAGTCTGGAGTCCCCTCAGTTTGCTGGCTCAAGGAAGACAACTTCCAAGATAGGAAGAGTGGGAGAGCTTGTCAGGAGTCCTTGTAAAAGCTGTGCACTGCTCTCCAGGACTGAGGGGAAGTCTCTCAGTTCAAGCCTTCCTATATGCATTCCCTCATCCCAGCATGTGCCTGTGGAACTTGACACTTCCTGCACATTAAAAGAGCCATTTGTTCTGTAAAGAAATTACAGAATCAGCTCGGAAAAGGCCTCTGAGATGGACATTTCAGAGGAGTTCTTGTATGCTCCTGAACACAGGAGCTGTTCCCTTGCTGTGTCACGATAGAACTGCCACCATGGCTAAAGGGCACTTGGGTGAAGCTTTTCTGGGGAAAGGTTTTCAGTGAGCTCATGGCAATTGCTACATGCAATCTCTTGAGAAAACTGAAGCACAGGAAAAGGAGGAGCTGTAGCTCCTGCTGGGTGGGGTGGGGCAGAACCACTGGGACTTTCTCAGTCCCAGGTTTCTATGGGTTGAGTGGCCAAAGAGGACAAAAGGTAGACATCAGGCAGTATTTTGTGCTGTTGATGTGCTTGCTGTGTGACACAGGGGTTGCAGCTGGAGTGATGTAGTGAAAGCAGAATGCTCTGTCTTTGGGTTGACTTTTTGGTGGGCTTGCCCAGCACAGGCAGTTTTCTTTCAGCATCTGGTTGTTTTTCCCTTGTGTGTTGCAGGTCACATCACCCATGCCTGGAGAGAATCCGGTCTTTGGGTGAGTGGGAAAGGAGCCTCTGGCCTTGGGAGCATTTGACAATTGTGGAGCAAGCTGTGAGCTGGGCCTGTTGCAGACCAGTGCCAGCCTGGTTGCATGAATGAAAGTACAGTCCAGACTCTTTGCAGCAAGAGCAGCAGCAGCAGGAGGAGCCTGGGCTGTTTTCTGCAGTTCCTTTTCAGAGCTTTTAAGCTGCTGAAAGTGGAGTTGCTTGGTGCTTTAAGCCATGAGAGAATATCTCGTGCACAAGAGAGTGCAGTCCCATCTAATTGTCCCATTTTACTTGAGTTGGAGCAACTTAGAATCCCATTTCCCTACAGATGATTTCTCCTTAGTGCATCTGGGTCTAGAGCTGAATATAAAGAAGGTCATGTGTCCCTCATGCTGCTGTCTGTCTGCAGAGCCCAACACCAACCTCGGAGGCTCCTCTGGCTATGTGTCTTCCTGCAGAAGAGGCCAAAGGGGAGGAAGATGCTCCCCAAACTGCACCTGCTGCCACTGCAGGGCCTGAGCATCCAGCATCAGTAAGTGGCAGCTCTGGGTAGTGCTGTGGCTAGAGCAAAGCATAGCTGCAAGTTTCTGATCAGACAGCACCTCCCGTGCCTGGCTGAAGATGCTGAGGGCTGGAATCTTTCCAGCCCTTCCCCCAGTCAGTTAGGCTTGGAAAAGGGGAGTGGAACTTGGATTGTTCAGACATCTGAACAGTAGGCAGTAGGCACCTTCCTACTGTTCTGAAAGGGGCTGTGAATTTGTCTTAGCAAGAGACAAGAGGTAGCATTAGGATGTCTTTGGATGCTCCTGGGGTACAAGTGAGGCCCTTGGTGGCCAGTGGCTGTGCAGGCTCCCTGTCCCCTGTGAGGAGAGCAGTGCAAAGATGCAGTTCAAAAGCTTGCAGGATATGAGGTGGCACTGTCCCCAGGAGGGACCTGGCCCTCCCCACAGAGCAGCTGTCAGTAGCTAAAGGAAGAGCTGAGCTGCAGCAGGGCCTGTAGCTGAATATAGGTAAGGTTGTGAATGACAGGTTCTTTCCTGTCCCTCGTGCTGTCCACAGAGCACAAGGGCAGCGTCAGCACCTGCTCTGGCTGCCTCTGTACCCGAGGAAGAGGCTGAAGAGGAGGAAGGTGCCAATGAACCTGGCCCTGCTGTCAGCCCAGGGCTGGAGCAAACAACACCAGTAAGTGCCCACTTTGGGTAGCAGCGTCTTTGGTGTCATTTTGTCCGTCATGTAAAAGCAGCCTTGGGATTTTGTGCCTTGAGCTCTTGAAGCGAGCTGCACAAGCTGGGAGGTGAAGAGCCCTGGGTGTGGCCAGCAGCATCTTCCTAGGGGTGTGCATTTGAAATGAGATGGGAGGGGCATCTCTGCCAGGCACATTTGTGACCCAAATTCATTTCTTGTCCCAGAGCTCCACCTCCTCTGTCCTGGCAGCTGCAGGAGCTGCAGCTGAAGGCTGGGAAGAAGGCTCCAGTGCCCAGGCTGGAAGCTCAAGCACGAGCAGCTCGTGCACCTGGAGCACGACTAGCTCCTCTGGCAGCAGAGAGCAGCAGCGAGAGAGCACAGAGGACAAGTGCCTGGCCGTGCTGAGTAGGTCCTTTGTGATCCTTGTGTGCCGGAGCGGTGCCTTGTGTGTGCGTGTGTCGGCATGAGCTGTCCCACCTCCTGCTCCTGCTCAGCTGAGTGCCAGGTCCTGAGGCCTCCACACAGGACCTGTTGTTGTGCCCTGAGGTGGTGAGGGATCAGCGGGGTGTTGCTCCTGCCTCTGAGAGCAGCTCGGCCTGGTTTGGCTTTGCCTGAGCTTCCCTGTAGGCAAAAGGCCAAGCAGAGCTTGCTTCTGGCTGAGCAGGAGGCTGTGACCTCGCGAATGAGTAGGCCTCAAGGAGCTCCTGCGGGGCCCAGCTGCTGTGGGCACGGCCAAGGTCATCTTCAGCACTCAGCCTGTCCTAAAGGCTGAGGGGCCTCATTCCTGAGGCCATCACAGTAGCTTATAACATGAGCTGCTGCTCCTGAAAGGCTGAAGGGCATTGTTTAGGCAAAGTCCTGCTTAAAGCTGGACATCTGGGCTCTGCTGGAAGCACACTATTCTTCCTGTTCTGGAGAGAGCAGCTGATGATAAAAATTGATGCCAGAACCCAAGATGCCTTTGATGTTTGCAAGGATGAAAGCTTGTGTTGAATGTCACGGAGTGTTCATTGCCAAGAACAGGAAGGTTTTGTTTTTCCTGCTGCCCTTAATGTTTCTAGAAAACAATCATTTCTCTTGGTTAGAGTTTTCTGATCCCTGTCTCCTCTGACTGTTTCTCCATGTGCTTAGATTGCAGTTTAGACTTTTAGTTTAGTGCAGGCCATCTGCGCTGCAGGGCTGCTTGTCTTGCTGCTGCTGTTTTTGAGGTGGTGCTGGTGCGGTGGTGTTGTTGTTTCCCGACTGACTGAGTTGAGAGGGCCCAGTGTCCCAGAGAGTGGGGCTGCCTTTGTGATCTGCTGCAGGGTGTGATCTCTTTTGAAGTGAGCATCTTTCCTTGGGCTTTTTACAGAGATGCTGGTGAGCAAGGGAGATCCTGAGGCGAAATACACAGAAGTGGAAACTCTTGGCAAAGGGTGAGTGCAGCCACAGTTCCTTCTTCAAAGCAAGGGGCTGTGCGTTTTGCTGGTGTCACATCTCCCTGGAGTGACAATCTCCAAAGCTGCTCAGACACTGCGTTAAGATGATGCCTGGTGATCTCTCAGTGCTGGCCAGCATTTATAGCTGTGGTCTAAAGGCACAGCAGAGACACCTGGATGCTGGCAATGTCTTTCCTGCAGCAAAGAGCAGCACCTGGCAGATCTCCTGTCCCTCAAGTGTGTTTGCACCTGTTTGCCGCTTTTTGTAGGAGAAATAATTTTTGAGTGTCTCAAAATAATACAAAATACGTGGGAATGAAAGGAGGAGAAACCCCATTGCCTCAAAGGTCAAGTTAGATATCAGGAAGCAGCTCTCGGTAACATTTCTTTCCTGTATTTTGCTGAAAACAAGATTCAGTGGTCAGGATGACCACCACCTAGTCTAGAAGCCAAAAGCAGAAATGAAAGCAGCACCTCTCTTTTGTGACTGAGGTGGCAAAAGACAAAGCTTCAGGGGAATGCCCAGTGCCAGTGCACTCTAGAGTAGAAGGCATCATTTGCCTGATGGCAGACCCCTCATGGATCCTGTGGGGTTTAGGCCTTTGCTGCAAAGAATCCACCAAGCTGTTCCCCTTGAAAGCCAGCTCTGCTGACTGTAGATGGGATTGATTTGCAACATTTTCTCTGTACCATGTGTCCTGGTTTAGGGCAATTTTGGGAGGAAACCTCCTGACAGGGCCCCCCCAAAAGGAAACCCACATGGCCACTGCCCCCAGCCGGTGTGGGAACAATTTCCTTGGAGATAAGTGGAAAGAAGTTGTTTATTTAACAGGCAAAGCACTCCCCAGCACACAAAATGAACAATACTGGATGTCAAAACTCATTTGCTGCTCTGAAGAGATGGCAAGTTCAGAAAGTCTCTCCTGGGGTTTGTCACTGTGTTATCTGTCCCTCCAGTGCTGGGAAAGGCTGCAGAGTAGGCCCTGGTGGGCTACAAAGTGTGAGCTCTCGATGTTTTGCCGGGTCCCAGTCTGGAGCAGGTTTGAATGGTTCCAAGAAAAGAGAAAGAAAAACAGTAAAGGGAAAACTCAGACTGCCTTAGCTAGCTAAACTAACTAACTAATGAAAAAGCAAAAGAAGTGTGGTGCTCTACCCCAACTGTGCCCAGACAACAACACTGGAGTTCCGTGTTCCAGCAGACTGCGGGGCAGAGTGCAGTTGATAACAAAACTCTGTGCTCCCTCTTCTCCTGACACCTACTGTCTGATCCAATCTTGGAGGCACAGAATATAACATCCAGCATAAACAGAACATGTGACTGGGGGTGCAAGCATCATAATGTCACCCCAGAACAGAAGCCAAATGTACAAGAAGTCACCAGAAAAGTAGAGTCCTTCCAGTGTCAGGTGCACTGAAGAGAAGCAGCTGCCAATGGTTCTGGACCCAGAGCACAGCTGTCTAAGGATCCTGTGTTTTGAGGACTTCTCCATTTGTGTGTGCAGCAAGGGAAGCCTTTGCCTGCTCTGGCTGTGGCTGGACACTATTTTCCTTGCAAGCTGGAAAAGGAATCTGTGTCTAGAGGATTTCCTCCAATGGCTGTTACAGGGCTTCAGGCTTCTCAGAAGGCCTGAGTGGTGGTGCTTGAGTTTAGCAAACAGACTCCAAGGAGAGATGTGAGAAGACCCAACTGGTAAATTCCTGGAAGAATCAGACACATGCACAGATAGAGAAAAGAAAAAGGAGAAAAGACCCAGAGAAGAATCTGTCGTGTTCCACTTACTGTTTGCCCAAGGACTTTTTTCCCGTTGGACTGCAGTGTTTTGCACTTGCAGGGACTAAAGGATATCTTTCTCTGCTGCTGTTTTGTTTCTAGGGGTTTCGGCACCGTGTGCATGGCAGTGGAGTCTGCCACAGGAGAAGAGGTAAGCGTCAAGCAGCGCCGCAGCTTCTGCAGCTCTCGAGTGCCCTCCCCTCTGCTGTGAGCTGTGGCTGAGCTTTGGGTCGCCAGCAGAGCTTTGCTGCAAAGGCAAATGGAATGCAGAGCAATGTCTGCCTGCCAAATACAGTGGGGACAGATTTTGTCCTTCTCAGCTGCCCCAGGGGATGCAAGGAGGCCAAGCGGTATCGTTCAGAGGAGAACACACTGGCTGGGTCTAAGTGCCCAGGTGGTGTCTCAGAGCATGGCACTGCTCTTTGGGGCTGCAGGGTTCCTGAATTCTCATTTCTGGCTGTTAGCCAATACATGGGAATCGTGCTGGTAGTTCTGTAGCCACCTGCAGTGCTGCCCTTGGGATCTGTACTTAGAGAGAGAGAGGTCTGCAAGGAGTCTGTCAAGGGCCTAAGCCCTGCTCAGAGCCTGGTGTACATCCCTAGAGGATCCAGGCTTGGGTTATTTCTTTTTACAGTCAGGCAGTAATTGCAAATATCAGTGGTGTGAAGTAAAGTATTTTAGTGGAATGAAATGCAAATTCATGAAGTGAGGAAGTGCTAGGATTGTCTATTTTGTCCTTAATGATGGTTTCATCATCATGGCATTTTTTCTGTGAAATATGTAGGGTTGTATTTCTTAGGGGGAATAACCCTCAGGATGATTTTAGGACAGCATTGTATCTGTCCTGTCTGTAAGAGTTTGCTTTGTAGTTGTGCAATGGAGAATGCCAGTGGTTGCTGGAGGAATGATCAAGCCCCCTAGAAGTGCCCAAGGTTTCCCAGCACTTTTGCTCCATTTTTACTGGCACAAAATGGCTTCCTGCTTGCAAGAGGTGTGTCAATGACAATGGGAATGATAAAGTAAGGCCCTGGGGGAAGACGATGGGCACAGTGAGTGTTGTTAGAGCTTTGAGGTGGAGAGCTTAGACCCTGTTTACAAGGCAAAGGGTATCTGTCTCTCTGTCCAGGGAGGTGCCCAAGCAAGCAGTCTGATGTCCAGTCACAGGGCAGTTTGGCCCAGCCCAGCTGGGCTACGGTCATCCCATAATCACTGTCTCCATCTTCGCCTTGTGGACGTGTGCCACACACTTCTTTGGTTCATGGTTTTCCATGTTGTTTTAGGTGGCCATCAAGAAAATTAGTCTCCTGCAAGGGAGCAGCAGTGAGCTGTGCCTGAATGAAATCCAGGTCATGCGTGGCACTAAGAATGCCAACCTTGTGAACTATGTAGACAGGTGAGTGGTTCTGCTGTCCTGCCATGAAAGGTCATTCACATCCTGCAAGCCAGAGGTTCAACCACTCCTTTGGGCGCTGGCAAAAGAGGATGGAGCTGTTAATTCCTGTTTCTGGGCTGATTTACAGCATCTTGGAAGGAGATTGCATTGGGGCTGCATTAATCTTTCCTGGCATACCTAGTGTGAAGGGCGCTTTCAAAGACAGGACTGGGCCCTGTCTTACTGAGCCAACAGCCTCCAAGTTCCTGTCCTCTCTCCACATTGTTTTGTTGGGTTTGGGGTTTGATTTTTCCCCTGGGTTTGAAGTGCTAACAAAGCACTGTCTATTGTATTTCCCTTGACCTGTTGCATTGGTGTGGATACCGAGCTGTCTTTTACACTGCACAGAGTTCAAACCCTGTAGAGCATAGTGAATGACTACTCACTTCCTCCTGTGTTCCTCTGAGAGAGACACAGAAAACAAGAATCCACCAGGTCATGTAAGTGCATGCCTTATTCTGCATGCTGTTGTTTCCTCCTTTCAGCTACCTGGTGGACGAGGAACTCTGGCTTGTGATGGAATACATGGACGGAGGTTCTTTACATGATGTCATCAGGGAGACTCACATGGCAGAAGGAGAGATAGCAGCTGTCTCTCGGGAGGTAAGGGATGGCGCTTCTGCTTCCCATGGCTTGGTCGGGATGGTCCTTCCAAATGGGTGATAAGGAGAGGAGAGATTTCATCTTCCAAGCCTTTCTCTTATGTCCTTGGCAGTAGCAAGAGCATCTGAAGTGCCTGCCAGTGTCCCTGCCCTTCTTCTAGCGTGTTTGTGTTTGCCTCTCTAAACACTTCCCTGTGTGTGCTGCATTCCTTCCCTGTAAGGGCAAATGTGATGGTGGCGCAAAGTGAAGCAAGGGGCAAAGACAAAGAGATACTCACAGGACTCTCCCAGAGCTCAGCCTCAAAGGAGAGCCTTGCACCCAAAGTGGTGTTTGCAAAGGCATCCACTGCTGTCTGGCTGGAGAGAGCACAGCCACTGCAGCAGGGCTCCTTCAGCCTGTGTTTGCCGAGCACTGGCCAGAGGAACAATTGCCCCTTCTCTCTCAGAAGCAAACACACCCTCACTTAGAAAGGCACTGCTGTCCTCGTGGTGGAGCAGCAGGCTCTTGCCCTTGCCAGCAGCCTGTCCTGCCATGGCTCACCATCCCCCAGGAAGTCAGTGTTTCAGATGTGCCACTTCCCTGCTTGTGGGATGAAATCCACTTAGGCTCGTGTTTCTTTTTCCTCTCTCAGTGCCTGCAAGGCCTGGATTTCCTGCACTCCAATCAAGTGATCCACCGCGATATCAAAAGCCACAACATTCTCCTGGGCTTGGATGGATCTGTCAAGTTGGGTGGGTGTTGCTGGCCAGGCTCAGCCGTGGCGGGCTGCGGTGTGGGGCTGCCTTTGGGTGGCTGCCAGTTCCCTGCAGAGGTGCCTGTGGCAGTGCAGGCTGCCCTGCTGCAAGCACAGAGCACAGCCACAAGGTGCAGAGAGGTGTTGCTGGGAAGAAGGGCCCAGGAGTGGCTTTGGGTTGTGTGTGTCCCTTCCCAAGCAAGGCAGTTTCAGTCTAATAGCTTCAGGGACTAAAAGCCACTGCCTGAAACTGGGGACTTTTGCTAAGTGGCCAATTCCTTATTTCCTCGGCTGCAGGCTGAGGAATGGCTGTATGGCCCCTTTACAGCTGGGTTCCACACTGCCTTCTTGGACGTTGGTACAGTGGGGATTTCTTTTGTTTGCTTTCCTAATTCACGCTGGCTTGATCAGAGTGGTTTTTCCTCCTCAGCTGATTTTGGCCTTGCTGCTCAGCTCACTGCTGAGCAGAGCAAACGGAGATCAGCTGTTGGGACTACTTACTGGATGGCGCCAGAAATTTTCACCAGGAAGCCCTATGGCCCCAAAGTGGACATCTGGTCCTTTGGAATTGTGGGGATCGAGATGGTGGAAGGAGCACCTCCGTACCTGATGAAAACCTCCCGCACGGTACGCTGCAGCTGCTCTCAGATACTGCTGTCACCCTGACAAAATCTGCTCCCATCCTTCTGCCTGGGAAGCTTGCCAACACCTGAAAATGATAGGTTCCAGGCTGCACAGTCTCTTGTGCTTCTTGGCCAGATCATCCCCTTGCCATTTTTATGCATGAACAACACCAAAAAATCGTGATGCCTTTTGCTTGGCAGAAGCTTTGCCTCAGGGAGCAGGGAGCAGTGCTGAGCTGCATTTTGTGGAATAATCCTTGGAAATAGTAGAATGAGATGGAAGTCCTTCTTTTAAAATGCCTGAAGAGGTGGTGTCAGTGCTCAGAGAAGCAAAGTGTGCTGTTGCTGATGGAGCTGCTGCTAATTCCAGCAGCCAGTGAAATCAGGGGTCAAGGCAAGAGCCTTTGCATACTGGACTGGCTATGGCTGCCTCTGGCTTTGGGTTGTTTTAGTAGGGCTAGGAAAGGCATCTGGCACCCTGTGGCAGGGAGTAAAGTGCCACTGGAGAGTGGAGCTTGTCCAGTGGGGTCTGTGTGAGCAGTTTGGGGTGCGAAGGAGACAGGTAGAGTGTGGCATTTCCTTCTTCTCTAGGTTCAACAGCTGATAAGCACCGGGGCCGCCCCGAAGCTGCAGAAGCCCAGGCAGCAGTCGGCGTGGCTGCGAGACTTCCTGCACTGCTGCCTGGAGAGGGACGAGGACAGGCGCTGGTCTGCCCAGGAACTTCTGCAGGTAAAAGGCAAAGCGGCTGCACGTCCTGGATGTGGAGACAGCATTGCACAGAATGCCCTCCTTTCTGTATCTTTCTGGTAGCCAGAGAAAGCCTGTTTCAGCCTGTGGGGAAAGTAGAAGTTCATTGCTTCTTTTTCTCTTTGGGCAGCATCCGTTTGTTACATCAGCCAAGCCGACCTCCACCCTGATGCCTCTGATCATGGCCACGCAGCAGTTTATGTCTGGCAGGAGATACTAGCCCTGGAAGAGGCCTTTGTTGCTGTTTGTAGTTTGTAGTCTGTAGTTTCTAGCTTGTAGTTTGTAGTTTGTTTAGAGTGATAGTAAGAATAAATATTTTAATAAATAAAACCTTCACTGTGTTGGAAGCTTCCATTTCTTCACACCCTGTGAATAAGCTCTTAAGTTTGCTTCTGAATGGTCAGGTGTTTCTTCTGTGTGGGAAGAACCATGGATGGGATTTGTGCTACGGTTTGTTTGTGAGCAAAGGTCATCTTCCTTCATCGCCTCCAGGCCACAACCTCTTGTGGAGATACAGGCTTGCAGCTGTGACTAGAGGAGCAGAGCAAGACAGAATGGAGCCGAGCAGTGGTGTCACGGCTGGGGATGCTGCTGTGCCTGTGGCTGTGTTGCAGCTCTTGGGAAAGGTTGGGAGTGTCTGTGTTGCTGTGGGCAGAGGGGGAGGGAGCCAGGCTTCTCCACAGTATCAGGCACAGGTGAGTGTCCAGTGGGAAGGCAAGTTCTGCCACGGGAACTGAAGCCAACATGAGGGAGTGAAAACTTGTTCAGTTTGGATCTGTGTGAGCCACTGTGGACACTGCTAGGGGACTTCCTGGGGCTATGCCCTGGAACAATGTTCCCTAGAACTTTAACCTCTCCCATGGAGTCCTGTTTTTCATTTCAATGTACAGTGATTATTGAAAATTATTGAAAATCATTTACTGTGTGATGTTTGGTGTTAAGTGACAGTGTATTTGATGACATTTAAACATAAATTTAGTTGCACAATATTTAACAGACTTCCTTTCCCAGTTTTCCTGTTGCACCCTTCACTTCCCTGAACCCACTATCCTTGAGAAGGAGAGAATGGGAGATGGAACCTGCTCAAGAGCACAGGTGAGCCACCAGTCATCTGCCATCTCCCCTCCTTTTCTGTCCTCTTGCCAGGACAGCACTGGCCATGCCAACCTGGAGTCTACCCTAACCCACTTTCTGACAGCCCTCAGCCCTACTCTTGCCTTCCTACTGTATTAGCCATTCCCCATTTTTGTTGGAATTCATGTTTTAGAGATCAAACTTACAATGAGATTTCACAATAAAACAGCCAGAGGACCGACTCTGTTGCCCCCACAGGAGACCTGTTCCTGGCCCTGCCAGAAGCTCCCCCACAGGCTAGTCCTCCATCAAAGCTTTTCTTTTGACTTGTGTGTTTGGTGAAGGGCACAGGGGAATGTGCCACCACAAGTCCTTTTGATTTTCTGTTCTCCTCTTTTGTGGGTAAGTGAGGGGGAATGGAGCGGCAGGGAGCAACCTGGGTCTCAGGGCTTTGGAAGTGAGGGGGACTGAAAATCATATTTTTTTTTTATTGTTTAGTTGTGCTCTGCAATATGAACCCACCTGTTAATTTAAATTGTCAAGTTTAGTTAAAGTCTATTAACTGTTGTGCTGTTTTTAGTTAAGACAAGATTATTATTATGATTGTTATACAATCATAATTCATTTTAAATCAAACAAAAAAGGGGGAGTCGTGGGAGCTTGTCCTAGAGGGCAGGGGCAAGAACTGAGCACACAGCCACACATCAGACAATCAACGGCCAGCACTAAGCCTCAGGAGAAGAGAAGCCACAACGGATGACACCCAGACAACTTATGGGGAGCTTCTCATGAAGAGCAGAAGACTCTGGGACTGATTTAGAGTGGCCATGCAGATCAACAGCCTGCCTGGACCCATCAGGGCAGAGGGAAAACAGGTGATGGCTTTGGGATGGGCACCCAAATCTGCCTACACTATCCCTCAATGCACCATCCAGCACCAGGAGAAGCCTTGCTTAATTTTTTCAGTATTTTATCCAATTAATCTTACTAAAAGATCGTATGGTTACTTTCAGCTTCTGTAAATAGTCTTCTCATTCCTTTGATGTTTCTACCTCTTCCTTTCTTTGCACCTTCCCCTCCCTAATTGCCAGCTGAACTATTGACAGATGGCTTTTTTCACCCACTGGTTCCTCGTGTGCCAACACCAAATTAATTCTCATTATTTTGCCCCTAACTGCCTTATCTTTGGAGCACTGTCACAGCTGGCAAAGCTTTGGTCTTTCATGTGTTTTTTGGGCAGGAGGTGGGTGAGGGCTGACCAAGTGACTTCCTAAGGCCCACAGAGCAATGCCCTGCAAGCCAGACCTGTTCTCTTTCAGGCAAATCTTCTTGGAAAGGACTTCAGAATTCCATCATGGAAATGAAGCACTGTTGACAGAGCACTGACTCTGAAAGGATTTGAAAGGGGAGAGGAAGCTCAGCTTGCACATGAGCCACAAGAAGCTTTCTCCCCACCAGAATTTTGGCATCACAATAGCAGTGCTCCATGCTGGCCATCTCTCCCCAGGATATCCCCCACGTGCACGCCCCTCCTGCTGGCAATGGGCTCACTTTGGCTGTCTTGTGGGGCAGAGAAGGGAACAGGCACCCAGAGAGGGAGCATTTCACTGTGTTTCAGAAAATGACAGCAGAGCAGCCTTCCTCAGCAAAGTCATCTGAAATGACTTAAGAGTCCTAATAATCTGGAACGCCTCAAAGGTAGGGGTCAAAGATACAACAAAACTCAAGAGACTCCAACCTCCTCAGCATATCATTTCAGTCAGGGTACTGGGTTCAGGCCAAATACCATTCCTGACTTTACCTAACCGTTCGGTGGGTCTCAAACCCAAAATCCTTCTTGTCTTTTTTCAGCTTAACCACTTATGCCTCTTTGTCTACAGCTGGAGAGAGCTTTCCAGCTGCCACCTCTGCCCCTCTGTCAGCGCCTTTTCTCCCTGTTTCCGGGGGCCACCAACAGTTCCACATGCCTTTCTTCTGCACAATTACACTCTACACATCACCTACCATTACTACATGCAGTTGCCTTGGTGGAGTAATTTTGTGCTTTACTCTGAGGAATTGGGAAGTGGTCTAAAAATTTGCCTAAGATAAATTTAGTGAGGAATCTTCTCACTCACTGTGGCAACCAGAGAGAAAATACAAACATTTAAAAATATTGCTTGCAACAAACTTATATAAAACATATGAACATGAATGTCTTAAAACTTAGCATGATAAAAACATGTAAATACTGGCTGCAGTGAAGAACAGCAATTCTTCAGTCCTGTCACCACTTCATCTTTCCATGAAACATCTCTCAAAGAAGAAAACTCAGTCCCACTTGGACCTACATGTTCTCGTTTGAAAGCAAAACCAGGGAGAGACTCCAAGTCAGAAATACAATTTATTAGGAAAAGGGAAAAGGAAAACCAAAACCACATGCAATATTACAAAAGAAAAACCACCAGCAAAGTCAGAATACAACCTGACACCCTGTTGGTCAGGGTGTTGGTAGCAGTCCAGTTGGACTGGACCAGGCAGTCCTCCAGCAGTGGGAAATGTGGTTCTGTTGGAACAGTGATCCTACAGTGATCCTCCAGAAAGGGTGTAGTCTTCCTCTGAAGATCCAGTGGAAAAGACGGCCATTCCTCTGGGAATCCAGTGGAAAGACTGATTTGTTGTGTCCTAAATCCCAGATTCTATCCAGGTGGGGATGCTTAGCTCCTCACCCCTGGATGGAGCATCTCACAGTGGGCTGTTATCATTCTGTGAGTCATGTGGTGGGTCCATTAAATAGAAATGGCTCCTGGAGGGAGTTTTCCCGGAGTCATGGGAAAGGCATTGATGGGCCCATTAGCAGGAGATAAGGAAAAAACAATGCCCTTCCTTGTTTCAACAGCTCTTGAGGATGGGAATAGAATACATCTTTATATTGTAACCTAGGACACTACTTCATACAGAGGAACTATCTACTTGGTATTTTCTGTGTTCTCTGCCATAGAAAGTTTGGTGATGCTTTAATCAAGCCAACAATAAAAGTCAGTAAAAATAAATTTAGAAGACATCAAGAAAGCCACAATCACTAATAAACCTAATTTGGAAAAAATATCTTATTTAAATTACCCACTGCATTGACAGTATGATGAGGATTCATAGCACCATGTAGGCAAACTGAAGTTAGAGGTAGCCAACCATCCTTTTGAGACCTTTTCAGTTTTAGGTAACATGGGGTTTTTGTCGGATCTACACATTCTGTAACATTCTATTGTGCAAATTTGGACTGAAGTCCAGAAACCAAAATTTCTTTTCCAAGCATGAGGTAGCATTTGTTCTATGTGTGTGATGTTAGAATGGCCCTTAGGGGACAGAACATGGCTCTCTTTTCTTTCTTGATCTCTTACCCCTCTGGCACTCAAAGCCATACTTGCTATTGTAGTCATTAGCTACAAGGTCCTGCTAGGATGGTTGACTAATTCAGGAACAAACAGCCATGCTGCCATACCAGGGACACCGCTCTGGAAATGGGCAGAAAGAGAAACCATTCAATGTTTTTCACATTAGAAATGTTCCATTGCAGCTTTTATCTGCAGCGGAGTTACATTTACTGTACTGTCCAATACAATTCTGTGTGTCCAGAGCTAACTTTAATCACATAATTTAGGAGTGTTCAGCTGTAAATCTCACAGCCATGGGATCAAAAGTCTTTCCACTTCTGGTTAAATGGCTCTCCATTCCAGGCCTGGACATCCACCCAGTCTCCTGACTGGTGAGGATATACTTGAACATTCAGGGTTCTTAGTGAGACCAAAACAACAAACTTGCACGATGACAAAAGCATTTTCTCCTGAGGGTCACAGATGCTCTAGCAGCAGCACTTTGGCCTCCTGCCTCTGGTGGAAGACAAGGCTCAAGAGCCAGTTCTACCAGAAGGAGGCAGGGCAGGAGCAGTTTGCAAAGCTTCATTAAGAATCCAGGCAAACTGAGTCTCAATTTATTCCACATTTTCTCCCCAGAGAGCCTCTTGGAATATTTGAATTCACCACCCTTTATCAACAACAATAACTTTTTGGAGGTGGTGCCAAAATTTTGTTTTCTCAGTTTTGATCCTCAAATGTTGAAATAAATTACAATAACACAGAAGAAGGTCAATGGGCATCAGCTGTTTCTCATGCATCGCTTGGGGTTCTCCCCCCTGCAAGGGTTCCAAAGTTTTCACACCACAGCTTGTTTCCCAGGCAAAAGACCAGGGCTTTTCACCATGTGCTTTCTTTATCTCAAAAATATTTATTTCCTAACCACACCCCTTTAGCCAAATTCTCCAAACATGCTCCATTTCACTTTCTTTGGGATCATTGCTAATTTTCCCCTGTACTTCTACCACTTCTGTTGCAGAATGAGGTAGCACTGCCAGACAGTCCATCCTGATAAGCAAATTCCTCCTTTATCAGCACGCAGGGCTTGGGATGAGAAGGAGGAAAGAAGATTGGCTTTGCAGAGCCGAACCTCTCCTCCAGGGAGCAGAGGAAGGTGACATCATCTTCGGGGCGTCCCGCCTCTGTATTTTATAGGGGCAGGCAGAGTTTAGGGTAAGGGGCGGGGTTGGACTTTGAGGCACTAAAGTCCTCCCAAGGGCTGGGGGCTGACCTTGCAGTCAGGGAGGCCCTGCTGTTCCTGGAGTCTGGAAAACACTGCTTCCAGACCTTCCCCAGCACTGTTAAATTGCAACTCTAAACCTCTCTGGCTTTGGAGGAACATGTTTAACTGATTTCTCATGGTGTGGGGGCTGGCTTCATCCTGGCATTCAATTCTTGCTCTGGCCTCAGGCTGGCTATTGTTTCAGGCTCTGAGGCAATTTGCAGCTGATGCAGCTCCTTTTCCAGCTGATGGGCACCATACAGCTACGACTCAAACCTCCTGGTATATGGATACCAGGCATGGTCCTTTACTGGGAATTTTTCATTTTCTTCTACCAAAGTTCATGATTTCTCCACAAGAAACTGTGGATGGTGCTAGTTTCTCTCAGTCCCCATCTCTCCTTAGGGCTTGGCAAGCTTTTTATATGAGCTTTTAACAAGTGTGTCAGTGGAGAGCAGTTCAGATCAGTTTCTACATAGGATTCTATTAATTTGCTGCCAGAAAAGAGCAGCTTTGACCAAAAATTTATTTCTCCTTTATTATGTCACGAGCAGTTACTGCTGTATAAAAGGCACAAGTCACCTCAAGAGTACCCTGCTTGCTGTGCCAATTAAAATGTAAGGCCCCAAAAACGTTGCTCTATGAGACACTTTAAAAGGACTTAAACTTTTTCATGTACTCTGAGTTAGAAAAATGGGAGGAATATTGACAAGAAGTTCTCAAGAATTCAGAACAACAAAGAAATATTCACTGGCAACATTTGAAAATCAGAGAACTTTAAAGGCACAAAAAATTTAGGGCAGGATTCAATCAACATTGTGAGAAATAGCTACTCACTTTTCAAAGATCAGAATGGTTTATTAAACCTTATCAAAAATACAACAGAAGACTGAATAAGAAAAAAGTTAGAGCGCTGGGAGCAAAATATTTTCCCTGACATGTTCTCAGCCCCATCACAATGGAGATTTTCCCTTTTTAACCCTTTAACCCCTCCCAAAGTTCTGTCCATCAACCCCTTCTTTGCTGTCCAGTGGTGGAGATCTCTTCCCCAAATCCTGATTGGAGGTCAGATGTCACCATAGTGACAAGCCAGCCCTCCCAGATGTACTAACTCCATCTGTCCCTTGATAACCACGCGAGGAGGTACAACATAATTATGAATCTATAAAACTTTTCTTCAGCTATTTACATGATATTAGTCTATTAATTGCGAGAGTCAATCATCGCATTACTCATCTATCACAACGTAAAACATTCCATGAAGGATTAACTTAGCCCATTCAACTTAACAAAGTCATTTAGTTAAGTTACATTTAGATCATTAAGCCTGTTAGAATGTTAGTTACTCTAACTAGTAAGGAGCTGGGTTAGGGGCTCCAGACACAGGTGTGGAGCATTGCCTCTGGTGTGCCAGGGATCAGCAGCCACTGCTGGGCTGGGATACAGGCCTGGGGGTGTGGGGCGTGCCGAGAGGGGCATCGCCTCACCAGAGCAAGGCTTGATCTGCCCCTTTCCCTACAAGCCCCTGAAAAGTGTTGAGCCAGCACTCTCTTCTAGTCCCTCACAGCAAGGTGTCCAGGTTCCTGTGCTTCTTGGCTGTCAAGACTCCACAGATTTGCAACTGGATCTTAAGAAACTTGGACATCTATTCCTTCCAAAAGCGGCTGCATGAGGCTTGTTTATACTTTCTAAGGCATTCCCTCCATTCTATGTCCTCTTCTTGAGGTGGTCCTTGTAAAGCCTCTCCTCTCTCCCCTTCTCCATGACAATGGAAAGGGACAATGGAGAAAACAATCGATGAGAGGTTAAAACTATTAGAGTTACAGTGTAGTGAGGAAATAAAAAGCAGTGCACAACAATAAGAAGAAAATTGTGCAAAAGGGGTACTGGCTTATGCAACAAAGGTGAAGTGTCACATGGGGCTGCTGAAACAAAGACAGGATGGCGAGGGCTTACAGAATGGTTCTGATGGTAGATGGGGGCTGCTGGTGCTGCCTGGAGCAGCTGTGCACCTGCAGTGGCAGTTTCCTGCTCCCTCTCTGCAGCAGGGATGGTGGCAGTGGTGATGGTGATGGGTGTCTCTCTGTCCCTGCAGAGCTCTGTTTGGCACTGCCGCTGCCATCAGTCTGCCACGCTGGGCATGTGTGTGGGAATGGGATCTGCCGCTTCGCTGCCTCTTCCTACCACCCTGCTGGGCTCCACTTGGCTTGGCTGGACTCACTTGGGATCAGTGTCACCACTGTGGCTTGCCTTGTTCTGCTGGAGCAGAAAAACAGTCCCACATGCCACCCTGGCCCTGATGGTTTCAGCTGTGTGTCAGAGCTGTCATTTCTGTGCCACCCATCTCAGCCCCATCTCCTAACAAATACTGTGGAAGGATAAAAATGGGGGAAAAAATGGTGGTGGTGCCTTGGTCGCAATGCCTCCCTGCTAGAATGAGTCAGACAGAACAATCCTCCCTGCATTTCCTGTCATGGCATTTCCCTGCTGAAATCCCACCCATGGCTATGATGTAAAATATTTTGAATAAATAGTACTGAAAGATCCATGACCTTGTCTCTGTACCTAGGAGAAACCCCTAAATGTAATTACAGTAGTGCTTCTCCTTGTTTGCTGCTTTCTAGAACGAAGGAAGGTCCAGCTGGAACAAGCCTTCTGGTTTTTGCTCAGCAGAAATAGCGGCCAAAGACCACTAATGTGGTTCCTCACATCCTGGTCCCTTCTCAGTGCTCAGCTTCTCAGTGTGGGCTCTAGGGGCTCAGTGTGTTTCTACTCTTAGATGCCCTGAGCAACAGGTGATGGACTAGGAGGGCTTTGTGTGTTGCTTTGTAACAGAGGAGAACTTTGCAGGCTTTTTTTGGCATTAGGTGTAGAGAAGGTCTGGTTCTGTGCATGAATTCACAATCCAGCCTAGGGCGGCCGCTATTGTGATGTCAGCGGCCGCATCCCGGCGTTGTCAAGGCAAAGTTGCTGTGCCGAGGCCCGGAAGGGCTCAGTGTGCAGAGCACCTCTGTGGCACGCTCACTGCGGGCAGAACCTGCTGATCGACGAGGTCTCTGCCAGCAGGACTCTCAGTATTTTTGCTTTTCCCCACAGGCGTTGTCTGCTGCAGACTTGAGCAGCGCTGCTCAAGCCATGGAGGGAGTGTGTGCTGCAGTTTGCACAGCTTTTTCCGTGGCTTATTCTGGGTACTTTCTCACCCACCTGGCACGTAAGTAGATATTGCAGCATATGGAAACCAAAGTGCCACCAGGAGGCCTTTGGTTGGGTAAAGCCACTGTCAACAGCTCCAGCCAAGAAGGGGGTGTCTCTAGCCAGCGGGGAGTGGGCAGCATTTGTAATGTGGCCTGCAGGGGTTCCGCTTCTCCCGTGGCACAGCCTGTGGCAATGGAGTCTGGAGTCCCCTCAGTTTGCTGGCTCAAGGAAGACAACTTCCAAGATAGGAAGAGTGGGAGAGCTTGTCAGGAGTCCTTGTAAAAGCTGTGCACTGCTCTCCAGGACTGAGGGGAAGTCCCTCAGTTCAAGCCTTCCTATATGCATTCCCTCATCCCAGCATGTGCCTGTGGAACTTGACACTTCCTGCACATTAAAAGAGCCATTTGTTCTGTAAAGAAATTACAGAATCAGCTCGGAAAAGGCCTCTGAGATAGACATTTCAGAGGAGTTCTTGTATGCTCCTGAACCCAGGAGCTGTTCCCGTGCTGTGTCACGATAGAACTGCCACCATGGCTAAGGGGCACTTGGGTGAAGCTTTTCTGGGGAAAAGTTTTCAGTGAGCTCATGGCAATTGCTGCATGCAATCTCCTGAGAAAACTGAAGCACAGGAAAAGGAGGAGCTGTAGCTCCTGCTGGGTGGGGTGGGGCAGAAGCAATGGGACTTTCTCAGTCCCAGGTTTCTATGGGTTGAGTGGCCAAAGAGGACAAAAGGTAGACATCAGGCAGTATTTTGTGCTTTTGACGTGCTTGCTGTGTGACACAGGGGTTGCAGCTGGAGTGATGTAGTGAAAGCAGAATGCTCTGTCTTTGGGTTGACTTTTTGGTGGGCTTGCCCAGCACAGGCAGTTTTCTTTCAGCATCTGGTTGTTTTTCCCTTGTGTGTTGCAGGTCACATCACCCATGCCTGGAGAGAATCCGGTCTTTGGGTGAGTGGGAAAGGAGCCTCTGGCCTTGGGAGCATTTGACAATTGTGGAGCAAGCTGTGAGCTGGGCCTGTTGCAGACCAGTGCCAGCCTGGTTGCATGAATGAAAGTACAGTCCAGACTCTTTGCAGCAAGAGCAGCAGCAGCAGGAGGAGCCTGGGCTGTTTTCTGCAGTTCCTTTTCAGAGCTTTTAAGCTGCTGAAAGTGGAGTTGCTTGGTGTTTTAAGCTATGATGGAATTTCACCTGCACAAGAGAGTGCAGTCCCATCTAACTGTGCCTTTTCACTTGAGTTGGAACAACTTAGAATCCCATTTCCCTACAGATGATTTCTCCTTAGTGCATCTGGGTCTAGAGCTGAATATAAAGAAGGTCATGTGTCCCTCATGCTGCTGTCTGTCTGCAGAGCCCAACACCAACCTCGGAGGCTCCTCTGGCTATGTGTCTTCCTGCAGAAGAGGCCAAAGGGGAGGAAGATGCTCCCCAAACTGCACCTGCTGCCACTGCAGGGCCTGAGCATCCAGCATCAGTAAGTGGCAGCTCTGGGTAGTGCTGTGGCTAGAGCAAAGCATAGCTGCAAGTTTCTGATCAGACAGCACTTCCCATGCCTGGCTGAAGATGCTGAGGGCTGGAATCTTTTCCAGCCCTTCCCCCAGTCAGTTAGGCTTGGAAAAGGGGAGTGGAACTTGGATTGTTCAGACATCTGAACAGTAGGCAGTAGGCACCTTCCTACTGTTCTGAAAGGGGCTGTGAATTTGTCTTAGCAAGAGACAAGAGGTAGCATTAGGATGTCTTTGGATGCTCCTGGGGTACAAGTGAGGCCCGTGGTGGCCAGTGGCTGTGCAGGCTCCCTGTCCCCTGTGAGGAGAGCAGTGCAAATATGCAGTTCAAAAGCTTGCAGGATATGAGGTGGCACTGTCCCCAGGAGGGACCTGGCCCTCCCCACAGAGCAGCTGTCAGTAGCTAAAGGAAGAGCTGAGCTGCAGCAGGGCCTGTAGCTGAATATAGGTAAGGTTGTGAATGACAGGTTCTTTCCTGTCCCTCGTGCTGCTGACTGTCCACAGAGCACAAGGGCAGCGTCAGCACCTGCTCTGGCTGCCTCTGTACCCGAGGAAGAGGCTGAAGAGGAGGAAGGTGCCAATGAACCTGGCCCTGCTGTCAGCCCAGGGCTGGAGCAAACAACACCAGTAAGTGCCCCCTTTGAGTAGCAGTGTCTTTGGTGTCATTTTGTCCGTCATGTAAAAGCAGCCTTGGGATTTTGTGCCTTGAGCTGTTGAAGCAAGCTGCACAAGCTGGGAGGTGAAGAGTCCTGGGTGTGGCCAGCAGCATCTTCCTAGGGGTGTGCATTTGAAATGAGATGGGAGGGGAATCTCTGCCAGGCACATTTGTGACCCAAATTCATTTCTTGTCCCAGAGCTCTACCTCCTCTGTCCTGGCAGCTGCAGGAGCTGCAGCTGAAGGCTGGGAAGAAGGCTCCAGTGCCCAGGCTGGAAGCTCAAGCACGAGCAGCTCGTGCACCTGGAGCACGACTAGCTCCTCTGGCAGCAGAGAGCAGCAGCGAGAGAGCACAGAGGACAAGTGCCTGGCCGTGCTGAGTAGGTCCTTTGTGATCCTTGTGTGCCGGAGCAGTGCCTTGTGTGTGCGTGTGTCGGCATGAGCTGTCCCACCTCCTGCTCCTGCTCAGCTGAGTGCCAGGTCCTGAGGCCTCCACACAGGACCTGTTGTTGTGCCCTGAGGTGGTGAGGGATCAGCGGGGTGTTGCTCCTGCCTCTGAGAGCAGCTCGGCCTGGTTTGGCTTTGCCTGAGCTTCCCTGTAGGCAAAAGGCCAAGCAGAGCTTGCTTCTGGCTGAGCAGGAGGCTGTGACCTCGCGAATGAGTAGGCCTCAAGGAGCTCCTGCGGGGCCCAGCTGCTGTGGGCACGGCCAAGGTCATCTTCAGCACTCAGCCTGTCCTAAAGGCTGAGGGGCCTCATTCCTGAGGCCATCACAGTAGCTTATAACATGAGCTGCTGCTCCTGAAAGGCTGAAGGGCATTGTTTAGGCAAAGTCCTGCTTAAAGCTGGACATCTGGGCTCTGCTGGAAGCACACTATTCTTCCTGTTCTGGAGAGAGCAGCTGATGATAAAAATTGATACCAGAACCCAAGATGCCTTTGATGTTTGCAAGGATGAAAGCTTGTGTTGAATGTCAGGGAGTGTTCATTGCCAAGAACAGGAAGGTTTTGTTTTTCCTGCTGCCCTTAATGTTTCTAGAAAACAATCATTTCTCTTGGTTAGAGTTTTCTGATCCCTGTCTCCTCTGACTGTTTCTCCATGTGCTTAGATTGCAGTTTAGACTTTTAGTTTAGTGCAGGCCATCTGCGCTGCAGGGCTGCTTGTCTTGCTGCTGCTGTTTTTGAGGTGGTGCTGGTGCGGTGGTGTTGTTGTTTCCCGACTGACTGAGTTGAGAGGGCCCAGTGTCCCAGAGAGTGGGGCTGCCTTTGTGATCTGCTGCAGGGTGTGATCTCTTTTGAAGTGAGCATCTTTCCTTGGGCTTTTTACAGAGATGCTGGTGAGCAAGGGAGATCCTGAGGCGAAATACACAGAAGTGGAAACTCTTGGCAAAGGGTGAGTGCAGCCACAGTTCCTTCTTCAAAGGGAGGGGCTGTGCTTTTTGCTGGTGTCACATCTCCCTGGAGTGACAATCTCCAAAGCTGCTCAGACACTGCGTTAAGATGATGCCTGGTGATCTCTCAGTGCTGGCCAGCATTTATAGCTGTGGTCTAAAGGCACAGCAGAGACACCTGGATGCTGGCAATGTCTTTCCTGCAGCAAAGAGCAGCACCTGGCAGATCTCCTGTCCCTCAAGTGTGTTTGCACCTGTTTGCCGCTTTTTGTAGGAGAAATAATTTTTGAGTGTCTCAAAATAATACAAAATACGTGGGAATGAAAGGAGGAGAAACCCCATTGCCTCAAAGGTCAAGTTAGCTATCAGGAAGCAGCTCTCGGTAACATTTCTTTCCTGTATTTTGCTGAAAACGAGATTCAGTGGTCAGGATGACCACCACCTAGTCTAGAAGCCAAAAGCAGAAATGAAACAGCACCTCTCTTTTGTGACTGAGGTGGCAAAAGACAAAGCTTCAGGGGAATGCCCAGTGCCAATGCACTCTAGAGTAGAAGGCATCATTTGCCTGATGGCAGACCCCTCATGGATCCTGTGGGGTTTAGGCCTTTGCTGCAAAGAATCCACCAAGCTGTTCCCCTTGAAAGCCAGCTCTGCTGAATGTAGATGGGATTGATTTGCAACATTTTCTCTGTACCATGTGTCCTGGTTTAGGGCAATTTTGGGAGGAAAGTTCCCGACAGGGCCCCTCCCAAAAGGAAACCCACATGGCCACTGCCCCCAGCCGGTGTGGGAACAATTTCCTTGGAGATAAGTGGAAAGAAGTTGTTTATTTAACAGGCAAAGCACTCCCCAGCACACAAAATGAACAATACTGGATGTCAAAACTCATTTGCTGCTCTGAAGAGATGGCAAGTTCAGAAAGTCTCTCCTGGGGTTTGTCACTGTGTTATCTGTCCCTCCAGTGCTGGGAAAGGCTGCAGAGTAGGCCCTGGTGGACTACAAAGTGTGAGCTCTCGATGTTTTGCCGGGTCCCAGTCTGGAGCAGGTTCGAATGGTTCCAAGAAAGGGGAAAGAAAAACAGTAAAGGGAAAACTCAGACTGCCTTAGCCAGCTAAACTAACTAACTAACTAAAAAGCAAAAGGAGTGTGGTGCTCTACCCCAACTGTGCCCAGACAACAACACTGGAGTTCCGTGTTCCAGCAGACTGCGGGGCAGAGTGCAGTTGATAACAAAACTCTGTGCTCCCTCTTCTCCTGACACCTACTGTCTGATCCAATCTTGGAGGCACAGAATATAACATCCAGCATAAACAGAACATGTGACTGGGGGTGCAAGCATCATAATGTCACCCCAGAACAGAAGCCAAATGTACAAGAAGTCACCAGAACAGTAGAGTCCTTCCAGTGTCAGGTGCACTGAAGAGAAGCAGCTGCCAACGGCTCTGGACCCAGAGCACAGCTGTCTAAGGATCCTGTGTTTTGAGGACTTCTCCATTTGTGTGTGCAGCAAGGGAAGCCTTTGCCTGCTCTGGCTGTGGCTGGACACTATTTTCCTTGCAAGCTGGAAAAGGAATCTGTGTCTAGAGGATTTCCTCCAATGGCTGTTACAGGGCTTCAGGCTTCTCAGAAGGCCTGAGTGGTGGTGCTTGAGTTTGGCAAACAGACTCCAAGGAGAGATGTGAGAAGACCCAACTGGTAAATTCCTGGAAGAATCAGACACATGCACAGATAGAGAAAAGAAAAAGGAGAAAAGACCCAGAGAAGAATCTGTCGTGTTCCACTTACTGTTTGCCCAAGGACTTTTTTCCCGTTGGACTGCAGTGTTTTGCACTTGCAGGGACTAAAGGATATCTTTCTCTGCTGCTGTTTTGTTTCTAGGGGTTTCGGCACCGTGTGCATGGCAGTGGAGTCTGCCACAGGAGAAGAGGTAAGCGTCAAGCAGCGCCGCAGCTTCTGCAGCTCTCGAGTGCCCTCCCCTCTGCTGTGAGCTGTGGCTGAGCTTTGGGTCGCCAGCAGAGCTTTGCTGCAAAGGCAAATGGAGTGCAGAGCAATGTCTGCCTGCCAAATACAGTGGGGACAGACTTTGTCCTTCTCAGCTGCCCCAGGGGATGCAAGGAGGCCAAGCGGTATCGTTCAGAGGAGGCCACGCTGGCTGGGTCTAAGTGCCCAGGTGGTGTCTCAGAGCATGGCACTGCTCTTTGGGGCTGCAGGGTTCCTGAATTCTCATTTCTGGCTGTTAGCCAATACATGGGAATCGTGCTGGTAGTTCTGTAGCCACCTGCAGTGCTGCCCTTGGGATCTGTACTTAGAGAGAGAGAGGTCTGCAAGGAGTCTGTCAAGGGCCTAAGCCCTGCTCAGAGCCTGGTGTACATCCCTAGAGGATCCAGGCTTGGGTTATTTCTTTTTACAGTCAGGCAGTAATTGCAAATATCAGTGGTGTGAAGTAAAGTATTTTAGTGGAATGAAATGCAAATTCATGAAGTGAGGAAGTGCTAGGATTGTCTATTTTGTCCTTAATGATGGTTTCATCATCATGGCATTTTTTCTGTGAAATATGTAGGGTTGTATTTCTTAGGGGGAATAACCCTCAGGATGATTTTAGGATGGCATTGTATCTGTCCTGTCTGTAAGAGTTTGCTTTGTAGTTGTGCAATGGAGAATGCCAGTGGTTGCTGGAGGAATGATCAAGCCCCCTAGAAGTGCCCAAGGTTTCCCAGCACTTTTGCTCCATTTTTACTGGCACAAAATGGCTTCCTGCTTGCAAGAGGTGTGTCAATGACAATGGGAATGATAAAGTAAGGCCCTGGTGGAAGACGGTGGGCACAGTGAGTGTTGTTAGAGGTTTGAGGTGGAGAGCTTAGACCCTGTTTACAAGGCAAAGGGTATCTGTCTCTCTGTCCAGGGAGGTGCCCAAGCAAGCAGTCTGATGTCCAGTCACAGGGCAGTTTGGCCCAGCCCAGCTGGGCTACGGTCATCCCATAATCACTGTCTCCATCTTCGCCTTGTGGACGTGTGCCACACACTTCTTTGGTTCATGGTTTTCCATGTTGTTTTAGGTGGCCATCAAGAAAATTAGTCTCCTGCAAGAGAGCAGCAGTGAGCTGTGCCTGAATGAAATCCAGGTCCTGCGTGGCACTAAGAATGCCAACCTTGTGAACTATGTAGACAGGTGAGTGGTTCTGCTGTCCTGCCATGAAAGGTCATTCACATCCTGCAAGCCAGAGGTTCAACCACTCCTTTGGGCGCTGGCAAAAGAGGATGGAGCTGTTAATTCCTGTTTCTGGGCTGATTTACAGCATCTTGGAAGGAGATTGCATTGGGGCTGCATTAATCTTTCCTGGCATACCTAGTGTGAAGGGCGCTTTCAAAGACAGGACTGGGCCCTGTCTTACTGAGCCAACAGCCTCCAAGTTCCTGTCCTCTCTCCACATTGTTTTGTTGGGTTTGGGGTTTGATTTTTCCCCTGGGTTTGAAGTGCTAACAAAGCACTGTCTATTGTATTTCCCTTGGCCTGTTGCGTTGGTGTGGATACCGAGCTGTCTTTTAGACTGCTCAGAGTTCAAACCCTGTAGAGCATAGTGAATGACTACTCACTTCCTCCTGTGTTCCTCTGAGAGAGACACAGAAAACAAGAATCCACCAGGTCATGTAAGTGCATGCCTTCATCTCCATGCTGTTGTTTCCTCCTTTCAGCTACCTGTTGGACGAGGAACTCTGGCTCGTGATGGAATACATGGACGGAGGTTCTTTACATGATGTCATCAGGGAGACTCACATGGCAGAAGGAGAGATAGCAGCTGTCTCTCGGGAGGTAAGGGATGGCGCTTCTGCTTCCCATGGCTTGGTCGGGATGGTCCTTCCAAATGGGTGATAAGGAGAGGAGAGATTTCATCTTCCAAGCCTTTCTCTTATGTCCTTGGCAGTAGCAAGAGCATCTGAAGTGCCTGCCAGTGTCCCTGCCCTTCTTCTAGCGTGTTTGTGTTTGCCTCTCTAAACACTTCCCTGGTGCCTGTGTGTGCTGCATTCCTTCCCTGTAAGGGCAAAGGTGATGGTGGCGCAAAGTGAAGCAAGGGGCAAAGACAAAGAGATACTCACAGGACTCTCCCAGAGCTCAGCCTCAAAGGAGAGCCTTGCACCCAAAGTGGTGTTTGCAAAAGCATCCACTGCTGTCTGGCTGGAGAGAGCACAGCCACTGCAGCAGGGCTCCTTCAGCCTGTGTTTGCCGGGCACTGGCCAGAGGAACAACTGCCCCTTCTCTCTCAGAAGCAAACACACCCTCACTTAGAAAGGCACTGCTGTCCTCGTGGTGGAGCAGCAGGCTCTTGCCCTTGCCAGCAGCCTGTCCTGCCATGGCTCACCATCCCCCAGGAAGTCAGTGTTTCAGATCTGCCACTTCCCTGCCTGTGGGATGAAATCCACTTAGGCTCGTGTTTCTTTTTCCTCTCTCAGTGCCTGCAAGGCCTGGATTTCCTGCACTCCAATCAAGTGATCCACCGCGATATCAAAAGCCACAACATTCTCCTGGGCTTGGATGGATCTGTCAAGTTGGGTGGGTGTTGCTGGCCAGGCTCAGCCGTGGCGGGCTGCGGTGTGGGGCTGCCTTTGGGTGGCTGCCAGTTCCCTGCAGAGGGGCCTGTGGCAGTGCAGGCTGCCCTGCTGCAAGCACAGAGCACAGCCACAAGGTGCAGAGAGGTGTTGCTGGGAAGAAGGGCCCAGGAGTGGCTTTGGGTTGTGTGTGTCCCTTCCCAAGCAAGGCAGTTTCAGTCTAATAGCTTCAGGGACTAAAAGCCACTGCCTGAAACTGGGGACTTTTGCTAAGTGGCCAATTCCTTATTTCCTCGGCTGCAGGCTGAGGAATGGCTGTATGGCCCCTTTACAGCTGGGTTCCACACTGCCTTCTTGGACGTTGGTACAGTGGGGATTTCTTTTGTTTGCTTTCCTAATTCACGCTGGCTTGATCAGAGTGGTTTTTCCTCCTCAGCTGATTTTGGCCTTGCTGCTCAGCTCACTGCTGAGCAGAGCAAACGGAGATCAGCTGTTGGGACTACTTACTGGATGGCGCCAGAAATTTTCACCAGGAAGCCCTATGGCCCCAAAGTGGACATCTGGTCCTTTGGAATTGTGGGGATCGAGATGGTGGAAGGAGCGCCTCCGTACCTGATGAAAACCTCCCGCACGGTACGCTGCAGCTGCTCTCAGATACTGCTGTCACCCTGACAAAATCTGCTCCCATCCTTCTGCCTGGGAAGCTTGCCAACACCTGAAAATGATAGGTTCCAGGCTGCACAGTCTCTTGTGCTTCTTGGCCAGATCATCCCCTTGCCATTTTTGTGCATGAACAACACCAAAAAATCGTGATGCCTTTTGCTTGGCAGAAGCTTTGCCTCAGGGAGCAGGGAGCAGTGCTGAGCTGCATTTTGTGAAATAATCCTTGGAAATAGTAGAATGAGATGGAAGTCCTTCTTTTAAAATGCCTGAAGAGGTGGTGTCAGTGCTCAGAGAAGCAAAGTGTGCTGTTGCTGATGGAGCTGCTGCTAATTCCAGCAGCCAGTGAAATCAGGGGTCAAGGCAAGAGCCTTTGCATACTGGACTGGCTATGGCTGCCTCTGGCTTTGGGTTGTTTTAGTAGGGCTAGGGAGTAAAGTGCCACTGGAGAGTGGAGCTTGTCCAGTGGGGTCTGTGTGAGCAGTTTGGGGTGCGAAGGAGACAGGTAGAGTGTGGCATTTCCTTCTTCTCTAGGTTCAACAGCTGATAAGCACCGGGGCCCCCCCGAAGCTGCAGAAGCCCAGGCAGCAGTCGGCGTGGCTGCGAGACTTCCTGCACTGCTGCCTGGAGAGGGACGAGGACAGGCGCTGGTCTGCCCAGGAACTTCTGCAGGTAAAAGGCAAAGCGGCTGCACGTCCTGGACGTGGAGACAGCATTGCACAGAATGCCCTCCTTTCTGTATCTTTCTGGTAGCCAGAGAAAGCCTGTTTCAGCCTGTGGGGAAAGTAGAAGTTCATTGCTTCTTTTTCTCTTTGGGCAGCATCCGTTTGTTACATCAGCCAAGCCGACCTCCACCCTGGTGCCTCTGATCATGGCCACACAGCAGTTTATGTCTGGCAGGAGATACTAGCCCTGGAAGAGGCCTTTGTTGTTGTTTGTAGTTTCTAGTTTGTAGCTTATAGCTTGTAGTTTGTAGTTTGTTTAGAGTGAATAAATACTATAATAAATAAAATCTTCTCTGTGTTGGAACTTCTCTTTGTTCTCACCTTGTGAATAGGCTCTAAATTTCTTCTGAATGGTCAGGTGTTTCTCCAATGTGGGAAGACCCATGGATGGGGTTTGTGACATGGTTTGTTTGTGAGCAAAGGTCATCTTCCTTCATCGCCTCCAGGCCACAACCTCTTGTGGAGATACAGGCTTGCAGCTGTGACTAGAGGAGCAGAGCAGGACAGAATGGAGCCGAGCAGTGGTGTCACTGCTGGGGATGCTGCTGTGCCTGTGGTTGTGTTGCAGCTCTTGGGAAAGGTTGGGAGTGTCTGTGTTGCTGTGGGCAGAGGGGGAGGGAGCCAGGCTTCTCCACAGTATCAGGCACAGGTGAGTGTCCAGTGGGAAGGCAAGTTCTGCCACGGGAACTGAAGCCAACATGAGGGAGTGAAAACTTGTTCAGTTTGGATCTGTGTGAGCCACTGTGGACACTGCTAGGGGACTTCCTGGGGCTATGCCCTGGAACAATGTTCCCTAGAACTTTAACCTCTCCCATGGAGTCCTGTTTTTCATTTCAATATACAGTGATTATTGAAAATTATTGAAAATCATTTACTGTGTGATGTTCGGTGGTATCGGACAGTATATTTGATGACATTTAAATTCAAATTTAGTTGCACAATATTTAACAAACTTCCTTTCCCAGTTTTCCTGTTGTACCCCTCACTTCCCTGAACCCACTATCCCTGAGAAGGAGAGGATGGGAGATGGAACCTGCTCAAGAGCACAGGTGAGCCACCAGTCATCTGCCATCTCCCCTCCTTTTCTGTCCTCTTGCCAGGACAGCACTGGCCATGCCAACCTGGAGTCTACCCTAACCCACTTTCTGACAGCCCTCAGCCCTACTCTTGCCTTCCTACTGTATTAGCCATTCCCCATTTTTGTTGGAATTCATGTTTTAGAGATCAAACTTACAATGAGATTTCACAATAAAACAGCCAGAGGACCGACTCTGTTGCCCCCACAGGAGACCTGTTCCTGGCCCTGCCAGAAGCTCCCCCACAGGCCAGTCTGCCGGGGTCGGCTGCCAGTGGTCTCTGCCCCAGCACGGGAAAAGGTGGTTCTGGGCAGGCCACACTCTCGAAGAAGGAGTCTGGACTCTTGCTTTTCGGTCTTCAGTTGAGTTTATTGTTCCTTATCTACAAAGTTTTTCTGTCTGTCCAGCCGAGGTCTGATCAGCAAGACAGCCAAGGGCACTCTCTCCCGCCCATGGGGCGGTTGTCTCTTTTCTAGTGAAAACTACGTATAAGATATTTACCTTTAATTTCCAATACTTTTCGCCCTTGTTGGCAAGTGCACTTTCCCTATGAACCAATCCACACATGCCAACATCATCCTGAACGTGGATGCCAAGGAGAAGAAAGAAGAAGGACAGGACATGCCCAAATTCCTCCATCTTAGTACCCCTGACCCCCATGTACAGAATTTCAAAACCCCCCTGTAGAACATATAAAACCCCCCTGTACAGTGCGTTATAATTCAAGTTTTATCAAGTGCGTATCTTCCCCTCACCATTCAGGCCTGAATTTCTCTCATTTTCTCACATTCAGGTGTCTTTGGCTTCCTGCCAGGGTCTCTGAGCCCCTGCCAGGGCTCTGAGACATCCAGGGCATCCAGAGAGATGCTCTGGGTTCCGACACTAGTCCTCCATCAAAGCTTTTCTTTTGATTTGTGTGTTTGGTGAAGGGCACAGGGGAAGGTGCCACCACAAGTCCTTTTGATTTTCTGTTCTCTTGTTTTGTGGGTGAGTGAGGGGGAATGGAGTGGCAGGGAGCAACCTGGGTCTCAGGCCTTTAGAAGCAAGGGGGAATGGAAATCAAATTCTCTTATTGTTTAGCTGTGCTCTGCAATATGAACCCACCTGTTAATTTAAATTGTCAAGTTTAGTTAAAGTCTATTAAGTGTTGTGTTGTTTTTAGTTAAGACAAAATTATTATTTTTACTATGATTGTTATACATTTAATTATAAATCAAACAAAAAAGGGGGAGTCGTGGGAGCTTGTGCTGGAGGGCAGGGGCCAGGAACTGACCATACAGCCACACATCAGACAAACAACGACCAACACCAAGCCTCAGGAGAAGAGAAGCCACAAGGGATGACACCCAGACAACTTATGGGGAGCTTCTCATGAAGAGCAGAGGACTCTGGATTGGGAGTGGCCATGCAGATCAACAGCCTGCCTGGACCCATCAGGGCAGAGGGAAAACAGGTGATGGCTTTGGGATGGGCACCCAAATCTGCCTACACTATCCCTCAATGCACCATCCAGCACCAGGAGAAGCTTTGCTTCATTTTTTCAGTATTTTATCCAATTACTTTTGATTTTTTCTTCTTGCTACCTTCAACATCTGTACATAGTCCTCTCATTCCTTTGATGTTTCTACCTCTTCCTTTCTTTGCACCTTCCCCTCCCTAATTGTCAGCTGAACTATGGACAGATGGCTTTTTTCACCCACTGGTACCTGATGTGCCAGCAGCAAAATAATTCTCATTATTTTGCCCCTAACTGCCTTCTCATTGGGGCACTGTCACAGCTGGCAAAGCTTTGGTCTTTCATGTGTTTTTTGGGCAGGAGGTGGGTGAGGGCAGACCAAGTGACTTCCTAAGGCCTACAGAGCAATGCCCTGCCAGCCAGACCTGTTCTCTTTCAGGCAAATCTTCTTGGAAAGGACTTCAGAATTCCATCATGGAAATGAAGCACTGTTGACAGAGCACTAGACTCTGAAAGGATTTGAAAGGGGAGAGGAAGCTCAGCTTGCACATGAGCCACAAGAAGCTTTCTCCCCACCAGAATTTTGGCATCACAATAGCAGTGCTCCATGCTGGCCATCTCTCCCCAGGATATCCCCCACGTGCACGCCCCTCCTGCTGGCAATGGGCTCACTTTGGCTGTCTTGTGGGGCAGAGAAGGGAACAGGCACCCAGAGAGGGAGCATTTCACTGTGTTTCAGAAAATGACAGCAGAGCAGCCTTCCTCAGCAAAGTCATCTGAAATGACTTAAGAGTCCTAATAGTCTGGAATGCCTCAAGGGTAGGGGTCAAAGATACAACAAAACTGTGCCCCGGCTGGCACAGGGGCTGTCCTTGGGCAAGGCAGCTGTGCCGGCAGGGCCCGGGCGCTGTGCCGGCTCTGCCGGGCTGCCGGGGCTGCGGGACGGTCCCGCCGCGGCTGCGCTCACCACAGCCCGGCCCGCTCGGCTGCAGCTGGCCCAGCCGTGCGCCGTGGCTGGCGCTGCTCCTTGCCTGGCCCAGAGCCCTGTCCCGGTCAAGCGCAGCTGGAGGGAGCCTCCTGTCCCTGTAGAGCAGAGGAGAAAGCACCGGGCAGTTGGGTTTCTGGCAGTTGCCTTCTGCCAAGGAGCAGCAGTGGGACAGTTTTCCCAGACAGTTGAACGAATAGGGCAGAGCTAATTAGACAAGGAATTGTTAGTTGAATAGCCCCAGAACATGTGGGGATTTTTTTCTTTCTCACCCTGTTTGGGAGGATGGGAGCTTTTGTCTTTCCTGATAGAAGTACAGTTGCTGCCAAAGGAAACACACCCAAAGACCAATAGTGACCCGGCCTTCTCTTTGCTTCCTTTCTTCTTCCCTCACTGCTACACAGTGCTCTCATACCAGGACCTCACTGCTGCCTCACCTGAGGGTTTACAGCTGCCTCCAGGCCCTTCCAGGCTAAGCGCAGGTGCTCAGGAGTCTGACTTTTTCCTGACATCTCCCAAGAAAGTCTTTGCCTCATCTGGACTTCTTGGGGTTTCATCAGAGGAACCAGGCACCAGCAAATTTCATCTCAAGCGTGAGCTCATCATTCCGCTGGTTCCCATAGACCGCAGATGCCGCCCTGAGCTCATGGTTTCTCTGCGTCCCATAGACCATCACAGCCCTTCCATGGCCTCTCCAGAGGGAAGCAGCTGCACATCTTCAGAGCAGTATTTGCCAGCCTGCAGTTCATCAGGTAGGGAAAGAGTTTCTACCCTTGCTTTCCAAGCAGGTCCTGGTTAGTGACCCTTTAAAGAGTTTTCCTGCAGTGCTCTATCATGGGTAGATCTCAAGCGAGAATCGGGTAGAAAGTGTCAAGTCGCCTAGGAAGAGGGATCTTGAAAACAGAAGGATTTTCTGCCAGCTTTTCCTGTCCTTGCTGCAGATTTGGAGGGTGTTCTGGGCATTTTCCAGACAGCCCTTCTGTAGGGGTACAAGGGCAAGGCAAAAGATATTGCCTAACAAGTCATCAGTGTTAGGTGCACTCCCCTCTTTCTTTGAATGAAGCCAGACTAGGATGGTGAGAGGATATTGCAGAGCTTTAAGACTGTCTGCCCTGAAAATCAAGCCAAACCACTGAAATGAGCTCTGCCTGCCCCAGAAGAGTTGGAGCTGCAGAATACAGCCTCACCCACAAGGCTGGTTTTAGAAAAAACTCACAGTTTAATTTCAGCATGTGTGTCTGAAGATCTGGGCTCTTCCTGGGTGAATCCACTTTCTGTGGTCTTTTGTGATGAGAAACCAAATGTAGCCAAATCCCAAAGCTGCTGGGAAGATGCAAAAGGCTGTGATTATAAAATGTGTGTGTGTGTCTATATCCCTTTTACAATCCATGCTTTAATCTGTGTACATGTGAATTAGGATAAATATTTTTTAAGAGGAGAACTCACTCCCCCAATCCCCTGGCAAGTCTGAATACATTTCTGGAACTGAGGTTGCTCTGTGCTTCCTGTGATGTTTGATCCAAGGCAGCACTAGAGCTCTGTGTCCCAAAGCCACATTGTGGAGCCTGACCAATGTGTTTGGATTCTTGCAGCCACCCCAGGCACTTCAGGCCCCAGCGCTCCAGCTGGCAGTGCTGGTTTTGCACCATGGACAGCCCCCAGCTGGCTGTGGAATACTCCTGGGGAAGAGGAATTGCCACCACCAGATCTGGACATGGTGCTTGAGACGCTGGAGGAGATGTTTTCTCCCTCTGCTCAGGTAACTGCATTGGACAGGGAAGAAAAGGGCTGGGAGCTGAGAGCTTGTGAATGTTGTTGCATGGCTGAGAAGCAAAGGCTTCTTGAGTTCAGCTCAGTGAATGGACAGGAAAAGATTTGCTTGGTGAAACAAGACTTCCTAAAGAAGAGGGAATGAAAAAGTCTCCCCCTGAATAAGGATGAAGAGGTGTGAGCCTGTGTTGGCCAGGTTTGGGTGCCTGTTTTCCTGGGAAGAATCCCTCGTGCAGGGGTGTTTGTGGTGAGGAAGTGGAAGCTTTGTAGGTTCTAAGAGGCTTTGTTTGGTGGGAAAGAAGAGAAGAGTGTTTGGAGAATTGCCAAGTGTCCCGTGCAGGGAGGGACATGCCAGAGGTGCCTGTTCCAGCAGCAGATGTGGGCTGTGCCTCTTGTGGGTGGGAAGGCCAAGGCAAAGCAGGGCTGGGCTGCAGCTGCTGCTGCTGTGTGAGCCCTGCCGGGCATGTGGGCGCTCCCAGAGCCGTGTGTGGGGCTGGGCTGGAGCTGCAGCTTTCTTGTCCTCTGGGTAACCTGGTGCCTGCAGCCCAGTCTCCATCTGGGAAATCCTCAGCTGGGCAAACTGGCCAGTCTTGCTGTCCATGTTGCAGAGCTCAGTCACCTTGCTCTTGGGCAGCTCTGTGGGAAGAGATGTGTGTTCCCACGCAGTCCCTGCCAAGCTGCAGCCTGGATGAGACTGCTTTGCTCAGGGTTGTGGAGGAGGAGCAAATCTCTGTGCCAGGACTCCTTCCTTAGCAGCCATTCCATGTGTTCAGTGTCACCCCCACGTTCAACACTGTCAGCTTTGACAGCTTTTGGACTGTGTTTGAGAAGTGAAATTGTTTTGACTCTTGAAGGGCTTTGGGGCCCAGAGTTCTTGTTAGGAACAAGGGATTAAGAGTGTGAGCCATGGAGTTGTTGGACCAGGTGTTTGGTGTAACTGGTGAGAAGGGTTTCTTCCTTTCTGTTTCTCTTTCAAGGGGAATATTAATGTTGCCCCTGAGTCTTCAGGAGGGCAGCCTGTGGACAGAGCTGAAGCAGAAGGAGCTTTGCCTGGCACCAGGAGGTGCGGGAACAATTCCCAGGAGCCCGAAGAGCTTGGTAAGGACAGAGTCCCCCTTGGTTTAGAGAGGTGTGAGATGGCTGCTCCGAGCCTGCCTCTGGCAGCAAGGGAGATGAGCAGAGTTGAGCTCCTGTCTGCAGGGCTGGTGCTTCCTGGTGCCTTTAGTTCAAATCCTGCACTGGCACAATCTCCCCGAGCCCTGCCCTCCACGCTTCTCCAGAGGCTCTGACACTGAGTCCTCTGCTGTGGCAAGGGAGGAGGGAATAAAGCTGACCTTGTGGAGTTGTGTCACCAACTCGGGTGTCCCAGTTTTGTGCTGAAGTCCGTGGATAAATTTGCTGTAGGGTGTCAGTGCTCTGGAGGCAACACTGAGTGACTCTTGAAGGGAGAGAAAAAAACCACAAGAAAAGGTCAGTGTAGAAGTCTGAGCTGTTTGTCTCCAAGCATTAAATCAATGTTGTACCAGTCTGCTGGTAGGTGTAGTGAGATACATTAAAAATACAAGCAGCAGAAGCTCTGAGGCCAAGCAAATCATCAGTCACAAATCCAGTAGCTCAAGGAAAACCTGAAATTACCCCAAATTAGTGAGAACTAAAGGAGAGATAGAGCACTTTGGATCTGCATGCTTGAGCAAAGCTGCTGCAGCCTGCAGGCCTGCTAGGAAGTTCTTTCCCTCCCAGCTGTTCATCCCAGAGCTGGTGGTTGTTTTGGAGGAGCTGTTGCTCACTGCAGAGGGCAGGTTGCAGACGGCAGGGAACGGTGCTGATTCATAGCTCAGCTTCCAGCAGCCCTGAGCTTCAGCCATTTCAGTGGGGACTGAGGTCTCTCTGTCAGCACAGAGAAAGAACAAGGCTGGGCTTCTTCGTGGCAGCTGGGGCTGCCTGTGTTTCCAGCTCTCATGGGTGCCCTTTGCACTGCAAGGGTTTTGACTTAATTGGGATTCTTCAAAATTTCAGAAATTTTGAACGCTTGGATGGATTCTGACTCTTTAAAGAGCAGGCTTCAAATTGCCAAGTGAGACTCTGCCTTTCGGGCCATCTTTTACAGTCTTTGACACAAGGACAGTGACTTCCAAGAGGAAAGATGCACAGAGGCCAATATTGACCCAGTGTTCCCTTTGCTTCTCAGATTTCCACCTAATCTACCTTGCCAGGAGGGCTGCCCTGCGTGAGAAAAAGGATCGGAGGGAGAGCCTGTGACCATCGGGCAGGTGGAATCCCTCCATTTATACATAGATTTATGGATTTCCATAGTTCTATTTATATATCCATGTAGTTACATTTATTGATTTATACAATCCTATTTATATATCCACATAGTTATATTTGTAGGTTTATAGAGGACATATATATATATATATATATACATCTATACAGTTAAATCTATATATAGTTTTTGATGTGATAGAATTATATTTATGTGCATGCAGTTACATTTATAGATTTTAAAATTTACATTTATATACATATAGAGTAATAATATATTTTTAATATTTTTATACTTATAAATCTGCATCGATATGTAGTTAGAGTTATATGGATTTTTAGATGGATAGATTGATGTTAGTGTAGGTCTAGGCAGTATTTTTACCTCTTTCCCCCTCGGCTGCCTTTTTCACCTCTGGCTTTTCCCCCTGTGCCCCCTGTGTCCCCTCTCCCTGGGCTGGGTCCGAGCTGGCGGCCGGGCCGGGCGCAGCAGCAGTTCCTGCCCCGGATGTCCCTGGAGCGCTGGGAGCTGCCGGTGGCCCCAGGCACTGTCCCCTGAGGAGCTGCTGAAGGACGGTGAGACTGAGGGGGCTGAGGGGGCTGAGGGGGTGGTGGCGCTGAAGGGACAGTGACCCTGAGCTGCTGCTGGGGCTGAGGGCTGTGGGGCAGCCCAGGGCCATGGTGGCACTGAGGTGACAGGCAAGTGGCACAGGCTGAGGGGGTGGCGGGTCTAAGGGGACGGGATGGGTCAGAAGGGACTGAGGGGGGTGAGAGGACTGTGAGGGGCTGGAGAAGCTGAAGGGGGCTGGGGGTTTGGCGAGAGCATGGTGGGGCTGAGGGGATGGAGGGGCCAGCAGGGAGCACAGAGGGCTCCGGGACTGCAGCTCTGCCAGGCCTTGGAACCAATTCCAGAACCTCCACTTTTGCCACAGCTGCAATGAAGACCACGAGGACCGCCGGAGACTGCCGGGAGCCAGCAGGGAGAAGCCGAGGGCCAGCAGCAGGAGCAGGGAGCGAGGCCCTGCTGCTGCCAGCCTGGAGAGGGCTTGGGTGAGGCCCCAGGGCCGGGGAGGCAGGGTGGGGCTGAGGCTGGCGTGGGCTGTGGCCGTGGGCCCTGCCCGTGCTGGGGCTGCTCAGCGCAGCTGCCCCGGCTGGCACAGGGGCTGTCCTTGGGCAAGGCAGCTGTGCCGGCAGGGCCCGGGATCTGTGCCGGCTCTGCCGGGCTGCCGGGGCTGCAGGACGGTCCCGCCGCGGCTGTGCTCACCACAGCCCGGCCCGCTCGGCTGCTTTCTCTTTCTGACCCTCCTGGGGAGGCTCTGACATTTCCTCTTCCCTGATGGAAGTGCAGCTGCTGCCAAGGGAAACGTGCCCCTACTGACTGAGTGTTCCCTTTGCTTCCCAGATGTCCCATCTGCTGTCCCTGTGCAGGAGAGCTGCTCTGCCCGGGAGGAAGAGGCCGCAGGAGAGGCTTTGAAGATGGGGCAGCTGGGGTCCCTTTTCTTTCTGTTATATATCTGTTCATATATGTCGTGTATATTATGTAATATTTAATTTCTGTTTACATATGTAGATTGTTATATAGGTATTTATATATATAACAATATATATTTTTTATATATATAAATATTTCTGTGTGTGTGTGTTTAGTACTATTTAAACATGTATGGAGTCATATAGTTGTACAGTTGTATCGATAAGGTTCTAGGTACAAGGTTCCTTGGGGAGGGAATGCAGCGGCGACAGCTAGCCTCTAAGACTCTGACTCCCGGGCACGCTCCGGCCGCGCCGCCGGCAGCACTGAGGGGGGAAGGGCACTCTCCCCCTGGGAGACTTCCTAGGGAGAGCGCTTAAGGCTGAATGCCTTCAGAAGGGCGAGAACCCCCAGAGCCGTTGGAAGAGGAGCTGGGCTGCGACCCACAGGAGAAAGACCGGACCGCGCCGACAGGGAAAACGGGAGGGTTTATTGAAAGCGCGTCGGGCGCGGACAAAAATGCTTGCCCGGCAGGGCCTTATAAACAGAATACAATGACCAATCTAAATTTTTGAGAGGAGGGAATAACGCGTAACAAACATCTCGGATCTCCAGTGGGAATAAACTGAGGGTTGAACCCTGACCTCTGGTCCAATCACTCAGTGTCCAAGACAGAAGGTTCTGGATGGAAGGGTATGGACACTGAATAACAGACAGGCAGCCAGGGAGGGATTAGGAGAGATAACTCGTAACTGACGGGACAATCAAGGAGAGGGAGAGAGAGAGAGCCCGGGCAAAACCATAAACAGGAATGGGGGGTACAGGAATAAACCAACTTAAAACTAATGCACCCCTACAAGGGAATGCATATTTTTGTATTTCTATATGGGCTGTACACTTGTAGTAATATGTAATAAATTAGGTTGTTAAAGTCCTAATTGATCTTTGTATCTAGTGAGTTGTAGAGGCTGGCAATAAATTAGGTTTTGTTAACTGAAGTTGGTATTTTTATATTTTTACATAGACTGGTTGTAGTAATCTAATAAATTCTTGTTCTTAATCCAAATGGAGATTTGTGTAGTTCTGTATTGTCAGCACGGGTGCAGCAATTTGAAATAAATGATGTTTTTCAATGGAAATTGATTCTCGTGAGTTGTAGCCGCAGCTCTCTTCACAGAGAGCAGCAGCTACATCGTGTGTTTGTCCATCAGCAGCGTGGCAATCTGCAAGAAATGCCATTTGTCAGCTGCGATGGGGGTTTTGTGATTTGTGCTACCCCAAGCCATGAGCAGATGGAAATGCTGCAGGATTTGGGCCATGGAAATCTCCGGCCATGGCCAGCACATGCCCCACCTGCACTCAGGCTGGGCACGGGAAGCGCAGATTGGGGATGGCAGCAGAGCCACACGTTGGCTCAGCACTGGCTGCCAAGGCCTGCTGAGAAAACTCCGGGACTCCACTGGGAGCAGAGCTCCTGCTCTGTGGATATGCAGATAATTCAGTCCATGTTTGGTTCTTTACAGACATACACACACAGAGAGCTGTAGGCAGCGCTCAGTAACCCGTGACATACTCGATTGTGGGAACTGAAATGGATATATTTCTCTGTTTAGAGATAGGGGCAGCAGAGTGGTGCCATTCTGCAGCCATCTTGTATCAGGCAGTGGTCGCTCTGTCTAATCAGTGCAGTTGCAGCAGTCTGTAATGAATTTCCCTTTTCAACTGACATTGGCTTTGGGGCACTTCTCGTTTCCGTGATGAGCGACCACATCAATGTTTGTCCCTATTTCTTCACTGATCCTGAAGCTTTGACGAGTGTGTGACAGGCCGTGGCACCCAATTCCTCACAGGTGTGTCCAGCTGTGGGTAAGAGACCTGTCTTGTCTGTGAAACATCCGTCTGAGGGTATTTGTCTGAGAGTTGTGGTCCATCTCCAGAACCCCCTCAGGCAGCACCCTGGCTAGGGAGGGGAAAAATGTAAGGGGATTTATGGCATTTCTTCTCTCTTATCATGTATTTGCATGAAGCTGTAGCCTAAACTTAGTAAAGCAAAGGATAGACTTTGTTTGGTCATGCCGTGTGGAGCAAATGGTGTAGGAACAGCCACAAGCCAAACTGCAGGAGCAGCTTCTTTTTGGTCCTAACAGGACATTGTGTACAAGAAAGCACCACAATCTTATTGATTCGATGTTGGGAAGGATGAAAATTTGACAAGAAAGTCTCACAGATACGTATGCTTAGCAGAAAGATTTTTGAATGTAGAAGCTGAGGAAGGAATAGAGATGGAAGCAAGTTTTGATATAGAAGAAAAGAATTGCTGAGCCAGTCTTACTGGATAACCAAGGAGGCAAAGGATATGTTAGTTAGAAGGGGTTTTTATGACTTAGAACAAAGGATAAGCCCACCTCAAACAAGAAGATGTTTTTACTAAGCAGAAAGATAGCACAGGCAGACAAGTCAGCAAATGTTGCAAGTAGAAAAAAGGTGTCGGAATTTTCCACTGCAAGAAAACTGAAAAACAACTTCTGGCTTAAACTGTAAACACATTTAGTGATTGGAGAATACTAACATGAATATGGTAATTGTAGTAGTTATGATAGGCTATAGATAAAAGTTAAGGTATAGATTGGTTCTACTGTATTAAGATGCTCAGCAAAGAAAAGTATATAATGCATTTGTAACCTAAAGGAAGGGTCTCCAGGCCTGCCTGCAGATGCAGCTGACAGCTCTAGGCACAGGCTCTGTCGCCCACGACCCTGGACTGCTCTAACGTCTTGCATGTGATAAACTGCGTTTTGGAAGAGCCGCCTGGAGTCCCGCATCTCTCATTTAGGCTCTTACAATTCACCTCTTAGGTAAAACCACAGTGATTCACCGTGTCAAACTAGCTGGGGATGGAAATAACAAACATCCCTGGGCTGGGGCAGAAGCCTGGGAGTCACACGCTTGGAAAAAGAGAGCTGGCAAAGCCAGCCCAAGGCGCAGGCATGCATTTGGCTCCAGGCAAGAGGGATCTTGTACTGCACAGCTCGGAGGGACTCCAGGCAGAGGAGCCGGCCGGCGGCAGGGAGCAGCTCCCGCTGTCACTGCCAGGGAAGGACTCGCAGGACGCAGGAGGAGCGGGCACATCGCGGATGGACAGCGGAGCCCCTCCTGAGCCCCGAGGTGACCCCTCCTGCTGCTGCAGTCACAGCACAGCCACCTGCCCTGCAGGCTCTCTTTGCCTTCCTAAGCCTCAAGCTGTGTCGGTGTTTTTCCTTTTCATGAACGGGCCGGGGCTGCTCGGGTACAAGACTTGAGCCTTATTGGCGGGATCAGCCTCATTACATGGTTGAGACAATAGGCAGAGGGCAAAGCTCACGTACAGCCAGCAGCAGCCAAAGATTTCTTTCTTACAGAGCATCTTAAAAACTTTTTAGCCAATAGCATGTTGCTAAAGCTTTCAGACAGTTGTTTTAACCGATTACTAAAAGTACACGTACACCTGCTTCACACAGTGCTTGCGTGTCTTCTTTTTATTAACAATACACAATGTTCCATTAGTAAGCTTAAAACTTTCTAGTATTTTGCTAAGCATATTTTCCTGCCATCTAAAAGTCTATCTTAGCCAAGCCTAAGACTCAAGCTCTTGTTTAATATCCTCACTTGCTCTACTATTGTAACATTTGCTACTTTCAGACTTTGCAGCTGCAGATAGCTCTAAGTGTCTTGGCTCTTTCTGTTTCCAAGGCCTGCTTTCCCAGCTTTCTAGAGATCTTCTTAGCTTTACTAATTCCTCCACAACCCACTGCAGGAAGCAAATCTGATTACAAATGATAGCAATTATACCAGATCAAAACTTGTTGGCCCACTGCTAATACTGGATGTTTAATTTTTTAGACTGCATTAAGTACCATCTGTGTTTCCAAAGGTGGTGCTCCAAATTTAGAACCGTGCATTCTCTCCTTCAGCTGATGCACACACACACACACACACACACACACACACATATATATTTATACACACATATATGTTTGTAATTTTCTATGTTTGTAACATCTGTGTGAAGAAAGGGTAAACTTAAGAAAGTGTACTTTTTTCACAGCAGCACAGTTCCATAGAAATTTATTTGAATTTTTTTTCTGAGGTACCCATATTATAAAGACACTTTGCTAAAACTAGTAAGGATGAGAGTTGCAGGGCTGGTTTAAAATCAAATCCAAATTTGATTTCATTCTGTGCAATATTTCCATTAAATCTGAATAATGCCCAAGACTAAAATACTAGAGTTCTATTTTTTTTTCCCATAGGAAACAAGGCATAGGTATACTTTTGATTTTTCATTTAAATAGAGGAATCCACTGGACTAACGGATACCTTGGAACTTCTTTATCATTTACAACTACCCATGGCTTTCAGGAACAGAAAGATTAAAGGAAGGGAGGAGAGCAAATATTTTAAAGCTATGACCTGAGAGTTATTGTACATCCATCTGGAGTTACTTTACATCACTTGGTTAAATACACCATTACCTAAAAATCATGTATATATGTATTTGGTAAGAAGTATCAACTGAATAAACGCTATACATAAACAAGTTCTCATCTAATTATTTTTTGCTAGCCTCATGTTCTCTTCTTATTTAGTAAAATCAGGAAGAGAAACACTGCTGTTCTTTGAAAAATTAATCTGTTAAAATATTGACAACCCTGATGTTTGATGTAGGAGTCTACAAGCAATAATTTTAATTGTCACCAAAGAAGAACAAAAGGGACACATCATCTGTGGTAAACACCAGACATTGTTGCCAGTAGGGTTGAACAAACTATCTGTATGATGTTGTACAGCAGTTAACGTGAAGATCTCATCAATGATGGAGATAAGAGACACTGACCCTTGAGGATTCAAAGAAGCATTTGATAACAATAAGAAGAGCTTATCTTGCCCATCTTAGTTATACTTAAAATGTATTTTATAGGAATTTGATTTATACTGATTGAAAACTCATCACTTCTTGTATGTTGCTGAATAATTAATGCTGATTATTTTAGTCTCAGCCCACAGACTTCAAAGATAAACACATTGCTCCAGCTTGCAGTATGGAACCAGTATCACTTGATTTTGTCACTGAAGTATCAGGAAGTGTTGTAAATGACACAGACTGCCATGGCGAGGTATTCCCAGGATCCGGTCAGCACTGCAAGTAAACCTAGGTCTGATTTGCAGTCTGGCAGCAAATTTGCTGAGAGCAAACCAAATCTCTGAAATTGCCATGGCTATAAAGGAGAAAATGTGCCAGTAGAAAAAAGCTGGATAACAGATTCGGTAAGAAATCATAAAATGACAATTAAGCAACACTATTGCAGAATTGTAAACACAAGTGGCCAGTATCATCATATCCTGTTTAGAAAGGCAGCAAAAGTCATAGTTAATCATTGCATAGTTAATTATTCTCCTCATTCATCTGGGGGTTGCTGAGGCAGCAGCAGCAATGCTGTTCCATATCAAAGATTTATTATTGTTCAGACCACATTCTAAAATCTCTTGATTATCCACGTGCAGCACGACTTATTCTTTCAGCTAATATTTGTGCTCTTGGTAATAGGATAGTGCAGCCATGGATCGGAAGAGGCATTTTAGATCACTGATTTTATGGTTTCCATCTAGGAAAAGTAATACTAAAAAAGCTTTAACATTCTTCACATTTCATTCTTTCAAGCCATCTAAACCAAGAATCACTTTTGCCTAAGTTTTTGTCTTTGCTCTTCTGGGTAGCCCCAAGATTTGCACATGAAGGCTTGCCAAGCCTCTGATAACCAGGTATCTAGAATTTACTCTTGTGGTCTCAGCACAGCCATCTAATACTGTTTTAAATGCAACATGTCCATAAAGAGCCTACAGATACCACCCAAGACCTGCAGAGCACACATGTCCTTTTGGACAGACAAATAAAAAATGGCATCTCCCCTTAAAATTGCTCTCTAACACTCTTAGGCAGCTCCATAAAATTTCTGCAGTGGGACTGCATGTTCTTTGCGGTCCTTATTTCCTCCACTAAAAAGGAGGTGTATTATTGTTGGTATTTAATAATTTTGGGCTGTACTTTAGTTTCCATGTGCCTGTTCCTCCATAGGAGCCGGGTGTCCAAACTGCCTGTAGAGCTGGTGGAGATCTCATCCTCGGTTCAGGTGCCTTCAAGTGGGCATCTTGTTCAATTTAATCTACCCTGTGGAATATGTTGTGCCTCATTTGCTGCTCCAGAAGGAAAAAGGTCTCCCACACACACACACACCCATGCACACCTCTACAGACATGGGGTTCAGGGCAGGGGTCTCACGTACAGGAGATGAGCTGCTGAGGCTCAAGGTACACTCATCTTCTTTAAACAGATAAATATTGATTAGATATAGATATAGATATAGATATAGATATAGATATAGATATAGACGATATAGATATAGATATAGATATAGATATAGATATAGATATAGATATAGATATAGATATAGATGTAGATAGATAGATATAGATATAGATAGATAGATAGATATAAATATAGATATATCGAAATAGATAGATAGATAGATAGATAGATAGATAGATAGATAGATAGATGACATAGATATATAAAGATATAGATAGATATATGAAAATTCAGCTCAGCTCAGAGGCATGAGGGGCTGCAGGAGATGTTGGCAGCTGCAGATCTGCTCAGCTGGCACTTCTGCTCTTGACTCCCAGGATAAACCCAAGAGGCTTTTTTGAGGAGGTCTCCATTGGTGGGAACACAGATTCATGAATGGCACTGACTTTGGGAGTCTGACTTCTGAAACAAATGAATCCCTTTCCTGAATCACTGTGATATTTGGCAGGTATGAATGGTTATAGTGACACTCACTTAAGGAGAGGGTCACACATGGATGTGATGTAGCAATAAAAACAAAACAACCACACAAGTGGAATGCACTTTCTGACTCTTTCCTGTGAACTGTCAGCACTTTTGTCCCTACTCATGTGACTGCTAGAAGAATAGAAAGGAGAACAGCAAATTCAATCTGAAGAGTGGTGTGAAATACCAAAATAAGATTTCCAGAGAGCAGAGGAATGATTGTGATTTATAAGCATGTATCTCATTTTTACTGGAGGAAACAGAGACTGATTACAAAGGATATCCAGATCACTTTAATGTTCTCTCTGTCATCTTTTCACAAAGCATGCAATTTCCAACCCACTGCAATCAGTGAGAATCCTTTCACGGACCTGAACAGGACAAATGTTTTTATCATAATAGAAGGCACTTATGCATGGATTTTTATTAAAGATGTGATAGCCAGACTTGTCTTTCTTACATTTGTTCTGGTTTTCCTACCATTCCTTTTGGTCAGCAACTTACTAGCAGACTTCAGAGATTGCTTGACATAGTTTGACACTATTTGATTCTGCCTGTATTTAACAGCACTCTGCGGACAATATTAACTGTACTTCGTGCTTTTCCCTACTTTATTTGTACAGCCTTATTTAAAAATAAATGTGAAAAAAAATACATGAAAATTTGTACAACTTGGAATAAAAGTTACAGAGTCGTAGCCATTCAGTGTATCAAAAGGGTTAATGTTTGCAGTATGGGTTTCTGTGTTTTTATTCTCAACTCTACACTAAGTTTCCTTTTGATCCCTAGATTGCTTCCTTGTCTTCTCTGAAGTGCAACCTTCTCAGGCAGGTCTAGGGAATTCCTCAATGTAAACACTCTTTTTCTCTTTAGAAAACGGACATTTTTCCTTACCTGCAAATCACAGATCAAGTCAGGAGAGGATGTTTTTCCAGTATCCTCTAACTGCTTTATTAAACACCGCTCAGAGTATTTAAGGATTGCCATCTAACACGTGAAATGCAAGTTGGTCCGTCCAGGCTTTACTCATTATGCAGCTCTTGAGGCTTAGAGGGATTATCCACCAGTTCCTGAGGAAAGCAGCTCTTGACCACGCCAATTTCCAGACCAAACAGCACCGTGGAAAATTATGTTCTCCCGTGTGTTTGGTATGTCTGCTTCCCCTGGAAGACACAAAATAAAAACGGATCTTTCAAGAGTTAAGTTTTAATAGAAGTGAAGAGCTGTTCATGTTGGTTATTGCTAATTTTGTCCATCCGTTCAGGATGGTAAGAGGAAGGACTTGGAGCTACTGAGAGCATTCAGCTGTTTATTGCAATTTGCAGAATGAGCCGTCAGATGGGAGAGCAAATGTTTACGTACGCAGACAGGTACAACAAGCCGTTGCTGCATTTTGTAACTTCATAACTCAGCTTACAACTATTTTCTGTTATATATATTTTTAGGCTGTGTTTAGTGGAACCTGCAAAAAACCCACGGATTATTAAATGTGGTAATATTACTTGTAAAGTGTTTCCCTATAGAGAAAAGACTTTTGTACTAGACTGGGAGAGGTTTGTCTCCCAAAAATTATAATGCAAGAATTCAATTGAGATATAGGCAGGTTGTCGTAACACAATTGTTTTGACTTCGTACTCTAATTTCTTATTTTTGTAATCCTCGAAAAATATTGATTGATCGATCAATCTATTGACTGGTTGCAGAAACCTTTGAAATGCTTACCAGGCTGGCTGAGAATTCACAAGCACACCGCTCTGCAATGTGTGCACAACCACGGCGGCTGAGGCTGCTGTGAATGTGCAGGAGTTTTTCCTAGGTGTTGGGCTCCTCCTGTTCGGCACAGCCCTGAGCACAGAGGAATTTGGGAAGGGATGTTGTGATGCCTGTTTGCAGCAGTCTCCAGCCCGGATTAACCCTGCTCTGACGGACAGGTCCCTGCAACGTGCTGGTGCCCGCAGGCGGCAGGAGAGACCCGGGCCCCTTTGGCATCGTTCCCAAAAAGGCCGCAGGACAACGGGAAGGTCGCTGTGCCCCGGGCGGCCTTTGCCGCGGGCTCTGAATTTGGGCATTGCAGGATCTCTCCAGCAGGTCCCCCGCCCTTCTCCGCAGCCGGCACGGAGCTTTGCTGAGAAGGCGGCGCTGCCCGGGGCTGAGCCGAGCCCTGCCCGGCCGCTGCCCCTGCAGCCCCGAGGCCGCCCGGCTGCCGCAGCAGGAGCCGCTCCCCGCGGGCCGGGCCTGCTCCGGCCCTGCAGCAGCTCTCAGGAGCGCCGAGCGCAGCACACGGCATCGAGCCCGAGCTGCTGAGCTTCCATCCCTGCTCCTGACGCTCCGGGCCAGGCTGGGATCCGCGGGCCGGAATGAGCGCAGCAGCTGGGACGCCGCTTTTATCCGCGCTTGGGGCAAACGGGACCGTAGGAAAAGTGTCACTGGCAGCTGTCATTTGTTTGGCCGCTTGGACCGTGAGGAACGCATTTGTTTCTAAGCGCAACCTCATTTGGCTGCGCCATTTCTGGGAGATACAAAAAGTATTTTACATGAACCTAAGAAAATAGTTTGGGTGTTATCTGATGTGGACATGATGCTACATTTACACAGTCCTTATTTTACATACCAGTGGCCTGCCTCAAAGAACCTATGACTTTGCAGATATTGTTTCCATAATTTTGTATCTTTCAGAGGAAGCAGCACAGTTCATCTGAACTAAGTCCTTCCTTACACTTAAGAGAAAAAACAGGTTGTGTGAGAGCTCTGCTAGCTGGGAATGTGTGAAGGGAAGCATTTAAGACACTGCTATGGAAAGTGCAGGCTCTTTAAGCACACGTTAGGGAAAAGAGCTAGTATATATGCTCATTTATGAAGATAAGTACCAAAATCTGAATTTTTCCTGTATTATACTCAGCCCCCAATATGTTTTGTAATTGTACTTTTCTCTGTATCCTTTCATGCAGGCGTCACTGGCAGTGACATGTTCTGTGCTCAGTGCTGCTTTGGCTGGTTGGTTCGGGGAGATGCCTTTAGTTTTATAGCACACAGGGGTCTAAGGAGGGTGTGCGGGTGTCCCTGTGCTCTGGCACCAGCTGAAGTGCAGGAGCACTTCCAGGGCTGCCTCCAGGTGTGATGAGCTGGAGTTAAAGCTGTGCCTTCTGCTGAGCAGCTGATACGACCTCTGACCATGAACAGCTGGGCCTGATATAATAAATAGAGGTCTCTTCCTTTCTTACTAAGACCCAGAGTCTGATAAAATGGGTTCTTCATCCTTCTGAGACCAGTGAATACCAGGGTTCATTTCCACAAATTCCCTGCTTTATCTGCTTTATACCTGCCAGCTACATGAGCCGTAATATCCTGCTGCTCAGCTTCCTCCAGAGACATGGTTGCTGCTTTGTGTGAGGAGCTGCGAATCTTGACTCCATGTTTCAGAAGGTTGATTTACTATGTTATGATATATATTACATTAAAATGATATACTAAAACTATACGAAAAGAATAGAGAGAAAAGGATTCATCAGAAGGCTAGAACGGACAGCAATGGAATGAATAACAAAAGCTCACGACTCTCAGAGAGTACGAGCCAGCTGCACCTGTGACTGGCCATTAATTAGAAACAACCAACATGCACCAATCACAGATGCACCTGTTGGTAAACAATGTCCAGACCACATTCCACAGACATCAGATAGTTAATTGTTTACATTTCTTTTCTGAGGCTTCTCAGCTAGAAGAGGAGAAAAATCCTAGCAAAGGATTTTTCATAAAATATCATGGCTACAGAGAGAAGCTCTCATTTCTTTGGAGAAGGGCTCTTCACTAACAGTTTGACTCACAAGTGGCTCACTGATGTCTCTCTAACTCCCAAGTCGTTTCACACCTACAGTTGCCTTTCGGGGATATACCCTGATGCTCCTTTGATTTCTGTGGGATCCTCTTTGCCTACCACTTTCAGGAATGAGTTAGAAGAGGCACATAAAAGATTCAAGGTAAGGACTTCTGTTTTCTACTTCATCCTGGGTCATTTCATTTGAAAAGTTTTCGACTTGGATTTTCAACAGTGAATTGCCATTGGCCCAGGCTTCAGGATCTCTCAGCACACTCCTGTTTTCAACATGGAAGTTTTTACACTCCAAAATAGTATCTTTCACTGAATTTTACTAAAAAATTGAATGGCTGAAGAACCCTCCACTTCATGGTTTGGCTTCATGAAAATTCCATATTGATCCAGAATAAAGTGGATTTATTTGGATACCCCTGAAAACTCCATGCCTTCCTTCTCCCCTTCCTTTGCTCAATGCAAGGAATATCACATTTCTTATGTCATGATATTTGCTGCCAAGGTGTTTGTTTGAAGATCACGCATTTAGTAATGTTATGTTAAAATCATCTGCTCTGGAATCCCTGCCCAACTTCAAAACCCACACACTCCATTTTTAACTCCAGCTGCACCAGACCTAGACAGCTCTTTCACCTGCTTTCTCGGTTCTAATTGACCAGTCCTTTCTCTCTTTGATCACCGATGTGGTCCAACAAGACTAAAATGCAATCATCCTTTGAAACATGGTGCCCTAGTCGGCATATTTCATGTTTTCCCATTTATTAGGTATCAAGACTTAATTCTGACATGGAATAAATACAGACCTTCAGCTTTAAGAGGCAGAGAACATGAATTCCATTCAAATTGGCTCATATTAATATTTATTTCATCTTCAGAGTGACTCATTAACTGTTTGGAGTTTGGATAAGCAATTAATGTGTCAGTGACTCTGACAGACAAGGAAGAGATGGTTGTGAGCACGCAAATAATGGCTTGCTTAGCCATGCAGCATTCTCTGCAGTTTTAAAGAGAATTTCATTACATTTTGTGAGCTTTAAAGAAGCAAACGGAGGACAAAAGTCTTTAGATGTTTGGAAGTATCATGTAATTTTGCAAGCGTTAATGTGAGAATCTACAGAGGATCCAGCTTAATGATACATGTAGTTGTGGATTTTTTTTATTTGTTCACAGGTATGTTTGTGTAAATAACCACATGTAAAGGAATGTTTCTAAGGCTTTACAGGAATATTTAAATCTGATGTATATTCATGCTCTAAGTTCTACATGCTGTGGAAAGAACACAAATGCCTATACAGCATGATTTCCTTCTACAAAACTCTTTTCCCCTACTCATTTCCAACTTGTTCCCTGCTCTTCTTGGGTCAGTCATGGTCTCGATACCTGTGCATTATTTGCTGCCATTCTACAGAACCCAGTGGAGATGCGTGGGCTGCACAACGATGGGTGGATTTCTCTATTTCCACACCTACATATTGTCATGGATTTAATGCTGCTTCTGCTCCTCAAGTCTCTCTATGTCCATTTATCTACTGCTATTGCTCAGGGCGCAGCGTACCTGGATCTTTTCAGCTGCAACAGAATTGTCTTAGCAAACATCAGTGTGAATGCTGGTGCACATACACTGTAGTAGGGGTTTAAGAGAGCTGCATCATACAAAACAAGAACGGTGTGCATTTTTAAGAGAATCTGGAGAAGAGGGGATGTAGTTCTTGCACACTGGACAGCAGCTCAAAGCGCCTATTGTTACAGAGCACTCTGTAGATCGTCCTGTGCTCCTTTGTGCTCGGCCTGAGGTGCCACGTGCTGGTCTCTGGGCTTGTACGTAGCCGAGAAGATTCCCATGGAGGGCACTCTACAGCTTCATGAATGCACAAGAACTTTGGGACACAGTTCAGCCTCACACACTTGCAAAACCCCCAAACTAAAGTAAAACACCACAACAAACCAAAAAGCCCCACGCAAAACAAGAACCCATGGAAATGTGTTTACAAGTTATAATCAATTGTCTCGTGAAACCTCCGTTCTGTAAGCTAAACCACTGCCAACGTTCAGACAGAAGGACAAAGGGAGGTTTTAGCAGGCCTGACGAAGTTTTGGTATGGATGGAGCCTACTGTCCCCCCATGAGAGCCTGCTGGCCCTGCCTTTCTGTGTGGATGGACGGCACACCCCGGCCGTGCGGAGCAGCCTCCTGTGCACCTGCAGTGGGCTCAGCAGCAGCTCAAGCCACCCTCCCCCTGCACTGCCCAAGGGCTGCTCTGGCAGCGTCCTCAGCTCTCTCTCGGCCCCTTTCCCTCCGTGCTGCCCTGGCAGCTGAAAGCCCAGCTGGCCGAGGGGGTGCCTGAGCTGCCAGCCTCAGCTGGGTTCTGCTGCTTGAAGACTGGAGCTGCCACGCTGAAAGAAAATCTAAGTTATGTGTCTCCTGAAAAATAGGCATATTTACATTCTAGTAAATGAGACTTTTTTTCTTTTTTTTCTTTTTTTTTTTTTTTTTTGCCTAACACTGGAAAGAAAGCAAGATCTTTCTTGTGGCATAGAATGGTAGCAGAAAGAGGAGTTTAATAGACTGTATTAAGAGCTTCATTTTTCTTACTTTTTGCTGGAATTGCCTAACTCGAAACAGCCAGAATTGCTCTAATACACTGAATGTCCTCAAAGAGAGTAAGAAGGACAGGAAAGTACAGGTCAGTCAGCCTTGCCTCCATCCCCTGGAAAGGTGAAGGAGTAACTAATCCTGGAAACTGTTCCATACAAATGGAGAAGTTGATTGGGAGTAATGGTTAACCTACCTGATGCCCATGCTAGGACAGGCAGATTGATGGAAATGGGTGGAGCAATGGATGATGCCCACCGCAGCTTTACCCAAGCCTTTGAGACACTCAAAGCCTACAGCATCCTTAAACACAAACTGCCAAAATGCCCAGACAGGAAGGCTGAAAAACGGATGAGGACTGTCATCAGTGGCACAAAGCAGAGCTGGAGGCAAGTCGCGTCTGCTCTGACGCCCAGGGGCTGCTCCTGGGGCAGATACTCTTTGATGTCTTCATTCACGGCCGGCCTGGAGGAGCAGTTTACCCTCAGCAAGCCTGCAAACAAAACAGAGCCGGCAGGAGCAGGGGATAGCCCAAATGCTTGTGACATTCAGAGGGACCTCGGCAGGCTGAAGAATTGGCCTGAGGGGAATCTGATGGAGTTCATGGAAGAGAAACGAGAAGTCTTGGAGCTGAGCAGGGATAACCGCAGGCATCAAGAGCTGCAGGAGGCTGACTGCCTGGGAAGCAGCTTCTTTATCTTCCTTGCCTTGCTGGTTCGGGGCGTGCTGCAAAGCAAAGGCAGGAGGACGATGGCAGCCAGAGGCAGAGGGGGTTTGCAGCTGGCCGTGCCGTGCGGAGCCCGGCCAGCGCCGGGAGCAGCCCCGCCCGCGCTGTGCCCGCGGCCCCGGCTCCGCCGCGCTCGTCCCCGCCAAGTCCGGCCCGCGCCGGGGCAGCTGAGAGATTCAGCTTCGAGTTGTATTAGAGTGGAATCCATTCACTGAAGGTTTCTGGTGCAAAGATTGAGGAAAAAAGGAGAAAAGTTTAATTTCTGAAAGCCATTTAGAGTCCTGGAAGCCTTGTCTAGAGATCTATAAAGCTAAAGCCTCAGAAAACCTGAACCTACAACATCCCCAAATGGATTGATAAGGTATGGTGGGCACACCTCTGCTGTTTTCAGAGTCAATGAAACTGACAATGAATGTCTGGGAATTAGGAATGCCAACCCAGATTTTATCTCCATTACTCTAAGAACACCTTAATGAGGCACTTCAGGAACTGAGCACTAACATTTTCACTCTGCTCTATTTACTTTGCATTTGAATACAGGCTGGTAGGAGAAGAGATCTGACTTTAATTTCTCCCCAAGTTACCTGTTGCACTTTCAGGTTAGGAGTACATGTAAAAAGCAGCTAATCACTCCATCTATCCATGAATGTTCCACTGCTGAACTGACACACAGAAACATCCTTTTTCCTCTTTGTACCTTCCCAAGTGGTGTCTTAACTAGCAGGAGATTTGTGTAAATCACACAGAAAATCACCAAAACTTTTGAAATTAACACTCAATTCCATGATAAAAGCTTCTGAGAAAACGCTTGACAGGATCACTGAACAAACTGAAACTCGGAAGAGAAACATGCATTTTAGCACTGATCAAGGGGAAAGAAAAAGAAATGCTGTAAAATTTCCAAGTGGAAGATAAGGAGAAAGACAGGAAGCACAGGAAGAACAAGGCCCTGTCAGATGAGCTGTGGAAGGTAACTTTGTGCCCCAGCTCTGTCAGAGGACGTTCCCTGTCATTGGTGCAAGCAGCTGGAGACAGAAATACTGCTTGATTTGGGGGCCACAGTCTTGGGAAGTGCAGAAGTGGTTCAATAACGTGACATGAGGGAGTTCCCCCAGAGCAACTGGGATGCCTGAAAGAAGTGAACAGCTCACCACAGCCCGGCCCCTCGGCTGCTTTTCCTTCTGACCCTCCTGGGGAGGCTCTGACATTTCCTCTTCCCTGATGGAAGTGCAGCTGCTGCCAAGGGAAACGTGCCCCTACTGACTCAGTGTTCCCTTTGCTTCCCAATGTCCCATCTGCTGTCCCTGTCCAGGAGAGCTGCTCTGCCCAGGAGGAAGAGACCGAGGGAGAGCCTGGGAACATGGGGGGCTGCAATCCCTCCTGATCTAGTTCTGTTTGTGGATGGGTACAATTAGACTTGGATAGTTACAAGTGTAGGGATATTTACATACATTGACTGATATTTGTATAGACATCTGTCTATGTGTATTGTTCTATTGATGCATGTAAGTTGATCTGTTTACATCTGAAGTTATATTTACATACTTGTACAGTTGTGTGGCTGTGTAGTTTTATTGCTGGGGTTGTATGGATTTTTTTATTGGTCCACTGATATTTGTATATTTATAGATAGGTTTGATATGTGTATATTATATATGTCATATATGTAATGAAATATGTAATACATATCTACATCTATATATTCTTATGGATATATATGTAATTACTTCTACTTAAATATATATGGAGTTGCATAGTTCTAAAATTGTATTTATTTAGTTCTGGATCTGAAATTCTTTAGAGAGGGATATTGATGTTTCTGTATTTGTATATGGGTTGTACAATTGTAGTAATAGGTAAAAAATTTAATTGTTATACTTCAATTCATATTTGTGTACAGTGAGTTGTACAGAGTTGCAATAAAATATTTTTTTTAACTGAAGTTGGTATTTGTATATATTTACAAAGCACAATTCTCGCAAAAAAATTACATTTTAAACTTAAATTGATATTTGCATGTTTATACATTGGCAGCACAAGTGTAGCAATTTAAAACAAATTTCATTTTTAAACTTAAGGTTTTTTGCATATTTGTACATTACTAGTGCAGGTGTAACTATTTGCAAGACATGCAGTGTTTCTATTGAAAGAAGTGTAGATTTGTGCTGCCCAAAGCCATGAGCAGATGGAAATGCTGCAGGATTGGGCCATGCCCAGCACATGCCCCACCTGCACTCAGGCTGGGCACGGGCAGCGCAGGTTTGGGATGGCAGCAGAGCCACACGTTGGCTCAGCACTGGCTGCCAAGGCCTGCTGAGAAAACTCCGGGACTCCACTGAGAGAAGAACTCCAAGCAGGAGCCACCTGGAGAGGACAAATCCACCCCCCATCCCACGGGCAGCTCTTTAGGAAGAGCTCCAAGTGTCCCCCTGAAGCTCATCCCAGAGCCCAGAAGCCAACAGGGATCCTGAGCCAGCTCCGCTGCCTTTGGCAGCACTTGGGCAAATGAGCTGCAGCAAGGGGGAGGCAGCAGTGACTGTGACTGCTGCAGGCTGGGGATGAAGGAAGGGCCACGGACACAAGTGCTGAGATGCTCCAAAATCCAGAAGGAGGCTGGAGAACTGGGAAGGAACAAGTTCTGAAGGCACTGAAACAATGGAAACCCCTTGTGTGAAGTTCCCTGAAGGAACTCCCAAGGACACGGATGCTATAATGAGTAGTACCAGAAGACACAAATGCAGTAACACCAGGAGGTGGTCTGTATGACCCACAGGCAATGGCTTAGAAAAAGACCAAGTCTATATTTTATATCTTCTGTTTATTATAGTATCTATATTAAAATATATAATATGTAGTATATAGATGATGAATTACATTTATCATAAATTCATATGTGTTGTGTGATACATTTTGATATGTTTTGATAAATATTTTTATTTCATACAGTTTTGATATATTCCTCCAGCCTGGAGAGTGAAGATGTACAGCAGTCCAAAACCTTCTGCCCACACAGCAGTCAGCCCCGGCTGTGTGCATGCACACCCACCCACTGTCCTTGCTCTCCTCAGCACTTCAGGGCTGCTGTTTGCACAGAACTGGGATGAATTTAACCCGACAGAGCCACAAGTGGGCTGTCCAGCTTGTCATGAACACTCATGTGGCAAGGAACAACACAGAGCTCTTAAATCACATTATCACATGTCCTTTCATTCCTGCTGGGCACTGAGGAACTCTCAAAAGCACCAAAGACACAGAAAAGAGGTGAAAAAACTGGTATCATGCTACTGCTGGTATCCTCATGGAGGAAAATCTGTTGGGTTTCTTAAGGTTGTAGTTTTCCAAAAACTAGGAAAAAATCCTACTGCTCAGCACCAGTAGCTCAATTGTGAATGATTTTCTTGACTTGGCAAAGCTAGGATGTCAACAGTGGACTCCGTCCTTGGTTCAAATCACCTGCCCTCACCTGCAGACAAAAGCACCACCACCAGCAGAAGCTACATCACTCAATTTTCTCAAAAAGCTGGGTAACATTTTTGAGAAGAAAGAAAAACATGTCAGACTCTGTGGATTCATGACAGGACTCTGTGAAACAGTTGCAAAGCAAAGGGCAGCAGCTTCTCTCTGGGACACTCCTTGTGCTCCAGGGCAGCCGGGCTGTCCCAGCTGCCCAGGACCCGGCGCTGCGTGGGCTCTGCAGAGCTGCACAGCGGGGAGGCAGCTTCGGGCACCTCAGCCCCTGGCCAGGAGTGGCTTCTTGCTCTGGAGGGCTCCCTGGGGGCAAATGCAGACTGCTGGCCTTCTGCTCTTGGCCCTAGCCTGGCCTTGCAGGGCTAATCCTGTTCCCTGTGTCACAAAAGTTCCCAGACTGAAATTTGTGCTCCAACATGACAGCCCCAAAGTCTGTGGCGTGTCAGGAAGCTCAGGAATGAACCTGCAGGGCTTGGAAAAGCTGTGCGTCCCCCAGAGCACAAGCAGTTCTCCAACAAGACTTCAAGGCTGAGGGACAAAGCTTCCCCCTTCAGCTCTCCACAGCAGCTCTAGGGAGTCTCTCTCCATTGTGAAATCTCCTTTGTCAGTCTACAGTGACAAGAGCTGGCTGCAGGAGGCATTTGCATTGGAACTCTCCCCAGATGGGGGGAAGAAGAGGTGATTCCTGAGGAAAGAAAAAGGCAACACTGTTTGGGAAAACACCAGCATGAGTTCACTACAACTCCAGGCCAGAAATCCCTTGAATAAAGCAGCATCCATCCATGGGGCAGCACTTTAGCTTTGAAATCAATCTGACAAACCTGCTGCCCCTTCCTGCTGCTGTAGCTGACTCTAAATCACGAGAAATGTGCCAACTCTGCCAAAGACAGGCAGACATGGTGAGATAAAAAGAGCCAGTCTGCTGAAAAGGAGACCAAATGAATGTTTTCTAATGCCCCCTTCTCATCCTTTCCCCAGCCAAGCCAGAGCAATGTCCTTCCTCTCTGTCACCGATGGTGACCCAGGCACGGGATGCACAGTGGGGACAGAGCTCGCAACTGCTCCCAGTGCCTTCGCCACGGGCTTCCATTGCCCTGAAATGCCGTGCCGGGCGCTGCCCTTCCGTGCCGTGCCGTGCCGTGCGGAGCCCGGCCAGCGCCGGGAGCCGCCCCGCCCGCGCTGTGCCCGCGGCCCCGGCTCTGCCGCGCTCGTCCCCGCCAAGTCCGGCCCGCGCCGGGGCCGCGCTGGGCGCGAGCGCAGCGCCCCCCTCCGGCCGCGCGCCGCCGGCGCAGCCGCGGCCGTTGCGCCGCGGGCGTTGCGGCCACAGGCGGCGATCGGAGCCATGGCGGAGCTGCCGCTGCCCGCCGGGCTCAGCGCCAGCGCCTTCCCCGCCAAGCTGTGGCGCCTGGTGAACAGCCCCCGCGTCCGCTCCGTGCGCTGGGACAGCCGCGCCCAGGGGCTGCTCGTCCACCGCTCCCTCTTCGAGCAGGAGCTGCTCGGCCCGGGCCCCGCCCCCGGGGGCGGTGGCGCTGGGGCGGGGCCGGTGCCGCGCCCCTTCAGGGCCACGCAGTTCAGCAGCTTCGTCCGGCAGCTCTACCGCTACGGCTTCCGCAGGGTGCCGGGCTGGCTCGGCGCGGCTGCGCCGGGCGATGCCGGGGGCTGGCTGCACTTCAGCAGCCCCTGCTTCCGCCGCGACCGCCCCGACCTTCTGCTCCGCCTCCGGCGCCGGAGCGCGGCCGACAGGCGGCGGCCGGCGGCGGGCCGGGAGGGCCGCAGGCGCCCGCCCTGCGGCTCCCGGCAGCTCCCCGGGGCGCGGCCGCCGCCGGACGGGCGGCACGGGCGCGGCCGCTTCCAGCCGCTGCCCCGGGAGCGGCCGCCGCTGCCGCCCAGGCGCCCGCCCAGCGGCTTCCTGCTGCTGCAGCGGGAGCGGACGCTGCCGGACGGGCGGGAGCTGCGCAGCCCCCGGCCCGGCCGCCTCCAGCAGCGCCCCGGGGAGCGGCCGCTGCTCGCCCGGCGCCCGCCCTGCAGCTTCCACCTGCTGCACCGCGACCGGCCGGTGCCGGCCCGGCGGGAGGGGCCGAGCCGCTTCCAGGAGCTGTACGGGGAGCGGCCGCCGCCCGCCCAGCGGGAGGTGCTGGGGATCCCGCCCTGCGAACTGTTCGGGCTCCACGGGGAGCCGCTGCTGCCGCTCGGGCGGGAGGGACCCCCCAGCCGCTTGCAGGAGCTGTACGGGGGGCAGCTGCCTCCTCTCGACCGGGAGGTGCTCCGGCTCCAGCCCTGCAGCTTCCAGCAGCTGCACAGGGAGCAGCAGCCCCAGCCCCCGGCTTTTGACCCACGAGGTAGGAAAAGAGTTGTAGCCTTGTTTTTCCCAAACGTACTTAAAAGTGACCGTTTGAAGTATTTTTCCACAAGGCTCTGTCATTCTCAGCCAGCAATTGTCAAGCCTATTAGGAAGGGGAACCTAGAAGGCCAAAAAATTCTCTGCCTTTTTTTTCCTGCTTGCTGCCTGTGATGTTTGATCGAAGGCAGCAATAGAGCTCTGTATCCCAGAGCCACATTATGGAGCCTGACCAATGGGTTTGGATTCTTGCAGCCACCCCAGGCACTTCAGCATCCAGTGCTCCACCTGGCACTGCTGGTGCAGCATTAACAGCCTCCAGCTCAGCCCGTAACACACCTGAGGAAGAGCAGTCACCAGCAGTGGATCTTGCCTTTGCTGTGGAGCAAATGATCCGGGAGATCAGGAGATCCCTATCTGAAAGGTCTCCCTCTGCCCAGGTAACTCCATTGGAGGGGAAAGGAAGAGGCTGGGCTTACATGGAGAAGAAGAGAAACTTGCATCCCTGATGTGATTCCAAGAAAATACCAAATGATCTTGAGCTTTCTTTCTTTCCATTGTTCTTTCAAGGGCAATATTAATGCTGTGCCTGAGTCTTCAGGAGGTGAGCCTGTGGACAGAGCTGCAGCAGAGGAAGCCTCATCTGGCACGGAGAGCTGCAGGAACAGTTCCCCAGAGCCCGAGGAGCCTGGTAAGGACAGAGCCCCCCTTGGTTTAGAGAGGTGTGAGATGGCTGCTCGGAGCCTGCCTCTGGCAGCAAGGGAGATGAGCAGAGTTGAGCTCCTGTCTGCAGGGCTGGTGCTTCCTGGTGCCTTTAGTTCAAATCCTGCACGGGCACAACCTCCCCGAGCCCTGCCCTCCACGCTTCTCCAGAGGCTCTGACACTGAGTCCTCTGCTGTGGCAAGGGAGCAGGGAATAAAGCTGACCTTGTGGGAGTTGTGTCACCAAGCTGGATGTCCCAGTTTGGTTCATAACTCAGCCCCACCAGCCTTCAGCTTCAGCCATTTCAGTGGGGACTGAGGTCTCTCTGTCACTGAGACTGTGTTTCAAGCTCAAGACTTTGCTGAGACTTTATCAGGATACTTAAACACTTTACAGAGTTCAGTTTTGAACCCTTGGAAGGATCCCTGTTCTTTAAAGAGCAGGCTTCAAATTGCCAAGTGAGAGTTTGCCTTTCAGGCCATCTTTGACAGTCCCTTGTAGAAGGACAATTGGTGCTCAAGGAACATTTGCACAAGGGCCAATATTGACTCAGTGTTCCCTTTGCTTTCCAGCTCCCATGTGACCGACCTCTCCAGGAGGGCTGGCCTGTGTGGCAGGAAGAGACAGAGGGAGAGCCTGGAACATCGGGCAAGTTGAATTCCTCTGTCTCTAGTTATATTTATAGATGTATATAGTTATCTTTGTTTATCTAGGTAGTCGTATTTATAGATTTATGTGATTATATTTATCTATATAGATAGAGATCTGTACAGTTAATTTATTTTTGGTTTTACTGGTATATCGTTATAGCTTTAGATATGTTGTTGTAGTTATAGATGTGCACAGTTGCACTTATACCTGTGTATAGTTACATTTACATACATACATTTGTAAATGCCTATTTATATTTGTATATGGGGGTTTAGCTACGTAGATTGATATTTATATACACCTTTTTTTAACCTCTTGCCCTGTTCTGCTTCCTCGCTCACCTCTTGCTTTCCCCCTGTGCCCCCTGTGTCCCCTCTCCCTGGGCTGGGTCCGAGCTGGCGGCCGGGCCGGGCGCAGCAGCAGTTCCAGCCCCGGGTGTCCCTGGAGCGGTGGGAGCTGCCGGTGGCCCCAGGCACTGTCCCCTGAGGAGCTGCTGAAGGACGGTGAGACTGAGGGGGCTGAGGGGGCGGTGGCGCTGAAGGGACGGTGACCCTGAGCTGCTGTTGGGGCTGAGGGCTGTGGGGCAGCCCAGGGCCATGGTGGCACTGAGGTGACAGGCAAGTGGCACAGGCTGAGGGGGTGGCGGGTCTAAGGGGACAGGATGGGTCAGAAGGGACTGAGAGGGGTGAGAGGACTGTGAGGGGCTGGAGAAGCTGAAGGGGGCTGGGGGTTTGGCGAGAGCATGGCGGGGCTGAGGGGATGGAGGGGCCAGCAGGGAGCACAGAGGGCTCCGGGACTGCAGCTCTGCCAGGCCTTGGAACCAATTCCAGAGCCTCCACTTTTGCCACAGCTGCAACGACCACAAGGACAGCTGGAGACTGCCAGGAGCCAGCAGGGAGAAGCCGAGGGCCAGCAGCAGGAGCAGTGAGCGGGGCCCTGCTGCTGCCAGCCTGGAGAGAGCCCGGGTGAGGCCCCAGGGCCGGGGAGGCAGGGTGGGGCTGAGGCTGGCGTGGGCTGTGGCCGTGGGCCCTGCCCGTGCTGGGGCTGCTCAGTGCAGCTGCCCCGGCTGGCACAGGGGCTGTCCTTGGGCAAGGCAGCTGTGCCGGCAGGGCCCGGGATCTGTGCCGGCTCTGCCGGGCTGCCGGGGCTGCGGGACGGTCCCGCCGCGGCTGCGCTCACCACAGCCCGGCCCGCTCGGCTGCTTTCTCTTCCTGACCCTCCTGGGGAGGCTCTGACATTTCCTCTTCCCTGATGGAAGTGCAGCTGCTGCCAAGGGAAATGTCCCCATACTGACTCAGTGTTTCCTTTCCTTCCCAGATGTGCCATCTGCTGTCCCTGGCCAGGAGATCTTCCAAACTTCATCTGCAGGCTCAGAAGAACCGGTGTCCTTTGGCCACCCTCAGTTCCCTCTGAAGATGGGATCACCTGCAGAGCAGAGGGGACCAGCTGCAGCTCCAGGCCCAGCTCTTGCCAGTCACAGCTGAGCCTGTGGCAAGCTCCAGGAGCTGCTGCCATCTCCCTCCCTGTTGGTAGCTCACTCCCTCCAGTCCCCAGGCCCTGCCCATCCACCTTTTTCCCTCCCAGCTCACCCCTTCGCTTTGCCTTCCCTTATTAAACAGTTTGGCTTTTTCATTTGACTCGTGGATCTGTCCATGGAGCTGAAGCAGCACAAATTCTGAGCCTGGGGACACGCAGGGCCCTACTGCCATTCTCTTCTACGCCGTCATCTGTGCACGGGCAGGAAGGAACAAGGGTAGCTCAGGCTACAAAGGTCCCTGTCCTGCTGCTCCAGTTGCACAGCACTGTGGAGTTAAAGGTGGTGTTGAGCACGCTGAGGGGAACAAGGACCCTGGGTTTTAGAAAAGCCAGCTTGAGTATGCTCTTCCATGGCAAGCATCCACCAAGGGCAGAGGAGCTTGCGATGCTGGAAGTTCTCACCAAGAGCTTCCTGAAAGTACAGCAATGCTCCATGCATACACAGGGACAGGAAGAGGGCAGAACCAGAGACCATGGTGGCCTAACAGTGAGCTCTGGGTGTGACTCAAAGCAAATGAAGCAGCAGCAGAGGCGCGAGCGTCCCAGTGGCCGCAGCGCTGTCAGGCAGTGCCTGCAGGCTGGGTGCGCTTCTGGCAGCTCTGCTCTCCCCACAAGTGAGGAATTGCAGCCCCTGCCTCAGGCCCAGTCAGAAAGCCAACCAAGTGAGACCAGAGGCAGGGGACCTTCCCAGCTCTCTTGGGCATGGCTGCAAAACAGCCACTGCGTCTTCCTGTGCCCGTGTTTGGGGTGTGCTGAGCCCAGAGCCGGCCAGCTTGTGCTCTGCTGTGCCAGGAGCGCTCTGGGCGGGCAGAAGTGCTGTGTGCACAGCGGAGCGTCCTGCAAGGGGCTGACCAGAGCCTCCTGCGGGAACAGGGCTCCGCTCCCTGGCTGGGAACAGCCTGCTTTTGCTGCCCTGAGCGCAGGCAGGAGTTCAGGCACGTGCAGAGGCAGCGGGCAGCTCGTGTTTGTAGGGGCCCGGGGCTGCGCGCCCAAAGCGACGCGTGGGCGTGGGGAAGGAAGTGACACAGAGCTGGGGGAGGGAAGATGAGCTCGAGCTGGAGTGCCTGTGCTGCAAGGAGCAGAAGGAATTCAGCCTTGCCAGGGTTTCTGACATTTGTGTTGGTGTTCCCTGGGAAATGCTGACATTTGGGGAAGTGCCTTTGGAGGAGAGGAGCTTGATTCTCAAGGCAACTGCTTCCCCAGGAGCCCCCAGTGAGGTAGGTGCAATTACAATCTGCACCCCAGCTCATGCTCAGTATTTACTACAATCTTAAATAACAATAAAGTCAAACACAACAGATGACTGATGTTCCTACCTTCTGCTTCCCAAACACAGCCAAGGGTGGCAGCAGCTACAGCTCCATTCTCCTGAGCTCACAGCGCAGCGCAGCTGCTCCAGCCACACCAGCACGGGACTGGCCGCAGGTTGTACAGCCCGTGCCTGAGCCAGGATCAAAGCGCGTTTCCTCTCAGGTAATGGGAGCCCCGCGCTCTTCCACAGGAGAATGAATGTCAAGAATGCCAGAGCAAATTGAAGTCTCTTGAGCCTGGTGAAGGTGAAATCTGCTTCTGTCCTTGTATAGAGCTATGGGTTTGTTTACATGGCTTCTCCTTCCCTTTTCTGCCTGGCTTTCTCACCTGCAGTTTTCCAAAGAAAAGTGAAGCCATAGGTGGAATAAATAGACTCCACAACCTGATGTAGTTATGAAGTGGGTCTGTATTGTCAGCACCGGGCACAAGTGAGATAGCTCTCCTGAAAACTTGTGCCCTGAGCCCTGGTTTGAGCCCCATCTTTTATTCACAAAGGTGCTCCATATACATGACATTCAACCCCTGGCCCTGCCTGTCCTCGCCTGGCATGATAATTAGATCCATGCCCTTCTGAGCATGCCTTGTTCATGGTGGGGGTGACATAGGAGTCTTTGGTGGTCTCTGAGGCTGAAGATTGTGGTCATCCGTATGGCTGAACTTTTCAACTTTTCTCCTTTGTGCGTGTGCTTTGGTCCCTTGGTGCTTATCTGAGTACGTCTCTCAGTCTTGATGAGCTTGGAGAGAGAGAGGAGCCCTTTATCTGGGTTTCTGCATCCTTGGTCTTCTCCCAGTATTGTTCTTTATGCAAGAAGCTTCTAAAATTGGCGTTTTTCTATTCTATAGAAAACCTCTATAGACAGAGGTTTCTTAAGTAAATGGTTAAAATTCAACACATAATTCTGCAAGCTAAAATTTAAATGCTTAATTCATATTGCTAACTCAAGGGAGTTCCAAAAATCTCTCTTTCAAAAGCAACAAACCTTTGAAAGGTTAAACCTCAACATAACTGTGATCCTCAATCAATACCTCCATCTTCCACTTGCTTAAACTCTCTTTGTCCTGGGCACTCTGTATGGCCTTTTTCCTGGAAGCTCTCTGGCTGTCTTGAATGCTTATGGAGTAAAACGTAATCCCTGATCTATTTTCAACTCTCTGCACAGACAGAGACTGCTGGAAGGGAGGGTAGGACTGGTATTGGGGACCTGGCAGCTTGTCCAGGAAACAAAATGATTGAAATTATGGCAATGTGGACAAGGCATGCAAGTCCAGGTGGTAAGCTCAAACATGCAAGTACTTGCAGTTTCCCCTCAGTACTTGACAGTTTAGGGGTATGGTCTCTTCTTATTTCTGTCTCTTAATCCTCAATCCTTGCCACACTCCTTCAACATCTTTTGCATTGTGATCTTCCATGTTTTCTCCCTCCCTTCTTCTTTCTGTGACTTTCTGTACATGACAGACAATCTGTCATACACTGTCAGCTTGCTCAGTCACCCGAGCAGTGATAATGATGGTGTAGAAATTGTAGTGGCACAGTAGGCAAACGCGTCATGCTTCTGTGTGCCCTCTGCAGGCAAAGCTGCTTCCCAAAGCTTCAGTCAAACTTGGAACAAAGGCTTGTCACCACTGCTTTGTTGTGGTTTATGCATTGATGGAGCAACACTTCTGTCTCAGGCCGCTTAAGCCACTGCAAAGCTGGAATTGTTGCTTTAGCAGCAGATGTGATGGCAGGGTTCTTACTGCTCCATAGTAAGAACTCTGCAGTTCTTCTAGAAGAGGTTTGTGATCTTTGTGCAATAAGAGCGATGCCTTAAACTGCTGCAGTGCAAGTCATGCACTCATGAGATGTGTTTTCAGACACAGGTATTTCTAGATATGCCTAGTGAGTGGCCTCCTGGGGAGCAGGGACAAACGAGGAAGGAAAGTGGGCTGATAAAACATGCTTCTGCTTCAAAAAAAAGCCATGACTTCCCTTCACAGAGAAGGATATAAAATTTTTCTTGATTGGCCTGAAGGGAATAAACAAGTCTCTCTATGTCCTGATCTTTTACTAGTCTGAAATTGTTCAGAAAGGTTGTAATTTTTTTTTTTTTTTTTTTGGGTTGGGGGTTGGGGTCTGCATTTCAAGCCTGTTCTCCCAGCAGTCAGGGCCCTGCACAGCTGCTGTGGGTGGGGCAGGTGCTCAGGTAATTACCAACAGGTGCTTGGTAATTACTAACAGCCAGGTGAGAAGTTGGCTTGTGCCTGGTTGAGGGCTTGAGGACTGTGGTGAGAGAAGGGCCAGGGAGTGGAGTGGAAAATACTATTTACACAAGCAGGTATAGGTGGATGTCTGGGGTGTAGGTGGGATTTAACTGGTTTTGGTACTGCATTTATGAAGAATTGAACATTTAACTCTGAGATAGGACTATTTAGTTGCTACTCTAAATGCTGGGTTTACTGACATGGAATGTAGTTTCTTTGTATTTTGCTCTGAGAGTGTCTCAACAACATTGACATCCAATTACAGTCGTCATAAACACAAGTTAATATCTTACTTTTTGTTGCAAACAGAAGCTGAAAGGCCCAATGGATCTTGCATTCAGTAATGTACACATTTCTAAAAGAAGTGGCTCTCTCCTGTTCCTGTGGCTGGCTGGTCTCTTCAGGCTAGAAAAACATTTCTGGGAGCATTTTCTTGCTGCTCCAATATCTCTATGCCCTTGGAACCTGATGCAAATACTGCATGTTTCTAAAATTATCTCTAGGCCCTTCCATTTTCTACTTTGCACCTGTCACCTAGGGGAGAAACCAGTCTGATAAGGTTTTATTTTTTGTAGGCCTCTCCAATTGCAGCCCATTGTATTTAGCTGCAAAATCCTAAATCATGCTATCAGGATACCTGAAATGGACACTGGTAGAGAGTAAAAAAACAATGCCTGATACAGATGCTATCAACTATTTTTAGTTCCTGACAGTCCAGTATTGCCCTTACCCAAGGACTGTTCTTGTTTTTTTCTCTTTTTCTCAGTTCTCAGTTCTGTGATGGCTGAGAAACAAAAATCCCAAGTAAGGGTATCCAGAGTAGATGGACATGATGAGAATTCGGGGCAAATTTGAGCATACACTTGCCCTCCTCCATGGAAGATTGTAGTGGTGTGATTGCAATCATTTCTGCTGGTCAGTGTTTTTAGTGTTAACACAGCTCCCCAGGGAGCCAGCCAGATTTTATGACTCTCTTTGGAACTGAAGGAAAAAGAGAAGAAAATGTGTCTGTGGTGTTTTCCTGCAGCAGTTCCACATGCTATTTGTGGCATGTAACAATTAGCTTCCACACCTAGGAACTGCTTGTGCTGCAGTCTTAAGTGTGCTAGCTGTGAGAGCTGCTTCTGGAGAAAGGTGATTTCTATTACTGCTGTGTAAATTCTTCCTCCAGAATGAGAACAACCCAACAACTTCCTAGTTGCTTCCAGATGGTTGCATAAGGGTTTGTATTTGTACCCCTGTTGTTGGATGTTTGAATTCTGTAGTCAAGCTACCCAAAAGGTCCAAGAGCTGTATCCAAGCAAGGGTGTGTTTGGATGGTGGTCTGGGACAGGGAGTATTCTCCTCTGTAGTTAAAACTGGCCAAGTTTAAGCTTTTTAATTGACAGGCATTTTTAACTGGAAAAATAACAGTTTTTGAAAGAGAGAGTTTTGAAATCCCCATAGTACATAATGTAAACCTAGAGCATATTTTACAAGCTCACTTTGGGAACTGCTTGCAATTCAATGTTGCCTCCTGAGGTCTCTCAAGTTGTGGGTGTCTTAAAGAAGAAGAGAAATAGGAATTTACGAGAGTGGAAACAGAACTCCAGAACTTTTCACTACACCCGTCCTGTACCGAAGTGGCTGTTGTGAAAAATACAGCCAGCCCCATAAAACTTAGCAGTGTGAAGAGACTGCTGCACAGCATCAGCTGAACTTCAGTGTGTCTGAGCCAGTACTGCTGGCACAAATGCCGCCAGCATTATCTCTGCACCCTGGGACACTTCCCAGTTCCTGTGCCTTGACACTGCTTTCCCATGGGGCTGGGGAAGGAGTTTGGCTCTATGAACTGGCTGGTGCTGTGAAACAGGTCCATTTTTGCAGATGAGGTGATGGTGTGCACGTGTCCACATGTCTCCCTGCCTTAGTGCCCTTTGTGAGCTTCTTACTTGAGCTGGGATTTGTGGAGTGGTTAAAGCTTGCTGCCTTTTATTTCTTTGCTCCTATTCAGAGAAATGAGTTGTTGAAGTCCCTGAAATGTTCTGTTTTCATCCTTATGCAAGACAGTGAGGAATGCGTTCTTTTCATCCCTTAGGTAATTCTTTGCTTTATTATTGCATGCAGTGAGATAGGATTAGTGTGGGTTACAAGCAGTAAGAGAATATGGAATCAGACAACAATAAGCACAAGTGCAAAAGGTAAAAATAGTCTCAGGAATTAACCTAGTAGTTTGAGATTTCTATGAATATATAAAACACTTGCAACAATGCTTAAATCTCTTTTTCTTTCTGATAAAAAATGTATTTTCAAGTATTTTGCATACGGGATTCCCCTGGGATGTAAGAACTCGAAGCATTTCAAGTCTGCAGCTTCAGGAATGAAATAAACTTTTGACTCAAGTTGTCAACCTGAATAAACTCTGAACTACCCCACAGCAATTGCAAGTTATAGCTAATAATGATGGAATAAAACCACAATTGCTCTTTTTCCTCTTAGCATTTTCTCCCTGGTCCTATAAAGACTGGGTTTGTGCCTTGTTCCTTAGTTTGGTTTCCAAACCATTCCATGTCCTCAATAGATCTGGAGAACTGCCTCATGCGTAGGTCTGAAGAATCAGTTTTGAATCTAGGAAATTAAAGGAAGAATTGCACTTCATAAGCTTGGGCTTCTGGATTGAAAGCTTTAGATCATTCAAGTAGACATTGCTGAGTGTTCAACCTGGTCTGGCAGGCTCCTCTCTCTGAAAGGTGGGCAACTGAAACCTCTGTGTTTGCACAGAAAGGCAAGTTATAGGATAGCTGGGAATTGGCTCTGGCCAGCTGGTGTCCCAGGTGTCATCTTTAATAGTTGTTTTCTTATGTTATTAGTAACCAGGCCATTAGGCCAAGCACCTGTATTGTTTGGGTTTTTGGTTGTTTTTTTTTTTTTTTTTTTTTTTTTATAATTTTTAAAAATTATTTGAGGGTTGGTCTGTTTGGTTTTGCTTCTGTTTGCTTGTTTTAGTTTTGGCTAGCTGCGTTGGCAGGTGGCTGTGAGTGCACTGTAGTACCCCCAGCGGCTGCCCAGCTCTGCTCTATTATGTTTCTTTTTCTTAGCCAGGTCTCATAAGCCCTCAAAAGAAATATAATACAGCCAAGGACAGCTTATGTATTACTTTGGGGGCATAAAATTAGCAGGATGACTTCTGCAGCAGTGTTAGAAACAAAAAGGTTTAATAAAAGGCATAATAACAAAGAGAAAAACTCGAGCCAGGTGCAGAGGTCTGCTCCTGGTAAAAACACCTCACAAAAGCACTTAGCTCTTTTCTCTTCTTTTTCTCCCTGATGGATCAAGCAGGACTTTTTGGCTTCTATCCAATTAGATGTCCTCAAGTATTTGGTGAAGTCCCTGAGGTCCCATGAGGTGGCTTTTCACCTAATCCTTGAGAGAAACTTTTGGCCTTCTTTCCTTTTTTCGGGGACAAAGGCTAGTTTTGCCACTCTGCCATTAGGGTGCACACTCCTACAGACATGGCTCTGTTTTCTTTCTTGCTCTCTTACCTCTGTGGCACTCAAAGCCATACTTGCTATTGTAGTCATTAGCTACAAGGTCCTGCTAGGATGGTTGACTAATTCAGGAACAAACAGCCATGCTGCCATACCAGGGACACTGCTCTGGAAATGGGCAGAAAGAGAAACCATTCAATGTTTTTCACTTTAGAAATGTTCCATTGCAGCTTTATCTGCAGCAGAGTTACATTTACTGTACTGTCCAATACAATTCCATGTGTCCAGAGCTAACTTTAATCACATAATTTAGGAGTGTCCAGCTGTAAATCTCACAGCCATGGGATCAAAAGTCCTTTCCACTTCTGGTTAAGTGGCTCTCCTTTCTGGGTCTGGATGTACACCCAGTCTCCTGAGTAGTGAGGACATTCTTGAACATTCAGGCTTATTAGTGAGACCAAAACAACAAACTTGCATGATGATAAAAGCATTTTCTCCTAAGGGTTACAGATGCTCTAGCAGCAGCATTTCGGCCTCCAGCCTCTGGTGGCAGACAAGGCTCAATAGCCAGGGCTGCCAGAAGGAGGCAGGGCAGGAGCAGTTTGCAAAGCTTCCTTAAGAATCCGGGGAAACCGAATCCCCATTTAATCCCCATTTTCTTTCCAGAGAGCCTCTTGGGATATTTCAATCCACCACCTTCTATCAACAACCATAACTTTTTGGAGGTGGTGCCAAGATTTTGTTTTCTCAGTTTTGATCCTTAAATGTTGAAATAACTTACAACAACACAGACGAAGGTCAACGGGCTTCAGCTCTTTCTCATGCATTGCTTGGGGTTCTCTCCCCTGCAAGGGGTCCAAACTTGTCACATCACAGGTTGTTCCCCGGGCAAAAGACTAGGAATTTTCACCATGTGCTTCCTTCTCCAAAAGTTCTATTTCATTCCCCCAAATCCAAATTCGCAAAACATTCTCCATTTCCCTTTCATTGCAATCATTGCTTATTTTCCCGTGTCGTTCAACCACTTCTGTTGCAGAATGAGGTATCACTGCCAGACACTGCATCCTGATAAGGGAATTCCTTCTTTATCAGTGAGCAGGGCTTGGGATGAGGAGGGAAGAAGATTGGCTTTGCAGAGCCGAACCTCTCCTCCAGGGAGCAGAGGAAGGTGACATCATCTTCGGGGCATCCTACCTCTGTATTTTATAGGGGCTGGCGGAGTTTAGAGTGAGGGGCGGGGTTGGACTTTGAGGCATTAAAGCCCTCCCAAGGGCTGCAGGGCTGACCTTGCAGTCAGGGAGGCCCTGCTGTTCCTGGAGTCTGGAAAACACTGCTTCCAGACCTTCCCCAGCACTGTTAAATTGCAACTCTAAACCTCTCTGGCTTTGGAGGAACATGTTTAACTGATTTCTCATGGTGTGGGGGCTGGCTTCATCCTGCCATTCAATTCCTGCTCTGGCCTCAGGCTGGCTATTGTTTCAGGCTCTGAGGCACTTTGCAGCTGATGGGCACCATACAGCTCTGAGTCAAACCTCCATGCATATGGATACCACGCATGGTCCTTTACTGGGAGTTTTTAATTTTCTTCTACCAAATTTCATGTTTCTCCACAAGTAACTGTGGATGGTGCTAGTTCCTCTCCATCCCCATCTCTCTTTAGGGCTGGACAAGCTTTCTATATAAGCTTTTAGCAAGTGCGGCAGTGGAGAGCAGTTCAGATCAGTTTCTGCGTGGGATTCTATTACTTTTCTGCCAGAAAAGAGCAGCTTTGACTGAAAATTTATTTCTCCTTTGTTATGTCATGAACAGTTAATGCTGTATAAAAGGCCCAAGTCACCTCAAGAGTACCTGGCTTGCTGTGCCAATTAAAATGCAAGCATCCAAAAATGTTGCTCTGTGAGATACTTTAAAAGGACTTCAACTTGTTCATGTACTCTAAGTTAGAAAAGCAGGAGAAATACCGACGAGATGTTCTCAAGAGTTCGGAATAACATAAAACCCCTTGACTGGCAACGTTTGAAAATCAGAGAACTTTAAAGGCAAAAATAATTTAGAGCAGGATTCAATCAACATAAAACATTCCATGAAGGATTAACTTAGCCCATTCAATTTATAATCTCTGCAAGTTAATTTACATTTAGATTATTAAACCTGTTAGATTTTAAATTATTCAAAACTCTGAGAGGAGGGAAAAGGGAGAAGAAAGAGAAAGAGAGAATGACAGAAAAGAACCAACATAGCTATCACTCCAGGTTCCAGTGGTGTTCAGCTGATAGAAATTCCAAGAGGAGGTAGGGTCAAGACATGTGGTGGCCACATATCCCAAGGTAAATAGCCTTTGGCTCTCCTGGGGCCTTCCCCCACATGGGGCTCCCACTCACTTGGCCATTTAGGAGCTGGGTTAGGGGCTCCAGACACAGGTGTGGAGCATTGCCTCTGGTGTACCAGGGATCAGCGGCCACTGCTGGGCTGGGATACAGGCCTGGGGGTGTGGGGCGTGCCAAGTGGGGCATCGCCTCACCAGAGCAAGGCTTGATCTGCCCCTTTCCCTACATACAAGCCCCTGAAAAGTGTTGAGCCAGCACTCTCTTCTAGTCCCTCACAGCAAGGTGTCCAGGTTCCTGTGCTTCTTGGCTGTCAAGACTCCACAGATTTGCAACTGGATCTTAAGAAACTTGGACATCTATTCCTTCCAAAAGCGGCTGCATGAGGCTTGTTTATACTTTCTAAGGCATTCCCTCCATTCTATGTCCTCTTCTTGAGGTGGTCCTTGTAAAGCCTCTCCTCTCTCCCCTTCTCCATGACAATGGAAAGGGACAATGGAGAAAACAATCGATGAGAGGTTAAAACTATTAGAGTTACAGTGTAGTGAGGAAATAAAAAGCAGTGCACAACAATAAGAAGAAAATTGTGCAAAAGGGGTACTGGCTTATGCAACAAAGGTGAAGTGTCACATGGGGCTGCTGAAACAAAGACAGGATGGCGAGGGCTTACAGAATGGTTCTGATGGTAGATGGGGGCTGCTGGTGCTGCCTGGAGCAGCTGTGCACCTGCAGTGGCAGTTTCCCGCTCCCTCTCTGCAGCAGGGATGGTGGCAGTGGTGATGGTGATGGGTGTCTCTCTGTCCCTGCAGAGCTCTGTTTGGCACTGCCGCTGCCATCAGTCTGCCACGCTGGGCATGTGTGTGGGAATGGGATCTGCCACTTCGCTGCCTCTTCCTACCACCCTGCTGGGCTCCACTTGGCTTGGCTGGACTCACTTGGGATCAGTGTCACCACTGTGGCTTGCCTTGTTCTGCTGGAGCAGAAAAACAGTCCCACATGCCACCCTGGCCCTGATGGTTTCAGCTGTGTGTCAGAGCTGTCATTTCCATGCCACCCATCTCAGCCCCATCTCCTAACAAATACTGTGGAAGGACAAAAATGGGGGAAAAAATGGGGTGGTGCTTTGGTCCCAAGGCCTCCCTGCTAGAGTGAGTCAGACAGAACAATCCTCCTTGCATTTTCTGTCATGGCATTTCCCTGCTGAAATCACACCCATGGCTATGATGTAAAATGTTTTGAATATATAGTATTCAATAATATAATATACATACATACATATATATATATATTTATGTATAGAAAGATCCATGACCATGTCTCTGTACCTAGGAGAAACCTCTAAATGTAATTAAAGCAGTGCTTCTTCTCCTTGTTTTCTGATTTCTAGAACAAAGGAATAAGCCTTCTGGCTTTTGCTCATCAGCAATAGCGGCCAAAGACCACTAATGTGGTTCCTCACATCCTGGTCCCTTCTCAGTGCTCAGCTTCTCAGTGTGGGCTCCAGGGGCTCAGTGTGTTTCTACTCTTAGATGCCCTGAGCAACAGGTGATGGACTAGGAGGGCTTTGTGTGTTGCTTTGTAACAGAGGAGAACTTTGCAGGCTTTTTTTGGCATTAGGTGTAGAGAAGGTCTGGTTCTGTGCATGAATTCACAATCCAGCCTAGGGCGGCCGCTATTGTGATGTCAGCGGCCGCATCCCGGCGTTGTCAAGGCAAAGTTGCTGTGCCGAGGCCCGGAAGGGCTCAGTGTGCAGAGCACCTCTGTGGCACGCTCACTGCGGGCGGAACCTGCTGATCGACGAGGTCTCTGCCAGCAGGACTCTCAGTATTTTTGCTTTTCCCCACAGGCGTTGTCTGCTGCAGACTTGAGCAGCGCTGCTCAAGCCATGGAGGGAGTGTGTGCTGCAGTTTGCACAGCTTTTTCCGTGGCTTATTCTGGGTACTTTCTCACCCACCTGGCACGTAAGTAGATATTGCAGCATATGGAAACCAAAGTGCCACCAGGAGGCCTTTGGTTGGGTAAAGCCACTGTCAACAGCTCCAGCCAAGAAGGGGGTGTCTCTAGCCAGCGGGGAGTGGGCAGCATTTGTAATGTGGCCTGCAGGGGTTCCGCTTCTCCCGTGGCACAGCCTGTGGCAATGGAGTCTGGAGTCCCCTCAGTTTGCTGGCTCAAGGAAGACAACTTCCAAGATAGGAAGAGTGGGAGAGCTTGTCAGGAGTCCTTGTAAAAGCTGTGCACTGCTCTCCAGGACTGAGGGGAAGTCCCTCAGTTCAAGCCTTCCTATATGCATTCCCTCATCCCAGCATGTGCCTGTGGAACTTGACACTTCCTGCACATTAAAAGAGCCATTTGTTCTGTAAAGAAATTACAGAATCAGCTCGGAAAAGGCCTCTGAGATAGACATTTCAGAGGAGTTCTTGTATGCTCCTGAACACAGGAGCTGTTCCCTTGCTGTGTCACGATAGAACTGCCACCATGGCTAAAGGGCACTTGGGTGAAGCTTTTCTGGGGAAAGGTTTTCAGTGAGCTCATGGCAATTGCTACATGCAATCTCTTGAGAAAACTGAAGCACAGGAAAAGGAGGAGCTGTAGCTCCTGCTGGGTGGGGTGGGGCAGAAGCAATGGGACTTTCTCAGTCCCAGGTTTCTATGGGTTGAGTGGCCAAAGAGGACAAAAGGTAGACATCAGGCAGTATTTTGTGCTTTTGACGTGCTTGCTGTGTGACACAGGGGTTGCAGCTGGAGTGATGTAGTGAAAGCAGAATGCTCTGTCTTTGGGTTGACTTTTTGGTGGGCTTGCCCAGCACAGGCAGTTTTCTTTCAGCATCTGGTTGTTTTTCCCTTGTGTGTTGCAGGTCACATCACCCATGCCTGGAGAGAATCCGGTCTTTGGGTGAGTGGGAAAGGAGCCTCTGGCCTTGGGAGCATTTGACAATTGTGGAGCAAGCTGTGAGCTGGGCCTGTTGCAGACCAGTGCCAGCCTGGTTGCATGAATGAAAGTACAGTCCAGACTCTTTGCAGCAAGAGCAGCAGCAGCAGGAGGAGCCTGGGCTGTTTTCTGCAGTTCCTTTTCAGAGCTTTTAAGCTGCTGAAAGTGGAGTTGCTTGGTGCTTTAAGCCATGAGAGAATATCTCGTGCACAAGAGAGTGCAGTCCCATCTAATTGTCCCATTTTACTTGAGTTGGAGCAACTTAGAATCCCATTTCCCTACAGATGATTTCTCCTTAGTGCATCTGGGTCTAGAGCTGAATATAAAGAAGGTCATGTGTCCCTCATGCTGCTGTCTGTCTGCAGAGCCCAACACCAACCTCGGAGGCTCCTCTGGCTATGTGTCTTCCTGCAGAAGAGGCCAAAGGGGAGGAAGATGCTCCCCAAACTGCACCTGCTGCCACTGCAGGGCCTGAGCATCCAGCATCAGTAAGTGGCAGCTCTGGGTAGTGCTGTGGCTGGAGCAAAGCATAGCTGCAAGTTTCTGATCAGACAGCACTTCCCATGCCTGGCTGAAGATGCTGAGGGCTGGAATCTTTTCCAGCCCTTCCCCCAGTCAGTTAGGCTTGGAAAAGGGGAGTGGAACTTGGATTGTTCAGACATCTGAACAGTAGGCAGTAGGCACCTTCCTACTGTTCTGAAAGGGGCTGTGAATTTGTCTTAGCAAGAGACAAGAGGTAGCATTAGGATGTCTTTGGATGCTCCTGGGGTACAAGTGAGGCCCGTGGTGGCCAGTGGCTGTGCAGGCTCCCTGTCCCCTGTGAGGAGAGCAGTGCAAAGATGCAGTTCAAAAGCTTGCAGGATATGAGGTGGCACTGTCCCCAGGAGGGACCTGGCCCTCCCCACAGAGCAGCTGTCAGTAGCTAAAGGAAGAGCTGAGCTGCAGCAGGGCCTGTAGCTGAATATAGGTAAGGTTGTGAATGACAGGTTCTTTCCTGTCCCTCGTGCTGCTGACTGTCCACAGAGCACAAGGGCAGCGTCAGCACCTGCTCTGGCTGCCTCTGTACCCGAGGAAGAGGCTGAAGAGGAGGAAGGTGCCAATGAACCTGGCCCTGCTGTCAGCCCAGGGCTGGAGCAAACAACACCAGTAAGTGCCCCCTTTGAGTAGCAGTGTCTTTGGTGTCATTTTGTCCGTCATGTAAAAGCAGCCTTGGGATTTTGTGCCTTGAGCTGTTGAAGCAAGCTGCACAAGCTGGGAGGTGAAGAGCCCTGGGTGTGGCCAGCAGCATCTTCCTAGGGGTGTGCATTTGAAATGAGATGGGAGGGGCATCTCTGCCAGGCACATTTGTGACCCAAATTCATTTCTTGTCCCAGAGCTCCACCTCCTCTGTCCTGGCAGCTGCAGGAGCTGCAGCTGAAGGCTGGGAAGAAGGCTCCAGTGCCCAGGCTGGAAGCTCAAGCACGAGCAGCTCGTGCACCTGGAGCACGACTAGCTCCTCTGGCGGCAGAGAGCAGCAGCGAGAGAGCACAGAGGACAAGTGCCTGGCCGTGCTGAGTAGGTCCTTTGTGATCCTTGTGTGCCGGAGCGGTGCCTTGTGTGTGCGTGTGTCGGCATGAGCTGTCCCACCTCCTGCTCCTGCTCAGCTGAGTGCCAGGTCCTGAGGCCTCCACACAGGACCTGTTGTTGTGCCCTGAGGTGGTGAGGGATCAGCGGGGTGTTGCTCCTGCCTCTGAGAGCAGCTCGGCCTGGTTTGGCTTTGCCTGAGCTTCCCTGTAGGCAAAAGGCCAAGCAGAGCTTGCTTCTGGCTGAGCAGGAGGCTGTGACCTCGCGAATGAGTAGGCCTCAAGGAGCTCCTGCGGGGCCCAGCTGCTGTGGGCACGGCCAAGGTCATCTTCAGCACTCAGCCTGTCCTAAAGGCTGAGGGGCCTCATTCCTGAGGCCATCACAGTAGCTTATAACATGAGCTGCTGCTCCTGAAAGGCTGAAGGGCATTGTTTAGGCAAAGTCCTGCTTAAAGCTGGACATCTGGGCTCTGCTGGAAGCACACTATTCTTCCTGTTCTGGAGAGAGCAGCTGATGATAAAAATTGATGCCAGAACCCAAGATGCCTTTGATGTTTGCAAGGATGAAAGCTTGTGTTGAATGTCACGGAGTGTTCATTGCCAAGAACAGGAAGGTTTTGTTTTTCCTGCTGCCCTTAATGTTTCTAGAAAACAATCATTTCTCTTGGTTAGAGTTTTCTGATCCCTGTCTCCTCTGACTGTTTCTCCATGTGCTTAGATTGCAGTTTAGACTTTTAGTTTAGTGCAGGCCATCTGCGCTGCAGGGCTGCTTGTCTTGCTGCTGCTGTTTTTGAGGTGGTGCTGGTGCGGTGGTGTTGTTGTTTCCCGACTGACTGAGTTGAGAGGGCCCAGTGTCCCAGAGAGTGGGGCTGCCTTTGTGATCTGCTGCAGGGTGTGATCTCTTTTGAAGTGAGCATCTTTCCTTGGGCTTTTTACAGAGATGCTGGTGAGCAAGGGAGATCCTGAGGCGAAATACACAGAAGTGGAAACTCTTGGCAAAGGGTGAGTGCAGCCACAGTTCCTTCTTCAAAGCGAGGGGCTGTGCGTTTTGCTGGTGTCACATCTCCCTGGAGTGACAATCTCCAAAGCTGCTCAGACACTGCGTTAAGATGATGCCTGGTGATCTCTCAGTGCTGGCCAGCATTTATAGCTGTGGTCTAAAGGCACAGCAGAGACACCTGGATGCTGGCAATGTCTTTCCTGCAGCAAAGAGCAGCACCTGGCAGATCTCCTGTCCCTCAAGTGTGTTTGCACCTGTTTGCCACTTTTTGTAGGAGAAATAATTTTTGAGTGTCTCAAAATAATACAAAATACGTGGGAATGAAAGGAGGAGAAACCCCATTGCCTCAAAGGTCAAGTTAGCTATCAGGAAGCAGCTCTCGGTAACATTTCTTTCCTGTATTTTGCTGAAAACAAGATTCAGTGGTCAGGATGACCACCACCTAGTCTAGAAGCCAAAAGCAGAAATGAAAGCAGCACCTCTCTTTTGTGACTGAGGTGGCAAAAGACAAAGCTTCAGGGGAATGCCCAGTGCCAGTGCACTCTAGAGTAGAAGGCATCATTTGCCTGATGGCAGACCCCTCATGGATCCTGTGGGGTTTAGGCCTTTGCTGCAAAGAATCCACCAAGCTGTTCCCCTTGAAAGCCAGCTCTGCTGACTGTAGATGGGATTGATTTGCAACATTTTCTCTGTACCATGTGTCCTGGTTTAGGGCAATTTTGGGAGGAAACCTCCCGACAGGGCCCCTCCCAAAAGGAAACCCACATGGCCACTGCCCCCAGCCAGTGTGGGAACAATTTCCTTGGAGATAAGAGGAAAGAAGTTGTTTATTTAACAGGCAAAGCACTCCCCAGCACACAAAATGAACAATACTGGATGTCAAAACTCATTTGCTGCTCTGAAGAGATGGCAAGTTCAGAAAGTCTCTCCTGGGGTTTGTCACTGTGTTATCTGTCCCTCCAGTGCTGGGAAAGGCTGCAGAGTAGGCCCTGGTGGGCTACAAAGTGTGAGCTCTCGATGTTTTGCCAGGTCCCAGTCTGGAGCAAATTCTAATGGCTCCAAGAAAAGAGAAAGAAAAACAGTAAAGGGAAAACTCAGACTGCCTTAGCTAGCTAAACTAACTAACTAACTAAAAAGCAAAAGGAGTGTGGTGCTCTACCCCAACTGTGCCCAGACAACAACACTGGAGTTCCGTGTTCCAGCAGACTGCGGGGCAGAGTGCAGTTGATAACAAAACTCTGTGCTCCCTCTTCTCCTGACACCTACTGTCTGATCCAATCTTGGAGGCACAGAAAATAACATCCAGCATAAACAGAACATGTGACTGGGGGTGCAAGCATCATAACATCACCCCAGAACAGAAGCCAAATGTACAAGAAGTCACCAGAACAGTAGAGTCCTTCCAGTGTCAGGTGCACTGAAGAGAAGCAGCTGCCAACGGCTCTGGACCCAGAGCACAGCTGTCTAAGGATCCTGTGTTTTGAGGACTTCTCCATTTGTGTGTGCAGCAAGGGAAGCCTTTGCCTGCTCTGGCTGTGGCTGGACACTATTTTCCTTGCAAGCTGGAAAAGGAATCTGTGTCTAGAGGATTTCCTCCAATGGCTGTTACAGGGCTTCAGGCTTCTCAGAAGGCCTGAGTGGTGATGCTTGAGTTTGGCAGACAGGCTCCAAGGGGAGATGTGAGAAGACCCAACTGGTAAATTCCTGGAAGAATCAGACACATGGACAGATAGAGAAAAGAAAAAGGAGAAAAGACCCAGAGAAGAATCTGTCGTGTTCCACTTACTGTTTGCCCAAGGACTTTTTTCCCGTTGGACTGCAGTGTTTTGCACTTGCAGGGACTAAAGGATATCTTTCTCTGCTGCTGTTTTGTTTCTAGGGGTTTCGGCACTGTGTGCATGGCAGTGGAGTCTGCCACAGGAGAAGAGGTAAGCGTCAAGCAGCGCCGCAGCTTCTGCAGCTCTCGAGTGCCCTCCCCTATGCTGTGAGCTGTGGCTGAGCTTTGGGTTGCCAGCAGAGCTTTGCTGCAAGGGCAAATGGAGTGCAGAGCAATGTCTGCCTGCCAAATACAGTGGGGACAGATTTTGTCCTTCCCAGCTGCCCCAGGGGATGCAAGGAGGCCAAGCGGTATCGTTCAGAGGAGGACACGCTGGCTGGGTCTAAGTGTCCAGGTGGTGTCTCAGAGCATGGCACTGCTCTTTGGGGCTGCAGGGTTCCTGAATTCTCATTTCTGGCTGTTAGCCAATACATGGGAATCGTGCTGGTAGTTCTGTAGCCACCTGCAGTGCTGCCCTTGGGATCTGTACTTAGAGAGAGAGGTCTGCAAGGAGTCTGTCAAGGGCCTAAGCCCTGCTCAGAGCCTGGTGTACATCCCTAAAGGATCCAGGCTTGGGTTATTTGTTTTTACAGTCAGGCAGTAATTGCAAATATCAGTGGTGTGAAGTAAAGTATTTTAGTGGAATGAAATGCAAATTCCTGAAGTGAGGAAGTGCTATAATTGTCTATTTTGTCCTTAATGATGGTTTCATCATCATGGCATTTTTTCTGTGAAATAAGTAGGGTTGTATTTCTTAGGGGGAATAACCCTCAGGATGATTTTAGGACAGCATTGTATCTGTCCTGTCTGTAAGAGTTTGCTTTGTAGTTGTGCAATGGAGAATGCCAGTGGTTGCTGGAGGAATGATCAAGCCCCCTAGAAGTGCCCAAGGTTTCCCAGCACTTTTGCTCCATTTTTACTGGCACAAAATGGCTTCCTGCTTGCAAGAGGTGTGTCAATGACAATGGGAATGATAAAGTAAGGCCCTGGGGGAAGCCGGTGGGCACAGTGAGTGTTGTTAGAGGTTTGAGGTGGAGAGCTTAGACCCTGTTTACAAGGCAAAGGGTATCTGTCTCTCTGTCCAGGGAGGTGCCCAAGCAAGCAGTCTGATGTCCAGTCACAGGGCAGTTTGGCCCAGCCCAGCTGGGCTACGGTCATCCCATAATCACTGTCTCCATCTTCGCCTTGTGGACGTGTGCCACACACTTCTTTGGTTCATGGTTTTCCATGTTGTTTTAGGTGGCCATCAAGAAAATTAGTCTCCTGCAAGAGAGCAGCAGTGAGCTGTGCCTGAATGAAATCCAGGTCATGCGTGGCACTAAGAATGCCAACCTTGTGAACTATGTAGACAGGTGAGTGGTTCTGCTGTCCTGCCATGAAAGGTCATTCACATCCTGCAAGCCAGAGGTTCAACCACTCCTTTGGGCGCTGGCAAAAGAGGATGGAGCTGTTAATTCCTGTTTCTGGGCTGATTTACAGCATCTTCGAAGGAGAGTGCATTGGGGCTGCATTAATCTTTCCTGGCATACCTAGTGTGAAGGGCGCTTTCAAAGACAGGACTGGGCCCTGTCTTACTGAGCCAACAGCCTCCAAGTTCCTGTCCTCTCTCCACATTGTTTTATTGGGTTTGGGGTTTGATTTATCCCCTGGGTTTGAAGTGCTAACAAAGCACTGTCTATTGTATTTCCCTTGGCCTGTTGCGTTGGTGTGGATACCGAGCTGTCTTTTAGACTGCTCAGAGTTCAAGCCCTGTAGAGCATAGTGAATGACTACTCACTTCCTCCTGTGTTCCTCTGAGAGAGACACAGAAACAAGAATCCACCAGGTCATGTAAGTGCATGCCTTCATCTCCATGCTGTTGTTTCCTCCTTTCAGCTACCTGGTGGACGAGGAACTCTGGCTTGTGATGGAATACATGGACGGAGGTTCTTTACATGATGTCATCAGGGAGACTCACATGGCAGAAGGAGAGATAGCAGCTGTCTCTCGGGAGGTAAGGGATGGCGCTTGTGCTTCCCATGGCTTGGGCGGGATGGTCCTTCCAAATGGGTGATAAGGAGAGGAGAGATTTCATCTTCCAAGCCTTTCTCTTATGTCCTTGGCAGTAGCAAGAGCATCTGAAGTGCCTGCCAGTGTCCCTGCCCTTCTTCTAGCGTGTTTGTGTTTGCCTCTCTAAACACTTCCCTGGTGCCTGTGTGTGCTGCATTCCTTCCCTGTAAGGGCAGATGTGGTGGTGGCGCAAAGTGAAGGAAGGGGCAAAGACAAAGAGATACTCACAGGACTCTCCCAGAGCTCAGCCTCAAAGGAGAGCCTTGCACCCAAAGTGGTGTTTGCAAAAGCATCCACTGCTGTCTGGCTGGAGAGAGCACAGCCACTGCAGCAGGGCTCCTTCAGCCTGTGTTTGCCGGGCACTGGCCAGAGGAACAACTGCCCCTTCTCTCTCAGAAGCAAACACACCCTCACTTAGAAAGGCACTGCTGTCCTCGTGGTGGAGCAGCAGGCTCTTGCCCTTGCCAGCAGCCTGTCCTGCCATGGCTCACCATCCCCCAGGAAGTCAGTGTTTCAGATGTGCCACTTCCCTGCTTGTGGGATGAAATCCACTTAGGCTCGTGTTTCTTTTTCCTCTCTCAGTGCCTGCAAGGCCTGGATTTCCTGCACTCCAATCAAGTGATCCACCGCGATATCAAAAGCCACAACATTCTCCTGGGCTTGGATGGATCTGTCAAGTTGGGTGGGTGTTGCTGGCCAGGCTCAGCCGTGGCGGGCTGCGGTGTGGGGCTGCCTTTGGGTGGCTGCCAGTTCCCTGCAGAGGGGCCTGTGGCAGTGCAGGCTGCCCTGCTGCAAGCACAGAGCACAGCCACAAGGTGCAGAGAGGTGTTGCTGGGAAGAAGGGCCCAGGAGTGGCTTTGGGTTGTGTGTGTCCCTTCCCAAGCAAGGCAGTCTCAGTCTAATAGCTTCAGGGACTAAAAGCCACTGCCTGAAACTGGGGACTTTTGCTAAGTGGCCAATTCCTTATTTCCTCGGCTGCAGGCTGAGGAATGGCTGTATGGCCCCTTTACAGCTGGGTTCCACACTGCCTTCTTGGACGTTGGTACAGTGGGGATTTCTTTTGTTTGCTTTCCTAATTCACGCTGGCTTGATCAGAGTGGTTTTTCCTCCTCAGCTGATTTTGGCCTTGCTGCTCAGCTCACTGCTGAGCAGAGCAAACGGAGATCAGCTGTTGGGACTACTTACTGGATGGCGCCAGAAATTTTCACCAGGAAGCCCTATGGCCCCAAAGTGGACATCTGGTCCTTTGGAATTGTGGGGATCGAGATGGTGGAAGGAGCACCTCCGTACCTGATGAAAACCTCCCGCACGGTACGCTGCAGCTGCTCTCAGATACTGCTGTCACCCTGACAAAATCTGCTCCCATCCTTCTGCCTGGGAAGCTTGCCAACACCTGAAAATGATAGGTTCCAGGCTGCACAGTCTCTTGTGCTTCTTGGCCAGATCATCCCCTTGCCATTTTTATGCATGAACAACACCAAAAAATCGTGATGCCTTTTGCTTGGCAGAAGCTTTGCCTCAGGGAGCAGGGAGCAGTGCTGAGCTGCATTTTGTGGAATAATCCTTGGAAATAGTAGAATGAGAAGGAAGTCCTTCTTTTAAAATGCCTGAAGAGGTGGTGTCAGTGCTCAGAGAAGCAAAGTGTGCTGTTGCTGATGGAGCTGCTGCTAATTCCAGCAGCCAGTGAAATCAGGGGTCAAGGCAAGAGCCTTTGCATACTGGACTGGCTATGGCTGCCTCTGGCTTTGGGTTGTTTTAGTAGGGCTAGGGAGTAAAGTGCCACTGGAGAGTGGAGCTTGTCCAGTGGGGTCTGTGTGAGCAGTTTGGGGTGCGAAGGAGACAGGTAGAGTGTGGCATTTCCTTCTTCTCTAGGTTCAACAGCTGATAAGCACCGGGGCCCCCCCGAAGCTGCAGAAGCCCAGGCAGCAGTCGGCGTGGCTGCGAGACTTCCTGCACTGCTGCCTGGAGAGGGACGAGGACAGGCGCTGGTCTGCCCAGGAACTTCTGCAGGTAAAAGGCAAAGCGGCTGCACGTCCTGGATGTGGAGACAGCATTGCACAGAATGCCCTCCTTTCTGTATCTTTCTGGTAGCCAGAGAAAGCCTGTTTCAGCCTGTGGGGAAAGTAGAAGTTCATTGCTTCTTTTTCTCTTTGGGCAGCATCCGTTTGTTACATCAGCCAAGCCGACCTCCACCCTGATGCCTCTGATCATGGCCACACAGCAGTTTATGTCTGGCAGGAGATACTAGCCCTGGAAGAGGCCTTTGTTGTTGTTTGTAGTTTCTAGTTTGTAGCTTATAGCTTGTAGTTTGTAGTTTGTTTAGAGTGAATAAATACTATAATAAATAAAATCTTCACTGTGTTGGAACTTCTCTTTGTTCTCACCTTGTGAATAGGCTCTAAATTTCTTCTGAATGGTCAGGTGTTTCTCCAATGTGGGAAGACCCATGGATGGGGTTTGTGACATGGTTTGTTTGTGAGCAAAGGTCATCTTCCTTCATCGCCTCCAGGCCACAACCTCTTGTGGAGATACAGGCTTGCAGCTGTGACTAGAGGAGCAGAGCAGGACAGAATGGAGCCGAGCAGTGGTGTCACTGCTGGGGATGCTGCTGTGCCTGTGGTTGTGTTGCAGCTCTTGGGAAAGGTTGGGAGTGTCTGTGTTGCTGTGGGCAGAGGGGGAGGGAGCCAGGCTTCTCCACAGTATCAGGCACAGGTGAGTGTCCAGTGGGAAGGCAAGTTCTGCCATGGGAACTGAGGCCAACATGAGGGAGTGAAAACTTGTTCAGTTTGGATCTGTGTGAGCCACTGTGGGCACTGCTAGGGGACTTCCTGGGGCTATGCCCTGGAACAATGTTCCCTAGACTTTAACCTCTCCCATGGAGTCCTGTTTTTCATTTCAATGTACAGTGATTATTGAAAATTATTGAAAATCATTTACTGTGTGATGTTCGGTGGTATCGGACAGTATATTTGATGACATTTAAATTCAAATTTAGTTGCACAATATTTAACAAACTTCCTTTCCCAGTTTTCCTGTTGTACCCCTCACTTCCCTGAACCCACTATCCCTGAGAAGGAGAGGATGGGAGATGGAACCTGCTCAAGAGCACAGGTGAGCCACCAGTCATCTGCCATCTCCCCTCCTTTTCTGTCCTCTTGCCAGGACAGCACTGGCCATGCCAACCTGGAGTCTACCCTAACCCACTTTCTGACAGCCCTCAGCCCTACTCTTGCCTTCCTACTGTATTAGCCATTCCCCATTTTTGTTGGAATTCATGTTTTAGAGATCAAACTTACAATGGCTTATAAAACAGCCAGAGGACCGACTCTGTTGCCCCCACAGGAGACCTGTTCCTGGCCCTGCCAGAAGCTCCCCCACAGGCCAGTCTGCCGGGGTCGGCTGCCAGTGGTCTCTGCCCCAGCACGGGAAAAGGTGGTTCTGGGCAGGCCGCACTCTCGAAGAAGGAGTCTGGACTCTTGCTTTTCGGTCTTCAGTTGAGTTTATTGTTCGTTATCTACAAAGTTTTTCTGTCTGTCCAGCCGAGGTCTGATCAGCAAGACAGCCAAGGGCACTCTCTCCCGCCCATGGGGCGGTTGTCTCTTTTCTAGTAAAAACTACGTAGAAGATATTTACCTTTAATTTCCAATACTTTTCGCCCTTGTTGGCAAGTGCACTTTCCCTATGAACCAATCCACACATGCCAACATCATCCTGAACGTGGATGCCAAGGAGAAGAAAGAAGAAGGACAGGACATGCCCAAATTCCTCCATCTTAGTACCCCTGACCCCCATGTACAGAATTTCAAAACCCCCCTGTACAACATATAAAACCCCCCTGTACAGTGCATTATAATTCAAGTTTTATCAAGTGCGTATCTTCCCCTCACCATTCAGGCCTGAATTTCTCTCATTTTCTCACATTCAGGTGTCTTTGGCTTCCTGCCAGGGTCTCCGAGCCCCTGCCAGGGCTCTGAGACATCCAGGGCATCCAGAGAGATGCTCTGGGTTCCGACACTAGTCCTCCATCAAAGCTTTTCTTTTGACTTGTGTGTTTGGTGAAGGGCACAGGGGAAGGTGCCACCACAAGTCCTTTTGATTTTCTGTTCTCTTGTTTTGTGGGTGAGTGAGGGGGAATGGAGTGGCAGGGAGCAACCTGGGTCTCAGGGCTTTAGAAGCAAGGGGGAATGGAAATCAAATTCTCTTATTGTTTAGCTGTGCTCTGCAATATGAACCCACCTGTTAATTTAAATTGTCAAGTTTAGTTAAAGTCTATTAAGTGTTGTGTTGTTTTTAGTTAAGACAAAATTATTATTTTTACTATGATTGTTATACATTTAATTATAAATCAAACAAAAAAGGGCGAGTCGTGGGAGCTTGTCCTAGAGGGCAGGGGCAAGAACTGAGCACACAGCCACACATCAGACAAACAACGACCAACACCAAGCCTCAGGAGAAGAGAAGCCACAAGGGATGACACCCAGACAACTTATGGGGAGCTTCTCATGAAGAGCAGAGGACTCTGGATTGGGAGTGGCCATGCAGATCAACAGCCTGCCTGGACCCATCAGGGCAGAGGGAAAACAGGTGATGGCTTTGGGATGGGCACCCAAATCTGCCTACACTATCCCTCAATGCACCATCCAGCACCAGGAGAAGCTTTGCTTCATTTTTTCAGTATTTTATCCAATTACTTTTGATTTTTTCTTCTTGCTACCTTCAACGTCTGTACATAGTCCTCCCATTCCTTTGATGTTTCTACCTCTTCCTTTCTTTGCACCTTCCCCTCCCTAATTGTCAGCTGAACTATTGACAGATGGCTTTTTTCACCCACTGGTACCTGATGTGCCAGCAGCAAAATAATTCTCATTATTTTGCCCCTAACTGCCTTCTCATTGGGGCACTGTCACAGCTGGCAAAGCTTTGGTCTTTCATGTGTTTTTTGGGCAGGAGGTGGGTGAGGGCAGACCAAGTGACTTCCTAAGGCCTACAGAGCAATGCCCTGCAAACCAGACCTGTTCTCTTTCAGGCAAATCTTCTTGGAAAGGACTTCAGAATTCCATCATGGAAATGAAGCACTGTTGACAGAGCACTAGACTCTGAAAGGATTTGAAAGGGGAGAGGAAGCTCAGCTTGCACATGAGCCACAAGAAGCTTTCTCCCCACCAGAATTTTGGCATCACAATAGCAGTGCTCCATGCTGGCCATCTCTCCCCAGGATATCCCCCACGTGCACGCCCCTCCTGCTGGCAATGGGCTCACTTTGGCTGTCTTGTGGGGCAGAGAAGGGAACAGGCACCCAGAGAGGGAGCATTTCACTGTGTTTCAGAAAATGACAGCAGAGCAGCCTTCCTCAGCAAAGTCATCTGAAATGACTTAAGAGTCCTAATAGTCTGGAACGCCTCAAGGGTAGGGGTCAAAGATACAACAAAACTCAAGAGACTCCAACCTCCTCAGCATATCATTTCAGTCAGGGTACTGGGTTCAGGCCAAATACCATTCCTGACTTTACCTAACCCTTCAGTTGTTCTCAAACCCAAAATCCTTCTTGTCTTTTTTCAGCTTAACCACTTATGCCTCTTTGTCTACAGCTGGAGAGAGCTTTCCAGCTGCCACCTCTGCTCCTCTGTCAGCACCTTTTCTGTTTCCAGGGGCCACCAACAGTTTCACATGCCTTTCTTCTGCACAATTACGCTGTATGCATCCCCTACCATTACTACATGCAGTTGTCTTGGTGGGGTAATTTTGTGCTTTGCTCTGAGGAGATGGCAAGAGGTCTAAAAACTTGCCGAATGTCGTAAAAACCACAGCTTTGGAGATTTGATCAAAAATAGGGTGTTTATTTAAAGGGGAAAAACAAAGGGGGGGAAAGAAAAAGAAGAAAGGAAAGAAAGAAAAAAGGATAATATCGCAGGCCTGAGGATTGAGGAAACCTCTACCCAAACCGGCGTTTGGCCCCAAGACAAGAACCCAACGGCCCTGCAATGAATGCAGTTAGTCTGCCCTCAAATCTGGATAAAGGTCTTTAAAAAGAGATATTGACCGAAGTCTGTAGTGGGTGGTCCCCTGCTGTGGCTAAGTCACAGTCCAAGGAACAGTAAAAGACAGCAAAGGCAGCTCTTCAGGTCTGGTTGCCCCTTTGATATTCTCTGTTTCAGCTATGAAATGAGAATCTCTATCTGATGACATTGCAAAAGGAATTCCTAATCTTAGTAGTTTTTGTTTTATTATTACTTGAGGTGATTCTTAGGGTTGGGTTTTTTGTTTGTTTGTTTGGGGTGTTTTTTGTTGTTTGTTTTTTGTGGTTTTTTTTTGTTGTTGTTGCTGTTGTTGTTGGGGTTTTGTTTTGTTTTGGTTTGGTTTGGTTTGGTTTGTTTTTTTTAATGACAAGAAAAAGCCTCTGGGCATGCAGAAAATGGGTCCACTAGACTGCAGCAGGATTCATGGCTGGACAAGGCCATGACATTCTCCTGTGGGAATTGGAGAACCTGGCCTGCAGTTTACAGAGTTACTCTGAAGACCATGTACTGTCCCCGGAACAAGACAGACCATGTGCTGTCCTCAAACAGATACACCAAGCAAGAAGGAGCATTGTGCCCAGATGAAGCCAAATGCCAAGCACACACAAGTGGGAACTGCTAATTTGGCACACCTTAGCTAAAGATGCTTATGGTGTGACAGCCAATCAGTAATTAACATGCATGTGTGAATGCAGCTACTGAACCAAGGAGCATTAAGCATTAGTGGCGTGAGACAGTGTCTAGGGAAGGATAAATGTGCCAAAGTTGCTTAACAGAGCAGAACAGCATGTAGCCACAAGGGCTGTGAGTGTGTTCCTCGGCCGACTCTCCGTGGGACCCTCTTCCCTTTGGCGCCTGTGAACAGGGACTCTCTTTGCTGAAATGCAGTTCGCTTAAATGCAGTTCCCCTAAATGCGGAAGACTCCGAGCATCAGGTTCCCAGGCATAGCAGGAATCTATGGATGCACTAATGGAGCACTAACATTCTCACCTTGCTCTATTTACTTTACATTTGAATACAGGCTGGTAGAAGGAGAGATCTGGCTTTGATTTCAGCTTAGGAGTACATGTAAAATGTACTCCTAAGCTGGAGTTGCACTTTCAGCTTAGGAGTACATGTAAAATGCAGCTAATCACTCTCTCTACCCATGAATATTCCACCAGTGGACTGACATAGAGAAACATCCTTTTTCTCTTTCTACCTTCCCAAGTGGTGCCATAATGAACAGGAGACTTGCAGAAATCACACAGAAAATCACCACAATTGCTGAAATTAACACTCAATTCCATGATAAATGATTGTGAGAAAACACTTGACAGCATCACTGAACAAACTCAAGCTTGGGAGAGAAACATTCATTTTAGCACTGATCAAGGGGAAAGAAAAAGAAATGCTGTAAAATTTCCAAGTGGAAGATAAGGAGAAAGCCAGGAAGCACAGGAAGAACAAGGCCCTGTCAGATGAGCTGTGGAAGGTAACTTTGTGCCCCAGCTCTGTCAGAGGACGTTCCCTGTCATTGGTGCAAGCAGCTGGAGACAGAAATACTGCTTGATTTGGGGGCCACAGTCTTGGGAAGTGCAGAGGTGGTTCAATAACGTGACATGAGGGAGTTTCCCCCAGAGCAACTGGGATGCCTGAAAGAAGTGAACAGCTCACCACAGCCCGGCCCCTCAGCTGCTTTTCCTTCTGACCCTCCTGGGGAGGCTCTGACATTTCCTCTTCCCTGATGGAAGTGCAGCTGCTGCCAAGGGAAACGTCCCCATACTGACTCAGTGTTCCCTTTTCTTCCCAATGTCCCATCTGCTGTCCCTGTCCAGGAGAGCTGCTCTGCACGGGAGGAAGAGACCCAGGGAGAGCCTGGGAACATGGGGGGCTGCAATCCCTCCTGATCTAGTTCTGTTTATGGATGGGTAGAGTTAGACTTGGATAGTTACAAGTGTAGGGATATTTACATACATTGACTGATATTTGTATAGGTGTCTATGTATGTATATTGTTATATTGTATATTGTTATATTGATGCATGTATATTGATCTGTTTACATCTGTAGTTATATTTACATACTTGTACATTTGTGTAGGTAGGTCTATTGCTGGAGTTGTATGGATTTTTTTGAATCGTCCATTGATATTAGTACATTTATGTTTGTTATGTGTGTATTATATGTCACATATGGAATAAAATATGTAGTACATATTTACATCTATATATTCTTATGGATATGTATGTATTTACTTCTACTTAAATATATATGGAGTTGTATAGTTCTAAAATTGTATTTATTTAGTTCTGAATCTAAGATTCTTTAGAGAGGGATATTGATGTATTTGTATATGGGGTGTACAGTTGTAGTAATATGTAAAAAATGTAATTGTTAAACTTCAATTCATATTTGTGTATAGTGAGTTGTAGAGTTGCAATGAACTATTTTTTTAAACTGAAGTTGATATTTGTATATATTTACAAATCACAAGTTGATATTTGTATATATTTACAAAGCACAAGTCTCAAGAAAATTAGATTTTAAACTTAAATTGATATTTGCATGTTTATACATTGGCAGCACAAGTGTAGCAATTAGAAAAAAAATAATTTTTAAACTAAAGGGTTTTTTGCATATATCTACATTACTAGTGCAGGTGTAGCTATCTGCGATAAATGCAATGATTCAATTGAAGGAAGTGTAGATTTGTGCTACCCCAAGCCATGAGCAGATGGAAATGCTGCAGGATTGGGCCATGGAAGTCACCGGCCATGCCCAGCACATGCCCCACCTGCACTCAGGCTGGGCACGGGCAGCGCAGATTTGGGATGGCAGCAGAGCCACACGTTGGCTCAGCACTGGCTGCCAAGGCCTGCTGAGAAAACTCCGGGACTCCACTGAGAGCAAAACTCCAAGCAGGAGCCACCTAGGGAGGACAAATCCACCCCCCATCCCACGGGCAGCTCTTTAGGAAGAGATGGTCTGTATGACCCACAGGCAATGGGTTAGAAAAAGATCAAGTCTATATTTTATATCTTCTATTTATTATAGTATCTATATTAAAATACATAGTATGTAGTCTACAGATGACAAATTACATATATAATCAATTCATATGTGTTGTGTGATACATTTTGATATATTTTGATAAATAGTTTTATTTTGTATAGATTTGATATATTCCTCCAGCCTGAAGAGTGAAGATGTACTGCAGTCCAAAACCTTCTGCCCACACAGCAGTCAGCCCCGGCTGTGTGCATGCACACCCACCCACTGTCCTTGCTCTCCTCAGCACTTCAGGGCTGCTGTTTGCACAGAACTGGGATGAATTTAACTCAACAGAGCCACGAGTGGGCTGTCCAGCTTGTCATGAACACTCATGTGGCAAGGAACAACAGAGCTCTAAATCACATTATCACATGTCCTTTCATTCCTGCTGGGCACTGAGGAACTCTCAAAAGCACCAAAGACACAGAGAAGAGGTGAAAAAAATTGGCATCATGCTACTGCTGGTATCCTCATGGAGGAAAATCTGTTGGGTTTCTTAAGGATGTAGCTTTCCAAAAACTAGGAAAACTGCTCAGCACCAGTAGGCCAATTGTGAGTGGTTTCCTTGACTTGGCAAAGCTGGGATGGTAACAGTGGACTCTGTCCTTGGCTCAAATCACCTGCCCTCACCTGCAGACAAAAGCACCACCACCAGCAGAAGCTACATCAGTCAATTTTCTCAAAAAGCTGTGTTAAATTTGGGAGACAAAAGGAAAATGTATCAGACACTGTGGATTCATGACAGGACTCTGTGAAACAGTTGCAAAGCAAAGGGCAGCAGCTTCTCTCTGGGACACTCCTTGTGCTCCAGGGCAGCCGGGCTGTCCCAGCTGCCCAGGACCCGGCGCTGAGTGAGCTCTGCAGAGCTGCACAGCGGGGAGGCAGCTTCGGGCACCTCAGCCCCTGGCCAGGAGTGGCTTCTTGCTCTGGAGGGCTCCCTGGGGGCAAATGCAGGCTGCTGGCCTTCTGCTCTTGGCCCTAGCCTGGCCTTGCAGGGCTAATCCTGTTCCCTGTCTCAAATGTGCTAAAGACAGACTTGTTTGTTTCCAGCTCTGCACAGCATTGATTTGCACCACAAAATACTGAAGGACTGAAGGCCAAACTTCAGACCCTGGCTGAAGCCTCAACAACAGAACCTGAGCCAAAGCTGCCTTCTAGGTGACCCTTCCAACCAAATGTGCTGTGTATCTGCTCCTTAACCAAGTATTGCTATCAAAAGGATCAATGCACTGGTGAAACACGTCTGCACCTTTCTGCAGTAGGAAAATGGACAAGGCCACACCTGGCCCTGGCTCCTCCTTGAGCCCTGGGCAGGCTCGGGGAGAAAACCAAGAGGAGAATGAAATCAGATGTCCCCCAGCAGAAGCTGTCACGTTGCCTGTCCAGCACTGTCAAAGCCGGGCTGCTCTCACAGCGCAGTCGGAAGCCTCGTGGCTGGCAAAGGTGGAGGCTCCGCAGGATTTCCCAGTTCCCGGCCGTGGCTCTCCAGGGCTTGGCTGGGACAGCTTCCCCCAGCTGATGTGCGGCTCTGGATGAAGGGGAAAGCATTGGGGTATCTGCTGATCTATCTTTCTTAATCACTAGAGGCAACCTTTTGTAATAATGCTGGGGTGCATTGCTTGGCTTCTCCTCTTCTGACTTTCTTGCATTTTGCATTACAGTAAATGACACTATTCCTCCAGCTGGTGTCTGTGTCTGCATCTCTGACCCTCCCCACCATCAAAACAAACACACAGCCAGTTTAGGACCAGACCTGCCTCTCTGCCAGCCCATCTCTTGGAAAAATCCCTGATGGCCATCTCTGCAAAGGAAATTCTCACTTGGCAACTTCCTTTTCTGCAGGTGGGTGAGAAAAGGAGCCACTCCCAGCTCTGGACACCTCTGGAAACCAGCTGCTTTCAGCAGTCACAGCCCTGAAATATCAACCTCCTTCCTTAACCTGACACTGGGAGCTCCCACCAAGAGGCCTTTTGTCCAAGGATGCCCACAGAAGAGCTTGAGGAGGGAGCAGTTTGGAACACAACTCCTCCAGAGTTTAAACCTGCCTTTACCTAATGAGCACACACCAACCTGTCCCAAAGGGAAAGTAGGCAGGAAAGAGAAGTGCCTTTCCCACAACAGCAAACATTTTGATTTCTTTTGTTCCAGCTGGAGAGTGGAGAGCATGGCCTACACCTCAGTTTGGGAAGGAACCCTGGGAATTGGCCTGATCTGGGAGCCTAGCAGAGGGAATTTTCCTAAAGACATGGAAAAGATTCTCTGGAAGCAAAAGATTATGACAATATTTCTGCAGGAAAAAAAAAAAAAAAAGAATTGAAGCATTTCAAGAAGTTCCCAGACTGAAATTTGTGTCCCAACATGACAGCCCCAAAGTCTCTGTGATGTGTCAGGAAGCTCAGGAATGAACCTGCAGGGCTTGGATAAACATCATTGGTGTGCGTCCCCCAGAGCACAGGCAGCTCCCCAACAAGACTTCAAGGCTGAGGGACAAAGCTTCCCCCTTCAGCTCTCCACAGCAGCTCTAGGGAGTCTCTCTCCATTGCAAGGTCTCCTTTGTCAGTCTACAGTGACAAGAGCTGGCTGCAGGAGGCATTTGCATTGGAACTCTCCCCAGATGGGGGGAAGAAGAGGGGATTCCTGAGGAAAGAAACGTGCAACACCATCTGGGAAGACACCAGCATGAGTCCCCCACAACTCTAGGCCATTAATTGGTGCCCAAAAAGTAGGTAATAAAACAGTGCTCCATAGTGTGGGGCCCATAGGGTAGGTATTGGTTTGTTCATCACCAGTAGGGAGGGGGATAGCTCCACCACAAACTCACTCGCCTGTTCTTCACACAGTACTAGTTTTATACTTTTTTTTTTTTTTTTTTTTAATTCATGGGCACATTAAACTTTCCTAACCTTCATCTTGTAGCATATTTTCTAATTATATGATTTGAAAGCCCTCGTGGCACACTTGCAGTTTCTGCACGAGGTGGTCATCACTCTCCTGCTGGTCGTTTTGGATGAAGGCTCAGAAGGCTTCCTCGGGCTTGAACTTCTCACCTCTCATTTCTGCACAGTCTACATGATTGTCTGCTCAAACACCAAGTGGTTACCATTTGCAGTTAGCTTGCTCTGCTAAATGTGCTGATTTCTAGAAAGCGCTTCATTCCCAATCCCTGTTACAAAGGAAATGCATTTTTTGGCACAGCTACAGCTTTTAGCATAGCTCAAGCATTTCCTCATTGCCTCAGCACCAAAAAGAAGCAAAGTAGGAGGGGGCAAACCAGGGACGGTGATGGGGCAACATTGTCTTCTTGCCCAGGCATTATAATTCCTTGGGTAAAGCAGCATCCATCCATAGGCCAGCACTTTAGCTTGGATGACAATGCTGACAAACCTGCTGCCCATGCCTGCTGCTGTAGCTGACTCGAAATCATGAGAAATGTGCCAACTCTGCCAAAGACTGGCAGACACGGTGAGATAAAAAGAGCCAGTCTGCTGAAAAGGAGACCAAATGAATGTTTTCTAATGCCCCCTTCTCATCCTTTCCCCAGCCAAGCCAGAGCAATGTCCTTCCTCTCTGTCACCGATGGTGACCCAGGCACGGGATGCGCAGTGGGGACAGAGCTCGCAACTGCTCCCAGTGCCTTCGCCACGGGCTTCCATTGCCCTGAAATGCCGTGCCAGGCGCTGCCCTTCCGTGCCGTGCCGTGCGGAGCCCGGCCAGCGCCGGGAGCCGCCCCGCCCGCGCTGTGCCCGCGGCCCCGGCTCTGCCGCGCTCGTCCCCGCCAAGTCCGGCCCGCGCCGGGGCCGCGCTGGGCGCGAGCGCAGCGCCCCCCTCCGGCCGCGCGCCGCCGGCGCAGCCGCGGCCGTTGCGCCGCGGGCGTTGCGGCCACAGGCGGCGATCGGAGCCATGGCGGAGCTGCCGCTGCCCGCCGGGCTCAGCGCCAGCGCCTTCCCCGCCAAGCTGTGGCGCCTGGTGAACAGCCCCCGCGTCCGCTCCGTGCGCTGGGACAGCCGCGCCCAGGGGCTGCTCGTCGACCGCTCCCTCTTCGAGCGGGAGCTGCTCAGCCCGGGCGACGCCCACGGGGGCGGCGAGGGGGTGGGGCCCACGCCGGACTCCTTCCAAGCCACGCACTTCGGTAGTTTCGTGCGGCAGCTCAACCTCTACGGCTTCCACAAGGTGCCGAGCCGGGTTGGCTCATCTGAGCCCGGCGATGCCGGGGGCTGGCTCCACTTCAGGAACCCCAACTTTCGCCGCGACCGCCCCGACCTCCTGCTCCATATCAAGCGCCTGACCAGGGCCAACAGGCAGCGGCTGGCAGCGGGGCTGGAGGTGCGCAGCCGCCAGCCCAGCCGCTTCCAGCAGCTCCGCACGGAGCGGCCGCTGGCGTCCTTCCCTGCCGGGCAGCCGCCCAGAGCCGGTGAGAAAGAGTGGGAGCTGTGGGCGCGGAGGCTGGCGTGGGCTGTGGCCGTGGGCCCTGCCCGTGCTGGGGCTGCTCAGCGCAGCTGCCCCGCCTGGCACAGGGGCTGTCCTTGGGCAAGGCAGCTGTGCCGGCAGGGCCCGGGCGCTGTGCCGGCTCTGCCGGGCTGCCGGGGCTGCGGGACGGTCCCGCCGCGGCTGCGCTCACCACAGCCCGGCCCGCTCGGCTGCAGCTGGCCCAGCCGTGCGCCGTGGCTGGCGCTGCTCCTTGCCTGGCCCAGAGCCCTGTCCCGGTCAAGCGCAGCTGGAGGGAGCCTCCTGTCCCTGTAGAGCAGAGGAGAAAGCACCGGGCAGTTGGGTTTCTGGCAGTTGCCTTCTGCCAAGGAGCAGCAGTGGGACAGTTTTCCCAGACAGTTGAACGAATAGGGCAGAGCTAATTAGACAAGGAATTGTTAGTTGAATAGCCCCAGAACATGTGGGGATTTTTTTCTTTCTCACCCTGTTTGGGAGGATGGGAGCTTTTGTCTTTCCTGATAGAAGTACAGTTGCTGCCAAAGGAAACACACCCAAAGACCAATAGTGACCCGGCCTTCTCTTTGCTTCCTTTCTTCTTCCCTCACTGCTACACAGTGCTCTCATACCAGGACCTCACTGCTGCCTCACCTGAGGGTTTACAGCTGCCTCCAGGCCCTTCCAGGCTAAGCGCAGGTGCTCAGGAGTCTGACTTTTTCCTGACATCTCCCAAGAAAGTCTTTGCCTCATCTGGACTTCTTGGGGTTTCATCAGAGGAACCAGGCACCAGCAAATTTCATCTCAAGCGTCAGCTCATCATTCCGCTGGTTCCCATAGACCGCAGATGCCGCCCTGAGCTCATGGTTTCTCTGCGTCCCATAGACCATCACAGCCCTTCCATGGCCTCTCCAGAGGGAAGCAGCTGCACATCTTCAGAGCAGTATTTGCCAGCCTGCAGTTCATCAGGTAGGGAAAGAGTTTCTACCCTTGCTTTCCAAGCAGGTCCTGGTTAGTGACCCTTTAAAGAGTTTTCCTGCAGTGCTCTATCATGGGTAGATCTCAAGCGAGAATCGGGTAGAAAGTGTCAAGTCGCCTAGGAAGAGGGATCTTGAAAACAGAAGGATTTTCTGCCAGCTTTTCCTGTCCTTGCTGCAGATTTGGAGGGTGTTCTGGGCATTTTCCAGACAGCCCTTCTGTAGGGGTACAAGGGCAAGGCAAAAGATATTGCCTAACAAGTCATCAGTGTTAGGTGCACTCCCCTCTTTCTTTGAATGAAGCCAGACTAGGATGGTGAGAGGATATTGCAGAGCTTTAAGACTGTCTGCCCTGAAAATCAAGCCAAACCACTGAAATGAGCTCTGCCTGCCCCAGAAGAGTTGGAGCTGCAGAATACAGCCTCACCCACAAGGCTGGTTTTAGAAAAAACTCACAGTTTAATTTCAGCATGTGTGTCTGAAGATCTGGGCTCTTCCTGGGTGAATCCACTTTCTGTGGTCTTTTGTGATGAGAAACCAAATGTAGCCAAATCCCAAAGCTGCTGGGAAGATGCAAAAGGCTGTGATTATAAAATGTGTGTGTGTGTCTATATCCCTTTTACAATCCATGCTTTAATCTGTGTACATGTGAATTAGGATAAATATTTTTTAAGAGGAGAACTCACTCCCCCAATCCCCTGGCAAGTCTGAATACATTTCTGGAACTGAGGTTGCTCTGTGCTTCCTGTGATGTTTGATCCAAGGCAGCACTAGAGCTCTGTGTCCCAAAGCCACATTGTGGAGCCTGACCAATGTGTTTGGATTCTTGCAGCCACCCCAGGCACTTCAGGCCCCAGCGCTCCAGCTGGCAGTGCTGGTTTTGCACCATGGACAGCCCCCAGCTGGCTGTGGAATACTCCTGGGGAAGAGGAATTGCCACCACCAGATCTGGACATGGTGCTTGAGACGCTGGAGGAGATGTTTTCTCCCTCTGCTCAGGTAACTGCATTGGACAGGGAAGAAAAGGGCTGGGAGCTGAGAGCTTGTGAATGTTGTTGCATGGCTGAGAAGCAAAGGCTTCTTGAGTTCAGCTCAGTGAATGGACAGGAAAAGATTTGCTTGGTGAAACAAGACTTCCTAAAGAAGAGGGAATGAAAAAGTCTCCCCCTGAATAAGGATGAAGAGGTGTGAGCCTGTGTTGGCCAGGTTTGGGTGCCTGTTTTCCTGGGAAGAATCCCTCGTGCAGGGGTGTTTGTGGTGAGGAAGTGGAAGCTTTGTAGGTTCTAAGAGGCTTTGTTTGGTGGGAAAGAAGAGAAGAGTGTTTGGAGAATTGCCAAGTGTCCCGTGCAGGGAGGGACATGCCAGAGGCTGTGCCTCTTTTGGGTGGGAAGGCCAAGGCAAAGCAGGGCTGGGCTGCAGCTGCTGCTGCTGCTGTGTGAGCCCTGCCGGGCGTGTGGGCGCTCCCAGAGCCGTGTGTGGGGCTGGGCTGGAGCTGCAGCTTTCTTGTCCTCTGGGTAACCTGGTGCCTGCAGCCCAGTCTCCATCTGGGAAATCCTCAGCTGGGCAAACTGGCCAGTCTTGCTGTCCATGTTGCAGAGCTCAGTCACCTTGCTCTTGGGCAGCTCTGTGGGAAGAGATGTGTGTTCCCACGCAGTCCCTGCCAAGCTGCAGCCTGGATGAGACTGCTTTGCTCAGGGTTGTGGAGCAAATCTCTGTGCCAGGACTCCTTCCTTAGCAGCCATTCCATGTGTTCAGTGTCACCCCCACGTTCAACACTGTCAGCTTTGACAGCTTTTGGACTGTGTTTGAGAAGTGAAATTGTTTTGACTCTTGAAGGGCTTTGGGGCCCAGAGTTCTTGTTAGGAACAAGGGATTAAGAGTGTGAGCCATGGAGTTGTTGGACCAGGTGTTTGGTGTAACTGGTGAGAAGGGTTTCTTCCTTTCTGTTTCTCTTTCAAGGGGAATATTAATGTTGCCCCTGAGTCTTCAGGAGGGCAGCCTGTGGACAGAGCTGAAGCAGAAGGAGCTTTGCCTGGCACCAGGAGGTGCGGGAACAATTCCCAGGAGCCCGAAGAGCTTGGTAAGGACAGAGTCCCCCTTGGTTTAGAGAGGTGTGAGATGGCTGCTCCGAGCCTGCCTCTGGCAGCAAGGGAGATGAGCAGAGTTGAGCTCCTGTCTGCAGGGCTGGTGCTTCCTGGTGCCTTTAGTTCAAATCCTGCACTGGCACAATCTCCCCGAGCCCTGCCCTCCACGCTTCTCCAGAGGCTCTGACACTGAGTCCTCTGCTGTGGCAAGGGAGGAGGGAATAAAGCTGACCTTGTGGAGTTGTGTCACCAACTCGGGTGTCCCAGTTTTGTGCTGAAGTCCGTGGATAAATTTGCTGTAGGGTGTCAGTGCTCTGGAGGCAACACTGAGTGACTCTTGAAGGGAGAGAAAAAAACCACAAGAAAAGGTCAGTGTAGAAGTCTGAGCTGTTTGTCTCCAAGCATTAAATCAATGTTGTACCAGTCTGCTGGTAGGTGTAGTGAGATACATTAAAAATACAAGCAGCAGAAGCTCTGAGGCCAAGCAAATCATCAGTCACAAATCCAGTAGCTCAAGGAAAACCTGAAATTACCCCAAATTAGTGAGAACTAAAGGAGAGATAGAGCACTTTGGATCTGCATGCTTGAGCAAAGCTGCTGCAGCCTGCAGGCCTGCTAGGAAGTTCTTTCCCTCCCAGCTGTTCATCCCAGAGCTGGTGGTTGTTTTGGAGGAGCTGTTGCTCACTGCAGAGGGCAGGTTGCAGACGGCAGGGAACGGTGCTGATTCATAGCTCAGCTTCCAGCAGCCCTGAGCTTCAGCCATTTCAGTGGGGACTGAGGTCTCTCTGTCAGCACAGAGAAAGAACAAGGCTGGGCTTCTTCGTGGCAGCTGGGGCTGCCTGTGTTTCCAGCTCTCATGGGTGCCCTTTGCACTGCAAGGGTTTTGACTTAATTGGGATTCTTCAAAACTTCAGAAATTTTGAACGCTTGGATGGATTCTGACTCTTTAAAGAGCAGGCTTCAAATTGCCAAGTGAGACTCTGCCTTTCGGGCCATCTTTTACAGTCTTTGACACAAGGACAGTGACTTCCAAGAGGAAAGATGCACAGAGGCCAATATTGACCCAGTGTTCCCTTTGCTTCTCAGATTTCCACCTAATCTACCTTGCCAGGAGGGCTGCCCTGCGTGAGAAAAAGGATCGGAGGGAGAGCCTGTGACCATCGGGCAGGTGGAATCCCTCCATTTATACATAGATTTATAGATTTCCATAGTTCTATTTATATATCCATGTAGTTACATTTATTGATTTATACAATCCTATTTATATATCCACATAGTTATATTTGTAGGTTTATAGAGGACATATATATATATATATATATATACATCTATACAGTTAAATCTATATATAGTTTTTGATGTGATAGAATTATATTTATGTGCATGTAGTTACATTTATAGATTTTAAAATTTACATTTATATACATAGAGAGTAATAATATATTTTGAATATTTTTATATTTATAAATCTGCATCGATATGTAGTTAGAGTTATATGGATTTTTAGATGGATAGATTGATGTTAGTGTAGGTCTAGGCAGTATTTTTACCTCTTTCCCCCTCGGCTGCCTTTTTCACCTCTGGCTTTTCCCCCTGTGCCCCCTGTGTCCCCTCTCCCTGGGCTGGGTCCGAGCTGGCGGCCGGGCCGGGCGCAGCAGCAGTTCCAGCCCCGGATGTCCCTGGAGCGCTGGGAGCTGCCGGTGGCCCCAGGCACTGTCCCCTGAGGAGCTGCTGAAGGACGGTGAGACTGAGGGGGCTGAGGGGGCTGAGGGGGCGGTGGCGCTGAAGGAACGGTGACCCTGAGCTGCTGCTGGGGCTGAGGGCTGTGGGGCAGCCCAGGGCCATGGTGGCACTGAGGTGACAGGCAAGTGGCACAGGCTGAGGGGGTGGCGGGTCTAAGGGGACGGGATGGGTCAGAAGGGACTGAGGGAGGTGAGAGGACTGTGAGGGGCTGGAGAAGCTGAAGGGGGCTGGGGGTTTGGCGAGAGCATGGCGGGGCTGAGGGGATGGAGGGGCCAGCAGGGAGCACAGAGGGCTCCGGGACTGCAGCTCTGCCAGGCCTTGGAACCAATTCCAGAACCTCCACTTTTGCCACAGCTGCAATGAAGACCACGAGGACCGCCGGAGACTGCCGGGAGCCAGCAGGGAGAAGCCGAGGGCCAGCAGCAGGAGCAGGGAGCGAGGCCCTGCTGCTGCCAGCCTGGAGAGAGCCCGGGTGAGGCCCCAGGGCCGGGGAGGCAGGGTGGGGCTGAGGCTGGCGTGGGCTGTGGCCGTGGGCCCTGCCTGTGCTGGGGCTGCTCAGCGCAGCTGCCCCGGCTGGCACAGGGGCTGTCCTTGGGCAAGGCAGCTGTGCCGGCAGGGCCCGGGAGCTGTGCCGGCTCTGCCGGGCTGCCGGGGCTGCGGGACGGTCCCGCCGCGGCTGCGCTCACCACAGCCCGGCCCGCTCGGCTGCTTTCTCTTTCTGACCCTCCTGGGGAGGCTCTGACATTTCCTCTTCCCTGATGGAAGTGCAGCTGCTGCCAAGGGAAACGTGCCCCTACTGACTGAGTGTTCCCTTTGCTTCCCAGATGTCCCATCTGCTGTCCCTGTGCAGGAGAGCTGCTCTGCCCGGGAGGAAGAGGCCGCAGGAGAGGCTTTGAAGATGGGGCAGCTGGGGTCCCTTTTCTTCCTGTTATATATCTGTTCATATATATAGTGTATATTATGTAATATTTAATTTCTGTTTACATATGTAGATTGTTATATAGGTATTTATATATATAACAATATATATTTTTTATATATATAAATATTTCTGTGTGTGTGTGTTTAGTACTATTTAAACATGTATGGAGTCATATAGTTGTACAGTTGTATCGATAAGGTTCTTGGTACAAGGTTCCTTGGGGAGGGAATGCAGCGGCGACAGCTAGCCTGTAAGACTCTGACTCCCCGGCACGCTCCGGCCGCGCCGCCGGCAGCACTGAGGGGGGAAGGGCACTCTCCCCCTGGGAGACTTCCTAGGGAGAGTGCTTAAGGCTGAATGCCTTCAGAAGGGCGAGAACCCCCAGAGCCGTTGGAAGAGGAGCTGGGCTGCGACCCACAGGAGAAAGACCGGACCGCGCCGACAGGGAAAACGGGAGGGTTTATTGAAAGCGCGTCGGGCGCGGACAAAAATGCTTGCCCGGCAGGGCCTTATAAACAGAATACAATGACCAATCTAAATTTTTGAGAGGAGGGAATAACGCGTAACAAACATCTCGGATCTCCAGTGGGAATAAACTGAGGGTTGAACCCTGACCTCTGGTCCAATCACTCAGTGTCCAAGACAGAAGGCTCTGGATGGAAGGGTATGGACACTGAATAACAGACAGGCAGCCAGGGAGGGATTAGGAGAGATAACTCGTAACTGACGGGACAATCAAGGAGAGGGGGAGAGAGAGAGCCCGGGCAAAACCATAAACAGGAATGGGGGGTACAGGAATAAACCAACTTAAAACTAATGCACCCCTACAAGGGAATGCATATTTTTGTATTTCTATATGGGCTGTACACTTGTAGTAATATGTAATAAATTAGGTTGTTAAATTGATCTTTGTATCTAGTGAGTTGTAGAGGCTGGCAATAAATTAGGTTTTGTTAACTGAAGTTGGTATTTTTATATTTTTACATAGACTGGTTGTAGTAATCTAATAAATTCTTGTTCTTAATCCAAATGGAGATTTGTGTAGTTCTGTATTGTCAGCACGGGTGCAGCAATTTGAAATAAATGATGTTTTTCAATGGAAATTGATTCTCGTGAGTTGTAGCCGCAGCTCTCTTCACAGAGAGCAGCAGCTACATCGTGTGTTTGTCCATCAGCAGTGTGGCAATGTGCAAGAAATGCCATTTGTCAGCTGCGATGGGGGTTTTGTGATTTGTGCTACCCCAAGCCATGAGCAGATGGAAATGCTGCAGGATTTGGGCCATGGAAATCTCCGGCCATGGCCAGCACATGCCCCACCTGCACTCAGGCTGGGCACGGGAAGCGCAGATTGGGGATGGCAGCAGAGCCACACGTTGGCTCAGCACTGGCTGCCAAGGCCTGCTGAGAAAACTCCGGGACTCCACTGGGAGCAGAGCTCCTGCTCTGTGGATATGCAGATAATTCAGTCCATGTTTGGTTCTTTACAGACAGACACACACAGAGAGCTGTAGGCAGCACTCAGTAACCCGTGACATACTCGATTGTGGGAACTGAAATGGATATTTCTCTGTTTAGAGATAGGGGCAGCAGAGTGGTGCCATTCTGCAGCCATCTTGTATCAGGCAGTGGTCGCTCTGTCTAAGCAGTGCAGTTGCAGCAGTCTGTAATGAATTTCCCTTTTCAACTGACATTGGCTTTGGGGCACTTCTCGTTTCCGTGATGAGCGACCACATCAATGTTTGTCCCTATTTCTTCACTGATCCTGAAGCTTTGACAAGTGTGTGACAGGCCGTGGCACCCAATTTCTCACAGGTGTGTCCAGCTGTGGGTAAGAGACCTGTCTTGTCTGTGAAACATCCGTCTGAGGGTATTTGTCTGAGAGATGTGGTCCATCTCCAGAACCCCCTCAGGCAGCACCCTGGCTAGGGAGGGGAAAAATGTAAGGGGATTTATGGCATTTCTTCTCTTTTATCATGTATTTGCATGAAGCTGTAGCCTAAACTTAGTAAAGCAAAGGATAGACTTCGTTTGGTCATGCCGTGTGGAGCAAATGGTGCAGGAACAGCCACAAGCCAAACTGCAGGAGCAGCTTCTTCTTGGTCCTAACAGGACATTGTGTACAAGAAAGCACCACAATCTTATTGATTCGATGTTGGGAAGGATGAAAATTTGACAAGAAAGTCTCACAGATACGTATGCTTAGCAGAAAGATTTTTGAATGTAGAAGCTGAGGAAGGAATAGAGATGGAAGCAAGTTTTGATATAGAAGAAAAGAATTGCTGAGCCAGTCTTACTGGATAACCAAGGAGGCAAAGGATATGTTAGTTAGAAGGGGTTTTTATGACTTAGAACAAAGGATAAGCCCACCTCAAACAAGAAGATGTTTTTACTAAGCAGAAAGATAGCACAGGCAAACAAGTCAGCAAATGTTGCAAGTAGAAAAAAGGTGTCAGAATTTTCCACTGCAAGAAAACTGAAAAACAACTTCTGGCTTAAACTGTAAACACATTTAGTGATTGGAGAATACTAACATGAATATGGTAATTGTAGTAGTTATGATAGGCTATAGATAAAAGTTAAGGTATAGATTGGTTCTACTGTATTAAGATGCTCAGCAAAGAAAAGTATATAATGCATTTGTAACCTGAAGGAAGGGTCTCCAGGCCTGCCTGCAGATGCAGCTGACAGCTCTAGGCACAGGCTCTGTCGCCCACGACCCTGGACTGCTCTAACGTCTTGCATGTGATAAACTGCGTTTTGGAAGAGCCGCCTGGAGTCCCGCATCTCTCATTTAGGCTCTTACAATTCACCTCTTAGGTAAAACCACAGTGATTCACCGTGTCAAACTAGCTGGGGATGGAAATAACAAACATCCCTGGGCTGGGGCAGAAGCCTGGGAGTCACACGCTTGGAAAAAGAGAGCTGGCAAAGCCAGCCCAAGGCGCAGGCACGCATTTGGCTCCAGGCAAGAGGGAGCTTGTACTGCACAGCTCGGAGGGACTCCAGGCAGAGGAGCCGGCCGGCGGCAGGGAGCAGCTCCCGCTGTCACTGCCAGGGAAGGACTCGCAGGACGCAGGAGGAGCGGGCACATCGCGGATGGACAGCGGAGCCCCTCCTGAGCCCCGAGGTGACCCCTCCTGCTGCTGCAGTCACAGCACAGCCACCTGCCCTGCAGGCTCTCTTTGCCTTCCTAAGCCTCAAGCTGTGTCGGTGTTTTTCCTTTTCATGAACGGGCCGGGGCTGCTCGGGTACAAGACTTGAGCATTATTGGCGGGATCAGCCTCATTACATGGTTGAGACAATAGGCAGAGGGCAAAGCTCACGTACAGCCAGCAGCAGCCAGAGATTTCTTTCTTACAGAGCATCTTAAAAACTTTTTAGCCAATAGCATGTTGCTAAAGCTTACAGACAGTTGTTTTAACCGATTACTAAAAGTACACGTACACCTGCTTCACACAGTGCTTGCGTGTCTTCTTTTTATTAACAATACACAATGTTCCATTAGTAAGCTTAAAACTTTCTAGTATTTTGCTAAGCATATTTTCCTGCCATCTAAAAGTCTATCTTAGCCAAGCCTAAGACTCAAGCTCTTGTTTAATATCCTCACTTGCTCTACTATTGTAACATTTGCTACTTTCAGACTTTGCAGCTGCAGATAGCTCTAAGTGTCTTGGCTCTTTCTGTTTCTAAGGCCTGCTTTCCCAGCTTTCTAAAAATCTTCTTAGCTTTACTAATTCCTACACAACCCACTGCAGGAAGCAAACCTGATTACAAATGATAGCAATTATACCAGATCAAAACTTGTTGGCCCACTGCTAATCCTGGATGTTTAATTTTTTAGACTGCATTAAGTACCATCTGTGTTTCCAAAGGTGGTGCTCCAAATTTAGAACCGTGCATTCTCTCCTTCAGCTGATACACACACACACACACACACACACATATATATATTTATACACACATATATGTTTGTAATTTTCTATGTTTGTAACATCTGTGTGAAGAAAGGGTAAACTTAAGAAAGTGTACTTTTTTCACAGCAGCACAGTTCCATAGAAATTTATTTGAATTTTTTTTCTGAGGTACCCATATTATAAAGACACTTTGCTAAAACTAGTAAGGATGAGAGTTGCAGGGCTGGTTTAAAATCAAATCCAAATTTGATTTCATTCTGTGCAATATTTCCATTAAATCTGAATAATGCCCAGGACTAAAATACTAGAATTCTATTTTCTTTTTTTTCTTTTTTTTTCTTTTTTTCTTCTTTCTTTTTTTCTTTTCTTTTTCTTTTCCATAGCAAACAGGGCATAGGTATAGTTTTGATTTTTAATTTAAATAGAGTAATCCACTGGACTAATTGCTACCTTGGAACTTCTTTATCATTTACAACTACCCATGGCTTTCAGGAACAGAAAGATTAAAGGAAGGGAAGAGAGCAAATCTTTTAAAGCTATGACCTGAGAGTTATTTTACATCCATTTGGAGTTATTTTACATCACTTGGTTAAATACACCGTTACCTAAAAATCATGTATATATGTACTTGGTAAGAAGTATCAACTGAATAAACAAGTTCTCATCTAATTATTTTTTGCTAGCCTCATGTTCTCTTCTTATTTAGTAAAATCAGGAAGAGAAACACTGCTGTTCTTTGAAAAATTAATCTGTTAAAATATTGACAACCCTGATGTTTGATGTAGGAGTCTACAAGCAATAATTTTAATTGTCACCAAAGAAGAACAAAAGGGACACATCATCTGTGGTAAACACCAGACATTGTTGCCAGTAGGGTTGAACAAACTATCTGTATGATGTTGTACAGCAGTTAACGTGAAGATCTCATCAATGATGGAGATAAGAGACACTGACCCTTGAGGATTCAAAGAAGCATTTGATAACAATAAGAAGAGCTTATCTTGCCCATCTTAGTTATACTTAAAATGTATTTTATAGGAATTTGATTTATACTGATTGAAAACTCATCACTTCTTGTATGTTGCTGAATAATTAATGCTGATTATTTTAGTCTCAGCCCACAGACTTCAAAGATAAACACATTGCTCCAGCTTGCAGTATGGAACCGGTATCACTTGATTTTGTCACTGAAGTATCAGGAAGTGTTGTAAATGACACAGACTGCCATGGCGAGGTATTCCCAGGATCCGGTCAGCACTGCAAGTAAACCTAGGTCTGATTTGCAGTCTGGCAGCAAATTTGCTGAGAGCAAACCAAATCTCTGAAATTGCCATGGCTATAAAGGAGAAAATGTGCCAGTAGAAAAAAGCTGGATAACAGATTCGGTAAGAAATCATAAAATGACAATTAAGCAACGCTATTGCAGAATTGTAAACACAAGTGGCCAGTATCATCATATCCTGTTTAGAAAGGCAGCAAAAGTCATAGTTAATCATTGCATAGTTAATTATTCTCCTCATTCATCTGGGGGTTGCTGAGGCAGCAGCAGCAATGCTGTTCCATATCAAAGATTTGTTATTGTTCAGACCACATTCTAAAATCTCTTGATTATCCACGTGCAGCATGACTTATTCTTTCAGCTAATATTTGTGCTCTTGGTAATAGGATAGTGCAGCCATGGATCGGAAGAGGCATTTTAGATCACTGATTTTATGGTTTCCATCTAGGAAAAGTAATACTAAAAACGCTTTAACATTCTTCACATTTCATTCTTTCAAGCCATCTAAACCAAGAATCACTTTTGCCTAAGTTTTTGTCTTTGCTCTTCTGGGTAGCCCCAAGATTTGCACATGAAGGCTTGCCAAGCCTCTGATAACCAGGTATCTAGAATTTACTCTTGTGGTCTCAGCACAGCCATCTAATACTGTTTTAAATGCAACATGTCCATAAAGAGCCTACAGATACCACCCAAGACCTGCAGAGCACACATGTCCTTTTGGACAGACAAATAAAAAATGGCATCTCCCCTTAAAATTGCTCTCTAACACTCTTAGGCAGCTCCATAAAGTTTCTGTAGTGGGACTGCATGTTCTTTGTGGTCCTTATTTCCTCCACTAAAAAGGAGGTGTATTATTGTTGGTATTTAATAATTTTGGGCTGTACTTTAGTTTCCATGTGCCTGTTCCTCCATAGGAGCTGGGTGTCCAAACTGCCTGTAGAGCTGGTGGAGATCTCATCCTCGGTTCAGGTGCCTTCAAGTGGGCATCTTGTTCAATTTAATCTACCCTGTGGGATATGTTGTGCCTCATTTGCTGCTCCAGAAGGAAAAAGGTCTCCCACACACACACACACCCATGCACACCTCTACAGACATGGGGTTCAGGGCAGGGGTCTCACGTACAGGAGATGAGCTGCTGAGGCTCAAGGTACACTCATCTTCTTTAAACAGATAAATATTGATTAGATATAGATATAGATATAGATAGATAGATAGATAGATAGATAGATATAGATATAGATAGATAGATATAAATATAGATATATCGAAATAGATAGATAGATAGATAGATAGATAGATAGATAGATAGATGACAAAGATATATAAAGATATAGATAGATATATGAAAATTCAGCTCAGCTCAGAGGCATGAGGGGCTGCAGGAGATGTTGGCAGCTGCAGATCTGCTCAGCTGGCACTTCTGCTCTTGACTCCCAGGATAAACCCAAGAGGCTTTGTTGAGGAGGTCTCCATTGGTGGGAACACAGCTTCATGAAGGGCACTGACTTTGGGAGTCTGACTTCTGAAACAAATGAATCCCTTTCCTGAATCACTGTGATATTTGGCAGGTATGAATGGTTATAGTGACACTCACTTAAGGAGAGGGTCACACATGGATGTGATGTAGCAATAAAAACAAAACAACCACACAAGTGGAATGCACTTTCTGACTCTTTCCGGTGAACTGTCAGCACTTTTGTCCCTACTCATGTGACTGCTAGAAGAATAGAAAGGAGAACAGCAAATTCAATCTGAAGAGTGGTGTGAAATACCAAAATAAGACTTCCAGAGAGCAGAGGAATGATTGTGATTTATAAGCATGTATCTCATTTTTACTGGAGGAAACAGAGACTGATTACAAAGGATATCCAGATCACTTTAATGTTCTCTCTGTCATCTTTTCACAAAGCATGCAATTTCCAACCCACTGCAATCAGTGAGAATCCTTTCACGGACCTGAACAGGACAAATGTTTTTATCATAATAGAAGGCACTTATGCATGGATTTTTATTAAAGATGTGATAGCCAGACTTGTCTTTCTTACATTTGTTCTGGTTTTCCTACCATTCCTTTTGGTCAGCAACTTATTAGCAGACTTCAGAGATTGCTTGACATAGTTTGACACTATTTGATTCTGCCTGTATTTAACAGCACTCTGTGGACAATATTAACTGTACTTCGTGCTTTTCCCTACTTTATTTGTACAGCCTTATTTAAAAATAAATGTGAAAAAAAATACATGAAAATTTGTACAACTTGGAATAAAAGTTACAGAGTCGTAGCCATTCAGTGTATCAAAAGGGTTAATGTTTGCAGTATGGGTTTCTGTGTTTTTATTCTCAACTCTACACTAAGTTTCCTTTTGATCCCTAGATTGCTTCCTTGTCTTCTCTGAAGTGCAACCTTCTCAGGCAGGTCTAGGGAATTCCTCAATGTAAACACTCTTTTTCTCTTTAGAAAACGGACATTTTTCCTTACCTGCAAATCACAGATCAAGTCAGGAGAGGATGTTTTTCCAGTATCCTCTAACTGCTTTATTAAACACCGCTCAGAGTATTTAAGGATTGCCATCTAACACGTGAAATGCAAGTTGGTCCGTCCAGGCTTTACTCATTATGCAGCTCTTGAGGCTTAGAGGGATTATCCACCAGTTCCTGAGGAAAGCAGCTCTTGACCACGCCAATTTCCAGACCAAACAGCACCGTGGAAAATTATGTTCTCCCATGTGTTTGGTACGTCTGCTTCCCCTGGAAGACACAAAATAAAAACGGATCTTTCAAGAGTTAAGTTTTAATAGAAGTGAAGAGCTGTTCATGTTGGTTATTGCTAATTTTGTCCATCCGTTCAGGATGGTAAGGGGAAGGATTTGGAGCTGCTGAGAGCATTCAGCTGTTTATTGCAACTTGCAGAATGAGCCGTCAGATGGGAGAGCAAATGTTTACGTACACACACAACAGGCCGTTGCTACATTTTGTAACTTCATAACTCAGCTTACAACTATTTTCTGTTATATATATTTTTAGGCTGTGTTTAGTGGAACCTGCAAAAAACCCACGGATTATTAAATGTGGTAATATTACTTGTAAAGTGTTTCCCTATAGAGAAAAGACTTTTGTACTAGATTGGGAGAGGTTTGTCTCCCAAAAATTATAATGCAAGAATTCAATTGGGATATAGGCAGGTTGTTGTAACGCAATTGTTTTGACTTCGTACTCTAATTTCTTATTTTTGTAATCCTCGAAAAATATTGATTGATCGATCAATCTATTGACTGGTTGCAGAAACCTTTGAAATGCTTACCAGGCTGGCTGAGAATTCACAAGCACACCGCTCTGCAATGTGTGCACAACCACGGCTGCTGAGGCTGCTGTGAATGTGCAGGAGTTTTTCCCAGGTGTTGGGCTCCTCCTGCCCGGCACAGCCCTGAGCACAGAGGAATTTGGGAAGGGATGTTGTGATGCCTGTTTGCAGCAGTCTCCAGCCCGGATTAACCCTGCTGTGACGGACAGGTCCCTGCAACGTGCTGGTGCCCGCAGGCGGCAGGAGAGACCCGGGCCCCTTTGGCATCGTTCCCAAAAAGGCCGCAGGACAACGGGAAGGTCACTGTGCCCCGGGCGGCCTTTGCCGCGGGCTCTGAATTTGGGCATTGCAGGATCTCTCCAGCAGGTCCCCCGCCCTTCTCCGCAGCCGGCACGGAGCTTTGCTGAGAAGGCGGCGCTGCCCGGGGCTGAGCCGAGCCCTGCCCGGCCGCTGCCCCTGCAGCCCCGAGGCCGCCCGGCTGCTGCAGCAGGAGCCGCTCCCCGCGGGCCGGGCCTGCTCCGGCCCTGCAGCAGCTCTCAGGAGCGCCGAGCGCAGCACACGGCATCGAGCCCGAGCTGCTGAGCTTCCATCCCTGCTCCTGACGCTCCGGGCCAGGCTGGGATCCGCGGGCCGGAATGAGCGCAGCAGCTGGGACGCCGCTTTTATCCGCGCTTGGGGCAAACGGGACCGTAGGAAAAGTGTCACTGGCAGCTGTCATTTGTTTGGCCGCTTGGACCGTGAGGAACGCATTTGTTTCTAAGCGCAACCTCATTTGGCTGCGCCATTTCTGGGAGATACAAAAAGTATTTTACATGAACCTAAGAAAATAGTTTGGGTGTTATCTGATGTGGACATGATGCTACATTTACACAGTCCTTATTTTACATACCAGTGGCCTGCCTCAAAGAACCTATGACTTTGCAGATATTGTTTCCATAATTTTGTATCTTTCAGAGGAAGCAGCACAGTTCATCTGAACTAAGTCCTTCCTTACACTTAAGAGAAAAAACAGGTTGTGTGAGAGCTCTGCTAGCTGGGAATGTGTGAAGGGAAGCATTTAAGACACTGCTATGGAAAGTGCAGGCTCTTTAAGCACACGTTAGGGAAAAGAGCTAGTATATATGCTCATTTATGAAGATAAGTACCAAAATCTGAATTTTTCCTGTATTATACTCAGCCCCCAATATGTTTTGTAATTGTACTTTTCTCTGTATCCTTTCATGCAGGCGTCACTGGCAGTGACATGTTCTGTGCTCAGTGCTGCTTTGGCTGGTTGGTTCGGGGAGATGCCTTTAGTTTTATAGCACACAGGGGTCTAAGGAGGGTGTGCGGGTGTCCCTGTGCTCTGGCACCAGCTGAAGTGCAGGAGCACTTCCAGGGCTGCCTCCAGGTGTGATGAGCTGGAGTTAAAGCTGTGCCTTCTGCTGAGCAGCTGATACGACCTCTGACCATGAACAGCTGGGCCTGATATAATAAATAGAGGTCTCTTCCTTTCTTACTAAGACCCAGAGTCTGATAAAATGGGTTCTTCATCCTTCTGAGACCAGTGAATACCAGGGTTCATTTCCACAAATTCCCTGCTTTATCTGCTTTATACCTGCCAGCTACATGAGCCGTAATATCCTGCTGCTCAGCTTCCTCCAGAGACATGGTTGCTGCTTTGTGTGAGGAGCTGCGAATCTTGACTCCATGTTTCAGAAGGTTGATTTACTATGTTATGATATATATTACATTAAAATGATATACTAAAACTATACGAAAAGAATAGAGAGAAAAGGATTCATCAGAAGGCTAGAACGGACAGCAATGGAATGAATAACAAAAGCTCACGACTCTCAGAGAGTACGAGCCAGCTGCACCTGTGACTGGCCATTAATTAGAAACAACCAACATGCACCAATCACAGATGCACCTGTTGGTAAACAATGTCCAGACCACATTCCACAGACATCAGATAGTTAATTGTTTACATTTCTTTTCTGAGGCTTCTCAGCTAGAAGAGGAGAAAAATCCTAGCAAAGGATTTTTCATAAAATATCATGGCTACAGAGAGAAGCTCTCATTTCTTTGGAGAAGGGCTCTTCACTAACAGTTTGACTCACAAGTGGCTCACTGATGTCTCTCTAACTCCCAAGTCGTTTCACACCTACAGTTGCCTTTCGGGGATATACCCTGATGCTCCTTTGATTTCTGTGGGATCCTCTTTGCCTACCACTTTCAGGAATGAGTTAGAAGAGGCACATAAAAGATTCAAGGTAAGGACTTCTGTTTTCTACTTCATCCTGGGTCATTTCATTTGAAAAGTTTTCGACTTGGATTTTCAACAGTGAATTGCCATTGGCCCAGGCTTCAGGATCTCTCAGCACACTCCTGTTTTCAACATGGAAGTTTTTACACTCCAAAATAGTATCTTTCACTGAATTTTACTAAAAAATTGAATGGCTGAAGAACCCTCCACTTCATGGTTTGGCTTCATGAAAATTCCATATTGATCCAGAATAAAGTGGATTTATTTGGATACCCCTGAAAACTCCATGCCTTCCTTCTCCCCTTCCTTTGCTCAATGCAAGGAATATCACATTTCTTATGTCATGATATTTGCTGCCAAGGTGTTTGTTTGAAGATCACGCATTTAGTAATGTTATGTTAAAATCATCTGCTCTGGAATCCCTGCCCAACTTCAAAACCCACACACTCCATTTTTAACTCCAGCTGCACCAGACCTAGACAGCTCTTTCACCTGCTTTCTCGGTTCTAATTGACCAGTCCTTTCTCTCTTTGATCACCGATGTGGTCCAACAAGACTAAAATGCAATCATCCTTTGAAACATGGTGCCCTAGTCGGCATATTTCATGTTTTCCCATTTATTAGGTATCAAGACTTAATTCTGACATGGAATAAATACAGACCTTCAGCTTTAAGAGGCAGAGAACATGAATTCCATTCAAATTGGCTCATATTAATATTTATTTCATCTTCAGAGTGACTCATTAACTGTTTGGAGTTTGGATAAGCAATTAATGTGTCAGTGACTCTGACAGACAAGGAAGAGATGGTTGTGAGCACGCAAATAATGGCTTGCTTAGCCATGCAGCATTCTCTGCAGTTTTAAAGAGAATTTCATTACATTTTGTGAGCTTTAAAGAAGCAAACGGAGGACAAAAGTCTTTAGATGTTTGGAAGTATCATGTAATTTTGCAAGCGTTAATGTGAGAATCTACAGAGGATCCAGCTTAATGATACATGTAGTTGTGGATTTTTTTTATTTGTTCACAGGTATGTTTGTGTAAATAACCACATGTAAAGGAATGTTTCTAAGGCTTTACAGGAATATTTAAATCTGATGTATATTCATGCTCTAAGTTCTACATGCTGTGGAAAGAACACAAATGCCTATACAGCATGATTTCCTTCTACAAAACTCTTTTCCCCTACTCATTTCCAACTTGTTCCCTGCTCTTCTTGGGTCAGTCATGGTCTCGATACCTGTGCATTATTTGCTGCCATTCTACAGAACCCAGTGGAGATGCGTGGGCTGCACAACGATGGGTGGATTTCTCTATTTCCACACCTACATATTGTCATGGATTTAATGCTGCTTCTGCTCCTCAAGTCTCTCTATGTCCATTTATCTACTGCTATTGCTCAGGGCGCAGCGTACCTGGATCTTTTCAGCTGCAACAGAATTGTCTTAGCAAACATCAGTGTGAATGCTGTGCAGATACACTGTAGTAGGGGTTTAAGAGAGCTGCATCATACAAAACAAGAACGGTGTGCATTTTTAAGAGAATCTGGAGAAGAGGGGATGTAGTTCTTGCACACTGGACAGCAGCTCAAAGCGCCTATTGTTACAGAGCACTCTGTAGATCGTCCTGTGCTCCTTTGTGCTCGGCCTGAGGTGCCACGTGCTGGTCTCTGGGCTTGTACGTAGCCGAGAAGATTCCCATGGAGGGCACTCTACAGCTTCATGAATGCACAAGAACTTTGGGACACAGTTCAGCCTCACACACTTGCAAAACCCCCAAACTAAAGTAAAACACCACAACAAACCAAAAAGCCCCACGCAAAACAAGAACCCATGGAAATGTGTTTACAAGTTATAATCAATTGTCTCGTGAAACCTCCGTTCTGTAAGCTAAACCACTGCCAACGTTCAGACAGAAGGACAAAGGGAGGTTTTAGCAGGCCTGACGAAGTTTTGGTATGGATGGAGCCTACTGTCCCCCCATGAGAGCCTGCTGGCCCTGCCTTTCTGTGTGGATGGACGGCACACCCCGGCCGTGCGGAGCAGCCTCCTGTGCACCTGCAGTGGGCTCAGCAGCAGCTCAAGCCACCCTCCCCCTGCACTGCCCAAGGGCTGCTCTGGCAGCGTCCTCAGCTCTCTCTCGGCCCCTTTCCCTCCGTGCTGCCCTGGCAGCTGAAAGCCCAGCTGGCCGAGGGGGTGCCTGAGCTGCCAGCCTCAGCTGGGTTCTGCTGCTTGAAGACTGGAGCTGCCACGCTGGGGAACCCACAGCTGAGAGCTTCACTGGAGTGCAACAAACAGAGGGCCTGACAGGAGGGAAGGGGCCCTGAGGTCAGGCAAGAGATGAAGGAAAAAGGGAACGGAAAAGAGAGAAGAGAAAATTCACAGGGCTTGATACTTAAATCTACCCTGCAAACTTTGCACACAAGTATTGTCCTGGATTCCCAAAAGATCAATGGTGTCTGAGTTTATTATTAAACAAAAGAGATGAAAAAGAATATTGATTAGTTGTTCATTGGCTGTTCTGGGCACTGACCATGTTGGGATCTGAAGGAAAACGGAGTCTGTGACCATGATCCTAAAAAAAGATACATATGCATATAAAAATGTGGGAATCAGAAACACCACATAAAAAAGCAAAAGATCAAACAAATTCTGGCATTTCCTGATGTTGAAAGTAATGAATCTGTGCTACAAGTTTGCTAAAGTTCCTGCAGGTACGTGAATATGCAATGCAAGCATGAAAAACGTCAGAATGGCATTTTCAAAAACACTACACCTTCACCATGTGCTAACAGTTTTCCAAACAGTTGGAGACAACAAAAATATCAAAATATCCAAAAATTCGGGAAGCTCTCAGATCCTTTCATCTCAGTCTAATCCTGAAAGAAAATCTAAGTTATGTGTCTCCTGAAAAATAGGCATATTTACATTCTAGTAAATGAGACTTTTTTTCTTTTTTTTCTTTTTTTTTTTTTTTTGCCTAACACTGGAAAGAAAGCAAGATCTTTCTTGTGGCATAGAATGGTAGCAGAAAGAGGAGTTTAATAGACTGTATTAAGAGCTTCATTTTTCTTACTTTTTGCTGGAATTGCCTAACTCGAAACAGCCAGAATTGCTCTAATACACTGAATGTCCTCAAAGAGAGTAAGAAGGACAGGAAAGTACAGGTCAGTCAGCCTTGCCTCCATCCCCTGGAAAGGTGAAGGATTAACTAATCCTGGAAACTGTTCCATACAAATGGAGAAGTTGATTGGGAGTAATGGTTAACCTACCTGATGCCCATGCTAGGACAGGCAGATTGATGGAAATGGGTGGAGCAATGGATGATGCCCACCGCAGCTTTACCCAAGCCTTTGAGACACTCAAAGCCTACAGCATCCTTAAACACAAACTGCCAAAATGCCCAGACAGGAAGGCTGAAAAACGGATGAGGACTGTCATCAGTGGCACAAAGCAGAGCTGGAGGCAAGTCGCGTCTGCTCTGACGCCCAGGGGCTGCTCCTGGGGCAGATACTCTTTGATGTCTTCATTCACGGCCGGCCTGGAGGAGCAGTTTACCCTCAGCAAGCCTGCAAACAAAACAGAGCCGGCAGGAGCAGGGGATAGCCCAAATGCTTGTGACATTCAGAGGGACCTCGGCAGGCTGAAGAATTGGCCTGAGGGGAATCTGATGGAGTTCATGGAAGAGAAACGAGAAGTCTTGGAGCTGAGCAGGGATAACCGCAGGCATCAAGAGCTGCAGGAGGCTGACTGCCTGGGAAGCAGCTTCTTTATCTTCCTTGCCTTGCTGGTTCGGGGCGTGCTGCAAAGCAAAGGCAGGAGGACGATGGCAGCCAGAGGCAGAGGGGGTTTGCAGCTGGCCGTGCCGTGCGGAGCCCGGCCAGCGCCGGGAGCCGCCCCGCCCGCGCTGTGCCCGCGGCCCCGGCTCCGCCGCGCTCGTCCCCGCCAAGTCCGGCCCGCGCCGGGGCCGCTGAGAGATTCAGCTTCGAGTTGTATTAGAGTGGAATCCATTCACTGAAGGTTTCTGGTGCAAAGATTGAGGAAAAAAGGAGAAAAGTTTAATTTCTGAAAGCCATTTAGAGTCCTGGAAGCCTTGTCTAGAGATCTATAAAGCTAAAGCCTCAGAAAACCTGAACCTACAACATCCCCAAATGGATTGATAAGGTATGGTGGGCACACCTCTGCTGTTTTCAGAGTCAATGAAACTGACAATGAATGTCTGGGAATTAGGAATGCCAACCCAGATTTTATCTCCATTACTCTAAGAACACCTTAATGAGGCACTTCAGGAACTGAGCACTAACATTTTCACTCTGCTCTATTTACTTTGCATTTGAATACAGGCTGGTAGGAGAAGAGATCTGACTTTAATTTCTCCCCAAGTTACCTGTTGCGCTTTCAGGTTAGGAGTACATGTAAAAAGCAGCTAATCACTCCATCTATCCATGAATGTTCCACTGCTGAACTGACACACAGAAACATCCTTTTTCCTCTTTGTACCTTCCCAAGTGGTGTCTTAACTAGCAGGAGATTTGTGTAAATCACACAGAAAATCACCAAAACTTTTGAAATTAACACTCAATTCCATTATAAAAGCTTCTGAGAAAACGCTTGACAGGATCACTGAACAAACTGAAACTCGGAAGAGAAACATGCATTTTAGCACTGATCAAGGGGAAAGAAAAAGAAATGCTGTAAAATTTCCAAGTGGAAGATAAGGAGAAAGACAGGAAGCACAGGAAGAACAAGGCCCTGTCAGATGAGCTGTGGAAGGTAACTTTGTGCCCCAGCTCTGTCAGAGGACGTTCCCTGTCATTGGTGCAAGCAGCTGGAGACAGAAATACTGCTTGATTTGGGGGCCACAGTCTTGGGAAGTGCAGAAGTGGTTCAATAACGTGACATGAGGGAGTTCCCCCAGAGCAACTGGGATGCCTGAAAGAAGTGAACAGCTCACCACAGCCCGGCCCCTCGGCTGCTTTTCCTTCTGACCCTCCTGGGGAGGCTCTGACATTTCCTCTTCCCTGATGGAAGTGCAGCTGCTGCCAAGGGAAACGTCCCCATACTGACTCAGTGTTCCCTTTGCTTCCCAATGTCCCATCTGCTGTCCCTGTCCAGGAGAGCTGCTCTGCCCAGGAGGAAGAGACCGAGGGAGAGCCTGGGAACATGGGGGGCTGCAATCCCTCCTGATCTAGTTCTGTTTGTGGATGGGTACAATTAGACTTGGATAGTTACAAGTGTAGGGATATTTACATACATTGACTGATATTTGTATAGACATCTGTCTATGTGTATTGTTCTATTGATGCATGTAAGTTGATCTGTTTACATCTGAAGTTATATTTACATACTTGTACAGTTGTGTGGCTGTGTAGTTTTATTGCTGGGGTTGTATGGATTTTTTTATTGGTCCACTGATATTTGTATATTTATAGATAGGTTTGATATGTGTATATTATATATGTCATATATGTAATGAAATATGTAATACATATCTACATCTATATATTCTTATGGATATATATGTAATTACTTCTACTTAAATATATATGGAGTTGCATAGTTCTAAAATTGTATTTATTTAGTTCTGGATCTGAAATTCTTTAGAGAGGGATATTGATGTTTCTGTATTTGTATATGGGTTGTACAATTGTAGTAATAGGTAAAAAATTTAATTGTTATACTTCAATTCATATTTGTGTACAGTGAGTTGTACAGAGTTGCAATAAAATATTTTTTTTAACTGAAGTTGGTATTTGTATATATTTACAAAGCACAATTCTCGCAAAAAAATTACATTTTAAACTTAAATTGATATTTGCATGTTTATACATTGGCAGCACAAGTGTAGCAATTTAAAACAAATTTCATTTTTAAACTTAAGGTTTTTTGCATATTTGTACATTACTAGTGCAGGTGTAACTATTTGCAAGACATGCAGTGTTTCTATTGAAAGAAGTGTAGATTTGTGCTGCCCAAAGCCATGAGCAGATGGAAATGCTGCAGGATTGGGCCATGGCCAGCACATGCCCCACCTGCACTCAGGCTGGGCACGGGCAGCGCAGGTTTGGGATGGCAGCAGAGCCACACGTTGGCTCAGCACTGGCTGCCAAGGCCTGCTGAGAAAACTCCGGGACTCCACTGAGAGAAGAACTCCAAGCAGGAGCCACCTGGAGAGGACAAATCCACCCCCCATCCCACGGGCAGCTCTTTAGGAAGAGCTCCAAGTGTCCCCCTGAAGCTCATCCCAGAGCCCAGAAGCCAACAGGGATCCTGAGCCAGCTCCGCTGCCTTTGGCAGCACTTGGGCAAATGAGCTGCAGCAAGGGGGAGGCAGCAGTGACTGTGACTGCTGCAGGCTGGGGATGAAGGAAGGGCCACGGACACAAGTGCTGAGATGCTCCAAAATCCAGAAGGAGGCTGGAGAACTGGGAAGGAACAAGTTCTGAAGGCACTGAAACGATGGAAACCCCTTGTGTGAAGTTCCCTGAAGGAACTCCCAAGGACACGGATGCTATAATGAGTAGTACCAGAAGACACAAATGCACTAACACCAGGAGATGGTCTGTATGACCCACAGGCAATGGCTTAGAAAAAGACCAAGTCTATATTTTATATCTTCTGTTTATTATAGTATCTATATTAAAATATATAATATGTAGTATATAGATGATGAATTACATTTATCATAAATTCATATGTGTTGTGTGATACATTTTGATATGTTTTGATAAATATTTTTATTTCATACAGTTTTGATATATTCCTCCAGCCTGGAGAGTGAAGATGTACAGCAGTCCAAAACCTTCTGCCCACACAGCAGTCAGCCCCGGCTGTGTGCATGCACACCCACCCACTGTCCTTGCTCTCCTCAGCACTTCAGGGCTGCTGTTTGCACAGAACTGGGATGAATTTAACTCGACAGAGCCACAAGTGGGCTGTCCAGCTTGTCATGAACACTCATGTGGCAAGGAACAACACAGAGCTCTTAAATCACATTATCACATGTCCTTTCATTCCTGCTGGGCACTGAGGAACTCTCAAAAGCACCAAAGACACAGAAAAGAGGTGAAAAAACTGGTATCATGCTACTGCTGGTATCCTCACGGAGGAAAATCTGTTGGGTTTCTTAAGGTTGTAGTTTTCCAAAAACTAGGAAAAAATCCTACTGCTCAGCACCAGTAGCTCAATTGTGAATGATTTTCTTGACTTGGCAAAGCTAGGATGTCAACAGTGGACTCCGTCCTTGGTTCAAATCACCTGCCCTCACCTGCAGACAAAAGCACCACCACCAGCAGAAGCTACATCACTCAATTTTCTCAAAAAGCTGTGTAACATTTTTGAGAAGAAAGAAAAACATGTCAGACTCTGTGGATTCATGACAGGACTCTGTGAAACAGTTGCAAAGCAAAGGGCAGCAGCTTCTCTCTGGGACACTCCTTGTGCTCCAGGGCAGCCGGGCTGTCCCAGCTGCCCAGGACCCGGCGCTGAGTGAGCTCTGCAGAGCTGCACAGCGGGGAGGCAGCTTCGGGCACCTCAGCCCCTGGCCAGGAGTGGCTTCTTGCTCTGGAGGGCTCCCTGGGGGCAAATGCAGGCTGCTGGCCTTCTGCTCTTGGCCCTAGCCTGGCCTTGCAGGGCTAATCCTGTTCCCTGTGTCACAAAAGTTCCCAGACTGAAATTTGTGCTCCAACATGACAGCCCCAAAGTCTGTGGCGTGTCAGGAAGCTCAGGAATGAACCTGCAGGGCTTGGAAAAGCTGTGCGTCCCCCAGAGCACAAGCAGTTCTCCAACAAGACTTCAAGGCTGAGGGACAAAGCTTCCCCCTTCAGCTCTCCACAGCAGCTCTAGGGAGTCTCTCTCCATTGTGAAATCTCCTTTGTCAGTCTACAGTGACAAGAGCTGGCTGCAGGAGGCATTTGCATTGGAACTCTCCCCAGATGGGGGGAAGAAGAGGTGATTCCTGAGGAAAGAAAAAGGCAACACTGTTTGGGAAAACACCAGCATGAGTTCACTACAACTCCAGGCCAGAAATCCCTTGAATAAAGCAGCATCCATCCATGGGGCAGCACTTTAGCTTTGAAATCAATCTGACAAACCTGCTGCCCCTTCCTGCTGCTGTAGCTGACTCTAAATCACGAGAAATGTGCCAACTCTGCCAAAGACAGGCAGACATGGTGAGATAAAAAGAGCCAGTCTGCTGAAAAGGAGACCAAATGAATGTTTTCTAATGCCCCCTTTTCATCCTTTCCCCAGCCAAGCCAGAGCAATGTCCTTCCTCTCTGTCACCGATGGTGACCCAGGCACGGGATGCACAGTGGGGACAGAGCCCGCAACTGCTCCCAGTGCCTTTGCCACGGGCTTCCATTGCCCTGAAATGCCGTGCCGGGCGCTGCCCTTCCGTGCCGTGCCGTGCCGTGCGGAGCCCGGCCAGCGCCGGGAGCCGCCCCGCCCGCGCTGTGCCCGCGGCCCCGGCTCTGCCGCGCTCGTCCCCGCCAAGTCCGGCCCGCGCCGGGGCCGCGCTGGGCGCGAGCGCAGCGCCCCCCTCCGGCCGCGCGCCGCCGGCGCAGCCGCGGCCGTTGCGCCGCGGGCGTTGCGGCCACAGGCGGCGATCGGAGCCATGGCGGAGCTGCCGCTGCCCGCCGGGCTCAGCGCCAGCGCCTTCCCCGCCAAGCTGTGGCGCCTGGTGAACAGCCCCCGCGTCCGCTCCGTGCGCTGGGACAGCCGCGCCCGGGGACTGCTCGTCGACCGCTCGCTCTTCGAGCGGGAGCTGCTCAGCCCGGGCCCCGCCCCCGGGGGCGGTGGCGCTGGGGCGGGGCCGGTGCCGCGCCCCTTCAGGGCCACGCAGTTCAGCAGCTTTGTCCGGCAGCTGTACCGCTACGGCTTCCGCAGGGTGCCGGGCTGGCTCGGCGCGGCTGCGCCGGGCGATGCCGGGGGCTGGCTGCACTTCAGCAGCCCCTGCTTCCGCCGCGACCGCCCCGACCTTCTGCTCCGCCTCCGGCGCCGGAGCGCGGCCGACAGGCGGCGGCCGGCGGCGGGCCGGGAGGGCCGCAGGCGCCCGCCCTGCGGCTCCCGGCAGCTCCCCGGGGCGCGGCCGCTGCCGGACGGGCGGCACGGGCGCGGCCGCTTCCAGCCGCTGCCCCGGGAGCGGCCGCCGCTGCCGCCCGGGCGCCCGCCCAGCGGCTTCCTGCTGCTGCAGCGGGAGCGGACGCTGCCGGACGGGCGGGAGCTGCGCAGCCCCCGGCCCGGCCGCCTCCAGCAGCGCCCCGGGGAGCGGCCGCTGCTCGCCCGGCGCCCGCCCTGCAGCTTCCACCTGCTGCACCGCGACCGGCCGGTGCCGGCCCGGCGGGAGGGGCCGAGCCGCTTCCAGGAGCTGTACGGGGAGCGGCCGCCGCCCGCCCAGCGGGAGGTGCTGGGGATCCCGCCCTGCGAACTGTTCGGGCTCCACGGGGAGCCGCTGCTGCCGCTCGGGCGGGAGGGACCCCCCAGCCGCTTGCAGGAGCTGTACGGGGGGCAGCTGCCTCCTCTCGACCGGGAGGTGCTCCGGCTCCAGCCCTGCAGCTTCCAGCAGCTGCACAGGGAGCAGCAGCCCCCGGCCTTCGACCCACGAGGTAGGAAACCTTGCTTTTGCAAAAGGTCAGGAAAAGTGACCGCTTAAGTGTTTTTCCACGAGGCTCTGTCATTCTCGGTCAGAAATTGTCAAGCCTATTAGGAAGCGGCACCTCGAAGGCTGCCAAAAAATTCTCTGCCTGCTTTTCCTGCATGCTTCCTGTGATGGTTAATCCAAGGCAGCAGTAGAGATCTGTGTCCCAGAGCCACATTGTGGAGCCTGACCAACGTGTTTGGATTCTTGCAGCCACCCCGGGCACTTCTGCACCCAGCGCTCCAGCTGGCAGTGCTGCTTGTGCAGCATCGACGGCCTCCAGCTCAGGACACAACGCACCTGGGGCAGAGGGATGGCCACCAGCAGATCTCGGCCTTGCCATAGAGAAAATGATCCGGGAGATCAGGAGATCCCTGCCCGAAAGGTCTCCCTCTGCTCAGGTAACTCCATTGGATGGGTAGCAAAGGGGCTGGACTGTGAGCTTTTGATCATTGTTACATAGCTGAGAAGCAAAGGCTTCTTTAATTGAACTTACTTTGTTATTACTTAGTTATTTAATAGTTCTTGGTAAAGAAAGATTTGTAAAAGAAGAGGAAATGAAACAGTCTCCCCCCCCTTAGTGAGGATGAGCGTTGTGAGCCTGTGTTGGCCAAGTTTGAGTGCTCCTTTTCCTGGGAAGAATCCTTCCTACCGGGGCATTTGCGGTGATGGTTTGCAGGATTTTTGTTTGCTGGGAAGGAAGAGAAGAGTGTTTGGAGAATTGCCACTGAAGGCCAAGTGTCCCGTGCAGGGAGGGACATGCCAGAGGTGCCTGTTCCAGCAGCAGATGTGGGCTGTGCCTCTTTTGGGTGGGAAGGCCAAGGCAAAGCAGGGCTGGGCTGCAGCTGCTGCTGCTGCTGTGTGAGCCCTGCCGGGCGTGTGGGCGCTCCCAGAGCCGTGTGTGGGGCTGGGCTGGAGCTGCAGCTCTCTGTCCTTGTGCAGATTATTCTACGTGTTGGCCAAAGAATGTCTCTCTGTCTGTTCATGTGCTGACCCAGTGCCTGCAGTACATTTATGATCAAGGCAGGGCAGACTCAAGGAGGGGAGTGGGATTTTTTGGATTTCCCACTATCATATTCTCAAGTGGGACGTCTTTTGTCTTCTGTAAACTCACACATAGCAGCTTTCAGAAGCATTTTATTCCATAACAAAAGGAAACATTGCAGGTTTGGAACCATCTTGAGAATCTTTAGGATTGTGATGGACGGGCTATTGCAGAAGAGATGAATGTTCTGGAACTGGTCCTAGTGAGAATATCTGTCTACCCAAAGGGCATTTGCAGGTGCTGCATTGTGGACATTGACTTCCTCAGTGGAATTGACACAGTATTTGATTGTCTGGCTTTTCCTTTCTTTTGGGCTGGTTTTTTTTCCTTCCATCCTGATTTACAGATTTTTGCCACTGGTCACAAATGTGATCCTGGAAGGAGCCTAGGTGCATAAATGCTTGCCTGGATCCTCCACATGGGGCAGCAGCAGAGGGCTCCGAAAAGCACCACGGTGTGATGGGTTGTCTGAGCAGTGTGTGGGGGTGTGAGAGTCCCAGCAGAAATGTGTGCCTTGCGTGTGGGTATGCAGCACAGGGCAGGGCTGGGAGCGAGCTCTGCCCTTGCTGACAGCCGTGCTGGCAGCCAGGAGAGCCCCTGGCTTTCTGCTGGCTGATTTCTCACAGCTCCTGAGATAAGCCAGGGTCAGAGCGTGAGGGCACCTCCCCCACATCCCCTCACTTGGTGCCTTGTGGTTTTCCGTGTTCATGTTTTGTCTCAAAGATCATTTTGTAAGAGCTTCAGTTTCACCTTGGTCACCCAAATCCCGAGTTTAAAAGGCTTGTCATGTGAACCATGTAGGCAGTGTCCCCCCCCGTGCTCCATGTCCTTTGGGAGTGGAGAATGAGAGTTCTTGTATCCCTGATGTGATTGCAGCCAAATAGTGAGTGATCTTTGGGTTCCTTTCTTTCTGTGTTTGTGCTCAGGATGATGTTAGTGTTGCCCCTGAGTCTTCAGGAGGTGAGCCTGTAGACAGAGCTGCAGCAGAGGAAGCCTCATCTGGCACGGAGAGCTGCAGGAACAGTTCCCCAGAGCCCGAGGAGCCTGGTAAGGACAGAGCCCCCCTTGGTTTAGAGAGGTGTGAGATGGCTGCTCGGAGCCTGCCTCTGGCAGCAAGGGAGATGAGCAGAGTTGAGCTCCTGTCTGCAGGGCTGGTGCTTCCTGGTGCCTTTAGCTCAAATCCTGCACGGGCACAACCTCCCCGAGCCCTGCCCTCCACACTTCTCCAGAGGCTCTGACACTGAGTCCTCTGCTGTGGCAAGGGAGCAGGGAATAAAGCTGGCCTTGTGGAGTTGTGTCACCAAGCTGGGTGTCCCAGTTTGGTTCATGACTCAGCTCCCAGCAGCCTTCAGCTTCAGCCATTTCAGTGGGCACTGAGGTCTCTCTGTCACTGAGACTGTCTGTGTTTCAAGCTCAAGACTTTGCTGAGGCTTTATCAGGATACTTAAATACTTTACACAGTTCAGTTTTGAAACCCTTGGAAGAATCCCTTTTCTTTAAAGAGCAGGCTTCAAATTGCCAAGTGAGAGTTTGCCTTTCAGGCCATCTTTGACAGTGCCTGCTAGAAGGACAATTGGTGCTCAAGGAACACGTGCACAAGGGCCAATATTGACTCAGTGTTCCCTTTGCTTCCCAGATCCCATGTGATCGACCTCTCCAGGAGGGCTGGCCTGTGTAGCAGGAAGAGACAGAGGGAGAGCCTGGAACATCGGGCAAGTTGAATTCCTCTGTCTCTAGTTATATTTATAGATGTATATAGTTATCTTTGTTTATCTAGGTAGTTGTATTTATAGATTTATGTAATTATATTTATGTATCTACACAGATAGAGATCTGCACAGTTAATTTCTTTTTCATTTTAGATGTTTATCGTTATAGCTTTAGATGTGTTTTTGTAGGTGTGCACGTTTTCATTTATACGTGTGTATAATTACATGTACATATATACATTTCTAAATGCATATTTCTATTTTATATGGGGTTTTAGCTACATAGATTGATATGTGTGTGAGCCTCTTTTTAAGCTCTTACCCTGGTCTGCTTCCTCGCTCACCTCTGGCTTTTCCCCCTGTGCCCCCTGTGTCCCCTCTCCCTGGGCTGGGTCCGAGCTGGCGGCCGGGCCGGGCGCAGCAGCAGTTCCAGCCCCGGATGTCCCTGGAGTGCTGGGAGCTGCCGGTGGCCCCAGGCACTGTCCCCTGAGGAGCTGCTGAAGGACGGTGAGACTGAGGGGGCTGAGGGGGCTGAGGGGGCGGTGGCGCTGAAGGGACGGTGACCCTGAGCTGCTGCTGGGGCTGAGGGCTGTGGGGCAGCCCAGGGCCATGGTGGCACTGAGGTGACAGGCAAGTGGCACAGGCTGAGGGGGTGGCGGGTCTAAGGGGACGGGATGGGTCAGAAGGGACTGAGGGAGGTGAGAGGACTGTGAGGGGCTGGAGAAGCTGAAGGGGGCTGGGGGTTTGGCGAGAGCATGGCGGGGCTGAGGGGATGGAGGGGCCAGCAGGGAGCACAGAGGGCTCCGGGACTGCAGCTCTGCCAGGCCTTGGAACCAATTCCAGAGCCTCCACTTTTGCCACAGCTGCAATGAAGACCACGAGGACCGCCGGAGACTGCCGGGAGCCAGCAGGGAGAAGCCGAGGGCCAGCAGCAGGAGCAGGGAGCGAGGCCCTGCTGCTGCCAGCCTGGAGAGAGCCCGGGTGAGGCCCCAGGGCCGGGGAGGCAGGGTGGGGCTGAGGCTGGCGTGGGCTGTGGCCGTGGGCCCTGCCCGTGCTGGGGCTGCTCAGCGCAGCTGCCCCGGCTGGCACAGGGGCTGTCCTTGGGCAAGGCAGCTGTGCCGGCAGGGCCCGGGAGCTGTGCCGGCTCTGCCGGGCTGCCGGGGCTGCGGGACGGTCCCGCCGCGGCTGCGCTCACCACAGCCCGGCCCGCTCGGCTGCTTTCTCTTTCTGACCCTCCTGGGGAGGCTCTGACATTTCCTCTTCCCTGATGGAAGTGCAGCTGCTGCCAAGGGAAACGTGCCCCTACTGACTCAGTGTTCCCTTTGCTTCCCAGATGTCCCATCTGCTGTCCCTGTCCAGGAGAGCTGCTCTGCCTGGAGGAGGAGACCGAGGGAGCGGCTTCAAAGATGGGGCAGCTGAGATTCCTCTGCTTCGAGTTCCATTTAAAGAGTCTGGGCTTGCACATAGAGAGGGATATGTACATATGTAGGCTTCTATTTGTATGGGAATATTCCTATATGTATGTTATTATATTTATGTTTTTATGGATGTATTACATGTATATGTATGCATATATTTACATATATGTTTATAATTACATCTATGTGTACATATATGTGTCTCAGTATACATGTATGTTGTTGTATCTGTTTAATTTCCTAGGTTTACAGCTGTGTAGGTATCTATTTGTGTTTATGCAGTTATAGGTATATGTATCTTTAAATGTTGTATTGGAATTTGTATTGGTCGATATGTCTATTTTTATATTTTTAATGTATATTGATCTATTTCTTTCTATTTAATGATATTTACATATGTGTCTAGATGTATAGCCGTATGTTTGTATTGATACAGTTGGGTGTATGTTTGGATTGATGATATTTTTATACTTATAGATAAGTTTGTTTTATATATCTACTGATATATATATATATTGTATGTAATATGTAATGTTTATATTTACATCTGTAGATTTTTATACTTTTATATGTATTTATATAGATGTTATATATCTGTGTATTTAATTGCATTTCAACATGTATGAAGTGATGTAGTTGTATAATTCTATCTATTGTATTCTTAGTGTAGGGCTGTTTAGAGAGCAAATGCACATTTTTGTATTTCTGTATGGGCTGTCTGTATTGCTTGTAGTAATATGTAATAAATTAAGTTAAGTCCTTAAACACCTAATTAATCTTTGTGTATAGTGAGTTGTTGCAGAGAGTGGCAATAAATAAGTGTTTCTTATCTGAAGCTGGTATTGTATATTTTTACACAGACTGGTTGTAATAATCTCATAAATTCCTGGTTTTTACCTAAATTTAGATTTGTATACTTCTGTGTTTTCAGCACGGGTGTAGCAATTTGTAAGAAATGACATTTTTCCACTGAAACTTATTTTCATGTATTTGTCCATCAGCAGTGCAGCTGTAGCAATCTGCAAGAAATGCCATTTGTCAGCTGCGATGGGGGTTTTGTGATTTGTGCTACCCCAAGCCATGAGCAGATGGAAATGCTGCAGGATTTGGGCCATGGAAATCTCCGGCCATGGCCAGCACATGCCCCACCTGCACTCAGGCTGGGCACGGGAAGCGCAGATTTGGGATGGCAGCAGAGCCACACGTTGGCTCAGCACTGGCTGCCAAGGCCTGCTGAGAAAACTCCGGGACTCCACTGGGAGCAGAGCTCCTGCTCTGTGGATATGCAGATAATTCAGTCCATGTTTGGTTCTTTACAGACATACACACACAGAGAGCTGTAGGCAGTGCTCAGTAACCCGTGACATACTCGATTGTGGGAACTGAAATGGATATTTCTCTGTTTAGAGATAGGGGCAGCAGAGTGGTGCCATTCTGCAGCCATCTTGTATCAGGCAGTGGTCGCTCTGTCTAAGCAGTGCAGTTGCAGCAGTCTGTAATGAATTTCCCTTTTCAACTGACATTGGCTTTGGGGCACTTCTCATTTCCGTGATGAGCGACCACATCAATGTTTGTCCCTATTTCTTCACTGATCCTGAAGCTTTGACGAGTGTGTGACTGGCCGTGGCACCCAATTCCTCACAGGTGTGTCCAGCTGTGGGTAAGAGACCTGTCTTGTCTGTGAAACATCCGTCTGAGGGTATTTGTCTGAGAGTTGTGGTCCATCTCCAGAACCCCCTCAGGCAGCACCCTGGCTAGGGAGGGGAAAAATGTAAGGGGATTTATGGCATTTCTTCTCTTTTATCATGTATTTGCATGAAGCTGTAGCCTAAACTTAGTAAAGCAAAGGATAGACTTTGTTTGGTCGTGCCGTGTGGAGCAAATGGTGCAGGAACAGCCACAAGCCAAACTGCAGGAGCAGCTTCTTTTTGGTCCTAACAGGACATTGTGTACAAGAAAGCACCACAACCTTACTGATTCACCTCTTAGGTAAAACCACAGTGGTTCACCGTGTCAAAGTAGCTGGGGATGGAAATAACAAACATCCCTGGGCTGGGGCAGAAGCCTGGGAGTCACACGCTTGGAAAAAGAGAGCTGGCAAAGCCAGCCCAAGGCGCAGGCACGCATTTGGCTCCAGGCAAGAGGGAGCTTGTACTGCACAGCTCGGAGGGACTCCAGGCAGAGGAGCCGGCCGGCGGCAGGGAGCAGCTCCCGCTGTCACTGCCAGGGAAGGACTCGCAGGACGCAGGAGGAGCGGGCACATCGCGGATGGACAGCGGAGCCCCTCCTGAGCCCCGAGGTGACCCCTCCTGCTGCTGCAGTCACAGCACAGCCACCTGCCCTGCAGGCTCTCTTTGCCTTCCTAAGCCTCAAGCTGTGTCGGTGTTTTTCCTTTTCATGAACGGGCCGGGGCTGCTCGGGTACAAGACTTGAGCCTTATTGGCGGGATCAGCCTCATTACATGGTTGAGACAATAGGCAGAGGGCAAAGCTCACGTACAGCCAGCAGCAGCCAGAGATTTCTTTCTTACAGAGCATCTTAAAAACTTTTTAGCCAATAGCATGTTGCTAAAGCTTACAGACAGTTGTTTTAACCGATTACTAAAAGTACACGTACACCTGCTTCACACAGTGCTTGCGTGTCTTCTTTTTATTAACAATACACAATGTTCCATTAGTAAGCTTAAAACTTTCTAGTATTTTGCTAAGCATATTTTCCTGCCATCTAAAAGTCTATCTTAGCCAAGCCTAAGACTCAAGCTCTTGTTTAATATCCTCACTTGCTCTACTATTGTAACATTTGCTACTTTCAGACTTTGCAGCTGCAGATAGCTCTAAGTGTCTTGGCTCTTTCTGTTTCTAAGGCCTGCTTTCCCAGCTTTCTAAAAATCTTCTTAGCTTTACTAATTCCTACACAACCCACTGCAGGAAGCAAACCTGATTACAAATGATAGCAATTATACCAGATCAAAACTTGTTGGCCCACTGCTAATCCTGGATGTTTAATTTTTTAGACTGCATTAAGTACCATCTGTGTTTCCAAAGGTGGTGCTCCAAATTTAGAACCGTGCATTCTCTCCTTCAGCTGATACACACACACACACACACACACACATATATATATTTATACACACATATATGTTTGTAATTTTCTATGTTTGTAACATCTGTGTGAAGAAAGGGTAAACTTAAGAAAGTGTACTTGTTTCACAGCAGCACAGTTCCATAGAAATTTATTTGAATTTTTTTTCTGAGGTACCCATATTATAAAGACACTTTGCTAAAACTAGTAAGGATGAGAGTTGCAGGGCTGGTTTAAAATCAAATCCAAATTTGATTTCATTCTGTGCAATATTTCCATTAAATCTGAATAATGCCCAGGACTAAAATACTAGAATTCTATTTTCTTTTTTTTCTTTTTTTTTCTTTTTTTCTTCTTTCTTTTTTTCTTTTCTTTTTCTTTTCCATAGCAAACAGGGCATAGGTATAGTTTTGATTTTTAATTTAAATAGAGTAATCCACTGGACTAATTGCTACCTTGGAACTTCTTTATCATTTACAACTACCCATGGCTTTCAGGAACAGAAAGATTAAAGGAAGGGAAGAGAGCAAATCTTTTAAAGCTATGACCTGAGAGTTATTTTACATCCATTTGGAGTTATTTTACATCACTTGGTTAAATACACCGTTACCTAAAAATCATGTATATATGTACTTGGTAAGAAGTATCAACTGAATAAACAAGTTCTCATCTAATTATTTTTTGCTAGCCTCATGTTCTCTTCTTATTTAGTAAAATCAGGAAGAGAAACACTGCTGTTCTTTGAAAAATTAATCTGTTAAAATATTGACAACCCTGATGTTTGATGTAGGAGTCTACAAGCAATAATTTTAATTGTCACCAAAGAAGAACAAAAGGGACACATCATCTGTGGTAAACACCAGACATTGTTGCCAGTAGGGTTGAACAAACTATCTGTATGATGTTGTACAGCAGTTAACGTGAAGATCTCATCAATGATGGAGATAAGAGACACTGACCCTTGAGGATTCAAAGAAGCATTTGATAACAATAAGAAGAGCTTATCTTGCCCATCTTAGTTATACTTAAAATGTATTTTATAGGAATTTGATTTATACTGATTGAAAACTCATCACTTCTTGTATGTTGCTGAATAATTAATGCTGATTATTTTAGTCTCAGCCCACAGACTTCAAAGATAAACACATTGCTCCAGCTTGCAGTATGGAACCGGTATCACTTGATTTTGTCACTGAAGTATCAGGAAGTGTTGTAAATGACACAGACTGCCATGGCGAGGTATTCCCAGGATCCGGTCAGCACTGCAAGTAAACCTAGGTCTGATTTGCAGTCTGGCAGCAAATTTGCTGAGAGCAAACCAAATCTCTGAAATTGCCATGGCTATAAAGGAGAAAATGTGCCAGTAGAAAAAAGCTGGATAACAGATTCGGTAAGAAATCATAAAATGACAATTAAGCAACGCTATTGCAGAATTGTAAACACAAGTGGCCAGTATCATCATATCCTGTTTAGAAAGGCAGCAAAAGTCATAGTTAATCGTTGCATAGTTAATTATTCTCCTCATTCATCTGGGGGTTGCTGAGGCAGCAGCAGCAATGCTGTTCCATATCAAAGATTTGTTATTGTTCAGACCACATTCTAAAATCTCTTGATTATCCACGTGCAGCATGACTTATTCTTTCAGCTAATATTTGTGCTCTTGGTAATAGGATAGTGCAGCCATGGATCGGAAGAGGCATTTTAGATCACTGATTTTATGGTTTCCATCTAGGAAAAGTAATACTAAAAACGCTTTAACATTCTTCACATTTCATTCTTTCAAGCCATCTAAACCAAGAATCACTTTTGCCTAAGTTTTTGTCTTTGCTCTTCTGGGTAGCCCCAAGATTTGCACATGAAGGCTTGCCAAGCCTCTGATAACCAGGTATCTAGAATTTACTCTTGTGGTCTCAGCACAGCCATCTAATACTGTTTTAAATGCAACATGTCCATAAAGAGCCTACAGATACCACCCAAGACCTGCAGAGCACACATGTCCTTTTGGACAGACAAATAAAAAATGGCATCTCCCCTTAAAATTGCTCTCTAACACTCTTAGGCAGCTCCATAAAGTTTCTGTAGTGGGACTGCATGTTCTTTGTGGTCCTTATTTCCTCCACTAAAAAGGAGGTGTATTATTGTTGGTATTTAATAATTTTGGGCTGTACTTTAGTTTCCATGTGCCTGTTCCTCCATAGGAGCTGGGTGTCCAAACTGCCTGTAGAGCTGGTGGAGATCTCATCCTCGGTTCAGGTGCCTTCAAGTGGGCATCTTGTTCAATTTAATCTACCCTGTGGGATATGTTGTGCCTCATTTGCTGCTCCAGAAGGAAAAAGGTCTCCCACACACACACACACCCATGCACACCTCTACAGACATGGGGTTCAGGGCAGGGGTCTAACGTACAGGAGATGAGCTGCTGAGGCTCAAGGTACACTCATCTTCTTTAAACAGATAAATATTGATTAGATATAGATATAGATATAGATAGATAGATAGATAGATAGATAGATAGATAGATATAGATATAGATAGATAGATATAAATATAGATATATTGAAATAGATAGATAGATAGATAGATAGATAGATAGATAGATAGATGACAAAGATATATAAAGATATAGATAGATATATGAAAATTCAGCTCAGCTCAGAGGCATGAGGGGCTGCAGGAGATGTTGGCAGCTGCAGATCTGCTCAGCTGGCACTTCTGCTCTTGACTCCCAGGATAAACCCAAGAGGCTTTGTTGAGGAGGTCTCCATTGGTGGGAACACAGCTTCATGAAGGGCACTGACTTTGGGAGTCTGACTTCTGAAACAAATGAATCCCTTTCCTGAATCACTGTGATATTTGGCAGGTATGAATGGTTATAGTGACACTCACTTAAGGAGAGGGTCACACATGGATGTGATGTAGCAATAAAAACAAAACAACCACACAAGTGGAATGCACTTTCTGACTCTTTCCGGTGAACTGTCAGCACTTTTGTCCCTACTCATGTGACTGCTAGAAGAATAGAAAGGAGAACAGCAAATTCAATCTGAAGAGTGGTGTGAAATACCAAAATAAGACTTCCAGAGAGCAGAGGAATGATTGTGATTTATAAGCATGTATCTCATTTTTACTGGAGGAAACAGAGACTGATTACAAAGGATATCCAGATCACTTTAATGTTCTCTCTGTCATCTTTTCACAAAGCATGCAATTTCCAACCCACTGCAATCAGTGAGAATCCTTTCACGGACCTGAACAGGACAAATGTTTTTATCATAATAGAAGGCACTTATGCATGGATTTTTATTAAAGATGTGATAGCCAGACTTGTCTTTCTTACATTTGTTCTGGTTTTCCTACCATTCCTTTTGGTCAGCAACTTATTAGCAGACTTCAGAGATTGCTTGACATAGTTTGACACTATTTGATTCTGCCTGTATTTAACAGCACTCTGTGGACAATATTAACTGTACTTCGTGCTTTTCCCTACTTTATTTGTACAGCCTTATTTAAAAATAAATGTGAAAAAAAATACATGAAAATTTGTACAACTTGGAATAAAAGTTACAGAGTCGTAGCCATTCAGTGTATCAAAAGGGTTAATGTTTGCAGTATGCGTTTCTGTGTTTTTATTCTCAACTCTACACTAAGTTTCCTTTTGATCCCTAGATTGCTTCCTTGTCTTCTCTGAAGTGCAACCTTCTCAGGCAGGTCTAGGGAATTCCTCAATGTAAACACTCTTTTTCTCTTTAGAAAACGGACATTTTTCCTTACCTGCAAATCACAGATCAAGTCAGGAGAGGATGTTTTTCCAGTATCCTCTAACTGCTTTATTAAACACCGCTCAGAGTATTTAAGGATTGCCATCTAACACGTGAAATGCAAGTTGGTCCGTCCAGGCTTTACTCATTATGCAGCTCTTGAGGCTTAGAGGGATTATCCACCAGTTCCTGAGGAAAGCAGCTCTTGACCACGCCAATTTTCAGACCAAACAGCACCGTGGAAAATTATGTTCTCCCGTGTGTTTGGTACGTCTGCTTCCCCTGGAAGACACAAAATAAAAACGGATCTTTCAAGAGTTAAGATTTAATAGAAGTGAAGAGCTGTTCATGTTGGTTATTGCTAATTTTGTCCATCCGTTCAGGATGGTAAGGGGAAGGATTTGGAGCTGCTGAGAGCATTCAGCTGTTTATTGCAACTTGCAGAATGAGCCGTCAGATGGGAGAGCAAATGTTTACGTACACACACAACAGGCCGTTGCTACATTTTGTAACTTCATAACTCAGCTTACAACTATTTTCTGTTATATATATTTTTAGGCTGTGTTTAGTGGAACCTGCAAAAAACCCACGGATTATTAAATGTGGTAATATTACTTGTAAAGTGTTTCCCTATAGAGAAAAGACTTTTGTACTAGATTGGGAGAGGTTTGTCTCCCAAAAATTATAATGCAAGAATTCAATTGGGATATAGGCAGGTTGTTGTAACGCAATTGTTTTGACTTCGTACTCTAATTTCTTATTTTTGTAATCCTCGAAAAATATTGATTGATCGATCAATCTATTGACTGGTTGCAGAAACCTTTGAAATGCTTACCAGGCTGGCTGAGAATTCACAAGCACACCGCTCTGCAATGTGTGCACAACCACGGCTGCTGAGGCTGCTGTGAATGTGCAGGAGTTTTTCCCAGGTGTTGGGCTCCTCCTGCCCGGCACAGCCCTGAGCACAGAGGAATTTGGGAAGGGATGTTGTGATGCCTGTTTGCAGCAGTCTCCAGCCCGGATTAACCCTGCTGTGACGGACAGGTCCCTGCAACGTGCTGGTGCCCGCAGGCGGCAGGAGAGACCCGGGCCCCTTTGGCATCGTTCCCAAAAAGGCCGCAGGACAACGGGAAGGTCGCTGTGCCCCGGGCGGCCTTTGCCGCGGGCTCTGAATTTGGGCATTGCAGGATCTCTCCAGCAGGTCCCCCGCCCTTCTCCGCAGCCGGCACGGAGCTTTGCTGAGAAGGCGGCGCTGCCCGGGGCTGAGCCGAGCCCTGCCCGGCCGCTGCCCCTGCAGCCCTGAGGCCGCCCGGCTGCCGCAGCAGGAGCCGCTCCCCGCGGGCCGGGCCTGCTCCGGCCCTGCAGCAGCTCTCAGGAGCGCCGAGCGCAGCACACGGCATCGAGCCCGAGCTGCTGAGCTTCCATCCCTGCTCCTGACGCTCCGGGCCAGGCTGGGATCCGCGGGCCGGAATGAGCGCAGCAGCTGGGACGCCGCTTTTATCCGCGCTTGGGGCAAACGGGACCGTAGGAAAAGTGTCACTGGCAGCTGTCATTTGTTTGGCCGCTTGGACCGTGAGGAACGCATTTGTTTCTAAGCGCAACCTCATTTGGCTGCGCCATTTCTGGGAGATACAAAAAGTATTTTACATGAACCTAAGAAAATAGTTTGGGTGTTATCTGATGTGGACATGATGCTACATTTACACAGTCCTTATTTTACATACCAGTGGCCTGCCTCAAAGAACCTATGACTTTGCAGATATTGTTTCCATAATTTTGTATCTTTCAGAGGAAGCAGCACAGTTCATCTGAACTAAGTCCTTCCTTACACTTAAGAGAAAAAACAGGTTGTGTGAGAGCTCTGCTAGCTGGGAATGTGTGAAGGGAAGCATTTAAGACACTGCTATGGAAAGTGCAGGCTCTTTAAGCACACGTTAGGGAAAAGAGCTAGTATATATGCTCATTTATGAAGATAAGTACCAAAATCTGAATTTTTCCTGTATTATACTCAGCCCCCAATATGTTTTGTAATTGTACTTTTCTCTGTATCCTTTCATGCAGGCGTCACTGGCAGTGACATGTTCTGTGCTCAGTGCTGCTTTGGCTGGTTGGTTCGGGGAGATGCCTTTAGTTTTATGGCACACAGGGGTCTAAGGAGGGTGTGCGGGTGTCCCTGTGCTCTGGCACCAGCTGAGGTGCAGGAGCACTTCCAGGGCTGCCTCCAGGTGTGATGAGCTGGAGTTAAAGCTGTGCCTTCTGCTGAGCAGCTGATACGACCTCTGACCATGAACAGCTGGGCCTGATATAATAAATAGAGGTCTCTTCCTTTCTTACTAAGACCCAGAGTCTGATAAAATGGGTTCTTCATCCTTCTGAGACCAGTGAATACCAGGGTTCATTTCCACAAATTCCCTGCTTTATCTGCTTTATACCTGCCAGCTACATGAGCCGTAATATCCTGCTGCTCAGCTTCCTCCAGAGACATGGTTGCTGCTTTGTGTGAGGAGCTGCGAATCTTGACTCCATGTTTCAGAAGGTTGATTTACTATGTTATGATATATATTACATTAAAATGATATACTAAAACTATACGAAAAGAATAGAGAGAAAAGGATTCATCAGAAGGCTAGAACGGACAGCAATGGAATGAATAACAAAAGCTCACGACTCTCAGAGAGTACGAGCCAGCTGCACCTGTGACTGGCCATTAATTAGAAACAACCAACATGCACCAATCACAGATGCACCTGTTGGTAAACAATGTCCAGACCACATTCCACAGACATCAGATAGTTAATTGTTTACATTTCTTTTCTGAGGCTTCTCAGCTAGAAGAGGAGAAAAATCCTAGCAAAGGATTTTTCATAAAATATCATGGCTACAGAGAGAAGCTCTCATTTCTTTGGAGAAGGGCTCTTCACTAACAGTTTGACTCGCAAGTGGCTCACTGATGTCTCTCTAACTCCCAAGTCGTTTCACACCTACAGTTGCCTTTCGGGGATATACCCTGATGCTCCTTTGAATTCTGTGGGATCCTCTTTGCCTACCACTTTCAGGAATGACTTAGAAGAGGCACATAAAAGATTCAAGGTAAGGACTTCTGTTTTCTACTTCATCCTGGGTCATTTCATTTGAAAAGTTTTCGACTTGGATTTTCAACAGTGAATTGCCATTGGCCCAGGCTTCAGGATCTCTCAGCACACTCCTGTTTTCAACATGAAAGTTTTTACACTCCAAAATAGTATCTTTCACTGAATTTTACTAAAAAATTGAATGGCTGAAGAACCCTCCACTTCATGGTTTGGCTTCATGAAAATTCCATATTGATCCAGAATAAAGTGGATTTATTTGGATACCCCTGAAAACTCCATGCCTTCCTTCTCCCCTTCCTTTGCTCAATGCAAGGAATATCACATTTCTTATGTCATGATATTTGCTGCCAAGGTGTTTGTTTGAAGATCACGCATTTAGTAATGTTATGTTAAAATCATCTGCTCTGGAATCCCTGCCCAACTTCAAAACCCACACACTCCATTTTTAACTCCAGCTGCACCAGACCTAGACAGCTCTTTCACCTGCTTTCTCGGTTCTAATTGACCAGTCCTTTCTCTCTTTGATCACCGATTTGGTCCAACAAGACTAAAATGCAATCATCCTTTGAAACATGGTGCCCTAGTCGGCATATTTCATGTTTTCCCATTTATTAGGTATCAAGACTTAATTCTGACATGGAATAAATACAGACCTTCAGCTTTAAGAGGCAGAGAACATGAATTCCATTCAAATTGGCTCATATTAATATTTATTTCATCTTCAGAGTGACTCATTAACTGTTTGGAGTTTGGATAAGCAATTAATGTGTCAGTGACTCTGACAGACAAGGAAGAGATGGTTGTGAGCACGCAAATAATGGCTTGCTTAGCCATGCAGCATTCTCTGCAGTTTTAAAGAGAATTTCATTACATTTTGTGAGCTTTAAAGAAGCAAACGGAGGACAAAAGTCTTTAGATGTTTGGAAGTATCATGTAATTTTGCAAGCGTTAATGTGAGAATCTACAGAGGATCCAGCTTAATGATACATGTAGTTGTGGATTTTTTTTATTTGTTCACAGGTATGTTTGTGTAAATAACCACATGTAAAGGAATGTTTCTAAGGCTTTACAGGAATATTTAAATCTGATGTATATTCATGCTCTAAGTTCTACATGCTGTGGAAAGAACACAAATGCCTATACAGCATGATTTCCTTCTACAAAACTCTTTTCCCCTACTCATTTCCAACTTGTTCCCTGCTCTTCTTGGGTCAGTCATGGTCTCGATACCTGTGCATTATTTGCTGCCATTCTACAGAACCCAGTGGAGATGCGTGGGCTGCACAACCATGGGTGGATTTCTCTATTTCCACACCTACATATTGTCATGGATTTAATGCTGCTTCTGCTCCTGAAGTCTCTCTATGTCCATTTATCTACTGCTATTGCTCAGGGCGCAGCGTACCTGGATCTTTTCAGCTGCAACAGAATTGTCTTAGCAAACATCTGTGTGAATGCTGTGCAGATACACTGTAGTAGGGGTTTAAGAGAGCTGCATCATACAAAACAAGAACAGTGTGCATTTTTAGGAGAATCTGAAGAAGAGGGGATGTAGTTCTTGCACACTGGACAGCAGCTCAAAGCGCCTGTTGTTACAGAGCACTCTGTAGATCGTCCTGTGCTCCTTTGTGCTCGGCCTGAGGTGCCACGTGCTGGTCTCTGGGCTTGTACGTAGCCGAGGACATTCCCATGGAGGGCACTCTACAGCTTCATGAATGCACAAGAACTTTGGGACACAGTTCAGCCTCACACACTTGCAAAACCCCCAAACTAAAGTAAAACACCACAACAAACCAAAAAGCCCCACGCAAAACAAGAACCCATGGAAATGTGTTTACAAGTTATAATCAGTTGTCTCGTGAAACCTCCGTTCTGTAAGCTAAACCACTGCCAACGTTCAGACAGAAGGACAAAGGGAGGGTTTAGCAGGCCTGACGAAGTTTTGGTATGGATGGAGCCTACTGTCCCCCCATGAGAGCCTGCTGGCCCTGCCTTTCTGTGTGGATGGACGGCACACCCCGGCCGTGCGGAGCAGCCTCCTGTGCACCTGCAGTGGGCTCAGCAGCAGCTCAAGCCACCCTCCCCCTGCACTGCCCAAGGGCTGCTCTGGCAGCGTCCTCAGCTCTCTCTCGGCCCCTTTCCCTCCGTGCTGCCCTGGCAGCTGAAAGCCCAGCTGGCCGAGGGGGTGCCTGAGCTGCCAGCCTCAGCTGGGTTCTGCTGCTTGAAGACTGGAGCTGCCACGCTGGGGAACCCACAGCTGAGAGCTTCACTGGAGTGCAACAAACAGAGGGCCTGACAGGAGGGAAGGGGCCCTGAGGTCAGGCAAGAGATGAAGGAAAAAGGGAACGGAAAAGAGAGAAGAGAAAATTCACAGGGCTTGATACTTAAATCTTCCCTGCAAACTTTGCACACAAGTATTGTCCTGGATTCCCAAAAGATCAATGGTGTCTGAGTTTATTATTAAACAAAAGAGATGAAAAAGAATATTGATTAGTTGTTCATTGGCTGTTCTGGGCACTGACCATGTTGGGATCTGAAGGAAAACGGAGTCTGTGACCATGATCCTAAAAAAAGATACATATGCATATAAAAATGTGGGAATCAGAAACACCACATAAAAAAGCAAAAGATCAAACAAATTCTGGCATTTCCTGATGTTGAAAGTAATGAATCTGTGCTACAAGTTTGCTAAAGTTCCTGCAGGTACGTGAATATGCAATGCAAGCATGAAAAACGTCAGAATGGCATTTTCAAAAACACTACACCTTCACCATGTGCTAACAGTTTTCCAAACAGTTGGAGACAACAAAAATATCAAAATATCCAAAAATTCGGGAAGCTCTCAGATCCTTTCATCTCAGTCTAATCCTGAAAGAAAATCTAAGTTATGTGTCTCCTGAAAAATAGGCATATTTACATTCTAGTAAATGAGACTTTTTTTCTTTTTTTTCTTTTTTTTTTTTTTTTTTTGCCTAACACTGGAAAGAAAGCAAGTTCTTTCTTGTGGCATAGAATGGTAGCAGAAAGAGGAGTTTAATAGACTGTATTAAGAGCTTCATTTTTCTTACTTTTTGCTGGAATTGCCTAACTCGAAACAGCCAGAATTGCTCTAATACACTGAATGTCCTCAAAGAGAGTAAGAAGGACAGGAAAGTACAGGTCAGTCAGCCTTGCCTCCATCCCCTGGAAAGGTGAAGGAGTAACTAATCCTGGAAACTGTTCCATACAAATGGAGAAGTTGATTGGGAGTAATGGTTAACCTACCTGATGCCCATGCTAGGACAGGCAGATTGATGGAAATGGGTGGAGCAATGGATGATGCCCACCGCAGCTTTACCCAAGCCTTTGAGACACTCAAAGCCTACAGCATCCTTAAACACAAACTGCCAAAATGCCCAGACAGGAAGGCTGAAAAACGGATGAGGACTGTCATCAGTGGCACAAAGCAGAGCTGGAGGCAAGTCGCGTCTGCTCTGACGCCCAGGGGCTGCTCCTGGGGCAGATACTCTTTGATGTCTTCATTCACGGCCGGCCTGGAGGAGCAGTTTACCCTCAGCAAGCCTGCAAACAAAACAGAGCCGGCAGGAGCAGGGGATAGCCCAAATGCTTGTGACATTCAGAGGGACCTCGGCAGGCTGAAGAATTGGCCTGAGGGGAATCTGATGGAGTTCATGGAAGAGAAACGAGAAGTCTTGGAGCTGAGCAGGGATAACCGCAGGCATCAAGAGCTGCAGGAGGCTGACTGCCTGGGAAGCAGCTTCTTTATCTTCCTTGCCTTGCTGGTTCGGGGCGTGCTGCAAAGCAAAGGCAGGAGGACGATGGCAGCCAGAGGCAGAGGGGGTTTGCAGCTGGCCGTGCCGTGCGGAGCCCGGCCAGCGCCGGGAGCCGCCCCGCCCGCGCTGTGCCCGCGGCCCCGGCTCCGCCGCGCTCGTCCCCGCCAAGTCCGGCCCGCGCCGGGGCCGCTGAGAGATTCAGCTTCGAGTTGTATTAGAGTGGAATCCATTCACTGAAGGTTTCTGGTGCAAAGATTGAGGAAAAAAGGAGAAAAGTTTAATTTCTGAAAGCCATTTAGAGTCCTGGAAGCCTTGTCTAGAGATCTATAAAGCTAAAGCCTCAGAAAACCTGAACCTACAACATCCCCAAATGGATTGATAAGGTATGGTGGGCACACCTCTGCTGTTTTCAGAGTCAATGAAACTGACAATGAATGTCTGGGAATTAGGAATGCCAACCCAGATTTTATCTCCATTACTCTAAGAACACCTTAATGAGGCACTTCAGGAACTGAGCACTAACATTTTCACTCTGCTCTATTTACTTTGCATTTGAATACAGGCTGGTAGGAGAAGAGATCTGACTTTAATTTCTCCCCAAGTTACCTGTTGCACTTTCAGGTTAGGAGTACATGTAAAAAGCAGCTAATCACTCCATCTATCCATGAATGTTCCACTGCTGAACTGACACACAGAAACATCCTTTTTCCTCTTTGTACCTTCCCAAGTGGTGTCTTAACTAGCAGGAGATTTGTGTAAATCACACAGAAAATCACCAAAACTTTTGAAATTAACACTCAATTCCATGATAAAAGCTTCTGAGAAAACGCTTGACAGGATCACTGAACAAACTGAAACTCGGAAGAGAAACATGCATTTTAGCACTGATCAAAGGGAAAGAAAAAGAAATGCTGTAAAATTTCCAAGTGGAAGATAAGGAGAAAGCCAGGAAGCACAGGAAGAACAAGGCCCTGTCAGATGAGCTGTGGAAGGTAACTTTGTGCCCCAGCTCTGTCAGAGGACGTTCCCTGTCATTGGTGCAAGCAGCTGGAGACAGAAATACTGCTTGATTTGGGGGCCACAGTCTTGGGAAGTGCAGAAGTGGTTCAATAACGTGACATGAGGGAGTTCCCCCAGAGCAACTGGGATGCCTGAAAGAAGTGAACAGCTCACCACAGCCCGGCCCCTCGGCTGCTTTTCCTTCTGACCCTCCTGGGGAGGCTCTGACATTTCCTCTTCCCTGATGGAAGTGCAGCTGCTGCCAAGGGAAACGTCCCCATACTGACTCAGTGTTCCCTTTGCTTCCCAATGTCCCATCTGCTGTCCCTGTCCAGGAGAGCTGCTCTGCCCAGGAGGAAGAGACCGAGGGAGAGCCTGGGAACATGGGGGGCTGCAATCCCTCCTGATCTAGTTCTGTTTGTGGATGGGTACAATTAGACTTGGATAGTTACAAGTGTAGGGATATTTACATACATTGACTGATATTTGTATAGACATCTGTCTATGTGTATTGTTCTATTGATGCATGTAAGTTGATCTGTTTACATCTGAAGTTATATTTACATACTTGTACAGTTGTGTGGCTGTGTAGTTTTATTGCTGGGGTTGTATGGATTTTTTTATTGGTCCACTGATATTTGTATATTTATAGATAGGTTTGATATGTGTATATTATATATGTCATATATGTAATGAAATATGTAATACATATCTACATCTATATATTCTTATGGATATATATGTAATTACTTCTACTTAAATATATATGGAGTTGCATAGTTCTAAAATTGTATTTATTTAGTTCTGGATCTGAAATTCTTTAGAGAGGGATATTGATGTTTCTGTATTTGTATATGGGTTGTACAATTGTAGTAATAGGTAAAAAATTTAATTGTTATACTTCAATTCATATTTGTGTACAGTGAGTTGTACAGAGTTGCAATAAAATATTTTTTTTAACTGAAGTTGGTATTTGTATATATTTACAAAGCACAATTCTCGCAAAAAAATTACATTTTAAACTTAAATTGATATTTGCATGTTTATACATTGGCAGCACAAGTGTAGCAATTTAAAACAAATTTCATTTTTAAACTTAAGGTTTTTTGCATATTTGTACATTACTAGTGCAGGTGTAACTATTTGCAAGACATGCAGTGTTTCTATTGAAAGAAGTGTAGATTTGTGCTGCCCAAAGCCATGAGCAGATGGAAATGCTGCAGGATTGGGCCATGCCCAGCACATGCCCCACCTGCACTCAGGCTGGGCACGGGCAGCGCAGGTTTGGGATGGCAGCAGAGCCACACGTTGGCTCAGCACTGGCTGCCAAGGCCTGCTGAGAAAACTCCGGGACTCCACTGAGAGAAGAACTCCAAGCAGGAGCCACCTGGAGAGGACAAATCCACCCCCCATCCCACGGGCAGCTCTTTAGGAAGAGCTCCAAGTGTCCCCCTGAAGCTCATCCCAGAGCCCAGAAGCCAACAGGGATCCTGAGCCAGCTCCGCTGCCTTTGGCAGCACTTGGGCAAATGAGCTGCAGCAAGGGGGAGGCAGCAGTGACTGTGACTGCTGCAGGCTGGGGATGAAGGAAGGGCCACGGACACAAGTGCTGAGATGCTCCAAAATCCAGAAGGAGGCTGGAGAACTGGGAAGGAACAAGTTCTGAAGGCACTGAAACAATGGAAACCCCTTGTGTGAAGTTCCCTGAAGGAACTCCCAAGGACACGGATGCTATAATGAGTAGTACCAGAAGACACAAATGCAGTAACACCAGGAGGTGGTCTGTATGACCCACAGGCAATGGCTTAGAAAAAGACCAAGTCTATATTTTATATCTTCTGTTTATTATAGTATCTATATTAAAATATATAATATGTAGTATATAGATGATGAATTACATTTATCATAAATTCATATGTGTTGTGTGATACATTTTGATATGTTTTGATAAATATTTTTATTTCATACAGTTTTGATATATTCCTCCAGCCTGGAGAGTGAAGATGTACAGCAGTCCAAAACCTTCTGCCCACACAGCAGTCAGCCCCGGCTGTGTGCATGCACACCCACCCACTGTCCTTGCTCTCCTCAGCACTTCAGGGCTGCTGTTTGCACAGAACTGGGATGAATTTAACCCGACAGAGCCACAAGTGGGCTGTCCAGCTTGTCATGAACACTCATGTGGCAAGGAACAACACAGAGCTCTTAAATCACATTATCACATGTCCTTTCATTCCTGCTGGGCACTGAGGAACTCTCAAAAGCACCAAAGACACAGAAAAGAGGTGAAAAAACTGGTATCATACTACTGCTGGTATCCTCACGGAGGAAAATCTGTTGGGTTTCTTAAGGTTGTAGTTTTCCAAAAACTAGGAAAAAATCCTACTGCTCAGCACCAGTAGCTCAATTGTGAATGATTTTCTTGACTTGGCAAAGCTAGGATGTCAACAGTGGACTCCGTCCTTGGTTCAAATCACCTGCCCTCACCTGCAGACAAAAGCACCACCACCAGCAGAAGCTACATCACTCAATTTTCTCAAAAAGCTGTGTAACATTTTTGAGAAGAAAGAAAAACATGTCAGACTCTGTGGATTCATGACAGGACTCTGTGAAACAGTTGCAAAGCAAAGGGCAGCAGCTTCTCTCTGGGACACTCCTTGTGCTCCAGGGCAGCCGGGCTGTCCCAGCTGCCCAGGACCCGGCGCTGCGTGGGCTCTGCAGAGCTGCACAGCGGGGAGGCAGCTTCGGGCACCTCAGCCCCTGGGCAGGAGTGGCTTCTTGCTCTGGAGGGCTCCCTGGGGGCAAATGCAGGCTGCTGGCCTTCTGCTCTTGGCCCTAGCCTGGCCTTGCAGGGCTAATCCTGTTCCCTGTGTCACAAAAGTTCCCAGACTGAAATTTGTGCTCCAACATGACAGCCCCAAAGTCTGTGGCGTGTCAGGAAGCTCAGGAATGAACCTGCAGGGCTTGGAAAAGCTGTGCGTCCCCCAGAGCACAAGCAGTTCTCCAACAAGACTTCAAGGCTGAGGGACAAAGCTTCCCCCTTCAGCTCTCCACAGCAGCTCTAGGGAGTCTCTCTCCATTGTGAAATCTCCTTTGTCAGTCTACAGTGACAAGAGCTGGCTGCAGGAGGCATTTGCATTGGAACTCTCCCCAGATGGGGGGAAGAAGAGGTGATTCCTGAGGAAAGAAAAAGGCAACACTGTTTGGGAAAACACCAGCATGAGTTCACTACAACTCCAGGCCAGAAATCCCTTGAATAAAGCAGCATCCATCCATGGGGCAGCACTTTAGCTTTGAAATCAATCTGACAAACCTGCTGCCCCTTCCTGCTGCTGTAGCTGACTCTAAATCACGAGAAATGTGCCAACTCTGCCAAAGACAGGCAGACATGGTGAGATAAAAAGAGCCAGTCTGCTGAAAAGGAGACCAAATGAATGTTTTCTAATGCCCCCTTTTCATCCTTTCCCCAGCCAAGCCAGAGCAATGTCCTTCCTCTCTGTCACCGATGGTGACCCAGGCACGGGATGCGCAGTGGGGACAGAGCCCGCAACTGCTCCCAGTGCCTTCGCCACGGGCTTCCATTGCCCTGAAATGCCGTGCCGGGCGCTGCCCTTCCGTGCCGTGCCGTGCCGTGCAGAGCCCGGCCAGCGCCGGGAGCCGCCCCGCCCGCGCTGTGCCCGCGGCCCCGGCTCTGCCGCGCTCGTCCCCGCCAAGTCCGGCCCGCGCCGGGGCCGCGCTGGGCGCGAGCGCAGCGCCCCCCTCCGGCCGCGCGCCGCCGGCGCAGCCGCGGCCGTTGCGCCGCGGGCGTTGCGGCCACAGGCGGCGATCGGAGCCATGGCGGAGCTGCCGCTGCCCGCCGGGCTCAGCGCCAGCGCCTTCCCCGCCAAGCTGTGGCGCCTGGTGAACAGCCCCCGCGTCCGCTCCGTGCGCTGGGACAGCCGCGCCCGGGGACTGCTCGTCGACCGCTCGCTCTTCGAGCGGGAGCTGCTCAGCCCGGGGCCCGCCCCCGGGGGCGGTGGCGCTGGGGCGGGGCCGGTGCCGCGCCCCTTCAGGGCCACGCAGTTCAGCAGCTTTGTCCGGCAGCTGTACCGCTACGGCTTCCGCAGGGTGCCGGGCTGGCTCGGCGCGGCTGCGCCGGGCGATGCCGGGGGCTGGCTGCACTTCAGCAGCCCCTGCTTCCGCCGCGACCGCCCCGACCTTCTGCTCCGCCTCCGGCGCCGGAGCGCGGCCGACAGGCGGCGGCCGGCGGCGGGCCGGGAGGGCCGCAGGCGCCCGCCCTGCGGCTCCCGGCAGCTCCCCGGGGCGCGGCCGCCGCCGGACGGGCGGCACGGGCGCGGCCGCTTCCAGCCGCTGCCCCGGGAGCGGCCGCCGCTGCCGCCCGGGTGCCCGCCCAGCGGCTTCCTGCTGCTGCAGCGGGAGCGGACGCTGCCGGACGGGCGGGAGCTGCGCAGCCCCCGGCCCGGCCGCCTCCAGCAGCGCCCCGGGGAGCGGCCGCTGCTCGCCCGGCGCCCGCCCTGCAGCTTCCACCTGCTGCACCGCGACCGGCCGGTGCCGGCCCGGCGGGAGGGGCCGAGCCGCTTCCAGGAGCTGTACGGGGAGCGGCCGCCGCCCGCCCAGCGGGAGGTGCTGGCGATCCCGCCCTGCGACTTGCTCGGGCTCCACGGGGAGCCGCTGCTGCCGCTCGGGCGGGAGGGACCCCCCAGCCGCTTCCAGGAGCTGTACGGGGGGCAGCTGCCTCCTCTCGACCCGGAGGTGCTCCGGCTCCAGCCCTGCAGCTTCCAGCAGCTGCACAGGGAGCAGCAGCCCCAGCCCCTGGCTTTTGACCCACGAGGTAGGAAAAGAGTTGTAGCCTTGTTTTTCCCAAACGTACTTAAAAGTGACCGTTTGAAGTATTTTTCCACAAGGCTCTGTCATTCTCAGCCAGCAATTGTCAAGCCTATTAGGAAGGGGAACCTAGAAGGCCAAAAAATTCTCTGCCTTTTTTTTCCTGCTTGCTGCCTGTGATGTTTGATCAAAGGCAGCAATAGAGCTCTGTATCCCAGAGCCACATTATGGAGCCTGACCAATGGGTTTGGATTCTTGCAGCCACCCCAGGCACTTCAGCATCCAGTGCTCCACCTGGCACTGCTGGTGCAGCATTAACAGCCTCCAGCTCAGCCCGTAACACACCTGAGGAAGAGCAGTCACCAGCAGTGGATCTTGCCTTTGCTGTGGAGCAAATGATCCGGGAGATCAGGAGATCCCTATCTGAAAGGTCTCCCTCTGCCCAGGTAACTCCATTGGAGGGGAAAGGAAGAGGCTGGGCTTACATGGAGAAGAAGAGAAACTTGCATCCCTGATGTGATTCCAAGAAAATACCAAATGATCTTGAGCTTTCTTTCTTTCCATTGTTCTTTCAAGGGCAATATTAATGCTGTGCCTGAGTCTTCAGGAGGTGAGCCTGTGGACAGAGCTGCAGCAGAGGAAGCCTCATCTGGCACGGAGAGCTGCAGGAACAGTTCCCCAGAGCCCGAGGAGCCTGGTAAGGACAGAGCCCCCCTTGGTTTAGAGAGGTGTGAGATGGCTGCTCGGAGCCTGCCTCTGGCAGCAAGGGAGATGAGCAGAGTTGAGCTCCTGTCTGCAGGGCTGGTGCTTCCTGGTGCCTTTAGTTCAAATCCTGCACGGGCACAACCTCCCCGAGCCCTGCCCTCCACGCTTCTCCAGAGGCTCTGACACTGAGTCCTCTGCTGTGGCAAGGGAGCAGGGAATAAAGCTGACCTTGTGGGAGTTGTGTCACCAAGCTGGATGTCCCAGTTTGGTTCATAACTCAGCCCCACCAGCCTTCAGCTTCAGCCATTTCAGTGGGGACTGAGGTCTCTCTGTCACTGAGACTGTGTTTCAAGCTCAAGACTTTGCTGAGACTTTATCAGGATACTTAAACACTTTACACAGTTCAGTTTTGAACACTTGGAAGGATCCCTGTTCTTTAAAGAGCAGGCTTCAAATTGCCAAGTGAGAGTTTGCCTTTCAGGCCATCTTTGACAGTCCCTTGTAGAAGGACAATTGGTGCTCAAGGAACATTTGCACAAGGGCCAATATTGACTCAGTGTTCCCTTTGCTTTCCAGATCACATGTGACCGACCTCTCCAGGAGGGCTGGCCTGTGTGGCAGGAAGAGACAGAGGGAGAGCCTGGAACATCGGGCAAGTTGAATTCCTCTGTCTCTAGTTATATTTATAGATGTATATAGTTATCTTTGTTTATCTAGGTAGTCGTATTTATAGATTTATGTGATTATATTTATCTATATAGATAGAGATCTGTACAGTTAATTTATTTTTGGTTTTACTGGTATATCGTTATAGCTTTAGATATGTTGTTGTAGTTATAGATGTGCACAGTTGCACTTATACCTGTGTATAGTTACATTTACATATATACATTTGTAAATGCCTATTTATATTTGTATATGGGGGTTTAGCTACGTAGATTGATATTTATATACACCTTTTTTTAACCTCTTGCCCTGTTCTGCTTCCTCGCTCACCTCTTGCTTTCCCCCTGTGCCCCCTGTGTCCCCTCTCCCTGGGCTGGGTCCGAGCTGGCGGCCGGGCCGGGCGCAGCAGCAGTTCCAGCCCCGGGTGTCCCTGGAGCGGTGGGAGCTGCCGGTGGCCCCAGGCACTGTCCCCTGAGGAGCTGCTGAAGGACGGTGAGACTGAGGGGGCTGAGGGGGCTGAGGGGGCGGTGGCGCTGAAGGGACGGTGACCCTGAGCTGCTGCTGGGGCTGAGGGCTGTGGGGCAGCCCAGGGCCATGGTGGCACTGAGGTGACAGGCAAGTGGCACAGGCTGAGGGGGTGGCGGGTCTAAGGGGACGGGATGGGTCAGAAGGGACTGAGAGGGGTGAGAGGACTGTGAGGGGCTGGAGAAGCTGAAGGGGGCTGGGGGTTTGGCGAGAGCATGGCGGGGCTGAGGGGATGGAGGGGCCAGCAGGGAGCACAGAGGGCTCCGGGACTGCAGCTCTGCCAGGCCTTGGAACCAATTCCAGAGCCTCCACTTTTGCCACAGCTGCAATGACCACAAGGACAGCTGGAGACTGCCAGGAGCCAGCAGGGAGAAGCCGAGGGCCAGCAGCAGGAGCAGTGAGCGGGGCCCTGCTGCTGCCAGCCTGGAGAGAGCCCGGGTGAGGCCCCAGGGCCGGGGAGGCAGGGTGGGGCTGAGGCTGGCGTGGGCTGTGGCCGTGGGCCCTGCCCGTGCTGGGGCTGCTCAGTGCAGCTGCCCCGGCTGGCACAGGGGCTGTCCTTGGGCAAGGCAGCTGTGCCGGCAGGGCCCGGGATCTGTGCCGGCTCTGCCGGGCTGCCGGGGCTGCGGGACGGTCCCGCCGCGGCTGCGCTCACCACAGCCCGGCCCGCTCGGCTGCTTTCTCTTTCTGACCCTCCTGGGGAGGCTCTGACATTTCCTCTTCCCTGAAGGAAGTGCAGCTGCTGCCAAGGGAAATGTCCCCATACTGACTCAGTGTTTCCTTTCCTTCCCAGATGTGCCGTCTGCTGTCCCTGGCCAGGAGATCTTCCAAACTTCATCTGCAGGCTCAGAAGAACCGGTGTCCTTTGGCCACCCTCAGTTCCCTCTGAAGATGGGATCACCTGCAGAGCAGAGGGGACCAGCTGCAGCTCCAGGCCCAGCTCTTGCTGGTCACAGCTGAGCCTGTGGCAAGCTCCAGGAGCTGCTGCCATCTCCCTCCCTGTTGGTAGCTCACTCCCTCCAGTCCCCAGGCCCTGCCCATCCACCTTTTTCCCTCCCAGCTCACCCCTTCGCTTTGCCTTCCCTTATTTATTAAACAGTTTGGCTTTTTCATTTGACTCGTGGATCTGTCCATGGAGCTGAAGCAGCACAAATTCTGAGCCTGGGGACACGCAGGGCCCTACTGCCGTTCTCTTCTACGCCGTCATCTGTGCACGGGCAGGAAGGAACAAGGGTAGCTCAGGCTACAAAGGTCCCTGTCCTGCTGCTCCAGTTGCACAGCACTGTGGAGTTAAAGGTGGTGCTGAGCACGCTGAGGGGAACAAGGACCCTGGGTTTTAGAAAAGCCAGCTTGAGTATGCTCTTCCATGGCAAGCATCCACCAAGGGCAGAGGAGCTTGCGATGCTGGAAGTTCTCACCAAGAGCTTCCTGAAAGTACAGCAATGCTCCATGCATACACAGGGACAGGAAGAGGGCAGAACCAGAGACCATGGTGGCCTAACAGTGAGCTCTGGGTGTGACTCAAAGCAAATGAAGCAGCAGCAGAGGCGCGAGCGTCCCAGTGGCCGCAGCGCTGTCAGGCAGTGCCTGCAGGCTGGGTGCGCTTCTGGCAGCTCTGCTCTCCCCACAAGTGAGGAATTGCAGCCCCTGCCTCAGGCCCAGTCAGAAAGCCAACCAAGTGAGACCAGAGGCAGGGGACCTTCCCAGCTCTCTTGGGCATGGCTGCAAAACAGCCACTGCGTCTTCCTGTGCCCGTGTTTGGGGTGTGCTGAGCCCAGAGCCGGCCAGCTTGTGCTCTGCTGTGCCAGGAGCGCTCTGGGCGGGCAGAAGTGCTGTGTGCACAGCGGAGCGTCCTGCAAGGGGCTGACCAGAGCCTCCTGCGGGAACAGGGCTCCGCTCCCTGGCTGGGAACAGCCTGCTTTTGCTGCCCTGAGCGCAGGCAGGAGTTCAGGCACGTGCAGAGGCAGCGGGCAGCTCGTGTTTGTAGGGGCCCGGGGCTGCGCGCCCAAAGCGACACGTGGGCGTGGGGAAGGAAGTGACACAGAGCTGGGGGAGGGAAGATGAGCTCGAGCTGGAGTGCCTGTGCTGCAAGGAGCAGAAGGAATTCAGCCTTGCCAGGGTTTCTGACATTTGTGTTGGTGTTCCCTGGGAAATGCTGACATTTGGGGAAGTGCCTTTGGAGGAGAGGAGCTTGATTCTCAAGGCAACTGCTTCCCCAGGAGCCCCCAGTGAGGTAGGTGCAATTACAATCTGCACCCCAGCTCATGCTCAGTATTTACTACAATCTTAAATAACAATAAAGTCAAACACAACAGATGACTGATGTTCCTACCTTCTGCTTCCCAAACACAGCCAAGGGTGGCAGCAGCTACAGCTCCATTCTCCTGAGCTCACAGCGCAGCGCAGCTACTCCAGCCACACCAGCACGGGACTGGCCGCAGGTTGTACAGCCCGTGCCTGAGCCAGGATCAAAGCGCGTTTCCTCTCAGGTAATGGGAGCCCCGCGCTCTTCCACAGGAGAATGAATGTCAAGAATGCCAGAGCAAATTGAAGTCTCTTGAGCCTGGTGAAGGTGAAATCTGCTTCTGTCCTTGTATAGAGCTATGGGTTTGTTTACATGGCTTCTCCTTCCCTTTTCTGCCTGGCTTTCTCACCTGCAGTTTTCCAAAGAAAAGTGAAGCCATAGGTGGAATAAATAGACTCCACAACCTGATGTAGTTATGAAGTGGGTCTGTATTGTCAGCACCGGGCACAAGTGAGATAGCTCTCCTGAAAACTTGTGCCCTGAGCCCTGGTTTGAGCCCCATCTTTTATTCACAAAGGTGCTCCATATACATGACATTCAACCCCTGGCCCTGCCTGTCCTCGCCTGGCATGATAATTAGATCCATGCCCTTCTGAGCATGCCTTGTTCATGGTGGGGGTGACATAGGAGTCTTTGGTGGTCTCTGAGGCTGAAGATTGTGGTCATCCGTATGGCTGAACTTTTCAACTTTTCTCCTTTGTGCGTGTGCTTTGGTCCCTTGGTGCTTATCTGAGTACGTCTCTCAGTCTTGATGAGCTTGGAGAGAGAGAGGAGCCCTTTATCTGGGTTTCTGCATCCTTGGTCTTCTCCCAGTATTGTTCTTTATGCAAGAAGCTTCTAAAATTGGCGTTTTTCTATTCTATAGAAAACCTCTATAGACAGAGGTTTCTTAAGTAAATGGTTAAAATTCAACACATAATTCTGCAAGCTAAAATTTAAATGCTTAATTCATATTGCTAACTCAAGGGAGTTCCAAAAATCTCTCTTTCAAAAGCAACAAACCTTTGAAAGGTTAAACCTCAACATAACTGTGATCCTCAATCAATACCTCCATCTTCCACTTGCTTAAACTCTCTTTGTCCTGGGCACTCTGTATGGCCTTTTTCCTGGAAGCTCTCTGGCTGTCTTGAATGCTTATGGAGTAAAACGTAATCCCTGATCTATTTTCAACTCTCTGCACAGACAGAGACTGCTGGAAGGGAGGTAGGACTGGTATTGGGGACCTGGCAGCTTGTCCAGGAAACAAAATGATTGAAATTATGGCAATGTGGACAAGGCATGCAAGTCCAGGTGGTAAGCTCAAACATGCAAGTACTTGCAGTTTCCCCTCAGTACTTGACAGTTTAGGGGTATGGTCTCTTCTTATTTCTGTCTCTTAATCCTCAATCCTTGCCACACTCCTTCAACATCTTTTGCATTGTGATCTTCCATGTTTTCTCCCTCCCTTCTTCTTTCTGTGACTTTCTGTACATGACAGACAATCTGTCATACACTGTCAGCTTGCTCAGTCACCCGAGCAGTGATAATGATGGTGTAGAAATTGTAGTGGCACAGTAGGCAAACGCGTCATGCTTCTGTGTGCCCTCTGCAGGCAAACCTGCTTCCCAAAGCTTCAGTCAAACTTGGAACAAAGGCTTGTCACCACTGCTTTGTTGTGGTTTATGCATTGATGGAGCAACACTTCTGTCTCAGCCCGCTTAAGCCACTGCAAAGCTGGAATTGTTGCTTTAGCAGCAGATGTGATGGCAGGGTTCTTACTGCTCCATAGTAAGAACTCTGCAGTTCTTCTAGAAGAGTTTTGTGATCTTTGTGCAATAAGAGCGATGCCTTAAACTGCTGCAGTGCAAGTCATGCACTCATGAGATGTGTTTTCAGACACAGGTATTTCTAGATATGCCTAGTGAGTGGCCTCCTGGGGAGCAGGGACAAACGAGGAAGGAAAGTGGGCTGATAAAACATGCTTCTGCTTCAAAAAAAAGCCATGACTTCCCTTCACAGAGAAGGATATAAAATTTTTCTTGATTGGCCTGAAGGGAATAAACAAGTCTCTCTATGTCCTGATCTTTTACTAGTCTGAAATTGTTCAGAAAGGTTGTAATTTTTTTTATTTTTTTTTTTTGGGTTGGGGGTTGGGGTCTGCATTTCAAGCCTGTTCTCCCAGCAGTCAGGGCCCTGCACAGCTGTTGTGGGTGGGGCAGGTGCTCAGGTAATTACCAACAGGTGCTTGGTAATTACTAACAGCCAGGTGAGAAGTTGGCTTGTGCCTGGTTGAGGGCTTGAGGACTGTGGTGAGAGAAGGGCCAGGGAGTGGAGTGGAAAATACTATTTACACAAGCAGGTATAGGTGGATGTCTGGGGTGTAGGTGGCATTTAACTGGTTTTGGTACTGCATTTATGAAGAATTGAACATTTAACTCTGAGATAGGACTATTTAGTTGCTACTCTAAATGCTGGGTTTACTGACATGGAATGTAGTTTCTTTGTATTTTGCTCTGAGAGTGTCTCAACAACATTGAAGTCCAATTACAGTCGTCATAAACACAAGTTAATATCTTACTTTTTGTTGCAAACAGAAGCTGAAAGGCCCAATGGATCTTGCATTCAGTAATGTACACATTTCTAAAAGAAGTGGCTCTCTCCTGTTCCTGTGGCTGGCTGGTCTCTTCAGGCTAGAAAAACATTTCTGGGAGCATTTTCTTGCTGCTCCAATATCTCTATGCCCTTGGAACCTGATGCAAATACTACATGTTTCTAAAATCATCTCTAGGCCCTTGCATTTTCTACTTTGCACCTGTCACCTAGGGGAGAAACCAGTCTGATAAGGTTTTATTTTTTGTAGGCCTCTCAAATTGCAGCCCATTGTATTTAGCTGCAAAATCCTAAATCATGCTATCAGGATACCTGAAATGGACACTGGTAGAGAGTAAAAAAACAATGCCTGATACAGATGCTATCAACTATTTTTAGTTCCTGACAGTCCAGTATTGCCCTTACCCAAGGACTGTTCTTGTTTTTTTCTCTTTTTCTCAGTTCTCAGTTCTGTGATGGCTGAGAAACAAAAATCCCAAGTAAGGGTATCCAGAGTAGATGGACATGATGAGAATTCGGGGCAAATTTGACCATACACTGATCTGTAGGATTGCCCTCCTCCATGGAAGATTGTAGTGGTGTGATTGCAATCATTTCTGCTGGTCAGTGTTTTTAGTGTTAACACAGCTCCCCAGGGAGCCAGCCAGATTTTATGACTCTCTTTGGAACTGAAGGAAAAAGAGAAGAAAATGTGTCTGTGGTGTTTTCCTGCAGCAGTTCCACATGCTATTTGTGGCATGTAACAATTAGCTTCCACACCTAGGAACTGCTTGTGCTGCAGTCTTAAGTGTGCTAGCTGTGAGAGCTGCTTCTGGAGAAAGGTGATTTCTATTACTGCTGTGTAAATTCTTCCTCCAGAATGAGAACAACCCAACAACTTCCTAGTTGCTTCCAGATGGTTGCATAAGGGTTTGTATTTGTACCCCTGTTGTTGGATGTTTGAATTCTGTAGTCAAGCTACCCAAAAGGTCCAAGAGCTGTATCCAAGCAAGGGTGTGTTTGGATGGTGGTCTGGGACAGAGAGTATTCTCCTCTGTAGTTAAAACTGGCCAAGTTTAAGCTTTTTAATTGACAGGCATTTTTAACTGGAAAAATAACAGTTTTTGAAAGAGAGAGTTTTGAAATCCCCATAGTACATAATGTAAACCTAGAGCATATTTTACAAGCTCACTTTGGGAACTGCTTGCAATTCAATGTTGCCTCCTGAGGTCTCTCAAGTTGTGGGTGTCTTAAAGAAGAAGAGAAATAGGAATTTACGAGAGTGGAAACAGAACTCCAGAACTTTTCACTACACCCGTCCTGTACCGAAGTGGCTGTTGTGAAAAATACAGCCAGCCCCATGAAACTTAGCAGTGTGAAGAGACTGCTGCACAGCATCAGCTGAACTTCAGTGTGTCTGAGCCAGTACTGCTGGCACAAATGCTGCCAGCATTATCTCTGCACCCTGGGACACTTCCCAGTTCCTGTGCCTTGACACTGCTTTCCCATGGGGCTGGGGAAGGAGTTTGGCTCTATGAACTGGCTGGTGCTGTGAAACAGGTCCATTTTTGCAGATGAGGTGATGGTGTGCACGTGTCCACATGTCTCCCTGCCTTAGTGCCCTTTGTGAGCTTCTCACTTGAGCTGGAATTTGTGGAGTGGTTAAAGCTTGCTGCCTTTTATTTCTTTGCTCCTATTCAGAGAAATGAGTTGTTGAAGTCCCTGAAATGTTCTGTTTTCATCCTTATGCAAGACAGTGAGGAATGCGTTCTTTTCATCCCTTAGGTAATTCTTTGCTTTATTATTGCATGCAGTGAGATAGGATTAGTGTGGGTTACAAGCAGTAAGAGAATATGGAATCAGACAACAATAAGCACAAGTGCAAAAGGTAAAAATAGTCTCAGGAATTAACCTAGTAGTTTGAGATTTCTATGAATATATAAAACACTTGCAACAATGCTTAAATCTCTTTTTCTTTCTGATAAAAAATGTATTTTCAAGTATTTTGCATACGGGATTCCCCTGGGATGTAAGAACTTGAAGCATTTCAAGTCTGCAGCTTCAGGAATGAAATAAACTTTTGACTCAAGTTGTCAACCTGAATAAACTCTGAACTACCCCACAGCAATTGCAAGTTATAGCTAATAATGATGGAATAAAACCACAATTGCTCTTTTTCCTCTTAGCATTTTCTCCCTGGTCCTATAAAGATTGGGTTTGTGCCTTGTTCCTTAGTTTGGTTTCCAAACCATTCCATGTCCTCAATAGATCTGGAGAACTGCCTCATCCGTAGGTCTGAAGAATCAGTTTTGAATCTAGGAAATTAAAGGAAGAATTGCACTTCATAAGCTTGGGCTTCTGGATTGAAAGCTTTAGGTCATTCAAGTAGACATTGCTGAGTGTTCAACCTGGTCTGGCAGGCTCCTCTCTCTGAAAGGTGGGCAACTGAAACCTCTGTGTTTGCACAGAAAGGCAAGTTATAGGATAGCTGGGAATTGGCTCTGGCCAGCTGGTGTCCCAGGTGTCATCTTTAATAGTTGTTTTCTTATGTTATTAGTAACCAGGCCATTAGGCCAAGCACCTGTATTGTTTGGGTTTTTGGTTGGTTTTTTTTTTTTTTTTTTTTTTTTTTTTAATTTTTAAAAATTATTTGAGGGTTGGTCTGTTTGGTTTTGCTTCTGTTTGCTTGTTTTAGTTTTGGCTAGCTGCGTTGGCAGGTGGCTGTGAGTGCACTGTAGTACCCCCAGCGGCTGCCCAGCTCTGCTCTATTATGTTTCTTTTTCTTAGCCAGGTCTCATAAGCCCTCAAAAGAAATATAATACAGCCAAGGACAGCTTATGTATTACTTTGGGGGCATAAAATTAGCAGGATGACTTCTGCTGCAGTGTTAGAAACAAAAAGGTTTAATAAAAGGCATAATAACAAAGAGAAAAACTCAAGCCAGGTGCAGAGGTCTGCTCCTGGTAAAAACACCTCACAAAAGCACTTAGCTCTTTTGTTCTCTTCTTTTTCTTCCTGATAGGTCAGACGGGACTTTTTGGCTTCCATCCAATTAGATGTCCTCAAGTATTTGGTGAAGTCCCTGAGGTCCTATGAGGTGGTTTTTCACCTAATCATTGAGAGAAACTTCTGGGCTTCTTTCCTTTTTTAGGAGACAAAAGCTAGTTTTTCTACTCTGTCATTAGGGGGCACACTCCTACACCTCGCCCCTCTTATCCATTTAAAAAGAAAGAGGAGAATGGATCATGAACTGAGTTGCCAATAATTTTTAAATTTTGTTTCTAATCTTCTATCTTAACTTTGGTGAAGTGTTTTCCCAGGCAAGCCTCAAGTTTCTGGCTATATATGATTTTTACACAGAGGTAGGTTAACAACTTTTTTATCACTATAACAATTACTACAGAACTTTTTCAGTGCAAAACTTTCTTGTAAACAATTTTAACTAGTGCAAACTTAGAAAACAGTCTCTGCTTCTAGCTGTCGCTCAGTTGTTTGTGCATTTTTCTTCTGGCGCCGTGTTGCTGCCCCCCTCTCCTCCCCTGGCAGCCCCTCCTTTTGAGAGTGTCAGTTTATTGTCTCCACCCCTGTTCCCCTGGTTACCCTCTGTCAATCCCCCATGAGTTCCTGTCCATCACCCACTGTCCCCTTCCCTCTTTCCATAAAGTTCTCCCCTCTTCGGTGGGTGATTGGATCGGGAACAAGAGTCCCTCCCTGTCACATTCCCTATTGGCTAGCCGGCATGTTTCTCACGAGTTTGTTCCCTCCCAAGTTCTCCCTCATTGGTTGATGTATTGTATGTTCCGCCCCCTTTATAATCGGCTGTACCCCCACCTCGTGGTCCCGACCCGGCTGGACTCCCTTGGAGACATTAAAACTCTGGACTGTACCCCCGAGACGAGTCCCTCTTTTCTACTTCGCCTTCCTGCTGCCCACCGCTGCCTCCTGCTGAGGCGCTCCCCGGACGCCCCCGGCGCATCTGGGCAGTGCCCCCCGGCTGTCAGCTGCTGTGCCACAGCTCGGCCGGTGCAGACTCCTCCCCAGCTCGGGGGAGTAGAGAAAAAACTCGGACAGCAGCTCGGCAGTGCCGTCTGCTACTCTCGGATTGGCTGCATCTGTGGCTTGACATTCTTTGCAAGCATCCATCGAAGACCTGCGTTTGTAGAAATGCATGCAAACCCCCGGCCCCAAGTTACAAGAGGATGGGGTCCCGAAATCTGTCCTGTCTCTGGATCCTTGATGAAGACTGGTGGTCTTTCCTTGAGCTTTGCCTGTCTGGTATTGATGAAATGTCTGAAAATTGGCGGTACCTGCTCCATAAAAGAATTATTTAAGAAGTTAAAAACAGCTTTATTCAGCCTCTCTATTGCAGAAAGCACTCTGTCCCTCCTTTTTGTCTTTCAAGGATCATTTTCAATGACCTGTGTCCTCTTTCTACAATAGATTGGCCTGTGGAAGAATGTGGAACACCTGTGGTATGTTTGATACCCCAAGTTTTGAAAAACTCCTGCAGTTTGTTAGAAATGTAGGCTGGTCCTTCTTCTTGAGGAATACCTAGGGATGCAAATGCTTGTAAGAAATGCTTAATCACATCTCTACTTTTTTCTCCTTAATGTGCAGAAGCAAAACCTGCTCCTGAGAAAGCGTCTTTTGATGATAGAAAGCATGGCTCATTCTGGCTTGTTCAATAACATTAGGAAGTGTGTGCTGGATTGGCATGGCTAACAAATCAGCCATGGCATTGGCTTTTGCTAAAAAACCTGGAAGAGAAGAATGTGAGCAAATGTGCATGACAAAGTATGGCTCTTGTCAAATGGAAAGAAGGAGGATTAACTTTTTAAGCAAACTGTGTAACTGATCATTGGAAACTTCTCTCAGCAGAGATCCTTCTGCTCTCTCTACTACACCTGCAACATAAATTGAACCCGTTACTAAATTAAAAGGAAATGTGAATTTTGAAAGACCCCTACAACTGCTGCTAACTCGGTAATCTGTGCAGAACCATCTACTTCCTCAATATCCGATTCCCATTTCTTTGTCTCTGAATTTTGCCAAGCAATCACAGATTTTTTAGACTTTCCAGAACCATCTGAAAAAAATGTGATTGCCTCTAGGGGTGCATGACTTCTTAATGGCTAATGAATTAATTTTAAAGATGAACTTAATAGCTCCTGTTTGTGACAATTGACTGACATTTTTCCTGCAAAATTTTCCAAAGCAAATTGCATGACTTCTGAATTTTGAATTAACCATTCTAAATAGATGGATGTGACAGGCAGGAAGATTTCTGCAACATCTTTTCCTGCAAGGAAAAGCATTCGAGATCTAGCCTTGATAATAAATTGTGAAATAATTAAGGACAAGTTGTTATAGTTTTACCCAGTTGACAAGATAGGAAAACCCACTCTAAGATTATCAGCTGCTCCTTCTGCTCTAGATCCCACCAGAATATTAAACTGTGAAGATGTGGATTCTCTCCTAAAACTGCAAACAAAAAAAGACAGGTTAGGATTATACCGATGAGCCTGACGTGACTGGATGGCTCTCATCACTTTATCTCAAGCATTTTGAGCTTCTTTGTTCCATTCTCGCGGTGACTTTAAGGCTGTGTCTCCTCTTAACAAATCTGCCAGAGGAGCCAAGTCCTGATTTGAAAGGCCTAGTAGTGGACGAAGCCAGTTCAGAGTCCCCACTAGCTGCTGCACTTCATTCAGTGTCTTTGGATTTGTCCTTAACTGGAGTGGCTGTGGAGTTACTGTTTGTTCTGTGATCCTGTATCCCAAATACTTCCAGGGAAGAAGTGTCTGTATTTTTTCTTTCGCTACTGTGAGTCCTGCTTTCTCCACTGCTGAGATGACCTGATCTGTTGGTTCTCAATTGCACCTTTGAATGCTATTAGAGCCTCTGCTGGGGCTTGTGTTTGCACTTCTACTGCTTCTTCCTGCTGCTTTAGGGTGTTTTCTTGAGCTGTTGTGATGGCATCAGCCAGCACCTCTGCCTGCGTGGCTGCTGTGTGTTCAGGGGTACCCAGGCGATTGCAAGCATCCACTGGCTGTGCCAGGGTGGGCTCAGGATCTTGTGGCAATGTATGTAATATTTTTTTTGCAGCCTGGATTTGCATTAGAAATTGCAAGGTGTTTTAATAACTCTTGTCCGGCCTGATCTATTGGAATCTGCTTGTCTAATGCCGTCTTCAAAGAGTCCAAAAACTTAATATAAGGCGCATCTATCCCCTGTTTTATTTCAGTGAAATCTAGTTCTGGTTTGTTGCCATCAGGAACCTGTAACAAAGCTGTTTCTGCTGCTTCCTTGACATCCGTAGTATTTGTTTATCTAGAGCTCTAACTTGTGTTTGTGGATCCGTATGGGCTCCTTCATCTGCAAGCTGATCTATAGTTAAATTTGTAGTGGCTGGAGTTCCTGCATAACCTCTTAAAAGGTCATTTAACAAACATTTCCATGCGAGTTCCCACAGAGCACATTTCATCGGGGAGAGGAGGGATGTACAAAGCTGCTTTAAATCACGAGGAGTGAATACATTTGCTGTAAAAGTGGCTTGTAAAAGACTTCTGAAATATGCAGAATCTCTGCCATACAAACGAGAGGCTTTGCAAATCTCTTTTAACTCTGCAAAAGTGATCTGCTGCCAATGTGGCTGAGGTACAGCACCTGCTGTGTACCTCACAGGAAAAGCTTTTAACTTTGATGCGATTTCCCACTCTCCTTCCTGAACTGCATCCTGTCTTATCCTCTGCCAGCTATCTGTGACTCCTTGTGTATTAAACGCTTCCTCAGATTCTTTGGAATTACATTGTGGAGTACAGGAATAATTTATTTTTTGCTCTGGCAGCCTGTCGGATATGGGTGCCGCCATCTTGGATGGGGTCACTTCCGGGACACCACATCCGGTTCCCAGGCTCGGCAGGGAGGGGGCGTGGTGGGGTGGGGCGGGGCCCGCAGAGGGGGAGGGGCCTGAAGGGGGGCGGGGCGAGCAGAGGGGGCGTGTCCCCGCTCTGATGGGCAGGAGCTCAGGGACCCGAGGCCGATGGTGGCCACGCCCACGAAGGGCGGAGCTGGCCTGGTGGCCATCGTGTCATCTGCCATGCGCTGTTGGCAGAGTGGATACAATCAGCTCGGCTCTTTTCAATTTTACTGCCAGAATTCTCTGATTTTGTGCGCCGGAGGGAGCTTTTGAGAGGAAATCTAGAAGACTTAGCTATGGTAGGGGTTCTGAGAGACGCGGTTTGCAGACAAACCAGGCCAGGGCTCGTCTGCTCCCCTCTCTCCAAGGATGGGGTCGGGAAGGGGGGACAGGCTGGGGGCGGCTGGCCTGGTCACCTCCCTGCTGCTGCCCTGGGGTTTCTGGTTCTCAGATGGGGTAAGGGAAAGCTTTTGGATCCCCCCAGAGCTCCGCTTTCTCCTGTCCTCCCGGTCGTGCTGCTGCTGCCTGCATTCTGCCCTGTCTCTGATCTTTGCTGGCTTGTGTGCATTTTTTGCTTGCTTTTCATTTTCCATTGTTACAAATTTTAACACCGTCCTGAATGTTGGCCGCAGCTTCAAGCTGGACTTCTTATTCTTTTCCATATTATATAATTTCAGTCCAACTGAATCCCAGAATTCTGGACTGAGTTTCTGAGATGTATCTGAGTTTGGGAACTCCGTTGAAACCCATTTTACAAGTTTTTTAAGCTGTTTCTTCTCAAGCTGAATATCTTGAATTTCTGACTTATAATAGAAATAAGAATAAAAATCCTGCTCTGCTAAAGACAACCGATGTCCCATGGTGGCACTCACCAAAGTGGTTTCCAGAGTTGTCGTCCTTGGTGTGAAACTCCCCGGTCCTGGGTCGCAGCAATGTGTCAGCTTGGCTGAAGGCAGAATCCTCTGAAGCTGCAATGCTGCTCCAGTCCCGTGTCCACTTCCAGCCTCTTTCACCGGTGTGAGGCTTTGATTTGATATTCCCTCTCAATCTCAAATCCCTTCTTCTGAGTTTTCTTTTTATGTGACAAAAAACTCAGGTGCAGGCGTGCTCTCCCAAAACCGGAAATAGCAAGGAAAAAATGTCCTATTTTGATTGAGGTAATCAAAAAATACCTAGACTGTCTTTCTCAATATGAGAAATCCTGTCCAAGGCGCTACATATTATGTTTCATTTTCTTGGACCAGGTGTCATAAACCCTCAAAAGAAATATAATACACCCAAGGATAGCTCAGCTATTACTTTGAGACATAAAATAAGCAGGATGACTTCTGCTGCAGTGTTAGAAACAAAAAAGGTTTAATGAAAGGTAAAATAACAAACAGAAAAACTTGAGCCAGGTGCAGAGGTCTGCTCCTGGTAAAAACACCTCACAAAAGCACTTAGCTCTTTTGTTCTCTTGTTTTTCTACCTGATGGGCCAGGCAGGACTTTTTGGCTTCTATCCAATTAGATGTCCTCAAGTTTTTGGTGAAGTCCCTGAGGTCCAATGAAGTGGCTTTTCACCTGATCGTTGAGAGAAACTTCTGGGCTTCTTTCCTTTTTTGGGGAACAAAGGCTAGTTTTTCCACTCTGTCCTTAGGAGGCACAGTCCTGCGGTATGTGAAAGATTGGCAGCCACCCCACTCATGAAACTTCCTCTCCATTGTTGTTTACAGACCATCAAGGAAGATGTGCAGGCAGAGCTGCAGGAGTCTGAGGCTAGGAACAAGGCAAGGGAGAAGAGGCTGGAGGAAGAAATGAAAATCATCAGAGAGAAACTTAACTGCCTCCCTTGGGCTCTACAAAAGCAAGTGAGTGAGGGAGGGACGGCCAGTGCAGTCACCAGCCTGGTGCTTTCTTCCCTTCTTGCCTTTCCACTGCAGAGCAGCAGGGAGTAGGGCCGTGCCTCTGAGTGCCATCCTGCTCTAGTGTGGATCACAGTCACTCTGAAGGACATTTCCTGCTGTGCTGAATCTCAGCTGCTGCCCTGGACAGTGGGACTTGTTCTTTGGCTTTTGGCCAGCAGTCATCCAAATTGATTCCTGCTGGCCTGTTCCTGCTCTCCCTGTTTCTTTACAGAGGAGCCTGGTGACCCAGATGGAGGATGGAATCCCTGTCTGTATCCCTTGCAAATCGGTTCCTTCCCTTTCCTCACAGTCAATGACTCTTGGCTGACAGGGACAAGCTGTAGACTCTGACTGCTTTGTTCTCTTTGACTTGAGGTGCAAGTGTCGACATCTCACCTGGCAGCCTGCAAAGACTTCCAGCAAACAACTGGCAATGAAGGGCCCCAAGGTTGGCGTGAGGCACAGGAACTGTCCCCACCAGAAGTGCGACAGGTTCAGCACACCATGGGCTCTGGCATTAGACCTGCTGCCGCAGCAGCATTTCCTCGAGGAAGATATACTGTTGAATCTGGGAAGTCAAGCTCGGACAGTTGGTTCATCACCAGTTCTGGCAGCAGCATGGCTGCTCCAAAATGGGAGATTGAGGAGAAATATCTGGAGATACTGGGTATGTCTGGTGTGTTTCTTATCTGGGGGACAGTGTACTCTGTGCACTTTTTCATACCTGATTCCCAGTCTTTCCCATCACTGTTAGAATCCTACCCATTGGCTCAAGCCCTGCTCCGATCAGTCACTCGAAAACACATCAAGTCCTTTGTGATTCTGCAGCACAACCTAATCAATCTGCTTCTTGCCCTAACAGCTGCCAGTGCTGTGCTCTCAGATAAGACCTGGTGGGGCTGAGAGCAGAGCCCAGTGGATTCTGGGTCTACCATCACCTGTTGGGACAAAAAGGCCATTGATCTGCACCTCGCTGTGTCTGATCTCAAAGCCCATCCTGTTGTGTCCTGAATGGGGGCAACAGCTTGTACGGGGCTCAGGCTGCCTGTGGCTTCTTCCCACTGCTTGTCAGTGCTCCTGCTTGGGCTTTGCCAGCCTTGTTGTGGTAGCTGTCCTGTCCCTAAGGGCTGGTGGGACTGCAGAGGCTGGAGCCTTCCTTAGCTGGGAGAGGGGCATCTTTGAGCTCAGCCTGCTCATAAATGGTGAGGGTCCTGATGGTGAAAGCTCCGTCAGGATTGGTTATAGCTTGAGCTGCTGTGGTTTACAAAGAGAAAGGCATTCTTCTGGCAAACTGCTGAAAGGGGGAGAAGATGTCCTCCTCTCCTGAGGATGCATCTCCCTGTGCTTTGTTTCCTGTCAAGAGAACTCTTGAAAGAACTGGACAAAATCAGTCTCTGTGCCAGCCATCTGCACTGCGGGGCTGCCTGTCCTGTTGCTGTTGTGGTTGTTGTTGATGTTGTTACCCAGCTGACCACAAAGGACTCAGAGCCCCGAACAGTGGGGCTGCCTTTTCTATGTCCTGGAAGCTTGGATCTCTGCTTTAAAGTGAGCATCTTGCATTTTGTTTCCCTCAGAGGGAATGGTGAACGTGGAAAATCCCGCAATGAAATACACGGAACTGGAACATTTTGGCAGCGGGTGAGTCCAACCGCAATTACTTCTGCACAGCCACGGGCCAGGAGTTTTTCTGGTGGAATGTCTATCCAGCATGAAGTCAGGCCAGCTGCAAACATGTTCACACCCTGGGCATAGATTGTCCCATCTCTCAGTGCTAGTCAGAATTTGTGAGTGTGCTCAGAAGGCTTTGTCAGACACATCTCCATGCTGCCAAGGTCTTGTCTGCAGCCAGGAACAGGACCTGGAAGATCTCCTTGTCTCTCAAGTGTGGGACAGCTCTGTGTTAATTTCTTTAGCACTTTTGTATGTCTCAAAATCGTACTGACACACTAATTAAAAAGAAGAATCTTGCTTACCTGAAAGAGCAACCTACACCCTATCAAAGCTATCAGGTAACAGTTCTCAGGAACATTCCTTTCCTATGGTTTGCAGAAGGAAATACTCTGTGGTCAGGAGAGGAACCCCACAGTTTAGAAACTGAAACTGAAGATGAAAGAAAATACTCCCTTTTAGAAGCTGAGGCAGTAAACCCCAGTGCTTCAGGAGCAGGCCCAGTGCCCATGCACTTGAGAGGAAAATGCATCATCTGCCTTCTGGCAGAGCCCTCCTGCATCCTGCAGGTTTTGGGCATTTACAGGAGACATCTTCTGTGTGGGCTGGCTTTCACTCAAACAGCTAAACAGCTTCTCCTTTCTCTGCCTCTCTTTTGTTTTAAGGTCTTTTGGAGATGTTTGTAAAGCACTCAACACTATCACAGGGGGAGAGGTAAATGTCAACAGCCCCTGCAGACTCTGCTGCTCTTGGGGGGCTTTGCCCTCTGCTGTGAGCTGTGGCTGGAGCTTTGGGTAGAGCTGTGCTGAAAAGGCACAAGAAGCACAGACTGGTGCCAGCCTGCAAAATACATTTGGGGCTTTGTCCTTGTCAGCTGCCAGAAGGAAGGCACGGAGGGCAGCGGTTCCTTTCAGAGAAGGACGCGCCCACTCGCTCTCCATTGCTAAAACAAAGGTGGTGCCTTAGAGCACCTCACTGCCCTTTGCGGCTACAGCTTCAGAGTCCTGAATTCTCATTTCTGGCTGCCAGCAAATACATCTGAAAGTTCCTGGTAGTTCCTTAACCACCTGCAGTGCTGCACTTGGGAACTGCACGTAGGGAGAGATCTGCAAGGTGTCCCTAAAAGCCCTAAGCCCTGCCCATAGCCCAAGATGTATCCACAGAATATTAGGGCCTGGATTACTTCCTTTGAATCCCATGCAAAGCAGCAGAGGGTGTGGTCAGGGGTTTGTGGCTGGTAGTTGACACACCACTGTCACCACGTGGACAAGGCAAAATGTCAGTGGCCCCATGTGTCCTGTAACTGCCCCCCAAGGGAGCAGAGAAATGGGCTGTTGGAATGTCAGTTCCTAATTACTGCAGTGCCTAATCACAAGGCAGTTTGGCACAGCTCGGCTGTGTCATTGCAAAATCACTGGCTTAATGTCTGTTGTGGTCTCGTGTCACGAGCTTCTCAAGTTATTGATTTTCAATGTCATTTTAGGTGGCTATAAAGAAAATAAAGCTTCAAGGACTGAAAAGGAAGCATCTGACCCTTAATGAAATCATGATCATGAAGACGCATAGGAGTCCCAGTGTTGTGAATTATTTAAACAGGTGAGAGGTCATGGTCTTATCCCATGAATGTGTGTTTACATAGAGCAAACATGAGAGGTTAAAAACTCACTTTGGTCAGGGCCAGAAAGTAGAGCTGTTAATTGTTTCTTAATATTTCTCTTCTCATCTCCAGTAGATGAGAAGAGAGTGCATCTTCTCTGCATGAGTCTTCCCAGACACACATAGTTTGAAAATTATTCAAAAATATTCAAAACCTGGATCAGCTGTATCTTTCTAAGTCAATACCCTCAAAGTTCACTTCCTCCACAGTTTTCAGGATTGATGTTTTAAAGTTTCTTAAGTGCTGATGAGCCATCCTAAAGGGGATTTCCCTTAGATCCTTGCCCCTCTTTGCCATTGCTATGCATGCCAGGAAGCCTAGGTGCTTATTTCCAGAAGCACCATGCCTTACAGATTTTTTATCTGGGCTGTTGCTAAACTGAAATTTCGCTTGCTGGCCATCTAAGCCATCTCCTTTTTCACAGCCGTGCCTTTCTCCTTGAGACTGCACAGACTGCAAACAATGCACAGCGTAGAGGGAATGTCTATTCCTTTGATTCTGTCCTTGTCACAAAGGCACTTGGAAGCGAGAAAACCGGAAGGAAAATATCAACGTAGCAATGCATGTTTATCTCCACACCCTTGTTTCAGCTACCTTCTGGGTGAGGAACTCTGGCTGGTTATGGAGTACATGGACGGAGGCGCCCTGAGCGATGTCATCAGCAAGAGCTGCCTGTCTGAAGAGGAGATGGCAGCCATCAGTCGGGAGGTCAGCAATCCCATCTGTGCTGCCGAGGGCTTGGGCAGGATTGTCTGGGAAACAAGGGCTCAGAACAGGAGAGGTTTAATGTGCCAAGCTTTGTTTCTGCTGCTATGCTATGGGCAAGTAGAAGCATCTCAAGTGAAATTGCTGCCAGTGCCCCTGCACTCACTGAACTCAGTTCTTGTACTCTTATCTCCTGCAGTTGTGTTCTCGCTCTGCCTCTTGTATTTGCTCTTCTCCCTCTTGCCTCCCTAAACTTTTTCCTTTCTTCACTGCATGCCTTGCCTGTAAAAGCAAAGGTGCTGGTGGCAGGATTTGAAAGGAACAGCAAAGGAAAAGAGAGAGACTCGTTTCTTTCAGTCCTCAGCTGAAAAGGATAGGAGTGCAGCCAAAGCGCTGTTTGCTTCTGAGCACATCCCCTGCAGCAGCAGTCATCCTGGCTGGTGTGCAGGGGACAGTCTACAACAGCAGGTGCTGTTGCTCTTTCAAAAGCTGGCATGCCTTTCCTTAAAAAGGTCGTGCTCTGCCAGTGTTGCAGCAGCAAGCTCTTCCTCTCAGTGGCACTGTCTTCTGCCATTACTCCCCATTCCCCTGGAGAGGGAATCTTTTGGATTCTTTGTGCCTTTTCTTTTGTAATGAAATCACATCACCTGTTTTGCCCTCCTGTTTCTGTTTCCTCTCTCAGTGCCTGCGAGGACTGGATTTTCTTCACTCCAACCACGTGATCCACCACGATCTGAAGAGCAGCAACATCCTTCTCAGAACCGACGGCTCTGTCAAGCTGGGTCAGTATATTCTTGGTCAGGTGCAGCATTCCAGGGATGTGGGTGTAGGGCTGCTTGGAGTGACTGCCAGCTCCCCAGAAATGGTGCTGGTGGCAGTGCAGGGACACCTGCTGTGAGCTGGTGACACAGTGCTGCAACATGTACAGAGGCATGACAAGGAACAAGCAGTCAAGAGTAGTGTTGCTCTGTGTGTGTCCCTTCCAGAGGGAGGGAGCTGCAGGTCTAAAGCTTCCAAAGAACAAAAGCCACTGCTGGAGGCAGTGTAAAAAAAATGAGGGTTTTTTTAAAGTTGCCAATGCCATATTTCCTTGGCTAAAGACCTGAGAAAACAGAGCAGGGACAGTTGTCCAGGAAATTCAACAGCACATTCTCAAACTTCTACTGGGGAATTATTTTGCTTGCTTTCCTAATTGCACAGAATTAAAATAAAACCAGTTATTTTGCTTTCTCCTCAGCTGATTTTGGCCTCTCTACTCAACTCACCCCTGAGAAGAATAGACGGAGCTCGTTAGCAGGGCCTGCTTGATGGATGGCACCTGAAGTGGTGACACGTGAACCATATGGCCCCAAAGTGGAGATATGGTCTTTTGGTATTGTGGGAATTGAAATGATGGAACAAGAACCTCCTTACTGGAACTGAAGTCCTGCCTTGGTAAGGAGCAAATACTCACTGATCCTGCTGTCTTTGTCACCTGTCCCATGTTCTGTGTGCCATTGGACAAAATCCCATTGCCATGTGCTGGAACTACGTCCAGCACAGTGCCTTCCTAAAAATGTCCCTGCAGCACATCAGCACCTGCTGTAGCTTTAGTTGCATCAGTGGGGGAACTCAAGCCTTACCACATGCAAACAGACTCCATTCTCAGGCAACATTTGCCTTTGGGTAATAAGTGGTTCCAGTTCTTTTGTCTGTGTAGATGGCCCTAATAACAGGAAGCAAGCACCTTAGAACTACTCTTATCCTTCCAGAAATGAAGGAAGGAAACCCAAACCAAATAAAGTTTCTAAAACTGTGGTTTTTAGAGAGGGACTGCATCCCCTGTGTGGTTTCTTCTTGCTGGGAAGAAACCCTCTCTCAGGAAGCTTGCCTGAAACCTGGGCAGGAGGGTGTAGAGGCCACGGAGTCTCTTCTGATTGTTGTGGAGTGCTGCTGAACCATTCAGTGAGCATGTTTCTCTCATAGCCCAAGCCATGTTCTCCATGTCACCAAGCCAGAGCCTGGTGATGTGGCGAGTCTGCCAAAACCTCCTGTTTGTTTCCTGGCGCTTTCTGGGATGGGTCTACCATTAATGCATTGACTTGAGCATCCAGATGAGCAGAGAGTGACCATAGGGATGGCACCTCTCCTTCTTCTGACCATGAAAAGTTTTTTCTTTTCCACATAAGGGAAGCTGAAATTTTCAGACTGCTGAGAGACAGAGCTGCAGGTGGCTGCTGTTTGCCCAAGCAGGAATTTTCATCCCAATACATTTCTGCAGGCATCTTAATGTGTCTGTGTGGAATGTGAGATTGTAGATGTTAGTTTTCTTCCCTGGGATTAACTGATGGATTTGCTTTCTTTCCTTCCAATCACCATTGTTTTCAAGAACAGGAAGAAAAGCTTGATGAGTTTTGTTCTATGGCAGCTGTGCTTAAGGGATGAACAAGCACTGCAGAGATGCCTTTCACGTACTAATCCTTGGAATTAGTATAGCAAAGTCTCCCTTCCAAAAAGCCTGTCCAACTGGTGTGAATCCTCAGAGAAACAAAACATGCTTTTGTTGATGTAGTTCCCACTGAGTAGGTCAGTCAATGAAATCAGCTGCCAAGGCAAGATCTGCAGGATGTTGGAAAAGCTGTGGCTGCTTTGGGGTTTGGGTTTTTTTTTGGTAAAGGAAAGTCATCTCTGGGTCTCTGCCAGGGCAGTAACTGCCACCGAAGAACAGAGGTTAAACAATGGGATCTGGGAGAGCAGTTAGAGATGTGAAAGCAGCAGGTGGAACCTCATGTTTCCTTTGTCTCCAGGTTAAACACCTGATAGCCTCAATAGGGACCCCACAGCTGCTGCATCCCAAACTCCTCTCGGCTTGGCTGTGTGACTTCCTGAGCTGCTGCCTGCAGACAGACAAGGAGCAGCGCTGGTCTGCCAAGGATCTCCTGCAGGTAAAATGCAAAGGGGCTGCAGGTGAAACAGGGTGCGAGGGATGGGCTCCTTCTCCAGCGTAGTCCAAGGCATCAGATGAGCCCTCTTCCTCCTCACCTCCACTCTTAGTGCTCTTCAGATGAAAATGGTGAGGAGTCCTCGACTGGGCTGGGCTGGCAGGGCCCTGTAAAGGTCATCTGGTCCAAGTGTTCTGCAATGAGTAGGGACATCTTTAAAGAGAGGTCAGATTGCTCAGAGCCCTTTGCCACCTGACCTGGAGTGGTTCCAGGGATGGGGCACCTACAAGCTCTTGGGGCAACCTGTGCCAGAATGGCACCATGCTGCAAGGAAACAGTTTCTTCCTTTGACCTACTCTGACTTGATCCCCTATGTGTTTAAAATTTTTCACCCACATCCTATTGTAACTGGCCCTGTTCGAAAAAGTTGTCCCCCACTTTCTTCAAAGCTACTGTGAAGTCTTGGAAAATGGCAATAAGTGCCTCCCTGGGGCCTGTTCTTCACACAACTGAATAACTCCACCTCTCTCAGTTTTTCCTGAGAGGACAGGTACTCTGTCCTCTGCCTGTTTCTGTTGTCCTAATTTGTAATTTGGTGGTGTGCTCCATTTTATCTAATGGCAAAAGAATTGAAGTAGAGCAATGCAGGGTACAGAGACATGCAAAGGTGGTGCAGGAACCCAAGGAAGCCAGGCCTGGCTGAGTGGGCAGAGATTTGGCTGTGGGCAGGAGGGGCTGTGGGGGCTCACTCTGAGCCTCTGAGGGACCCTGGTTTGTGCCCCCACCCCACCCTTAGAGGTTTCTGGCACGCAAACAGGGAGAGCTGAGAGGGACTTGTCCCAGTCCCATCTGCTGCCTGGCACGCTCAAGCAGACAGGAACTGGCCCGGGGTTACTGCCAGGTTGTGTGGCAGAGAGGGAAGTGCAGCACCCAGTGCCATTGGGCTGTCCCTGCTGGGAAGGAAGGTGCCATCCAGCACAGGAGGGGCAGGGCATGGAAAGGTAGGCACTGCTCTGTCTCCCTGTGGAAATCAGCCCAGTGCCTGTTGTTCAAAGAGAGGGACCAATGTGAGGCTTTGGAGTTTCCTGAAAAGAAGAAACTCCAAGGACTGAAAGCACCATTTCTAGAGCACTGTCAGGGCAAAAATCCCAGCAAGATGAAGACACCTGGTTAAATGGATGAGTGGGATTCTGGGCCAGGTTTGCCTGTGATGGCAAGGTCCTGCACATGACAATTGAGGAGCAGATGGTCCCATTGTTCTACTTTCTGTGTCTTTCTAGGAACTAGAGGAATCCTCATGGAGCCAGTGAAGCACTGAGCTTGGAAAGTCATGGTTCACTGTTCTTTGTTGTTTTTTTTTTTCTTTTTCCTGTGGACAGCATCCATTTGTAATATCAGCCAAGCCAGCCTCCATCCTGGCACCACTCATCATTTCAATGCAGAATAAGAAGAAGAAGTAGGAGACAAGAATTTAACAATCACGTCAAGATGTTATCTTCATAAGCAATTTAGAGTAGAATTGTAGAGTAGGATTCTTGAAGAGTTTTGTAGAGTAGGATTATAGATCAGGATTGGAATGAAATAATGTTTCCGAATCATCAACTCATTTGGAAGAATCCCCTCCTTCTTACTCTTCAGAAAACTCAGTGTTTACTTCTTGTTTTTTATTGGTGCTAAATCACACTATGGCTTCTTTTGTATGGTTTATAAGTGGGGAAGGATCTTCTTCATTCATCCTCTCCAGACCACACGGCGTTTGGAATATGACCCACTGGCCCGTTTTTCCCCAGCTGTGGTATTTCTAGTAGAGGCAGAAAGAGCATCAACATTTTCAGGAAAGACCAAAGGAGTGGGGCAGCCAAGACATCCTGTGCAGATTCAGGCCTGCAGCTGTGACTTGAGAACATTTGGTTCCTGCTATTTAGATTTGTATCCCTAAGTGCAATCTCTTTGGCGGAAGGAGAGCCTTGCTCAAGTGGAAAGCAGAAGGATCAGAGCGGGGACTCTGAAAGGTCTGCTCTGGTGCAGAGCTGCCAGCGAGTGTGAGGTGAGAGCGGGCCCGGCCTTGCCCGGGGTGCAGCCCCAGCAGAGGCCTGGCAGAGCCCGGAGCAGCCTGAGCCTGGGCAGAGGCAGGCTGGAAGGAGGCCCTGGGAGCTGCAAGAGGCAGCAGCCGGGCCCTGGGTGCCTCTTCCTGGCAGCGGGCGAATCCTCCGCTCTCAGAGCCCAGGTGGCAGCTGGCTGCTCCCGAGGGGAAGCGTAGCCGTGCTGGGCACAGCCCAGACTGGAGGCATTGGCCGTCTGGAGTCTGCCCAGGAGCAGAGAAAGGCCAGGGGCAGCCGAGGGCCGGTGGCCTGGCTGAGGATTCCTACTCTTCTGCCGGCTGCCCTGTGACTCCTGGCAAAGGGCAGCAGTGTGTGCAGCACTCTGGGCACCGCGCAGGGAGCCGGGCTGCTGGGCAGGCTGGAGAACAGGGCAGCGTCCTTCAGGCACGGCGCTTCTGCCAGGGCAACCCAGGCCAGCCTGAGGCACTGACAGCTTGGCAGCTCACATCTGCAGGAGCCAGAGCCTCCCACAGCTCTGCCAGGAAGCACCTGCAGCCTGGAGTTCTGCCCTGAGCCACAGCAAAGGTGTGAAATGCAGAGTGTTTTGAGAAATATTCAGGGCCACCAGGCCAGCCTGCTTTGTGCTCTCTGGCACACAGCAAGCGCTGTGCAATGCCGCTCTGAGCTGCTGGGAGAGAGGGAGTTGGGGATGTGACTGAGTATTGTACTTGAGTAGTGAACTGATTTGGAAAAGAGCAGAATAATTTCAGTAGGCAATCTGTGTTTTCTTCCTTAATTTCTTCAAGAAAGTCACCATGTGTTGCACACAGGCAGGGGTATTAGAAAAGAAAGGCCTTATAAAATCAGGCCTTGCTTTGCTAAATTACCAGCTGGCCTGTTATGTCTTCTGTGTGCAGCTAGCTAACTTTGCATGTGAAAAATCAAAGGAATGAGTGCAGTTAGCGCAGCAAGCTGTTGCGGTAAGAAAACTTTGCATCTGTAATAAACAAGAAGCCTGTCCCATGAGAAAGAAAAATGTAAAACCCCTGAGTAATAGAGAAAGTAATAGTAATAGAGTAAGTCTTAGCATGTACACACAAAAACACCTTCTAAGCAATGAATCATGTGGCAAGGAAACTGCCAGCCAGTTGGAGTTGAACATGAGGGCTGTGAAAACCGCATAAAAATTTATGACTTGAATAACGAATTGGCTTTCCCTGCATAAAGAAACTGAGTCCCAGCTGCTTTATTGACACAGCAATGTGGTTTCACTCAGCAAGAGCACTTGCAGGGTGTATTGATGAAATGCTTGTGTTTGATTCCCAGGAAAGGAAGGAGAGGCGTTAAGTGTCACAAATAGGGCTTAGTCTTGTGAATTCCTTTAGCTTTAAGAGGCAGTGCTGAACCCTGTATTCCACCACTGCAATGATTAATGTGTGCAAGTGTCTATCTTAGCCTTGAGAATAAAGAGAGGGGTCTTGCTAAGAAGGCAGCTGGAATGCATTGAAAGGGAAGAAAGTGTTCTTAGGAGGCTCTTGACTAGCAGAGGCGAATTTGAAGATTGAGATATTTCCTAAATGACTGTGTCAGGAACAGGAGTCGTGTTGGAGTGTCAGAACCCAGGACATCCCTCTGGGTGCCCTGGATGGCTCGAGCCTTGGCAGGGGACTCGGAGATCCTGTCAGGAAGCCAAAGACACTTGGGATTTTGATCTTAAGCCATGGAGCAAATTAACAACCTTGTATGAAGAATAACAAGTCACAGAAGTTGAAGTAGCATAATAGTAGTTGTCACTGGGTGAAAAGTAGAATTTTGGGATTTTTAGAAAAGGGGTTTGGATTCCCAAGATGGAGGAATTTGGACGTTCCCTGTTCTTCTTCTTTCTCCTTCCTAACGTCCATGTTCTGGGTGGTGCTAGCACTTTTGGGTTGGTTTAGAGTAGAAGTAGACAGTCTAACGTAGGTGATAGCTATTAGAAAAGAACTGTAAATAAAGTACATGTAGTTTTTATATAGTATAATATAAAGAGATAGCACTGCCTCAGGGCAGGGCAGTGTGCCCTAGACAGACCTGCAGATCAGACCTCTGCGAGTCTGAGAAAAAATATTTTAGATACTAGATAATAAACAATCTTGTGAATCAGAGCCAAAGAATTACGACACTTCCTTTGACCGTCGGGCTGGGAAAAAGGGATGCTCGGATCATCTTGACAGCAGGAAACTCGAGATCCGAGGCCATATTTGATCCATGTTTGAGCAGGTTGAGAAGACAATGAAGAAAAGTGTATTGTTTAAAGTGGGGAACTTGACTCTTGCAAGAGAAACAATGTATTGGTGAGTGGGTGGGCAGTTCAGCTTTGAATGGGGAACAATGCATCATGGAGCCCTTGTTGGCAGGGAGTCATGGAGTATGGTGAGCCATGGTGGCCTCACCTCACACGCTGGCCATGAGTAAGCTGATGCTGTAACTGGGAAAATTCCACTCCTGAGCAGGAGATAGAAGGCCTGGTTCTGGGGTGGAGGGGTGAGAAGGATGAGATGCACACCGTTTTGACCCAGGGGATGTCCTGGAAGTGCACTGCCTACCTGCCCCTGCCACCGAGCACCATGCTCCTGTTCCCTCTCCCGCTCAGCGGATTTTTGGGAATCCAGGGGTTGGTATGTATTATTTGCTACTGCAGCTAATGGAATAAATTTGCTTTGCAAGCCCAGTTGTCTTTTAGTTATTTTGTGCATGGGTCTCCTCCTGAGCCTGTGGCAACGACCACCAGGGACCTACAGGACACTCCTACTCTGATGTCAATAAATCCTGAGAAGAGTTTTAAATATTTCAAATAATTTGAAGTAATGTTTAGGCTGTGAGTTTCAGCAAAGTATTGAATATGGCTTAGTTCCACGGATACAAACTAGTAGGTGAGATTGCTGACTGTGCATGTGTTAGGAAGTGAATCCCTACACACCCAGCAGTGCAACAAAGTATTGCTTTCTTTCTAACCCTGAGCTGGCAGCAGGGATCAGGCCCTGCTTGGTAACCTTTCATTTTGGCAACTTCTGTTAGCAGGTAAGAAAGGTCCAAATGAAACCTTTTCCAGCTGTTTCCCTCTGGTTTATCTTTTTAGGCTCCAGAGCTCATTGCTGCAGGTGTGCTGAGTGTGTGCAGAGCAGAGGAGCCCCACAGAGCCCTTGGTTTCCCACAAGTTGTCCTGCCTTGTTCCCAGGTGTGCCCAGCTCTGGCAGGAGAAAGAGTCCACAGCGCAGAGGGCACCGTGCCCTGCTCAGCCGGGGCTCCCTGGCACAGAGCAGCAGCAGCGCCAGCACCGTTCAGCCCCTCCTGCCTTGCCTTCTCCTGGCACACAGAAGCCTCTGGAAATCAGCACCTCCAGTCACGTTCCCAGCTTGGAGCAGCTGCTGCTGCTGGGCAGATGCTGCCAGTGTGACTGCTTCCAAAAAGGACTAAAGGCAGAGATGTACATGCACAGGAGCCCTGGGCATGTCCGAAAACGTGCAAATATGTGGGGAGATTTGTTAGCAATTATTTCAGCTGTTCTGCCAACAGTGGCTTCTCTCCTGGCTCTGTGTGTTACAGATGAGTAATGTAATGGTTGGCTCTCACAATTAAGAGGTAGATGTTATGTGGATGTAAAAATGTAAAGTGATGTTATTGTAATATATCCTCCCATAGTCCTCTTTCCCCTCCCCCTTGTAATAACCTTGGTAGTCAGGGCATTTGGGGAGGGCTGGCTTGTGACTAGGAGGCGGGGTGTAAAATACCTGACCTCCAATCAAGATGTAAGAATCTAATCTCTAGCAATGGCCAGCCGAGAAAGAGTTGACTGACCAAACTTTTGGAGGGGCTAAGGCTATCAAAGGCAGAGTATATCTTTTGTAGATGAGGATGTGGCTGCAAGTCACAGAGACCGCCAGTGCTGAAAATTTTTCCTTGTTCAGTCCTTTGTTAAGGTTTAATAAACCTTTAAAATTTTAAAAGTGAGAGTAGTTTCTCACATGTGCAATGCTGTGGGCCATTTTCTTGATCTGGTTTCCTTTACTTGGGTCCCATCTGAGTGCTCAGTTGGGGTACAGGCTGTAGGTGCTTGGGACACTCTTGGAGTTGCTCTTGGATCCCTTGAACAACAGGGTTTGGCCCAGGGGGGGAATTTGTGCTGCTTTGTGGCAGAGGAGAACTTCCCAGGCTATTTTGTGTTTGTTATAGGGAAGGTTGGTTATTGCTTTGCATAAAGTCACAGACCAACATGGAGCGTTTGCTTTGTGATGTCAGGGCATGGTTGCCACGTCATAGTGGTGACATGAGAAGGTTGCCTTGGTGCACGGAAGGCCTCAGTGTCAGAGCAGTCCTAGGGCTTGCTCAGAGCAGGAGCATCCTGCGTGTTGAGGCATTTGTCAGTGGGCAGCCGCACACTGACAGGAGCCTTGTTTGTTCTAGTGTTGGAGCACAGCGTGCAAACTTGCACAGCAGTGCTACAATGATTCAGCAGCTTGCTGCTGCAGTAGTTACTGCTTATGGCATTACTTATTCCGGCTATTTTCTGACTCACCTGGCACGTAAGTAGAGATTTCCCCTCTGCTTAGGTTAGGGTGTAACGTAACCTGGCTTTTGTATGTCTTCCTGCTCCTTCTTAGTGACTGAGTCAATTTAGAAACAGAAAGAGCGTTAGGATGCCACTGGTTTAATAAAGCTCCTGTCAAGACGTTCAGCTAAAAAGGGGGTGTCTGAAGCCACAGGGTCACATTGCAAGGAAACCTGCAGGGATTCTCATCCCTCCATGGGAGAGTCTGTTGCAAGAGGGTCTGTCATTTCCTCAATTTACTGGGACAAGCAAGACAGCTTTGAAAATATAAACTGGGAGAACTTCTCAGAAGGCCTTCTAAAAACTCTGTTGTTCCCAGTTGCAGTTGTTCCCAGAATTCAGGGAAAGCTTCTTTCTTTCTAAATTTTGTCATGAAAGGATTTGATTGTCTAACTTGACCCTTTACTGAGTACTAAAAGAGTGATTCCCTTTGCAATGAAGTGCAAACTCCAAAGCAGTGAGTATCTCCTCCTGAACCCTGCAGCTGCTGCTGTGCTGTTTCACAATAGAACTGCCACAGCTCAGAGGAATTTTGGGGAAGCTTTTCTGGGCAACTGTTTACAGCTAGTTAATGAGAATTAGTGCATGCAACTGATTTTTTTAAAAAAGTTCCTGAGGGAGAGGACTTTAGAAGCTGTTTTATGTGTTTGCTAGAACAGGAGTATTGAGTGTTAAAGAAGAATTTGTATTTTCTGGATCATGTTTGTATCCTTTTGCTGGGTAAAGAGGTTGAAGTGTAGGAACAAAATGGAACATTGTTCTGATCTCTTGGTGGCTGTGTGAAATGTATCTCCTGGAGGGATGTTGTGAAAGGGAAAATAATCTCTGTTTGGGTTGACCTCTTGTGTGGGATTCACCAGCCCAGGAATTTTCTCACAGCATCTGGTTCATTTTCCCTGCCCACTACAGGTCATATAAAACATGTATTCAGCGGAGCTGATACTGAGGTGAGTGAGAAAGGAGGATTGCATGTTCCTCCTATTTAAAAATTCTGGAGCGAGCTGTCACGTTGGCTAGACACAGAAGAGTCTAGAGGGCCAGCAAGAACGGCCAACAGAAAATCCAGCTAGAAAAGCCCAAAGACAATGTATTCAAAACCCCCCCCCCCAAAAAAAAAAAAAAAAAAAAAAAAAAAAAAAACAAAAAAAAAACCCAAAAAAACCCCAAAAAACAAAAACCAAAAAAACCCAAAAAGTGGATATTTCCTAATTTCAATCTCAGAAATTTGAAGGAGAAGTGAAGAATTTCCATAGATCCCCAGGTGACAGCACTCAGCAAAAGGGCTGTTACCCTGTCAAACATGGCCTCAGTGCATGCCAGACCTATAGACAATAGAACAGATGACACTCCCATCCTGTGAGTTCTGCGTTTTAAGGTATGATAGGAGGAGAATCCCGGTTAAATTTTTCATTTTCCAGCCAGCAAATATTTCCTGGCCCTATCCAGCACAGGATGGGATTGTGATCCACTTGTAGTTTTCCCAGTCTGCAGCAGCAAGAGCAAAGGCCTTGGCGGCTCTTTGCTACTTGTCCATTTCAGAGCTTGCAAGAAATAAAAGCTGCGTTTTGCAGAGACAAGGTTGCTTGCTGATAGCAGGCAAGGAGGAATGTCAAATTCCTAGCCATATAGCGTTGTGTTGAATTGGCCCATTTTCATCTGGTTGGAGTGACTTAGAATGCCATTGCTAAGAGAGCTGATGAGTTCTCCTTAGAAGATGTGGTTGTAGGTGCCAGGAGAACTGGGTTTAGAATGCTAGGTAACGGCATGTCCCTCATGCTTCTCTCTTGCCACAGGTGACGAAAGGAACAGCCGTCTCTCCCGTGGCTCCCTCTGCTCCCGGACAAGAAGGCAAAGAGGAGCAAAGGGAGGGAGAGAAGCAGAAGCCTCCGTGTGTGGTGACAGCCCCGGCTGATCCTTGCAAGAGAGTAAGTGCCAGCTGTGGGTGGCGCTGTCTTTAGGGCAAGGCAGAGGTGCACGTTTGTGAGCAGCCAGCGCTTGCTGTTGCTGGCCGAGGAGGCTGAGTGCTGGAGTCCTGCAGGACGTCGTTATTTCCTGCAGGCCGTGCCAGCTGGAAATTGGCCTTTGCCCAGTCATGTTGAGGCACCGAAGAGCTGGGGGCTCTGGGTGAGCTTTTGGCTGCCTGGCTGAGTGCAGCTCTATGTCTGGGCTTCTGCAGTGCATTGGCCAAGGGCACAGGTGGTGGTGCTGGCGACCCCAGGGCTTTGCTTGTTTGTTTTTCCTTCGTGGAAATGTGTGTTTGGCTTGTGGAAGTGTTCTGCAGTTTTCTTGAGCAGTTCTTCATTTGTACAGCCTCTTTTGGCCCAGCTGTGTGTTGGCTTTTGCTAAGCTGCAAGGAGATGAGTGTGCTGTGCGTGAAGCTGTGGGGGGCAATTCTTGTGCCGTGTGGCCAAGGAAAGGAAGCGCGTATTGGCTTAGGCTTCTTGTGAGGCAAAAGGCAGAAGCGGGGAGTTTCTGTGGATCCCTTTTGCGGTGAAGTCTGCAGCTTTGACAAGTGCACTGGAGCCTGGAGTGGGGGTGAAGCTGGAAGTCCTTGAGTGCTGTGTTGCGTTGTAGAGAAGAGGAAGGAGATGTTGAAATGGAGGATGCAGTATTTGAAGTCAGATGGGCAAGAGTGTGTCTGGCGAGCTGCGTGGGCCAAAAGGAGGCAGGGCTGCTGGTGGTCCAGAGCAGCTGCACGTGAGGCAGCGTGTGGGCAGGCGGCCAAGAAGGCCAAGGGCATGGTGGGCTGTGTCAGCAGCAGAGGAGCAGCAGGAGCAGGGCAGTGAGCACCGGCCTGTGCTGGGCAGCGATGCGGCCGCAGCTGCAGTGAGTGCTGTGTGCAGTTGTGGGCCCCTGTGAAGCAGCAAGTCATTGAGGGGCTGGAGCGTGTGGCCAGAAGGAGACGGGAGGTGGGCAAGGGTGTGGAGCATAAGCCCAGGGAGGAGGTGCTGAGGGAGCTGTCGCCTGGACAAGGGGAGTCTCGTGAGGGACCTTCAGGCAGACTTCCATAGATGCCGACGTGACAGCGGTGAGCACAAAGGCTGTTGCCCTGTCAAGCATGGCCTCAGTGCATGCCAGTGCTTTTGAGGCTGGAGTAGCTGCCGCTTGCACCCTGTGGCTTCTGCGTTTTTTGGTATGCTAGGAGGAGAAGCCCTGTTCATTTTGTCTTTGTGCAGCCAGCAAGGGGGCTTCTGCACAACATTTCCTGCCCTTTTCCAGCACAGGATGGGATTGTGATCCACTTGTAGTTTTCCCAGTCTGCAGCAGCAAGAGCAATGGCCTTGGCGGCTCTTTGCTACTTGTCCGTTTCAGAGCTTGCAAGAAATAAAAGCTGCGTTTTGCAGAGACAAGGTTGCTTGCTGATAGCAGGCAAGGAGGAATGTCAAATTCCTAGCCGTATAGCGTTGTGTTGAATTGGCCCGTTTTAATCTGGTTGGAGTGACTTAGAATGCCATTGCTAAGAGAGCTGATGAGTTCTCCTTAGAAGATGTGGTTGTAGGTGTCTGGAGAACTGGGTTTAGAATGCTAGGTAACGGCGTGTCCCTCATGCTTCTCTCTTGCCGCAGGTGACGAAAGGAACAGCCGTCTCTCCCGTGGCTCCCTCTGCTCCCGGACAAGAAGGCAAAGAGGAGCAAAGGGAGCGAGAGAAGCAGAAGCGTCCATCTGTGGTCACAGCCCCGGCTGATCCTTGCAAGAGAGTAAGTGCCAGCTGTGGGTGGCGCTGTCTTTAGGGCAAGGCAGAGGAGCAAGTTTGTGAGCAGCCAGCGCTTGCTGTTGCTGGCCGAGGAGGCTGAGTGCTGGAGTCCTGCAGGACGTAGTCATTTCCTGCAGGCCGTGCCAGCTGGAAATTGGCCTTTGCCCAGTCATGTTGAGGCACCGAAGAGCTGGGGGCTCTGGGTGAGCTTTTGGCTGCCTGGCTGAGTGCAGCTCTATGTCTGGGCTTCTGCAGTGCATTGGCCAAGGGCACAGGTGGTGGTGCTGGCGTCCCCAGGGCTTTGCTTGTTTGTTTTTCCTTCGTGGAAATGTGTGTTTGGCTTGTGGAAGTGTTCTGCAGTTTTCTTGAGCAGTTCTTCATTTGTACAGCCTCTTTTGGCCCAGCTGTGTGTTGGCTTTTGATAAGCTGCAAGGAGATGAGTGTGCTGTGCGTGAAACTGTTGGGGGCAATTCTTGTGCCGTGTGGCCAAGGAAAGGAAGCGCGTAGTTGCGAAGGCTTCTTGTGAGGCAAAAGGCAGAAGCGGGGAGTTTCTGTGGATCCCTTTTGCGGTGAAGTCTGCAGCTTTGGCAAGTGCACTGGAGCCTGGAGTGGGGGTGAAGCTGGAAGTCCTTGAGTGCTGTGTTGCGTTGTAGAGTAGAGGAAGGAGATGTTGAAATGGAGGATGCAGTATTTGAAGTCAGATGGGCAAGAGTGTGTCTGGCGAGCTGCGTGGGCCAAAAGGAGGCAGGGCTGCTGGTGGTGAAGAGCAGCTGCACGTGAGGCAGCGTGTGGGCAGGCGGCCAAGAAGGCCAAGGGCATGGTGGGCTGTGTCAGCAGCAGAGGGGCAGCAGGAGCAGGGCAGTGAGCGCCGGCCTGTGCTGGGCAGCGCTGGGGCCGCAGCTGCAGTGAGTGCTGTGTGCAGTTGTGGGCCCCTGTGAAGCAGCAAGTCATTGAGGGGCTGGAGCGTGTGGCCAGAAGGAGACGGGAGGTGGGCAAGGGTGTGGAGCATAAGCCCAGGGAGGAGGTGCTGAGGGAGCTGTCGCCTGGACAAGGGGAGTCTCGTGAGGGACCTTCAGGCAGACTTCCATAGATGCTGACGTGACAGCGGTGAGCACAAGGGCTGTTGCCCTGTCAAGCATGGCCTCAGTGCATGCCAGTGCTTTTGAGGCTGGAGTAGCTGCCGCTTGCACCCTGTGGCTTCTGCGTTTTTTGGTATGCTAGGAGGAGAAGCCCTGTTCATTTTGTCTTTGTGCAGCCAGCAAGGGGGCTTCTGCACAACATTTCCTGCCCTTTTCCAGCACAGGATGGGATTGTGATCCACTTGTAGTTTTCCCAGTCTGCAGCAGCAAGAGCAATGGCCTTGGCGGCTCTTTGCTACTTGTCCGTTTCAGAGCTTGCAAGAAATAAAAGCTGCGATTTGCAGAGACAAGGTTGCTTGCTGATAGCAGGCAAGGAGGAATGTCAAATTCCTAGCCGTATAGCGTTGTGTTGAATTGGCCCGTTTTAATCTGGTTGGAGTGACTTAGAATGCCATTGCTAAGAGAGCTGATGAGTTCTCCTTAGAAGATGTGGTTGTAGGTGTCTGGAGAACTGGGTTTAGAATGCTAGGTAACGTCGTGTCCCTCATGCTTCTCTCTTGCCACAGGTGACGAAAGGAACAGCCGTCTCTCCCGTGGCTCCCTCTGCTCCCGGACAAGAAGGCAAAGAGGAGCAAAGGGAGCGAGAGAAGCAGAAGCCTCTGTGTGTGGTGACAGCCCCGGCTGATCCTTGCAAGAGAGTAAGTGCCAGCTGTGGGTGGCGCTGTCTTTAGGGCAAGGCAGAGGAGCAAGTTTGTGAGCAGGCAGCGCTTGCTGTTGCTGGCCGAGGAGGCTGAGTGCTGGAGTCCTGCAGGACGTAGTCATTTCCTGCAGGCCGTGCCAGCTGGAAATTGGCCTTTGCCCAGTCATGTTGAGGCACCGAAGAGCTGGGGGCTCTGGGTGAGCTTTTGGCTGCCTGGCTGAGTGCAGCTCTATGTCTGGGCTTCTGCAGTGCATTGGCCAAGGGCACAGGTGGTGGTGCTGGCGTCCCCAGGGCTTTGCTTGTTTGTTTTTCCTTCGTAGAAATGTGTGTTTGGCTTGTGGAAGTGTTCTGCAGTTTTCTTGAGCAGTTCTTCATTTGTACAGCCTCTTTTGGCCCAGCTGTGTGTTGGCTTTTGCTAAGCTGCAAGGAGATGAGTGTGCTGTGCGTGAAACTGTTGGGGGCAATTCTTGTGCCGTGTGGCCAAGGAAAGGAAGCGCGTAGTTGCGAAGGCTTCTTGTGAGGCAAAAGGCAGAAGCGGGGAGTTTCTGTGGATCCCTTTTGCGGTGAAGTCTGCAGCTTTGGCAAGTGCACTGGAGCCTGGAGTGGGGGTGAAGCTGGAAGTCCTTGAGTGCTGTGTTGCGTTGTAGAGTAGAGGAAGGAGATGTTGAAATGGAGGATGCAGTATTTGAAGTCAGATGGGCAAGAGTGTGTCTGGCGAGCTGCGTGGGCCAAAAGGAGGCAGGGCTGCTGGTGGTCCAGAGCAGCTGCACGTGAGGCAGCGTGTGGGCAGGCGGCCAAGAAGGCCAAGGGCATGGTGGGCTGTGTCAGCAGCAGAGGGGCAGCAGGAGCAGGGCAGTGAGCGCCGGCCTGTGCTGGGCAGCGCTGGGGCCGCAGCTGCAGTGAGTGCTGTGTGCAGTTGTGGGCCCCTGTGAAGCAGCAAGTCATTGAGGGGCTGGAGCGTGTGGCCAGAAGGAGACGGGAGGTGGGCAAGGGTGTGGAGCATAAGCCCAGGGAGGAGGTGCTGAGGGAGCTGTCGCCTGGACAAGGGGAGTCTCGTGAGGGACCTTCAGGCAGACTTCCATAGATGCTGACGTGACAGCGGTGAGCACAAGGGCTGTTGCCCTGTCAAGCATGGCCTCAGTGCATGCCAGTGCTTTTGAGGCTGGAGTAGCTGCCGCTTGCACCCTGTGGCTTCTGCGTTTTTTGGTATGCTAGGAGGAGAAGCCCTGTTCATTTTGTCTTTGTGCAGCCAGCAAGGGGGCTTCTGCACAACATTTCCTGCCCTTTTCCAGCACAGGATGGGATTGTGATCCACTTGTAGTTTTCCCAGTCTGCAGCAGCAAGAGCAATGGCCTTGGCGGCTCTTTGCTACTTGTCCGTTTCAGAGCTTGCAAGAAATAAAAGCTGCGATTTGCAGAGACAAGGTTGCTTGCTGATAGCAGGCAAGGAGGAATGTCAAATTCCTAGCCGTATAGCGTTGTGTTGAATTGGCCCGTTTTAATCTGGTTGGAGTGACTTAGAATGCCATTGCTAAGAGAGCTGATGAGTTCTCCTTAGAAGATGTGGTTGTAGGTGTCTGGAGAACTGGGTTTAGAATGCTAGGTAACGGCGTGTCCCTCATGCTTCTCTCTTGCCACAGGTGACGAAAGGAACAGCCGTCTCTCCCGTGGCTCCCTCTGCTCCCGGACAAGAAGGCAAAGAGGAGCAAAGGGAGCGAGAGAAGCAGAAGCCTCTGTGTGTGGTGACAGCCCCGGCTGATCCTTGCAAGAGAGTAAGTGCCAGCTGTGGGTGGCGCTGTCTTTAGGGCAAGGCAGAGGAGCAAGTTTGTGAGCAGGCAGCGCTTGCTGTTGCTGGCCGAGGAGGCTGAGTGCTGGAGTCCTGCAGGACGTAGTCATTTCCTGCAGGCCGTGCCAGCTGGAAATTGGCCTTTGCCCAGTCATGTTGAGGCACCGAAGAGCTGGGGGCTCTGGGTGAGCTTTTGGCTGCCTGGCTGAGTGCAGCTCTATGTCTGGGCTTCTGCAGTGCATTGGCCAAGGGCACAGGTGGTGGTGCTGGCGACCCCAGGGCTTTGCTTGTTTGTTTGTCCTTTGTAGAAATATGTGTTTGGCTTGTGGAAGTGTTCTGCAGTTTTCTTGAGCAGTTCTTCATTTGTACAGCCTCTTTTGGCCCAGCTGTGTGTTGGCTTTTGCTAAGCTGCAAGGAGATGAGTGTGCTGCGCGTGAATCTGTTGGGGGCAATTCTTGTGCCGTGTGGCCAAGGAAAGGAAGCGCGTAGTTGCGAAGGCTTCTTGTGAGGCAAAAGGCAGAAGCGGGGAGTTTCTGTGGATCCCTTTTGCGGTGAAGTCTGCAGCTTTGGCAAGTGCACTGGAGCCTGGAGTGGGGGTGAAGCTGGAAGTCCTTGAGTGCTGTGTTGCGTTGTAGAGTAGAGGAAGGAGATGTTGAAATGGAGGATGCAGTATTTGAAGTCAGATGGGCAAGAGTGTGTCTGGCGAGCTGCGTGGGCCAAAAGGAGGCAGGGCTGCTGGTGGTCCAGAGCAGCTGCACGTGAGGCAGCGTGTGGGCAGGCGGCCAAGAAGGCCAAGGGCATGGTGGGCTGTGTCAGCAGCAGAGGGGCAGCAGGAGCAGGGCAGTGAGCGCCGGCCTGTGCTGGGCAGCGCTGGGGCCGCAGCTGCAGCGAGTGCTGTGTGCAGTTGTGGGCCCCTGTGAAGCAGCAAGTCATTGAGGGGCTGGAGCGTGTGGCCAGAAGGAGACGGGAGGTGGGCAAGGGTGTGGAGCATAAGCCCAGGGAGGAGGTGCTGAGGGAGCTGTCGCCTGGACAAGGGGAGTCTCGTGAGGGACCTTCAGGCAGACGTCCATAGATGCTGACGTGACAGCGGTGAGCACAAGGGCTGTTGCCCTGTCAAACATGGCCTCAGTGCATGCCAGTGCTTTTGAGGCTGGAGTAGCTGCCGCTTGCACCCTGTGGCTTCTGCGTTTTTTGGTATGCTAGGAGGAGAAGCCCTGTTCATTTTGTCTTTGTGCAGCCATCAAGGGGGCTTCTGCACAACATTTCCTGCCCTTTTCCAGCACAGGATGGGATTGTGATCCACTTGTAGTTTTCCCTGTCTGCAGCAGCAAGAGCAAAGGCCTTGGCGGCTCTTTGCTACTTGTCCATTTCAGAGCTTGCAAGAAATAAAAGCTGCGTTTTGCAGAGACAAGGTTGCTTGCTGATAGCAGGCAAGGAGGAATGTGAAATTCCTAGGCATATAGCGTTGTGTTGAATTGGCCCATTTTAATCTGGTTGGAGTGACTTAGAATGCCATTGCTAAGAGAGCTGATGAGTTCTCCTTAGAAGATGTGGTTGTAGGTGGCAGGAGAACTGGGTTTAGAATGCTAGGTAACGGCGTGTCCCTCATGCTTCTCTCTTGCCACAGGTGACGAAAGGAACAGCCGTCTCTCCCGTGGCTCCCTCTGCTCCCGGACAAGAAGGCAAAGAGGAGCAAAGGGAGGGAGAGAAGCAGAAGCATCCGTCTGTGGTGACAGCCCCGGCTGATCCTTGCAAGAGAGTAAGTGCCAGCTGTGGGTGGCGCTGTCTTTAGGGCAAGGCAGAGGTGCAAGTTTGTCAGCAGGCAGCAGTTGCTGTTGCAGGCCGAGGAGGCGGAGTGCTGGAGTCCTGCAGGACGTAGTTATTTCCTGCAAGCAGTGCCAGCTGGAAAGTGGCCTTTGCCCAGTCATGTTGAGGCACCGAAGAGCTGGGGGCTCTGGGTGGGCTTTTGGCTGCCTGGCTGAGTGCAGCTCTATGTCTGGGCTTCTGCAGTGCATTGGCCAAGGGCACAGGTGGTGGTGCTGGCGACCCCAGGGCTTTGTTTGTTTGTTTTTCCTTTGTGGAAAGGTGTGTTGGCTTGTGGAAGTGTTCTGCAGTTTTCTTGAGCAGTTCTTCATTTGTACAGCCTTTTTTGGCTTTTGATAGGCTGCAAGGAGATGAGTGTGCTGTGCGTGAAGCTGTGGGGGGCAATTCTTGTGCCGTGTGGCCAAGGAAAGGAAGCGCGTATTGGCTTAGGCTTCTTGTGAGGCAAAAGGCAGAAGCGGGGAGTTTCTGTGGATCCCTTTTGCGGTGAAGTCTGCAGCTTTGGCAAGTGCACTGGAGCCTGGAGTGGGGGTGAAGCTGGAAGTCCTTGAGTGCTGTGTTGCGTTGTAGAGAAGAGGAAGGAGATGTTGAAATGGAGGATGCAGTATTTGAAGTCAGATGGGCAAGAGTGTGTCTGGCGAGCTGTGTGGGCCAAAAGGAGGCAGGGCTGCTGGTGGTGAAGAGCAGCTGGACGTGAGGGAGCGTGTGGGCAGGCGGCCAAGAAGGCCAAGGGCATGGTGGGCTGTGTCAGCAGCAGAGGAGCAGCAGGAGCAGGGCAGTGAGCGCCGGCCTGTGCTGGGCAGCGCTGGGGCCGCGGCTGCAGCGAGTGCTGTGTGCAGTTGTGGGCCCCTGTGAAGCAGCAAGTCATTGAGGGGCTGGAGCGTGTGGCCAGAAGGAGACGGGAGGTGGGCAAGGGTGTGGAGCATAAGCCCAGGGAGGAGGTGCTGAGGGAGCTGTCGCCTGGACAAGGGGAGTCTCGTGAGGGACCTTCAGGCAGACGTCCATAGATGCTGACGTGACAGCGGTGAGCACAAGGGCTGTTGCCCTGTCAAACATGGCCTCAGTGCATGCCAGTGCTTTTGAGGCTGGAGTAGCTGCCGCTTGCACCCTGTGGCTTCTGCGTTTTTTGGTATGCTAGGAGGAGAAGCCCTGTTCATTTTGTCTTTCTGCAGCCAGCAAGGGGGCTTCTGTACAACATTTCCTGCCCTTTTCCAGCACAGGATGGGATTGTGATCCACTTGTAGTTTTCCCTGTCTGCAGCAGCAACAGCAATGGCATTGGCGGCTCTTTGCTACTTGTCCATTTCAGAGCTTGCAAGAAATAAAAGCTGCGTTTTGCAGAGACAAGGTTGCTTGCTGATAGCAGGCAAGGAGGAATGTCAAATTCCTAGCCGTATAGCGTTGTGTTGAATTGGCCCGTTTTAATCTGGTTGGAGTGACTTAGAATGCCATTGCTAAGAGAGCTGATGAGTTCTCCTTAGAAGATGTGGTTGTAGGTGTCAGGAGAACTGGGTTTAGAATGCTAGGTAACGGCGTGTCCCTCATGCTTCTCTCTTGCCACAGGTGACGAAAGGAACAGCCGTCTCTCCCGTGGCTCCCTCTGCTCCCGGACAAGAAGGCAAAGAGGAGCAAAGGGAGCGAGAGAAGCAGAAGCCTCCGTGTGTGGTGACAGCCCCGGCTGATCCTTGCAAGAGAGTAAGTGCCAGCTGTGGGTGGCGCTGTCTTTAGGGCAAGGCAGAGGTGCACGTTTGTGAGCAGCCAGCACTTGCTGTTGCAGGCCGAGGAGGCGGAGTGCTGGAGTCCTGCAGGACGTTGTCATTTCCTGCAGGCCGTGCCAGCTGGAAATTGGCCTTTGTCCAGTCATGTTGAGGCACCGAAGACTGGGGGCTCTGGGTGAGCTTTTGGCTGCCTGGCTGAGTGCAGCTCTATGTCTGGGCTTCTGCAGTGCATTGGCCAAGGGCACAGGTGGTGGTGCTGGCGACCCCAGGGCTTTGCTTGTTTGTTTTTCCTTCGTGGAAATGTGTGTTTGGCTTGTGGAAGTATTCTGCAGTTTTCTTGAGCAGTTCTTCATTTGTACAGCCTCTTTTGGCCCAGCTGTGTGTTGGCTTTTGCTAAGCTACAAGGAGATGAGTGTGCTGTGCGTGAATCTGTGGGGGCCCATCTTTGTGCCGTGTGGCCAAGCAAAGGAAGCGCGTAGTTGCGAAGGCTTCTTGTGAGGCAAAAGGCAGAAGCGGGGAGTTTCTGTGGATCCCTTTTGCGGTGAAATCTGCAGCTTTGGCAAGTGCTCTGGAGCCTGGAGTGGGGGTGAAGCTGGAAGTCCTTGAGTGCTGTGTTGCGTTGTAGAGAAGAGGAAGGAGATGTTGAAATGGAGGATGCAGTATTTGAAGTCAGATGGGCAAGAGTGTGTCTGGCGAGCTGCGTGGGCCAAAAGGAGGCAGGGCTGCTGGTGGTGAAGAGCAGCTGCACGTGAGGCAGCGTGTGGGCAGGCGGCCAAGAAGGCCAAGGGCATGGTGGGCTGTGTCAGCAGCAGAGGAGCAGCAGGAGCAGGGCAGTGAGCGCCGGCCTGTGCTGGGCAGCGCTGGGGCCGCAGCTGCAGTGAGTGCTGTGTGCAGTTGTGGGCCCCTGTGAAGCAGCAAGTCATTGAGGGGCTGGAGCGTGTGGCCAGAAGGAGACGGGAGGTGGGCAAGGGTGTGGAGCATAAGCCCAGGGAGGAGGTGCTGAGGGAGCTGTCGCCTGGACAAGGGGAGTCTCGTGAGGGACCTTCAGGCAGACTTCCATAGATGCCGACGTGACAGCGGTGAGCACAAGGGCTGTTGCCCTGTCAAACATGGCCTCAGTGCATGCCAGTGCTTTTGAGGCTGGAGTAGCTGCCGCTTGCACCCTGTGGCTTCTGCATTTTTTTGTATGCTAGGAGGAGAAGCCCTGTTCATTTTGTCTTTGTGCAGCCAGAAAGGGGGCTTCTGCACAACATTTCCTGCCCTTTTCCAGCACAGGATGGGATTGTGATCCACTTGTAGTTTTCCCTGTCTGCAGCAGCAAGAGCAAAGGCCTTGGCGGCTCTTTGCTACTTGTCCATTTCAGAGCTTGCAAGAAATAAAAGCTGCGTTTTGCAGAGACAAGGTTGCTTGCTGATAGCATGCAAGGAGGAATGTGAAATTCCTAGGCATATAGCGTTGTGTTGAATTGGCCCATTTTCATCTGGTTCGAGTGACTTAGAATGCCATTGCTAAGAGAGCTGATGAGTTCTCCTTAGAAGATGTGGTTGTAGGTGCCAGGAGAACTGTGTTTAGAATGCTAGGTAACGGCGTGTCCCTCATGCTTCTCTCTTGCCACAGGTGACGAAAGGAACAGCCGTCTCTCCCGTGGCTCCCTCTGCTCCCGGACAAGAAGGCAAAGAGGAGCAAAGGGAGCGAGAGAAGCAGAATCGTCCGTGTGTGGTGACAGCCCCGGCTGATCCTTGCAAGAGAGTAAGTGCCAGCTGTGGGTGGCGCTGTCTTTAGGGCAAGGCAGAGGTGCACGTTTGTGAGCAGCCAGCACTTGATGTTGCTGGCCGAGGAGGCGGAGTGCTGGAGTCCTGCAGGACGTTGTCATTTCCTGCAGGACGTGCCAGCTGGAAATTGGCCTTTGCCCAGTCATGTTGAGGCACCGAAGAGCTGGGGGCTCTGGGTGAGCTTTTGGCTGCCTAGCTGAGTGCAGCTCTATGTCTGGGCTTCTGCAGTGCATTGGCCAAGGGCACAGGTGGTGGTGCTGGCGACCCCAGGGCTTTGTTTGTTTGTTTTTCCTTTGTGGAAAGGTGTGTTGGCTTGTGGAAGTGTTCTGCAGTTTTCTTGAGCAGTTCTTCATTTGTACAGCCTCTTTGGGCCCAGCTGTGTGTTGGCTTTTGATAGGCTGCAAGGAGATGAGTGTGCTGTGCGTGAAGCTGTGGGGGGGGGGGGGGGGGCATTCTTGTGCCGTGTGGCCAAGGAAAGGAAGCGCGTATTGGCTTAGGCTTCTTGTGAGGCAAAAGGCAGAAGCGGGGAGTTTCTCTGGATCCCTTTTGCAGTGAAGTCTGCAGCTTTGGCAAGTGCACTGGAGGCTGGAGTGGGGGTGAAGCTGGAAGTCCTTGAGTGCTGTGTTGCGTTGTAGAGTAGAGGAAGGAGATGTTGAAATGGAGGATGCAGTATTTGAAGTCAGATGGGCAAGAGTGTGTCTGGCGAGCTGCGTGGGCCAAAAGGAGGCAGGGCTGCTGGTGGTCCAGAGCAGCTGCACGTGAGGCAGCGTGTGGGCAGGCGGCCAAGAAGGCCAAGGGCATGGTGGGCTGTGTCAGCAGCAGAGGGGCAGCAGGAGCAGGGCAGTGAGCGCCGGCCTGTGCTGGGCAGCGCTGGGGCCGCAGCTGCAGTGAGTGCTGTGTGCAGTTGTGGGCCCCTGTGAAGCAGCAAGTCATTGAGGGGCTGGAGCGTGTGGCCAGAAGGAGACGGGAGGTGGGCAAGGGTGTGGAGCATAAGCCCAGGGAGGAGGTGCTGAGGGAGCTGTCGCCTGGACAAGGGGAGTCTCGTGAGGGACCTTCAGGCAGACGTCCATAGATGCTGACGTGACAGCGGTGAGCACAAGGGCTGTTGCCCTGTCAAGCATGGCCTCAGTGCATGCCAGTGCTTTTGAGGCTGGAGTAGCTGCCGCTTGCACCCTGTGGCTTCTGCGTTTTTTGGTATGCTAGGAGGAGAAGCCCTGTTCATTTTGTCTTTCTGCAGCCATCAAGGGGGCTTCTGTACAACATTTCCTGCCCTTTTCCAGCACAGGATGGGGTTGTGATCCACTTGTAGTTTTCCCAGTCTGCAGCAGCAAGAGCAAAGGCCTTGGCGCCTCTTTGCTACTTGTCCATTTCAGAGCTTGCAAGAAATAAAAGCTGCGTTTTGCAGAGACAAGGTTGCTTGCTGATAGCAGGCAAGGAGGAATGTGAAATTCCTAGGCATATAGCGTTGTGTTGAATTGGCCCATTTTCATCTGGTTGGAGTGACTTAGAATGCCATTGCTAAGAGAGCTGATGAGTTCTCCTTAGAAGATGTGGTTGTAGGTGGCAGGAGAACTGGGTTTAGAATGCTAGGTAACGGTGTGTCCCTCATGCTTCTCTCTTGCCACAGGTGACGAAAGGAACAGCCGTCTCTCCCGTGGCTCCCTCTGCTCCCGGACAAGAAGGCAAAGAGGAGCAAAGGGAGCGAGAGAAGCAGAAGCCTCTGTGTGTGGTGACAGCCCCGGCTGATCCTTGCAAGAGAGTAAGTGCCAGCTGTGGGTGGCGCTGTCTTTAGGGCAAGGCAGAGGTGCACGTTTGTGAGCAGCCAGCACTTGATGTTGCTGGCCGAGGAGGCGGAGTGCTGGAGTCCTGCAGGACGTTGTCATTTCCTGCAGGACGTGCCAGCTGGAAATTGGCCTTTGCCCAGTCATGTTGAGGCACCGAAGAGCTGGGGGCTCTGGGTGAGCTTTTGGCTGCCTGGCTGAGTGCAGCTCTATGCCTGGGCTTCTGCAGTGCATTGGCCAAGGGCACAGGTGGTGGTGCTGGCGACCCCAGGGCTTTGTTTGTTTGTTTTTCCTTTGTGGAAAGGTGTGTTGGCTTGTGGAAGTGTTCTGCAGTTTTCTTGAGCAGTTCTTCATTTGTACAGCCTCTTTGGGCCCAGCTGTGTGTTGGCTTTTGATAGGCTGCAAGGAGATGAGTGTGCTGTGCGTGAATCTGTGGTGGGGGGGGCAATTCTTGTGCCGTGTGGCCAAGGAAAGGAAGCGCGTATTGGCTTAGGCTTCTTGTGAGGCAAAAGGCAGAAGCGGGGAGTTTCTGTGGATCCCTTCTGCGGTGAAGTCTGCAGCTTTGGCAAGTGCACTGGAGCCTGGAGTGGGGTGAAGCTGGAAGTCCTTGAGTGCTGTGTTGCGTTGTAGTGTAGAGGAAGGAGATGTTGAAATGGAGGATGCAGTATTTGAAGTCAGATGGGCAAGAGTGTGTCTGGCGAGCTGCGTGGGCCAAAAGGAGGCAGGGCTGCTGGTGGTGAAGAGCAGCTGCACGTGAGGCAGCGTGTGGGCAGGCGGCCAAGAAGGCCAAGGGCTTGGTGGGCTGTGTCAGCAGCAGAGGGGCAGCAGGAGCAGGGCAGTGAGCGCCGGCCTGTGCTGGGCAGCGCTGCGGCCGCAGCTGCAGTGAGTGCTGTGTGCAGTTGTGGGCCCCTGTGAAGCAGCAAGTCATTGAGGGGCTGGAGCGTGTGGCCAGAAGGAGACGGGAGGTGGGCAAGGGTGTGGAGCATAAGCCCAGGGAGGAGGTGCTGAGGGAGCTGTCGCCTGGACAAGGGGAGTCTCGTGAGGGACCTTCAGGCAGACTTCCATAGATGCCGACGTGACAGCGGTGAGCACAAAGGCTGTTGCCCTGTCAAACATGGCCTTCAGTGCATGCCAGTGCTTTTGAGGCTGGAGTAGCTGCCGCTTGCACCCTGTGGCTTCTGCTTTTTTTGGTATGCTAGGAGGAGAAGCCCTGTTCATTTTGTCTTTGTGCAGCCAGCAAGGGGGCTTCTGTACAACTTTTCCTGCCCTTTTCCAGCACAGGATGGGATTGTGATCCACTTGTAGTTTTCCCAGTCTGCAGCAGCAAGAGCAAAGGCCTTGGCGGCTCTTTGCTACTTGTCCATTTCAGAGCTTGCAAGAAATAAAAGCTGCGATTTGCAGAGACAAGGTTGCTTGCTGATAGCAGGCAAGGAGGAATGTGAAATTCCTAGGCATATAGCGTTGTGTTGAATTGGCCCATTTTCATCTGGTTGGAGTGACTTAGAATGCCATTGCTAAGAGAGCTGATGAGTTCTCCTTAGAAGATGTGGTTGTAGGTGGCAGGAGAACTGGGTTTAGAATGCTAGGTAACGGCGTGTCCCTCATGCTTCTCTCTTGCCACAGGTGACGAAAGGAACAGCCGTCTCTCCCGTGGCTCCCTCTGCTCCCGGACAAGAAGGCAAAGAGGAGCAAAGGGAGCGAGAGAAGCAGAAGCCTCCGTGTGTGGTGACAGCCCCGGCTGATCCTTGCAAGAGAGTAAGTGCCAGCTGTGGGTGGCGCTGTCTTTAGGGCAAGGCAGAGGTGCACGTTTGTGAGCAGGCAGCACTTGCTGTTGCAGGCCGAGGAGGCGGAGTGCTGGAGTCCTGCAGGACGTTGTCATTTCCTGCAGGACGTGCCAGCTGGAAATTGGCCTTTGCCCAGTCATGTTGAGGCACCGAAGAGCTGGGGGCTCTGGGTGAGCTTTTGGCTGCCTGGCTGAGTGCAGCTCTATGTCTGGGCTTCTGCAGTGCATTGGCCAAGGGCACAGGTGGTGGTGCTGGCGACCCCAGGGCTTTGTTTGTTTGTTTTTCCTTTGTGGAAAGGTGTGTTGGCTTGTGGAAGTGTTCTGCAGTTTTCTTGAGCAGTTCTTCATTTGTACAGCCTCTTTGGGCCCAGCTGTGTGTTGGCTTTTGCTAAGCTACAAGGAGATGAGTGTGCTGTGCGTGAATCTGTGGGGGCCCATCTTTGTGCCGTGTGGCCAAGCAAAGGAAGCGCGTAGTTGCGAAGGCTTCTTGTGAGGCAAAAGGCAGAAGCGGGGAGTTTCTGTGGATCCCTTTTGCGGTGAAATCTGCAGCTTTGGCAAGTGCTCTGGAGCCTGGAGTGGGGGTGAAGCTGGAAGTCCTTGAGTGCTGTGTTGCGTTGTAGAGAAGAGGAAGGAGATGTTGAAATGGAGGATGCAGTATTTGAAGTCAGATGGGCAAGAGTGTGTCTGGCGAGCTGCGTGGGCCAAAAGGAGGCAGGGCTGCTGGTGGTGAAGAGCAGCTGCACGTGAGGCAGCGTGTGGGCAGGCGGCCAAGAAGGCCAAGGGCATGGTGGGCTGTGTCAGCAGCAGAGGAGCAGCAGGAGCAGGGCAGTGAGCGCCGGCCTGTGCTGGGCAGCGCTGGGGCCGCAGCTGCAGTGAGTGCTGTGTGCAGTTGTGGGCCCCTGTGAAGCAGCAAGTCATTGAGGGGCTGGAGCGTGTGGCCAGAAGGAGACGGGAGGTGGGCAAGGGTGTGGAGCATAAGCCCAGGGAGGAGGTGCTGAGGGAGCTGTCGCCTGGACAAGGGGAGTCTCGTGAGGGACCTTCAGGCAGACTTCCATAGATGCCGACGTGACAGCGGTGAGCACAAAGGCTGTTGCCCTGTCAAACATGGCCTCAGTGCATGCCAGTGCTTTTGAGGCTGGAGTAGCTGCCGCTTGCACTCTGTGGCTTCTGCATTTTTTTGTATGCTAGGAGGAGAAGCCCTGTTCATTTTGTCTTTCTGCAGCCAGAAAGGGGGCTTCTGCACAACATTTCCTGCCCTTTTCCAGCACAGGATGGGATTGTGATCCACTTGTAGTTTTCCCTGTCTGCAGCAGCAAGAGCAAAGGCCTTGGCGGCTCTTTGCTACTTGTCCATTTCAGAGCTTGCAAGAAATAAAAGCTGCGTTTTGCAGAGACAAGGTTGCTTGCTGATAGCAGGCAAGGAGGAATGTGAAATTCCTAGGCATATAGCGTTGTGTTGAATTGGCCCATTTTCATCTGGTTCGAGTGACTTAGAATGCCATTGCTAAGAGAGCTGATGAGTTCTCCTTAGAAGATGTGGTTGTAGGTGCCAGGAGAACTGTGTTTAGAATGCTAGGTAACGGCGTGTCCCTCATGCTTCTCTCTTGCCACAGGTGACGAAAGGAACAGCCGTCTCTCCCGTGGCTCCCTCTGCTCCCGGACAAGAAGGCAAAGAGGAGCAAAGGGAGGGAGAGAAGCAGAATCGTCCGTGTGTGGTGACAGCCCCGGCTGATCCTTGCAAGAGAGTAAGTGCCAGCTGTGGGTGGCGCTGTCTTTAGGGCAAGGCAGAGGTGCACGTTTGTGAGCAGCCAGCACTTGATGATGCTGGCCGAGGAGGCGGAGTGCTGGAGTCCTGCAGGACGTTGTCATTTCCTGCAGGACGTGCCAGCTGGAAATTGGCCTTTGCCCAGTCATGTTGAGGCACCGAAGAGCTGGGGGCTCTGGGTGAGCTTTTGGCTGCCTAGCTGAGTGCAGCTCTATGTCTGGGCTTCTGCAGTGCATTGGCCAAGGGCACAGGTGGTGGTGCTGGCGACCCCAGGGCTTTGTTTGTTTGTTTTTCCTTTGTGGAAAGGTGTGTTGGCTTGTGGAAGTGTTCTGCAGTTTTCTTGAGCAGTTCTTCATTTGTACAGCCTCTTTTGGCCCAGCTGTGTGTTGGCTTTTGATAGGCTGCAAGGAGATGAGTGTGCTGTGCGTGAAGCTGTGGGGGGGGGGGGGGGCATTCTTGTGCCGTGTGGCCAAGGAAAGGAAGCGCGTATTGGCTTAGGCTTCTTGTGAGGCAAAAGGCAGAAGCGGGGAGTTTCTCTGGATCCCTTTTGCAGTGAAGTCTGCAGCTTTGGCAAGTGCACTGGAGGCTGGAGTGGGGGTGAAGCTGGAAGTCCTTGAGTGCTGTGTTGCGTTGTAGAGTAGAGGAAGGAGATGTTGAAATGGAGGATGCAGTATTTGAAGTCAGATGGGCAAGAGTGTGTCTGGCGAGCTGCGTGGGCCAAAAGGAGGCAGGGCTGCTGGTGGTCCAGAGCAGCTGCACGTGAGGCAGCGTGTGGGCAGGCGGCCAAGAAGGCCAAGGGCATGGTGGGCTGTGTCAGCAGCAGAGGGGCAGCAGGAGCAGGGCAGTGAGCGCCGGCCTGTGCTGGGCAGCGCTGGGGCCGCAGCTGCAGTGAGTGCTGTGTGCAGTTGTGGGCCCCTGTGAAGCAGCAAGTCATTGAGGGGCTGGAGCGTGTGGCCAGAAGGAGACGGGAGGTGGGCAAGGGTGTGGAGCATAAGCCCAGGGAGGAGGTGCTGAGGGAGCTGTCGCCTGGACAAGGGGAGTCTCGTGAGGGACCTTCAGGCAGACGTCCATAGATGCTGACGTGACAGCGGTGAGCACAAGGGCTGTTGCCCTGTCAAACATGGCCTCAGTGCATGCCAGTGCTTTTGAGGCTGGAGTAGCTGCCGCTTGCACCCTGTGGCTTCTGCGTTTTTTGGTATGCTAGGAGGAGAAGCCCTGTTCATTTTGTCTTTCTGCAGCCATCAAGGGGGCTTCTGTACAACATTTCCTGCCCTTTTCCAGCACAGGATGGGGTTGTGATCCACTTGTAGTTTTCCCAGTCTGCAGCAGCAAGAGCAAAGGCCTTGGCGCCTCTTTGCTACTTGTCCATTTCAGAGCTTGCAAGAAATAAAAGCTGCGTTTTGCAGAGACAAGGTTGCTTGCTGATAGCAGGCAAGGAGGAATGTGAAATTCCTAGCCATATAGCGTTGTGTTGAATTGGCCCATTTTCATCTGGTTGGAGTGACTTAGAATGCCATTGCTAAGAGAGCTGATGAGTTCTCCTTAGAAGATGTGGTTGTAGGTGGCAGGAGAACTGGGTTTAGAATGCTAGGTAACGGTGTGTCCCTCATGCTTCTCTCTTGCCACAGGTGACGAAAGGAACAGCCGTCTCTCCCGTGGCTCCCTCTGCTCCCGGACAAGAAGGCAAAGAGGAGCAAAGGGAGCGAGAGAAGCAGAAGCCTCTGTGTGTGGTGACAGCCCCGGCTGATCCTTGCAAGAGAGTAAGTGCCAGCTGTGGGTGGCGCTGTCTTTAGGGCAAGGCAGAGGTGCACGTTTGTGAGCAGCCAGCACTTGATGTTGCTGGCCGAGGAGGCGGAGTGCTGGAGTCCTGCAGGACGTTGTCATTTCCTGCAGGACGTGCCAGCTGGAAATTGGCCTTTGCCCAGTCATGTTGAGGCACCGAAGAGCTGGGGGCTCTGGGTGAGCTTTTGGCTGCCTGGCTGAGTGCAGCTCTATGCCTGGGCTTCTGCAGTGCATTGGCCAAGGGCACAGGTGGTGGTGCTGGCGACCCCAGGGCTTTGTTTGTTTGTTTTTCCTTTGTGGAAAGGTGTGTTGGCTTGTGGAAGTGTTCTGCAGTTTTCTTGAGCAGTTCTTCATTTGTACAGCCTCTTTGGGCCCAGCTGTGTGTTGGCTTTTGATAGGCTGCAAGGAGATGAGTGTGCTGTGCGTGAAGCTGTGGGGGGCAATTCTTGTGCCGTGTGGCCAAGGAAAGGAAGCGCGTATTGGCTTAGGCTTCTTGTGAGGCAAAAGGCAGAAGCGGGGAGTTTCTGTGGATCCCTTTTGCGGTGAAGTCTGCAGCTTTGGCAAGTGCACTGGAGCCTGGAGTGGGGATGAAGCTGGAAGTCCTTGAGTGCTGTGTTGCGTTGTAGAGAAGAGGAAGGAGATGTTGAAATGGAGGATGCAGTATTTGAAGTCAGATGGGCAAGAGTGTGTCTGGCGAGCTGCGTGGGCCAAAAGGAGGCAGGGCTGCTGGTGGTCCAGAGCAGCTGCACGTGAGGCAGCGTGTGGGCAGGCGGCCAAGAAGGCCAAGGGCATGGTGGGCTGTGTCAGCAGCAGAGGGGCAGCAGGAGCAGGGCAGTGAGCGCCGGCCTGTGCTGGGCAGCGCTGGGGCCGCAGCTGCAGCGAGTGCTGTGTGCAGTTGTGGGCCCCTGTGAAGCAGCAAGTCATTGAGGGGCTGGAGCGTGTGGCCAGAAGGAGACGGGAGGTGGGCAAGGGTGTGGAGCATAAGCCCAGGGAGGAGGTGCTGAGGGAGCTGTCGCCTGGACAAGGGGAGTCTCGTGAGGGACCTTCAGGCAGACTTCCATAGATGCCGACGTGACAGCGGTGAGCACAAAGGCTGTTGCCCTGTCAAGCATGGCCTCAGTGCATGCCAGTGCTTTTGAGGCTGGAGTAGCTGCCGCTTGCACCCTGTGGCTTCTGCGTTTTTTGGTATGCTAGGAGGAGAAGCCCTGTTCATTTTGTCTTTCTGCAGCCATCAAGGGGGCTTCTGTACAACATTTCCTGCCCTTTTCCAGCACAGGATGGGGTTGTGATCCACTTGTAGTTTTCCCAGTCTGCAGCAGCAAGAGCAAAGGCCTTGGCGGCTCTTTGCTACTTGTCCATTTCAGAGCTTGCAAGAAATAAAAGCTGCGTTTTGCAGAGACAAGGTTGCTTGCTGATAGCAGGCAAGGAGGAATGTGAAATTCCTAGGCATATAGCGTTGTGTTGAATTGGCCCATTTTCATCTGGTTGGAGTGACTTAGAATGCCATTGCTAAGAGAGCTGATGAGTTCTCCTTAGAAGATGTGGTTGTAGGTGGCAGGAGAACTGGGTTTAGAATGCTAGGTAACGGCGTGTCCCTCATGCTTCTCTCTTGCCACAGGTGACGAAAGGAACAGCCGTCTCTCCCGTGGCTCCCTCTGCTCCCGGACAAGAAGGCAAAGAGGAGCAAAGGGAGGGAGAGAAGCAGAAGCATCCGTCTGTGGTGACAGCCCCGGCTGATCCTTGCAAGAGAGTAAGTGCCAGTGTGGGTGGGGCTGTCTTTAGGGCAAGGCAGAGGTGCACGTTTGTGAGCAGCCAGCACTTGATGTTGCTGGCCGAGGAGGCGGAGTGCTGGAGTCCTGCAGGACGTTGTCATTTCCTGCAGGACGTGCCAGCTGGAAATTGGCCATTGCCCAGTCATGTTGAGGCACCGAAGACTGGGGGCTCTGGGTGAGCTTTTGGCTGCCTGGCTGAGTGCAGCTCTATGTCTGGGCTTCTGCAGTGCATTGGCCAAGGGCACCGGTGGTGGTGCTGGCGACCCCAGGGCTTTGTTTGTTTGTTTTTCCTTTGTGGAAAGGTGTGTTGGCTTGTGGAAGTGTTCTGCAGTTTTCTTGAGCAGTTCTTCATTTGTACAGCCTCTTTGGGCCCAGCTGTGTGTTGGCTTTTGATAAGCTGCAAGGAGATGAGTGTGCTGTGCGTGAATCTGTGGTGGGGGGGGCAATTCTTGTGCCGTGTGGCCAAGGAAAGGAAGCGCGTATTGGCTTAGGCTTCTTGTGAGGCAAAAGGCAGAAGCGGGGAGTTTCTGTGGATCCCTTTTGCGGTGAAGTCTGCAGCTTTGGCAAGTGCACTGGAGCCTGGAGTGGGGATGAAGCTGGAAGTCCTTGAGTGCTGTGTTGCGTTGTAGAGAAGAGGAAGGAGATGTTGAAATGGAGGATGCAGTATTTGAAGTCAGATGGGCAAGAGTGTGTCTGGCGAGCTGCGTGGGCCAAAAGGAGGCAGGGCTGCTGGTGGTCCAGAGCAGCTGCACGTGAGGCAGCGTGTGGGCAGGCGGCCAAGAAGGCCAAGGGCATGGTGGGCTGTGTCAGCAGCAGAGGGGCAGCAGGAGCAGGGCAGTGAGCGCCGGCCTGTGCTGGGCAGCGCTGGGGCCGCAGCTGCAGCGAGTGCTGTGTGCAGTTGTGGGCCCCTGTGAAGCAGCAAGTCATTGAGGGGCTGGAGCGTGTGGCCAGAAGGAGACGGGAGGTGGGCAAGGGTGTGGAGCATAAGCCCAGGGAGGAGGTGCTGAGGGAGCTGTCGCCTGGACAAGGGGAGTCTCGTGAGGGACCTTCAGGCAGACTTCCATAGATGCCGACGTGACAGCGGTGAGCACAAAGGCTGTTGCCCTGTCAAGCATGGCCTCAGTGCATGCCAGTGCTTTTGAGGCTGGAGTAGCTGCCGCTTGCACCCTGTGGCTTCTGCGTTTTTTGGTATGCTAGGAGGAGAAGCCCTGTTCATTTTGTCTTTCTGCAGCCAGCAAGGGGGCTTCTGTACAACATTTCCTGCCCTTTTCCAGCACAGGATGGGGTTGTGATCCACTTGTAGTTTTCCCAGTCTGCAGCAGCAAGAGCAAAGGCCTTGGCGGCTCTTTGCTACTTGTCCATTTCAGAGCTTGCAAGAAATAAAAGCTGCGTTTTGCAGAGACAAGGTTGCTTGCTGATAGCAGGCAAGGAGGAATGTGAAATTCCTAGGCATATAGCGTTGTGTTGAATTGGCCCATTTTCATCTGGTTGGAGTGACTTAGAATGCCATTGCTAAGAGAGCTGATGAGTTCTCCTTAGAAGATGTGGTTGTAGGTGGCAGGAGAACTGGGTTTAGAATGCTAGGTAACGGCGTGTCCCTCATGCTTCTCTCTTGCCACAGGTGACGAAAGGAACAGCCGTCTCTCCCGTGGCTCCCTCTGCTCCCGGACAAGAAGGCAAAGAGGAGCAAAGGGAGCGAGAGAAGCAGAAGCCTCCGTCTGTGGTGACAGCCCCGGCTGATCCTTGCAAGAGAGTAAGTGCCAGCTGTGGGTGGCGCTGTCTTTAGGGCAAGGCAGAGGTGCACGTTTGTGAGCAGCCAGCACTTGATGTTGCTGGCCGAGGAGGCGGAGTGCTGGAGTCCTGCAGGACGTTGTCATTTCCTGCAGGCCGTGCCAGCTGGAAATTGGCCTTTGCCCAGTCACGTTGAGGCACCGAAGAGCTGGGGGCTCTGGGTGAGCTTTTGGCTGCCTGGCTGAGTGCAGCTCTATGTCTGGGCTTCTGCAGTGCATTGGCCAAGGGCACAGGTGGTGGTGCTGGCGACCCCAGGGCTTTGTTTGTTTGTTTTTCCTTTGTGGAAAGGTGTGTTGGCTTGTGGAAGTGTTCTGCAGTTTTCTTGAGCAGTTCTTCATTTGTACAGCCTCTTTGGGCCCAGCTGTGTGTTGGCTTTTGATAAGCTGCAAGGAGATGAGTGTGCTGTGCGTGAATCTGTGGTGGGGGGGGGGCATTCCTGTGCCGTGTGGCCAAGGAAAGGAAGCGCGTATTGGCTTAGGCTTCTTGTGAGGCAAAAGGCAGAAGCGGGGAGTTTCTGTGGATCCCTTTTGCGGTTACGTCTGCAGCTTTGGCAAGTGCACTGGAGCCTGGAGTGGGGGTGAAGCTGGAAGTCCTTGAGTGCTGTGTTGCGTTGTAGAGAAGAGGAAGGAGATGTTGAAATGGAGGATGCAGTATTTGAAGTCAGATGGGCAAGAGTGTGTCTGGCGAGCTGCGTGGGCCAAAAGGAGGCAGGGCTGCTGGTGGTGAAGAGCAGCTGCACGTGAGGCAGCGTGTGGGCAGGCGGCCAAGAAGGCCAAGGGCATGGTGGGCTGTGTCAGCAGCAGAGGAGCAGCAGGAGCAGGGCAGTGAGCGCCGGCCTGTGCTGGGCAGCGCTGGGGCCGCAGCTGCAGCGAGTGCTGTGTGCAGTTGTGGGCCCCTGTGAAGCAGCAAGTCATTGAGGGGCTGGAGCGTGTGGCCAGAAGGAGACGGGAGGTGGGCAAGGGTGTGGAGCATAAGCCCAGGGAGGAGGTGCTGAGGGAGCTGTCGCCTGGACAAGGGGAGTCTCGTGAGGGACCTTCAGGCAGACTTCCATAGATGCCGACGTGACAGCGGTGAGCACAAGGGCTGTTGCCCTGTCAAACATGGCCTCAGTGCATGCCAGTGCTTTTGAGGCTGGAGTAGCTGCCGCTTGCACCCTGTGGCTTCTGCGTTTTTTGGTATGCTAGGAGGAGAAGCCCTGTTCATTTTGTCTTTGTGCAGCCAGCAAGGGGGCTTCTGTACAACATTTCCTGCCCTTTTCCAGCACAGGATGGGGTTGTGATCCACTTGTAGTTTTCCCAGTCTGCAGCAGCAAGAGCAAAGGCCTTGGCGGCTCTTTGCTACTTGTCCATTTCAGAGCTTGCAAGAAATAAAAGCTGCGTTTTGCAGAGACAAGGTTGCTTGCTGATAGCAGGCAAGGAGGAATGTGAAATTCCTAGGCATATAGCGTTGTGTTGAATTGGCCCATTTTCATCTGGTTGGAGTGACTTAGAATGCCATTGCTAAGAGAGCTGATGAGTTCTCCTTAGAAGATGTGGTTGTAGGTGTCAGGAGAACTGGGTTTAGAATGCTAGGTAACGGCGTGTCCCTCATGCTTCTCTCTTGCCACAGGTGACGAAAGGAACAGCCGTCTCTCCCGTGGCTCCCTCTGCTCCCGGACAAGAAGGCAAAGAGGAGCAAAGGGAGGGAGAGAAGCAGAAGCCTCCGTGTGTGGTGACAGCCCCGGCTGATCCTTGCAAGAGAGTAAGTGCCAGCTGTGGGTGGCGCTGTCTTTAGGGCAAGGCAGAGGTGCACGTTTGTGAGCAGCCAGCACTTGATGTTGCTGGCCGAGGAGGCGGAGTGCTGGAGTCCTGCAGGACGTAGTCATTTCCTGCAGGACGTGCCAGCTGGAAATTGGCCTTTGCCCAGTCACGTTGAGGCACCGAAGAGCTGGGGGCTCTGGGTGAGCTTTTGGCTGCCTGGCTGAGTGCAGCTCTATGTCTGGGCTTCTGCAGTGCATTGGCCAAGGGCACAGGTGGTGGTGCTGGCGACCCCAGGGCTTTGTTTGTTTGTTTTTCCTTTGTGGAAAGGTGTGTTGGCTTGTGGAAGTGTTCTGCAGTTTTCTTGAGCAGTTCTTCATTTGTACAGCCTCTTTGGGCCCAGCTGTGTGTTGGCTTTTGATAAGCTGCAAGGAGATGAGTGTGCTGTGCGTGAAGCGGGGGGGGGGGGGGGGGGGGCCATTCTTGTGCCGTGTGGCCAAGGAAAGGAAGCGCGTATTGGCTTAGGCTTCTTGTGAGGCAAAAGGCAGAAGCGGGGAGTTTCTGTGGATCCCTTTTGCGGTGAAGTCTGCAGCTTTGGCAAGTGCACTGGAGGCTGGAGTGGGGGTGAAGCTGGAAGTCCTTGAGTGCTGTGTTGCGTTGTAGAGTAGAGGAAGGAGATGTTGAAATGGAGGATGCAGTATTTGAAGTCAGATGGGCAAGAGTGTGTCTGGCGAGCTGCGTGGGCCAAAAGGAGGCAGGGCTGCTGGTGGTGAAGAGCAGCTGGACGTGAGGCAGCGTGTGGGCAGGCGGCCAAGAAGGCCAAGGGCATGGTGGGCTGTGTCAGCAGCAGAGGGGCAGCAGGAGCAGGGCAGTGAGCGCCGGCCTGTGCTGGGCAGCGCTGGGGCCGCAGCTGCAGCGAGTGCTGTGTGCAGTTGTGGGCCCCTGTGAAGCAGCAAGTCATTGAGGGGCTGGAGCGTGTGGCCAGAAGGAGACGGGAGGTGGGCAAGGGTGTGGAGCATAAGCCCAGGGAGGAGGTGCTGAGGGAGCTGTCGCCTGGACAAGGGGAGTCTCGTGAGGGACCTTCAGGCAGACTTCCATAGATGCCGACGTGACAGCGGTGAGCACAAAGGCTGTTGCCCTGTCAAACATGGCCTCAGTGCATGCCAGTGCTTTTGAGGCTGGAGTAGCTGCCGCTTGCACCCTGTGGCTTCTGCGTTTTTTTGTATGCTAGGAGGAGAAGCCCTGTTCATTTTGTCTTTCTGCAGCCAGCAAGGGGGCTTCTGTACAACATTTCCTGCCCTTTTCCAGCACAGGATGGGGTTGTGATCCACTTGTAGTTTTCCCAGTCTGCAGCAGCAAGAGCAAAGGCCTTGGCGGCTCTTTGCTACTTGTCCATTTCAGAGCTTGCAAGAAATAAAAGCTGCGTTTTGCAGAGACAAGGTTGCTTGCTGATAGCAGGCAAGGAGGAATGTGAAATTCCTAGGCATATAGCGTTGTGTTGAATTGGCCCATTTTCATCTGGTTGGAGTGACTTAGAATGCCATTGCTAAGAGAGCTGATGAGTTCTCCTTAGAAGATGTGGTTGTAGGTGCCAGGAGAACTGTGTTTAGAATGCTAGGTAACGGCGTGTCCCTCATGCTTCTCTCTTGCCACAGGTGACGAAAGGAACAGCCGTCTCTCCCGTGGCTCCCTCTGCTCCCGGACAAGAAGGCAAAGAGGAGCAAAGGGAGCGAGAGAAGCAGAAGCATCCGTGTGTGGTGACAGCCCCGGCTGATCCTTGCAAGAGAGTAAGTGCCAGCTGTGGGTGGCGCTGTCTTTAGGGCAAGGCAGAGGTGCACGTTTGTGAGCAGCCAGCACTTGATGTTGCTGGCCGAGGAGGCGGAGTGCTGGAGTCCTGCAGGACGTTGTCATTTCCTGCAGGCCATGCCAGCTGGAAATTGGCCTTTGCCCAGTCATGTTGAGGCACCGAAGACTGGGGGCTCTGGGTGAGCTTTTGGCTGCCTGGCTGAGTGCAGCTCTATGTCTGGGCTTCTGCAGTGCATTGGCCAAGGGCACAGGTGGTGGTGCTGGCGACCCCAGGGCTTTGTTTGTTTGTTTTTCCTTTGTGGAAACGTGTGTTGGCTTGTGGAAGTGTTCTGCAGTTTTCTTGAGCAGTTCTTCATTTGTACAGCCTCTTTGGGCCCAGCTGTGTGTTGGCTTTTGATAGGCTGCAAGGAGATGAGTGTGCTGTGCGTGAAGCTGTGGGGGGCAATTCTTGTGCCGTGTGGCCAAGGAAAGGAAGCGCGTAGTTGCGAAGGCTTCTTGTGAGGCAAAAGGCAGAAGCGGGGAGTTTCTGTGGATCCCTTTTGCGGTGAAGTCTGCAGCTTTGGCAAGTGCACTGGAGGCTGGAGTGGGGGTGAAGCTGGAAGTCCTTGAGTGCTGTGTTGCGTTGTAGAGTAGAGGAAGGAGATGTTGAAATGGAGGATGCAGTATTTGAAGTCAGATGGGCAAGAGTGTGTCTGGCGAGCTGCGTGGGCCAAAAGGAGGCAGGGCTGCTGGTGGTCCAGAGCAGCTGGACGTGAGGCAGCGTGTGGGCAGGCGGCCAAGAAGGCCAAGGGCATGGTGGGCTGTGTCAGCAGCAGAGGGCAGCAGGAGCAGGGCAGTGAGCGCCGGCCTGTGCTGGGCAGCGCTGCGGCCTCAGCTGCAGTGAGTGCTGTGTGCAGTTGTGGGCCCCTGTGAAGCAGCAAGTCATTGAGGGGCTGGAGCGTGTGGCCAGAAGGAGACGGGAGGTGGGCAAGGGTGTGGAGCATAAGCCCAGGGAGGAGGTGCTGAGGGAGCTGTCGCCTGGACAAGGGGAGTCTCGTGAGGGACCTTCAGGCAGACTTCCATAGATGCCGACGTGACAGCGGTGAGCACAAAGGCTGTTGCCCTGTCAAACATGGCCTTCAGTGCATGCCAGTGCTTTTGAGGCTGGAGTAGCTGCCGCTTGCACCCTGTGGCTTCTGCTTTTTTTGGTATGCTAGGAGGAGAAGCCCTGTTCATTTTGTCTTTCTGCAGCCAGCAAGGGGGCTTCTGTACAACTTTTCCTGCCCTTTTCCAGCACAGGATGGGATTGTGATCCACTTGTAGTTTTCCCTGTCTGCAGCAGCAAGAGCAAAGGCCTTGGCGCCGCTTTGCTACTTGTCCATTTCAGAGCTTGTAAGAAATAAAAGCTGCGTTTTGCAGACACAAGGTTGCTTGCTGATAGCAGGCAAGGAGGAATGTGAAATTCCTAGGCATATAGCGTTGTGTTGAATTGGCCCATTTTCATCTGGTTGGAGTGACTTAGAATGCCATTGCTAAGAGAGCTGATGAGTTCTCCTTAGAAGATGTGGTTGTAGGTGGCAGGAGAACTGGGTTTAGAATGCTAGGTAACGGCGTGTCCCTCATGCTTCTCTCTTGCCACAGGTGACGAAAGGAACAGCCGTCTCTCCCGTGGCTCCCTCTGCTCCCGGACAAGAAGGCAAAGAGGAGCAAAGGGAGCGAGAGAAGCAGAAGCCTCCGTGTGTGGTGACAGCCCCGGCTGATCCTTGCAAGAGAGTAAGTGCCAGCTGTGGGTGGCGCTGTCTTTAGGGCAAGGCAGAGGTGCACGTTTGTGAGCAGCCAGCACTTGATGTTGCTGGCCGAGGAGGCGGAGTGCTGGAGTCCTGCAGGACGTTGTCATTTCCTGCAGGACGTGCCAGCTGGAAATTGGCCTTTGCCCAGTCATGTTGAGGCACCGAAGACTGGGGGCTCTGGGTGAGCTTTTGGCTGCCTGGCTGAGTGCAGCTCTATGTCTGGGCTTCTGCAGTGCATTGGCCAAGGGCACAGGTGGTGGTGCTGGCGACCCCAGGGCTTTGTTTGTTTGTTTTTCCTTTGTGGAAAGGTGTGTTGGCTTGTGGAAGTGTTCTGCAGTTTTCTTGAGCAGTTCTTCATTTGTACAGCCTCTTTGGGCCCAGCTGTGTGTTGGCTTTTGATAGGCTGCAAGGAGATGAGTGTGCTGTGCGTGAATCTGTGGTGGGGGGGGCATTCTTGTGCCGTGTGGCCAAGGAAAGGAAGCGCGTATTGGCTTAGGCTTCTTGTGAGGCAAAAGGCAGAAGCGGGGAGTTTCTGTGGATCCCTTTTGCGGTTAAGTCTGCAGCTTTGGCAAGTGCACTGGAGCCTGGAGTGGGGGTGAAGCTGGAAGTCCTTGAGTGCTGTGTTGCGTTGTAGAGTAGAGGAAGGAGATGTTGAAATGGAGGATGCAGTATTTGAAGTCAGATGGGCAAGAGTGTGTCTGGCGAGCTGCGTGGGCCAAAAGGAGGCAGGGCTGCTGGTGGTCCAGAGCAGCTGGACGTGAGGCAGCGTGTGGGCAGGCGGCCAAGAAGGCCAAGGGCTTGGTGGGCTGTGTCAGCAGCAGAGGGGCAGCAGGAGCAGGGCAGTGAGCGCCGGCCTGTGCTGGGCAGCGCTGCGGCCGCAGCTGCAGTGAGTGCTGTGTGCAGTTGTGGGCCCCTGTGAAGCAGCAAGTCATTGAGGGGCTGGAGTGTGTGGCCAGAAGGAGACGGGAGGTGGGCAAGGGTGTGGAGCATAAGCCCAGGGAGGAGGTGCTGAGGGAGCTGTCGCCTGGACAAGGGGAGTCTCGTGAGGGACCTTCAGGCAGACTTCCATAGATGCCGACGTGACAGCGGTGAGCACAAAGGCTGTTGCCCTGTCAAACATGGCCTCAGTGCATGCCAGTGCTTTTGAGGCTGGAGTAGCTGCCGCTTGCACCCTGTGGCTTCTGCGTTTTTTGGTATGCTAGGAGGAGAAGCCCTGTTCATTTTGTCTTTCTGCAGCCAGCAAGGGGGCTTCTGTACAACATTTCCTGCCCTTTTCCAGCACAGGATGGGATTGTGATCCACTTGTAGTTTTCCCTGTCTGCAGCAGCAAGAGCAAAGGCCTTGGCGCCTCTTTGCTACTTGTCCATTTCAGAGCTTGCAAGAAATAAAAGCTGTGTTTTGCAGAGACAAGGTTGCTTGCTGATAGCAGGCAAGGAGGAATGTGAAATTCCTAGGCATATAGCGTTGTGTTGAATTGGCCCATTTTCATCTGGTTGGAGTGACTTAGAATGCCATTGCTAAGAGAGCTGATGAGTTCTCCTTAGAAGATGTGGTTGTAGGTGGCAGGAGAACTGGGTTTAGAATGCTAGGTAACGGCGTGTCCCTCATGCTTCTCTCTTGCCACAGGTGACGAAAGGAACAGCCGTCTCTCCCGTGGCTCCCTCTGCTCCCGGACAAGAAGGCAAAGAGGAGCAAAGGGAGCGAGAGAAGCAGAAGCCTCCGTCTGTGGTGACAGCCCCGGCTGATCCTTGCAAGAGAGTAAGTGCCAGCTGTGGGTGGCGCTGTCTTTAGGGCAAGGCAGAGGTGCACATTTGTGAGCAGCCAGCACTTGATGTTGCTGGCCGAGGAGGCGGAGTGCTGGAGTCCTGCAGGACGTAGTCATTTCCAGCAGGGTGTGCCAGCTGGAAATTGGCCTTTGCCCAGTCATGTTGAGGCACCGAAGAGCTGGGGGCTCTGGGTGAGCTTTTGGCTGCCTGGCTGAATGCAGCTCTATGTCTGGGCTTCTGCAGTGCATTGGCCAAGGGCACAGGTGGTGGTGCTGGCGACCCCAGGGCTTTGTTTGTTTGTTTTTCCTTTGTGGAAAGGTGTGTTGGCTTGTGGAAGTGTTCTGCAGTTTTCTTGAGCAGTTCTTCATTTGTACAGCCTCTTTGGGCCCAGCTGTGTGTTGGCTTTTGATAAGCTGCAAGGAGATGAGTGTGCTGTGCGTGAATCTGTGGTGGGGGGGGCATTCTTGTGCCGTGTGGCCAAGGAAAGGAAGTGCGTATTGGCTTAGGCTTCTTGTGAGGCAAAAGGCAGAAGCGGGGAGTTTCTGTGGATCCCTTTTGCGGTGAAGTCTGCAGCTTTGGCAAGTGCACTGGAGCCTGGAGTGGGGGTGAAGCTGGAAGTCCTTGAGTGCTGTGTTGCGTTGTAGAGTAGAGGAAGGAGATGTTGAAATGGAGGATGCAGTATTTGAAGTCAGATGGGCAAGAGTGTGTCTGGCGAGCTGCGTGGGCCAAAAGGAGGCAGGGCTGCTGGTGGTCCAGAGCAGCTGGACGTGAGGCAGCGTGTGGGCAGGCGGCCAAGAAGGCCAAGGGCTTGGTGGGCTGTGTCAGCAGCAGAGGGGCAGCAGGAGCAGGGCAGTGAGCGCCGGCCTGTGCTGGGCAGCGCTGCGGCCGCAGCTGCAGTGAGTGCTGTGTGCAGTTGTGGGCCCCTGTGAAGCAGCAAGTCATTGAGGGGCTGGAGCGTGTGGCCAGAAGGAGACGGGAGGTGGGCAAGGGTGTGGAGCATAAGCCCAGGGAGGAGGTGCTGAGGGAGCTGTCGCCTGGACAAGGGGAGTCTCGTGAGGGACCTTCAGGCAGACTTCCATAGATGCCGACGTGACAGCGGTGAGCACAAAGGCTGTTGCCCTGTCAAACATGGCCTCAGTGCATGCCAGTGCTTTTGAGGCTGGAGTAGCTGCCGCTTGCACCCTGTGGCTTCTGCGTTTTTTGGTATGCTAGGAGGAGAAGCCCTGTTCATTTTGTCTTTCTGCAGCCAGCAAGGGGGCTTCTGTACAACTTTTCCTGCCCTTTTCCAGCACAGGATGGGATTGTGATCCACTTGTAGTATTCCCTGTCTGCAGCAGCAAGAGCAAAGGCCTTGGCGGCTCTTTGCTACTTGTCCATTTCAGAGCTTGCAAGAAATAAAAGCTGCGTTTTGCAGAGACAAGGTTGCTTGCTGATAGCAGGCAAGGAGGAATGTGAAATTCCTAGCCATATAGCGTTGTGTTGAATTGGCCCATTTTCATCTGGTTGGAGTGACTTAGAATGCCATTGCTAAGAGAGCTGATGAGTTCTCCTTAGAAGATGTGGTTGTAGGTGGCAGGAGAACTGGGTTTAGAATGCTAGGTAACGGCGTGTCCCTCATGCTTCTCTCTTGCCACAGGTGACGAAAGGAACAGCCGTCTCTCCCGTGGCTCCCTCTGCTCCCGGACAAGAAGGCAAAGAGGAGCAAAGGGAGCGAGAGAAGCAGAAGCCTCTGTGTGTGGTGACAGCCCCGGCTGATCCTTGCAAGAGAGTAAGTGCCAGCTGTGGGTGGCGCTGTCTTTAGGGCAAGGCAGAGGTGCACATTTGTGAGCAGCCAGCACTTGATGTTGCTGGCCGAGGAGGCGGAGTGCTGGAGTCCTGCAGGACGTTGTCATTTCCTGCAGGACGTGCCAGCTGGAAATTGGCCTTTGCCCAGTCATGTTGAGGCACCGAAGACTGGGGGCTCTGGGTGAGCTTTTGGCTGCCTGGCTGAGTGCAGCTCTATGTCTGGGCTTCTGCAGTGCATTGGCCAAGGGCACAGGTGGTGGTGCTGGCGACCCCAGGGCTTTGTTTGTTTGTTTTTCCTTTGTGGAAAGGTGTGTTGGCTTGTGGAAGTGTTCTGCAGTTTTCTTGAGCAGTTCTTCATTTGTACAGCCTCTTTGGGCCCAGCTGTGTGTTGGCTTTTGATAGGCTGCAAGGAGATGAGTGTGCTGTGCGTGAATCTGTGGGGGGGGAGGGGCATTCTTGTGCCGTGTGGCCAAGGAAAGGAAGCGCGTATTGGCTTAGGCTTCTTGTGAGGCAAAAGGCAGAAGCGGGGAGTTTCTGTGGATCCCTTTTGCGGTGAAGTCTGCAGCTTTGGCAAGTGCACTGGAGCCTGGAGTGGGGGTGAAGCTGGAAGTCCTTGAGTGCTGTGTTGCGTTGTAGAGTAGAGGAAGGAGATGTTGAAATGGAGGATGCAGTATTTGAAGTCAGATGGGCAAGAGTGTGTCTGGCGAGCTGCGTGGGCCAAAAGGAGGCAGGGCTGCTGGTGGTCCAGAGCAGCTGGACATGAGGCAGCGTGTGGGCAGGCGGCCAAGAAGGCCAAGGGCTTGGTGGGCTGTGTCAGCAGCAGAGGGGCAGCAGGAGCAGGGCAGTGAGCGCCGGCCTGTGCTGGGCAGCGCTGCGGCCGCAGCTGCAGTGAGTGCTGTGTGCAGTTGTGGGCCCCTGTGAAGCAGCAAGTCATTGAGGGGCTGGAGCGTGTGGCCAGAAGGAGACGGGAGGTGGGCAAGGGTGTGGAGCATAAGCCCAGGGAGGAGGTGCTGAGGGAGCTGTCGCCTGGACAAGGGGAGTCTCGTGAGGGACCTTCAGGCAGACTTCCATAGATGCCGACGTGACAGCGGTGAGCACAAAGGCTGTTGCCCTGTCAAACATGGCCTCAGTGCATGCCAGTGCTTTTGAGGCTGGAGTAGCTGCCGCTTGCACCCTGTGGCTTCTGCGTTTTTTGGTATGCTAGGAGGAGAAGCCCTGTTCATTTTGTCTTTCTGCAGCCAGCAAGGGGGCTTCTGTACAACATTTCCTGCCCTTTTCCAGCACAGGATGGGATTGTGATCCACTTGTAGTATTCCCTGTCTGCAGCAGCAAGAGCAAAGGCCTTGGCGCCTCTTTGCTACTTGTCCATTTCAGAGCTTGCAAGAAATAAAAGCTGTGTTTTGCAGAGACAAGGTTGCTTGCTGATAGCAGGCAAGGAGGAATGTGAAATTCCTAGGCATATAGCGTTGTGTTGAATTGGCCCATTTTCATCTGGTTGGAGTGACTTAGAATGCCATTGCTAAGAGAGCTGATCAGTTCTCCTTAGAAGATGTGGTTGTAGGTGGCAGGAGAACTGGGTTTAGAATGCTAGGTAACGGCGTGTCCCTCATGCTTCTCTCTTGCCACAGGTGACGAAAGGAACAGCCGTCTCTCCCGTGGCTCCCTCTGCTCCCGGACAAGAAGGCAAAGAGGAGCAAAGGGAGCGAGAGAAGCAGAAGCCTCCGTGTGTGGTGACAGCCCCGGCTGATCCTTGCAAGAGAGTAAGTGCCAGCTGTGGGTGGCGCTGTCTTTAGGGCAAGGCAGAGGTGCACATTTGTGAGCAGCCAGCACTTGATGTTGCTGGCCGAGGAGGCGGAGTGCTGGAGTCCTGCAGGACGTTGTCATTTCCTGCAGGACGTGCCAGCTGGAAATTGGCCTTTGCCCAGTCATGTTGAGGCACCGAAGACTGGGGGCTCTGGGTGAGCTTTTGGCTGCCTGGCTGAGTGCAGCTCTATGTCTGGGCTTCTGCAGTGCATTGGCCAAGGGCACAGGTGGTGGTGCTGGCGACCCCAGGGCTTTGTTTGTTTGTTTTTCCTTTGTGGAAAGGTGTGTTGGCTTGTGGAAGTGTTCTGCAGTTTTCTTGAGCAGTTCTTCATTTGTACAGCCTCTTTGGGCCCAGCTGTGTGTTGGCTTTTGATAGGCTGCAAGGAGATGAGTGTGCTGTGCGTGAATCTGTGGTGGGGGGGGCATTCTTGTGCCGTGTGGCCAAGGAAAGGAAGCGCGTATTGGCTTAGGCTTCTTGTGAGGCAAAAGGCAGAAGCGGGGAGTTTCTGTGGATCCCTTTTGCGGTGAAGTCTGCAGCTTTGGCAAGTGCACTGGAGCCTGGAGTGGGGGTGAAGCTGGAAGTCCTTGAGTGCTGTGTTGCGTTGTAGAGTAGAGGAAGGAGATGTTGAAATGGAGGATGCAGTATTTGAAGTCAGATGGGCAAGAGTGTGTCTGGCGAGCTGCGTGGGCCAAAAGGAGGCAGGGCTGCTGGTGGTCCAGAGCAGCTGGACGTGAGGCAGCGTGTGGGCAGGCGGCCAAGAAGGCCAAGGGCTTGGTGGGCTGTGTCAGCAGCAGAGGGGCAGCAGGAGCAGGGCAGTGAGCGCCGGCCTGTGCTGGGCAGCGCTGCGGCCGCAGCTGCAGTGAGTGCTGTGTGCAGTTGTGGGCCCCTGTGAAGCAGCAAGTCATTGAGGGGCTGGAGTGTGTGGCCAGAAGGAGACGGGAGGTGGGCAAGGGTGTGGAGCATAAGCCCAGGGAGGAGGTGCTGAGGGAGCTGTCGCCTGGACAAGGGGAGTCTCGTGAGGAACCTTCAGGCAGACTTCCATAGATGCCGACGTGACAGCGGTGAGCACAAAGGCTGTTGCCCTGTCAAACATGGCCTTCAGTGCATGCCAGTGCTTTTGAGGCTGGAGTAGCTGCCGCTTGCACCCTGTGGCTTCTGCGTTTTTTGGTATGCTAGGAGGAGAAGCCCTGTTCATTTTGTCTTTCTGCAGCCAGCAAGGGGGCTTCTGTACAACATTTCCTGCCCTTTTCCAGCACAGGATGGGATTGTGATCCACTTGTAGTTTTCCCTGTCTGCAGCAGCAAGAGCAAAGGCCTTGGCGCCTCTTTGCTACTTGTCCATTTCAGAGCTTGCAAGAAATAAAAGCTGTGTTTTGCAGAGACAAGGTTGCTTGCTGATAGCAGGCAAGGAGGAATGTGAAATTCCTAGGCATATAGCGTTGTGTTGAATTGGCCCATTTTCATCTGGTTGGAGTGACTTAGAATGCCATTGCTAAGAGAGCTGATGAGTTCTCCTTAGAAGATGTGGTTGTAGGTGGCAGGAGAACTGGGTTTAGAATGCTAGGTAACGGCGTGTCCCTCATGCTTCTCTCTTGCCACAGGTGACGAAAGGAACAGCCGTCTCTCCCGTGGCTCCCTCTGCTCCCGGACAAGAAGGCAAAGAGGAGCAAAGGGAGCGAGAGAAGCAGAATCGTCCGTGTGTGGTGACAGCCCCGGCTGATCCTTGCAAGAGAGTAAGTGCCAGCTGTGGGTGGCGCTGTCTTTAGGGCAAGGCAGAGGTGCACATTTGTGAGCAGCCAGCACTTGATGTTGCTGGCCGAGGAGGCGGAGTGCTGGAGTCCTGCAGAACGTAGTCATTTCCAGCAGGGTGTGCCAGCTGGAAATTGGCCTTTGCCCAGTCATGTTGAGGCACCGAAGAGCTGGGGGCTCTGGGTGAGCTTTTGGCTGCCTGGCTGAATGCAGCTCTATGTCTGGGCTTCTGCAGTGCATTGGCCAAGGGCACAGGTGGTGGTGCTGGCGACCCCAGGGCTTTGTTTGTTTGTTTTTCCTTTGTGGAAAGGTGTGTTGGCTTGTGGAAGTGTTCTGCAGTTTTCTTGAGCAGTTCTTCATTTGTACAGCCTCTTTGGGCCCAGCTGTGTGTTGGCTTTTGATAAGCTGCAAGGAGATGAGTGTGCTGTGCGTGAAGCTGTGGGGGCCCATTCTTGTGCCGTGTGGCCAAGGAAAGGAAGCGCGTAGTTGCGAAGGCTTCTTGTGAGGCAAAAGGCAGAAGCGGGGAGTTTCTGTGGATCCCTTTTTCCGGTGAAGTCAGCAGCTTTGGCAAGTGCACTGGAGCCTGGAGTGGGGGTGAAGCTGGAAGTCCTTGAGTGCTGTGTTGCGTTGTAGAGAAGAGAAAGGAGATGTTGAAATGGAGGATGCAGTATTTGAAGTCAGATGGGCAAGAGTGTGTCTGGCGAGCTGCGTGGGCCAAAAGGTGGCAGGGCTGCTGGTGGTGAAGAGCAGCTGGACGTGAGGCAGCGTGTGGGCAGGCGGCCAAGAAGGCCAAGGGCATGGTGGGCTGTGTCAGCAGCAGAGGGCAGCAGGAGCAGGGCAGTGAGCGTCGACCAATGCTGGGCAGCGCTGCTGTCGCAGCTGCAGCGAGTGCTGTGTGCAGTTGTGGGCCCCTGTGAAGCAGCAAGTCATTGAGGGGCTGGAGCGTGTGCCCAGAAGGAGATGAGTGGTGGGCAAGGGTGTGGAGCACAAGGCCAGTGAGGAGGTGCTGAGGGAGCTGTCGCCTGGACAAGGGGAGTCTCGTGAGGGACCTTCAGGCAGACTTCCATAGATGCTGACGTGACAGTGGTGAGCACAAGGACTGTTGCCCTGTCAAACATGGCCTCAGTGCATGCCAGTGCTTTTGAGGCTGGAGTAGCTGCTGCTTGCACCCTGTGGCTTCTGCGTTTTTTGGTATGCTAGGAGGAGAAGCCCTGTTCATTTTGTCTTTCTGCAGCCAGCAAGGGGGCTTCTGCACAACATTTCCTGCCCTTTTCCAGCACAGGATGGGATTGTGATCCACTTGTAGTTTTCCCAGTCTGCAGCAGCAAGAGCAAAGGCCTTGGTGCCTCTTTGCTACTTGTCCATTTCAGAGCTTGCAAGAAATAAAAGCTGCGTTTTGCAGAGACAAGGTTGCTTGCTGATAGCAGGCAAGGAGGAATGTGAAATTCCTAGGCATATAGCGTTGTGTTGAATTGGCCCATTTTCATCTGGTTGGAGTGACTTAGAATGCCATTGCTAAGAGAGCTGATCAGTTCTCCTTAGAAGATGTGGTTGTAGGTGGCAGGAGAACTGGGTTTAGAATGCTAGGTAACGGCGTGTCCCTCATGCTTCTCTCTTGCCACAGGTGACGAAAGGAACAGCCGTCTCTCCCGTGGCTCCCTCTGCTCCCGGACAAGAAGGCAAAGAGGAGCAAAGGGAGGGAGAGAAGCAGAAGCATCCGTCTGTGGTGACAGCCCCGGCTGATCCTTGCAAGAGAGTAAGTGCCAGCTGTGGGTGGCGCTGTCTTTAGGGCAAGGCAGAGGTGCACGTTTGTGAGCAGCCAGCCCTTGATGTTGCTGGCCGAGGAGGCGGAGTGCTGGAGTCCTGCAGGACGTTGTCATTTCCTGCAGGCCGTGCCAGCTGGAAATTGGCCTTTGCCCAGTCACGTTGAGGCACCGAAGAGCTGGGGGCTCTGGGTGAGCTTTTGGCTGCCTGGCTGAGTGCAGCTCTATGTCTGGGCTTCTGCAGTGCATTGGCCAAGGGCACAGGTGGTGGTGCTGGCGACCCCAGGGCTTTGTTTGTTTGTTTTTCCTTTGTGGAAAGGTGTGTTGGCTTGTGGAAGTGTTCTGCAGTTTTCTTGAGCAGTTCTTCATCTGTACAGCCTCTTTGGGCCCAGCTGTGTGTTGGCTTTTGATAAGCTGCAAGGAGATGAGTGTGCTGTGCGTGAATCTGTGGTGGGGGGGGCATTCTTGTGCCGTGTGGCCAAGGAAAGGAAGTGCGTATTGGCTTAGGCTTCTTGTGAGGCAAAAGGCAGAAGCGGGGAGTTTCTGTGGATCCCTTTTGCGGTGAAGTCTGCAGCTTTGGCAAGTGCACTGGAGCCTGGAGTGGGGGTGAAGCTGGAAGTCCTTGAGTGCTGTGTTGCGTTGTAGAGTAGAGGAAGGAGATGTTGAAATGGAGGATGCAGTATTTGAAGTCAGATGGGCAAGAGTGTGTCTGGCGAGCTGCGTGGGCCAAAAGGAGGCAGGGCTGCTGGTGGTCCAGAGCAGCTGGACGTGAGGCAGCGTGTGGGCAGGCGGCCAAGAAGGCCAAGGGCTTGGTGGGCTGTGTCAGCAGCAGAGGGGCAGCAGGAGCAGGGCAGTGAGCGCCGGCCTGTGCTGGGCAGCGCTGCGGCCGCAGCTGCAGTGAGTGCTGTGTGCAGTTGTGGGCCCCTGTGAAGCAGCAAGTCATTGAGGGGCTGGAGCGTGTGGCCAGAAGGAGACGGGAGGTGGGCAAGGGTGTGGAGCATAAGCCCAGGGAGGAGGTGCTGAGGGAGCTGTCGCCTGGACAAGGGGAGTCTCGTGAGGGACCTTCAGGCAGACTTCCATAGATGCCGACGTGACAGCGGTGAGCACAAAGGCTGTTGCCCTGTCAAACATGGCCTCAGTGCATGCCAGTGCTTTTGAGGCTGGAGTAGCTGCCGCTTGCACCCTGTGGCTTCTGCGTTTTTTGGTATGCTAGGAGGAGAAGCCCTGTTCATTTTGTCTTTCTGCAGCCAGCAAGGGGGCTTCTGTACAACTTTTCCTGCCCTTTTCCAGCACAGGATGGGATTGTGATCCACTTGTAGTATTCCCTGTCTGCAGCAGCAAGAGCAAAGGCCTTGGCGCCTCTTTGCTACTTGTCCATTTCAGAGCTTGCAAGAAATAAAAGCTGTGTTTTGCAGAGACAAGGTTGCTTGCTGATAGCAGGCAAGGAGGAATGTGAAATTCCTAGGCATATAGCGTTGTGTTGAATTGGCCCATTTTCATCTGGTTGGAGTGACTTAGAATGCCATTGCTAAGAGAGCTGATCAGTTCTCCTTAGAAGATGTGGTTGTAGGTGGCAGGAGAACTGGGTTTAGAATGCTAGGTAACGGCGTGTCCCTCATGCTTCTCTCTTGCCACAGGTGACGAAAGGAACAGCCGTCTCTCCCGTGGCTCCCTCTGCTCCCGGACAAGAAGGCAAAGAGGAGCAAAGGGAGCGAGAGAAGCAGAAGCCTCCGTGTGTGGTGACAGCCCCGGCTGATCCTTGCAAGAGAGTAAGTGCCAGCTGTGGGTGGCGCTGTCTTTAGGGCAAGGCAGAGGTGCACATTTGTGAGCAGCCAGCACTTGATGTTGCTGGCCGAGGAGGCGGAGTGCTGGAGTCCTGCAGGACGTTGTCATTTCCTGCAGGACGTGCCAGCTGGAAATTGGCCTTTGCCCAGTCATGTTGAGGCACCGAAGACTGGGGGCTCTGGGTGAGCTTTTGGCTGCCTGGCTGAGTGCAGCTCTATGTCTGGGCTTCTGCAGTGCATTGGCCAAGGGCACAGGTGGTGGTGCTGGCGACCCCAGGGCTTTGTTTGTTTGTTTTTCCTTTGTGGAAAGGTGTGTTGGCTTGTGGAAGTGTTCTGCAGTTTTCTTGAGCAGTTCTTCATTTGTACAGCCTCTTTGGGCCCAGCTGTGTGTTGGCTTTTGATAGGCTGCAAGGAGATGAGTGTGCTGTGCGTGAATCTGTGGTGGGGGGGGCATTCTTGTGCCGTGTGGCCAAGGAAAGGAAGCGCGTATTGGCTTAGGCTTCTTGTGAGGCAAAAGGCAGAAGCGGGGAGTTTCTGTGGATCCCTTTTGCGGTGAAGTCTGCAGCTTTGGCAAGTGCACTGGAGCCTGGAGTGGGGGTGAAGCTGGAAGTCCTTGAGTGCTGTGTTGCGTTGTAGAGTAGAGGAAGGAGATGTTGAAATGGAGGATGCAGTATTTGAAGTCAGATGGGCAAGAGTGTGTCTGGCGAGCTGCGTGGGCCAAAAGGAGGCAGGGCTGCTGGTGGTCCAGAGCAGCTGGACGTGAGGCAGCGTGTGGGCAGGCGGCCAAGAAGGCCAAGGGCTTGGTGGGCTGTGTCAGCAGCAGAGGGGCAGCAGGAGCAGGGCAGTGAGCGCCGGCCTGTGCTGGGCAGCGCTGCGGCCGCAGCTGCAGTGAGTGCTGTGTGCAGTTGTGGGCCCCTGTGAAGCAGCAAGTCATTGAGGGGCTGGAGTGTGTGGCCAGAAGGAGACGGGAGGTGGGCAAGGGTGTGGAGCATAAGCCCAGGGAGGAGGTGCTGAGGGAGCTGTCGCCTGGACAAGGGGAGTCTCGTGAGGAACCTTCAGGCAGACTTCCATAGATGCCGACGTGACAGCGGTGAGCACAAAGGCTGTTGCCCTGTCAAACATGGCCTTCAGTGCATGCCAGTGCTTTTGAGGCTGGAGTAGCTGCCGCTTGCACCCTGTGGCTTCTGCGTTTTTTGGTATGCTAGGAGGAGAAGCCCTGTTCATTTTGTCTTTCTGCAGCCAGCAAGGGGGCTTCTGTACAACATTTCCTGCCCTTTTCCAGCACAGGATGGGATTGTGATCCACTTGTAGTTTTCCCTGTCTGCAGCAGCAAGAGCAAAGGCCTTGGCGCCTCTTTGCTACTTGTCCATTTCAGAGCTTGCAAGAAATAAAAGCTGTGTTTTGCAGAGACAAGGTTGCTTGCTGATAGCAGGCAAGGAGGAATGTGAAATTCCTAGGCATATAGCGTTGTGTTGAATTGGCCCATTTTCATCTGGTTGGAGTGACTTAGAATGCCATTGCTAAGAGAGCTGATGAGTTCTCCTTAGAAGATGTGGTTGTAGGTGGCAGGAGAACTGGGTTTAGAATGCTAGGTAACGGCGTGTCCCTCATGCTTCTCTCTTGCCACAGGTGACGAAAGGAACAGCCGTCTCTCCCGTGGCTCCCTCTGCTCCCGGACAAGAAGGCAAAGAGGAGCAAAGGGAGCGAGAGAAGCAGAATCGTCCGTGTGTGGTGACAGCCCCGGCTGATCCTTGCAAGAGAGTAAGTGCCAGCTGTGGGTGGCGCTGTCTTTAGGGCAAGGCAGAGGTGCACATTTGTGAGCAGCCAGCACTTGATGTTGCTGGCCGAGGAGGCGGAGTGCTGGAGTCCTGCAGGACGTAGTCATTTCCAGCAGGGTGTGCCAGCTGGAAATTGGCCTTTGCCCAGTCATGTTGAGGCACCGAAGAGCTGGGGGCTCTGGGTGAGCTTTTGGCTGCCTGGCTGAATGCAGCTCTATGTCTGGGCTTCTGCAGTGCATTGGCCAAGGGCACAGGTGGTGGTGCTGGCGACCCCAGGGCTTTGTTTGTTTGTTTTTCCTTTGTGGAAAGGTGTGTTGGCTTGTGGAAGTGTTCTGCAGTTTTCTTGAGCAGTTCTTCATTTGTACAGCCTCTTTGGGCCCAGCTGTGTGTTGGCTTTTGATAAGCTGCAAGGAGATGAGTGTGCTGTGCGTGAAGCTGTGGGGGCCCATTCTTGTGCCGTGTGGCCAAGGAAAGGAAGCGCGTAGTTGCGAAGGCTTCTTGTGAGGCAAAAGGCAGAAGCGGGGAGTTTCTGTGGATCCCTTTTTCCGGTGAAGTCAGCAGCTTTGGCAAGTGCACTGGAGCCTGGAGTGGGGGTGAAGCTGGAAGTCCTTGAGTGCTGTGTTGCGTTGTAGAGAAGAGAAAGGAGATGTTGAAATGGAGGATGCAGTATTTGAAGTCAGATGGGCAAGAGTGTGTCTGGCGAGCTGCGTGGGCCAAAAGGTGGCAGGGCTGCTGGTGGTGAAGAGCAGCTGGACGTGAGGCAGCGTGTGGGCAGGCGGCCAAGAAGGCCAAGGGCATGGTGGGCTGTGTCAGCAGCAGAGGGCAGCAGGAGCAGGGCAGTGAGCGTCGACCAATGCTGGGCAGCGCTGCGGCCGCAGCTGCAGCGAGTGCTGTGTGCAGTTGTGGGCCCCTGTGAAGCAGCAAGTCATTGAGGGGCTGGAGCGTGTGCCCAGAAGGAGATGAGTGGTGGGCAAGGGTGTGGAGCATAAGCCCAGTGAGGAGGTGCTGAGGGAGCTGTCGCCTGGACAAGGGGAGTCTCGTGAGGGACCTTCAGGCAGACTTCCATAGATGCTGACGTGACAGTGGTGAGCACAAGGACTGTTGCCCTGTCAAACATGGCCTCAGTGCATGCCAGTGCTTTTGAGGCTGGAGTAGCTGCTGCTTGCACCCTGTGGCTTCTGCGTTTTTTGGTATGCTAGGAGGAGAAGCCCTGTTCATTTTGTCTTTCTGCAGCCAGCAAGGGGGCTTCTGCACAACATTTCCTGCCCTTTTCCAGCACAGGATGGGATTGTGATCCACTTGTAGTTTTCCCAGTCTGCAGCAGCAAGAGCAAAGGCCTTGGTGCCTCTTTGCTACTTGTCCATTTCAGAGCTTGCAAGAAATAAAAGCTGCGTTTTGCAGAGACAAGGTTGCTTGCTGATAGCAGGCAAGGAGGAATGTGAAATTCCTAGGCATATAGCGTTGTGTTGAATTGGCCCATTTTCATCTGGTTGGAGTGACTTAGAATGCCATTGCTAAGAGAGCTGATGAGTTCTCCTTAGAAGATGTGGTTGTAGGTGGCAGGAGAACTGGGTTTAGAATGCTAGGTAACGGCGTGTCCCTCATGCTTCTCTCTTGCCACAGGTGACGAAAGGAACAGCCGTCTCTCCCGTGGCTCCCTCTGCTCCCGGACAAGAAGGCAAAGAGGAGCAAAGGGAGGGAGAGAAGCAGAAGCATCCGTCTGTGGTGACAGCCCCGGCTGATCCTTGCAAGAGAGTAAGTGCCAGCTGTGGGTGGCGCTGTCTTTAGGGCAAGGCAGAGGTGCACGTTTGTGAGCAGCCAGCCCTTGATGTTGCTGGCCGAGGAGGCGGAGTGCTGGAGTCCTGCAGGACGTTGTCATTTCCTGCAGGCCGTGCCAGCTGGAAATTGGCCTTTGCCCAGTCACGTTGAGGCACCGAAGAGCTGGGGGCTCTGGGTGAGCTTTTGGCTGCCTGGCTGAGTGCAGCTCTATGTCTGGGCTTCTGCAGTGCATTGGCCAAGGGCACAGGTGGTGGTGCTGGCGACCCCAGGGCTTTGTTTGTTTGTTTTTCCTTTGTGGAAAGGTGTGTTGGCTTGTGGAAGTGTTCTGCAGTTTTCTTGAGCAGTTCTTCATTTGTACAGCCTCTTTGGGCCCAGCTGTGTGTTGGCTTTTGATAAGCTGCAAGGAGATGAGTGTGCTGTGCGTGAATCTGTGGTGGGGGGGGCATTCTTGTGCCGTGTGGCCAAGGAAAGGAAGTGCGTATTGGCTTAGGCTTCTTGTGAGGCAAAAGGCAGAAGCGGGGAGTTTCTGTGGATCCCTTTTGCGGTGAAGTCTGCAGCTTTGGCAAGTGCACTGGAGGCTGGAGTGGGGGTGAAGCTGGAAGTCCTTGAGTGCTGTGTTGCGTTGTAGAGAAGAGAAAGGAGATGTTGAAATGGAGGATGCAGTATTTGAAGTCAGATGGGCAAGAGTGTGTCTGGCGAGCTGCGTGGGCCAAAAGGAGGCAGGGCTGCTGGTGGTCCAGAGCAGCTGGACGTGAGGCAGCGTGTGGGCAGGCGGCCAAGAAGGCCAAGGGCTTGGTGGGCTGTGTCAGCAGCAGAGGGGCAGCAGGAGCAGGGCAGTGAGCGCCGGCCTGTGCTGGGCAGCGCTGCGGCCGCAGCTGCAGTGAGTGCTGTGTGCAGTTGTGGGCCCCTGTGAAGCAGCAAGTCATTGAGGGGCTGGAGTGTGTGGCCAGAAGGAGACGGGAGGTGGGCAAGGGTGTGGAGCATAAGCCCAGGGAGGAGGTGCTGAGGGAGCTGTCGCCTGGACAAGGGGAGTCTCGTGAGGGACCTTCAGGCAGACTTCCATAGATGCCGACGTGACAGCGGTGAGCACAAAGGCTGTTGCCCTGTCAAACATGGCCTCAGTGCATGCCAGTGCTTTTGAGGCTGGAGTAGCTGCCGCTTGCACCCTGTGGCTTCTGCGTTTTTTGGTATGCTAGGAGGAGAAGCCCTGTTCATTTTGTCTTTCTGCAGCCAGCAAGGGGGCTTCTGTACAACTTTTCCTGCCCTTTTCCAGCACAGGATGGGATTGTGATCCACTTGTAGTATTCCCTGTCTGCAGCAGCAAGAGCAAAGGCCTTGGCGGCTCTTTGCTACTTGTCCATTTCAGAGCTTGCAAGAAATAAAAGCTGCGTTTTGCAGAGACAAGGTTGCTTGCTGATAGCAGGCAAGGAGGAATGTGAAATTCCTAGGCATATAGCGTTGTGTTGAATTGGCCCATTTTCATCTGGTTGGAGTGACTTAGAATGCCATTGCTAAGAGAGCTGATGAGTTCTCCTTAGAAGATGTGGTTGTAGGTGGCAGGAGAACTGGGTTTAGAATGCTAGGTAACGGCGTGTCCCTCATGCTTCTCTCTTGCCACAGGTGACGAAAGGAACAGCCGTCTCTCCCGTGGCTCCCTCTGCTCCCGGACAAGAAGGCAAAGAGGAGCAAAGGGAGCGAGAGAAGCAGAAGCCTCTGTGTGTGGTGACAGCCCCGGCTGATCCTTGCAAGAGAGTAAGTGCCAGCTGTGGGTGGCGCTGTCTTTAGGGCAAGGCAGAGGTGCACATTTGTGAGCAGCCAGCACTTGATGTTGCTGGCCGAGGAGGCGGAGTGCTGGAGTCCTGCAGGACGTTGTCATTTCCTGCAGGACGTGCCAGCTGGAAATTGGCCTTTGCCCAGTCATGTTGAGGCACCGAAGACTGGGGGCTCTGGGTGAGCTTTTGGCTGCCTGGCTGAGTGCAGCTCTATGTCTGGGCTTCTGCAGTGCATTGGCCAAGGGCACAGGTGGTGGTGCTGGCGACCCCAGGGCTTTGTTTGTTTGTTTTTCCTTTGTGGAAAGGTGTGTTGGCTTGTGGAAGTGTTCTGCAGTTTTCTTGAGCAGTTCTTCATTTGTACAGCCTCTTTGGGCCCAGCTGTGTGTTGGCTTTTGATAGGCTGCAAGGAGATGAGTGTGCTGTGCGTGAATCTGTGGGGGGGGAGGGGCATTCTTGTGCCGTGTGGCCAAGGAAAGGAAGCGCGTATTGGCTTAGGCTTCTTGTGAGGCAAAAGGCAGAAGCGGGGAGTTTCTGTGGATCCCTTTTGCGGTGAAGTCTGCAGCTTTGGCAAGTGCACTGGAGCCTGGAGTGGGGGTGAAGCTGGAAGTCCTTGAGTGCTGTGTTGCGTTGTAGAGTAGAGGAAGGAGATGTTGAAATGGAGGATGCAGTATTTGAAGTCAGATGGGCAAGAGTGTGTCTGGCGAGCTGCGTGGGCCAAAAGGAGGCAGGGCTGCTGGTGGTCCAGAGCAGCTGGACATGAGGCAGCGTGTGGGCAGGCGGCCAAGAAGGCCAAGGGCTTGGTGGGCTGTGTCAGCAGCAGAGGGGCAGCAGGAGCAGGGCAGTGAGCGCCGGCCTGTGCTGGGCAGCGCTGGGGCCGCAGCTGCAGTGAGTGCTGTGTGCAGTTGTGGGCCCCTGTGAAGCAGCAAGTCATTGAGGGGCTGGAGCGTGTGGCCAGAAGGAGACGGGAGGTGGGCAAGGGTGTGGAGCATAAGCCCAGGGAGGAGGTGCTGAGGGAGCTGTCGCCTGGACAAGGGGAGTCTCGTGAGGAACCTTCAGGCAGACTTCCATAGATGCCGACGTGACAGCGGTGAGCACAAAGGCTGTTGCCCTGTCAAACATGGCCTTCAGTGCATGCCAGTGCTTTTGAGGCTGGAGTAGCTGCCGCTTGCACCCTGTGGCTTCTGCGTTTTTTGGTATGCTAGGAGGAGAAGCCCTGTTCATTTTGTCTTTCTGCAGCCAGCAAGGGGGCTTCTGTACAACATTTCCTGCCCTTTTCCAGCACAGGATGGGATTGTGATCCACTTGTAGTTTTCCCTGTCTGCAGCAGCAAGAGCAAAGGCCTTGGCGCCTCTTTGCTACTTGTCCATTTCAGAGCTTGCAAGAAATAAAAGCTGTGTTTTGCAGAGACAAGGTTGCTTGCTGATAGCAGGCAAGGAGGAATGTGAAATTCCTAGGCATATAGCGTTGTGTTGAATTGGCCCATTTTCATCTGGTTGGAGTGACTTAGAATGCCATTGCTAAGAGAGCTGATGAGTTCTCCTTAGAAGATGTGGTTGTAGGTGGCAGGAGAACTGGGTTTAGAATGCTAGGTAACGGCGTGTCCCTCATGCTTCTCTCTTGCCACAGGTGACGAAAGGAACAGCCGTCTCTCCCGTGGCTCCCTCTGCTCCCGGACAAGAAGGCAAAGAGGAGCAAAGGGAGCGAGAGAAGCAGAATCGTCCGTGTGTGGTGACAGCCCCGGCTGATCCTTGCAAGAGAGTAAGTGCCAGCTGTGGGTGGCGCTGTCTTTAGGGCAAGGCAGAGGTGCACATTTGTGAGCAGCCAGCACTTGATGTTGCTGGCCGAGGAGGCGGAGTGCTGGAGTCCTGCAGGACGTAGTCATTTCCAGCAGGGTGTGCCAGCTGGAAATTGGCCTTTGCCCAGTCATGTTGAGGCACCGAAGAGCTGGGGGCTCTGGGTGAGCTTTTGGCTGCCTGGCTGAATGCAGCTCTATGTCTGGGCTTCTGCAGTGCATTGGCCAAGGGCACAGGTGGTGGTGCTGGCGACCCCAGGGCTTTGTTTGTTTGTTTTTCCTTTGTGGAAAGGTGTGTTGGCTTGTGGAAGTGTTCTGCAGTTTTCTTGAGCAGTTCTTCATTTGTACAGCCTCTTTGGGCCCAGCTGTGTGTTGGCTTTTGATAAGCTGCAAGGAGATGAGTGTGCTGTGCGTGAAGCTGTGGGGGCCCATTCTTGTGCCGTGTGGCCAAGGAAAGGAAGCGCGTAGTTGCGAAGGCTTCTTGTGAGGCAAAAGGCAGAAGCGGGGAGTTTCTGTGGATCCCTTTTTCCGGTGAAGTCAGCAGCTTTGGCAAGTGCACTGGAGCCTGGAGTGGGGGTGAAGCTGGAAGTCCTTGAGTGCTGTGTTGCGTTGTAGAGAAGAGAAAGGAGATGTTGAAATGGAGGATGCAGTATTTGAAGTCAGATGGGCAAGAGTGTGTCTGGCGAGCTGCGTGGGCCAAAAGGTGGCAGGGCTGCTGGTGGTGAAGAGCAGCTGGACGTGAGGCAGCGTGTGGGCAGGCGGCCAAGAAGGCCAAGGGCATGGTGGGCTGTGTCAGCAGCAGAGGGCAGCAGGAGCAGGGCAGTGAGCGTCGACCAATGCTGGGCAGCGCTGCGGCCGCAGCTGCAGCGAGTGCTGTGTGCAGTTGTGGGCCCCTGTGAAGCAGCAAGTCATTGAGGGGCTGGAGCGTGTGCCCAGAAGGAGATGAGTGGTGGGCAAGGGTGTGGAGCATAAGCCCAGTGAGGAGGTGCTGAGGGAGCTGTCGCCTGGACAAGGGGAGTCTCGTGAGGGACCTTCAGGCAGACTTCCATAGATGCTGACGTGACAGTGGTGAGCACAAGGACTGTTGCCCTGTCAAACATGGCCTCAGTGCATGCCAGTGCTTTTGAGGCTGGAGTAGCTGCTGCTTGCACCCTGTGGCTTCTGCGTTTTTTGGTATGCTAGGAGGAGAAGCCCTGTTCATTTTGTCTTTCTGCAGCCAGCAAGGGGGCTTCTGCACAACATTTCCTGCCCTTTTCCAGCACAGGATGGGATTGTGATCCACTTGTAGTTTTCCCAGTCTGCAGCAGCAAGAGCAAAGGCCTTGGTGCCTCTTTGCTACTTGTCCATTTCAGAGCTTGCAAGAAATAAAAGCTGCGTTTTGCAGAGACAAGGTTGCTTGCTGATAGCAGGCAAGGAGGAATGTGAAATTCCTAGGCATATAGCGTTGTGTTGAATTGGCCCATTTTCATCTGGTTGGAGTGACTTAGAATGCCATTGCTAAGAGAGCTGATGAGTTCTCCTTAGAAGATGTGGTTGTAGGTGGCAGGAGAACTGGGTTTAGAATGCTAGGTAACGGCGTGTCCCTCATGCTTCTCTCTTGCCACAGGTGACGAAAGGAACAGCCGTCTCTCCCGTGGCTCCCTCTGCTCCCGGACAAGAAGGCAAAGAGGAGCAAAGGGAGGGAGAGAAGCAGAAGCATCCGTCTGTGGTGACAGCCCCGGCTGATCCTTGCAAGAGAGTAAGTGCCAGCTGTGGGTGGCGCTGTCTTTAGGGCAAGGCAGAGGTGCACGTTTGTGAGCAGCCAGCCCTTGATGTTGCTGGCCGAGGAGGCGGAGTGCTGGAGTCCTGCAGGACGTTGTCATTTCCTGCAGGCCGTGCCAGCTGGAAATTGGCCTTTGCCCAGTCACGTTGAGGCACCGAAGAGCTGGGGGCTCTGGGTGAGCTTTTGGCTGCCTGGCTGAGTGCAGCTCTATGTCTGGGCTTCTGCAGTGCATTGGCCAAGGGCACAGGTGGTGGTGCTGGCGACCCCAGGGCTTTGTTTGTTTGTTTTTCCTTTGTGGAAAGGTGTGTTGGCTTGTGGAAGTGTTCTGCAGTTTTCTTGAGCAGTTCTTCATTTGTACAGCCTCTTTGGGCCCAGCTGTGTGTTGGCTTTTGATAAGCTGCAAGGAGATGAGTGTGCTGTGCGTGAATCTGTGGTGGGGGGGGCATTCTTGTGCCGTGTGGCCAAGGAAAGGAAGTGCGTATTGGCTTAGGCTTCTTGTGAGGCAAAAGGCAGAAGCGGGGAGTTTCTGTGGATCCCTTTTGCGGTGAAGTCTGCAGCTTTGGCAAGTGCACTGGAGGCTGGAGTGGGGGTGAAGCTGGAAGTCCTTGAGTGCTGTGTTGCGTTGTAGAGAAGAGAAAGGAGATGTTGAAATGGAGGATGCAGTATTTGAAGTCAGATGGGCAAGAGTGTGTCTGGCGAGCTGCGTGGGCCAAAAGGAGGCAGGGCTGCTGGTGGTCCAGAGCAGCTGGACGTGAGGCAGCGTGTGGGCAGGCGGCCAAGAAGGCCAAGGGCTTGGTGGGCTGTGTCAGCAGCAGAGGGGCAGCAGGAGCAGGGCAGTGAGCGCCGGCCTGTGCTGGGCAGCGCTGCGGCCGCAGCTGCAGTGAGTGCTGTGTGCAGTTGTGGGCCCCTGTGAAGCAGCAAGTCATTGAGGGGCTGGAGTGTGTGGCCAGAAGGAGACGGGAGGTGGGCAAGGGTGTGGAGCATAAGCCCAGGGAGGAGGTGCTGAGGGAGCTGTCGCCTGGACAAGGGGAGTCTCGTGAGGGACCTTCAGGCAGACTTCCATAGATGCCGACGTGACAGCGGTGAGCACAAAGGCTGTTGCCCTGTCAAACATGGCCTCAGTGCATGCCAGTGCTTTTGAGGCTGGAGTAGCTGCCGCTTGCACCCTGTGGCTTCTGCGTTTTTTGGTATGCTAGGAGGAGAAGCCCTGTTCATTTTGTCTTTCTGCAGCCAGCAAGGGGGCTTCTGTACAACTTTTCCTGCCCTTTTCCAGCACAGGATGGGATTGTGATCCACTTGTAGTATTCCCTGTCTGCAGCAGCAAGAGCAAAGGCCTTGGCGGCTCTTTGCTACTTGTCCATTTCAGAGCTTGCAAGAAATAAAAGCTGCGTTTTGCAGAGACAAGGTTGCTTGCTGATAGCAGGCAAGGAGGAATGTGAAATTCCTAGGCATATAGCGTTGTGTTGAATTGGCCCATTTTCATCTGGTTGGAGTGACTTAGAATGCCATTGCTAAGAGAGCTGATGAGTTCTCCTTAGAAGATGTGGTTGTAGGTGGCAGGAGAACTGGGTTTAGAATGCTAGGTAACGGCGTGTCCCTCATGCTTCTCTCTTGCCACAGGTGACGAAAGGAACAGCCGTCTCTCCCGTGGCTCCCTCTGCTCCCGGACAAGAAGGCAAAGAGGAGCAAAGGGAGCGAGAGAAGCAGAAGCCTCTGTGTGTGGTGACAGCCCCGGCTGATCCTTGCAAGAGAGTAAGTGCCAGCTGTGGGTGGCGCTGTCTTTAGGGCAAGGCAGAGGTGCACATTTGTGAGCAGCCAGCACTTGATGTTGCTGGCCGAGGAGGCGGAGTGCTGGAGTCCTGCAGGACGTTGTCATTTCCTGCAGGACGTGCCAGCTGGAAATTGGCCTTTGCCCAGTCATGTTGAGGCACCGAAGACTGGGGGCTCTGGGTGAGCTTTTGGCTGCCTGGCTGAGTGCAGCTCTATGTCTGGGCTTCTGCAGTGCATTGGCCAAGGGCACAGGTGGTGGTGCTGGCGACCCCAGGGCTTTGTTTGTTTGTTTTTCCTTTGTGGAAAGGTGTGTTGGCTTGTGGAAGTGTTCTGCAGTTTTCTTGAGCAGTTCTTCATTTGTACAGCCTCTTTGGGCCCAGCTGTGTGTTGGCTTTTGATAGGCTGCAAGGAGATGAGTGTGCTGTGCGTGAATCTGTGGGGGGGGAGGGGCATTCTTGTGCCGTGTGGCCAAGGAAAGGAAGCGCGTATTGGCTTAGGCTTCTTGTGAGGCAAAAGGCAGAAGCGGGGAGTTTCTGTGGATCCCTTTTGCGGTGAAGTCTGCAGCTTTGGCAAGTGCACTGGAGCCTGGAGTGGGGGTGAAGCTGGAAGTCCTTGAGTGCTGTGTTGCGTTGTAGAGTAGAGGAAGGAGATGTTGAAATGGAGGATGCAGTATTTGAAGTCAGATGGGCAAGAGTGTGTCTGGCGAGCTGCGTGGGCCAAAAGGAGGCAGGGCTGCTGGTGGTCCAGAGCAGCTGGACATGAGGCAGCGTGTGGGCAGGCGGCCAAGAAGGCCAAGGGCTTGGTGGGCTGTGTCAGCAGCAGAGGGGCAGCAGGAGCAGGGCAGTGAGCGCCGGCCTGTGCTGGGCAGCGCTGGGGCCGCAGCTGCAGTGAGTGCTGTGTGCAGTTGTGGGCCCCTGTGAAGCAGCAAGTCATTGAGGGGCTGGAGCGTGTGGCCAGAAGGAGACGGGAGGTGGGCAAGGGTGTGGAGCATAAGCCCAGGGAGGAGGTGCTGAGGGAGCTGTCGCCTGGACAAGGGGAGTCTCGTGAGGGACCTTCAGGCAGACTTCCATAGATGCCGACGTGACAGCGGTGAGCACAAAGGCTGTTGCCCTGTCAAACATGGCCTCAGTGCATGCCAGTGCTTTTGAGGCTGGAGTAGCTGCCGCTTGCACCCTGTGGCTTCTGCGTTTTTTGGTATGCTAGGAGGAGAAGCCCTGTTCATTTTGTCTTTCTGCAGCCAGCAAGGGGGCTTCTGTACAACATTTCCTGCCCTTTTCCAGCACAGGATGGGATTGTGATCCACTTGTAGTATTCCCTGTCTGCAGCAGCAAGAGCAAAGGCCTTGGCGGCTCTTTGCTACTTGTCCATTTCAGAGCTTGCAAGAAATAAAAGCTGTGTTTTGCAGAGACAAGGTTGCTTGCTGATAGCAGGCAAGGAGGAATGTGAAATTCCTAGGCATATAGCGTTGTGTTGAATTGGCCCATTTTCATCTGGTTGGAGTGACTTAGAATGCCATTGCTAAGAGAGCTGATCAGTTCTCCTTAGAAGATGTGGTTGTAGGTGGCAGGAGAACTGGGTTTAGAATGCTAGGTAACGGCGTGTCCCTCATGCTTCTCTCTTGCCACAGGTGACGAAAGGAACAGCCGTCTCTCCCGTGGCTCCCTCTGCTCCCGGACAAGAAGGCAAAGAGGAGCAAAGGGAGCGAGAGAAGCAGAAGCCTCCGTGTGTGGTGACAGCCCCGGCTGATCCTTGCAAGAGAGTAAGTGCCAGCTGTGGGTGGCGCTGTCTTTAGGGCAAGGCAGAGGTGCACATTTGTGAGCAGCCAGCACTTGATGTTGCTGGCCGAGGAGGCGGAGTGCTGGAGTCCTGCAGGACGTTGTCATTTCCTGCAGGACGTGCCAGCTGGAAATTGGCCTTTGCCCAGTCATGTTGAGGCACCGAAGACTGGGGGCTCTGGGTGAGCTTTTGGCTGCCTGGCTGAGTGCAGCTCTATGTCTGGGCTTCTGCAGTGCATTGGCCAAGGGCACAGGTGGTGGTGCTGGCGACCCCAGGGCTTTGTTTGTTTGTTTTTCCTTTGTGGAAAGGTGTGTTGGCTTGTGGAAGTGTTCTGCAGTTTTCTTGAGCAGTTCTTCATTTGTACAGCCTCTTTGGGCCCAGCTGTGTGTTGGCTTTTGATAGGCTGCAAGGAGATGAGTGTGCTGTGCGTGAATCTGTGGTGGGGGGGGCATTCTTGTGCCGTGTGGCCAAGGAAAGGAAGCGCGTATTGGCTTAGGCTTCTTGTGAGGCAAAAGGCAGAAGCGGGGAGTTTCTGTGGATCCCTTTTGCGGTGAAGTCTGCAGCTTTGGCAAGTGCACTGGAGCCTGGAGTGGGGGTGAAGCTGGAAGTCCTTGAGTGCTGTGTTGCGTTGTAGAGTAGAGGAAGGAGATGTTGAAATGGAGGATGCAGTATTTGAAGTCAGATGGGCAAGAGTGTGTCTGGCGAGCTGCGTGGGCCAAAAGGAGGCAGGGCTGCTGGTGGTCCAGAGCAGCTGGACGTGAGGCAGCGTGTGGGCAGGCGGCCAAGAAGGCCAAGGGCTTGGTGGGCTGTGTCAGCAGCAGAGGGGCAGCAGGAGCAGGGCAGTGAGCGCCGGCCTGTGCTGGGCAGCGCTGCGGCCGCAGCTGCAGTGAGTGCTGTGTGCAGTTGTGGGCCCCTGTGAAGCAGCAAGTCATTGAGGGGCTGGAGTGTGTGGCCAGAAGGAGACGGGAGGTGGGCAAGGGTGTGGAGCATAAGCCCAGGGAGGAGGTGCTGAGGGAGCTGTCGCCTGGACAAGGGGAGTCTCGTGAGGAACCTTCAGGCAGACTTCCATAGATGCCGACGTGACAGCGGTGAGCACAAAGGCTGTTGCCCTGTCAAACATGGCCTCAGTGCATGCCAGTGCTTTTGAGGCTGGAGTAGCTGCTGCTTGCACCCTGTGGCTTCTGCGTTTTTTGGTATGCTAGGAGGAGAAGCCCTGTTCATTTTGTCTTTCTGCAGCCAGCAAGGGGGCTTCTGCACAACATTTCCTGCCCTTTTCCAGCACAGGATGGGATTGTGATCCACTTGTAGTTTTCCCAGTCTGCAGCAGCAAGAGCAAAGGCCTTGGTGCCTCTTTGCTACTTGTCCATTTCAGAGCTTGCAAGAAATAAAAGCTGCGTTTTGCAGAGACAAGGTTGCTTGCTGATAGCAGGCAAGGAGGAATGTGAAATTCCTAGGCATATAGCGTTGTGTTGAATTGGCCCATTTTCATCTGTTTGGAGTGACTTAGAATGCCATTGCTAAGAGAGCTGATGAGTTCTCCTTAGAAGATGTGGTTGTAGGTGGCAGGAGAACTGGGTTTAGAATGCTAGGTAACGGCGTGTCCCTCATGCTTCTCTCTTGCCACAGGTGACGAAAGGAACAGCCGTCTCTCCCGTGGCTCCCTCTGCTCCCGGACAAGAAGGCAAAGAGGAGCAAAGGAAGGGAGAGAAGCAGAAGCATCCGTGTGTGGTGACACCCCAGGCTGATCCTTGCAAGAGAGTAAGTGCCAGCTGTGGGTGGCGCTGTCTTTAGGGCAAGGCAGAGGTGCACATTTGTGAGCAGCCAGCACTTGCTGTTGCAGGCCGAGGAGGCGGAGTGCTGGAGTCCTGCAGGACGTAGTCATTTCCAGCAGGGTGTGCCAGCTGGAAATTGGCCTTTGCCCAGTCATGTTGAGGCACCGAAGAGCTGGGGGCTCTGGGTGAGCTTTTGGCTGCCTGGCTGAATGCAGCTCTATGTCTGGGCTTCTGCAGTGCATTGGCCAAGGGCACAGGTGGTGGTGCTGGCGACCCCAGGGCTTTGTTTGTTTGTTTTTCCTTTGTGGAAAGGTGTGTTGGCTTGTGGAAGTGTTCTGCAGTTTTCTTGAGCAGTTCTTCATTTGTACAGCCTCTTTGGGCCCAGCTGTGTGTTGGCTTTTGATAGGCTGCAAGGAGATGAGTGTGCTGTGCGTGAAGCTGGGGGGGGGGGCAATTCTTGTGCCGTGTGGCCAAGGAAAGGAAGCGCGTATTGGCTTAGGCTTCTTGTGAGGCAAAAGGCAGAAGCGGGGAGTTTCTGTGGATCCCTTTTGCGGTGAAGTCTGCAGCTTTGGCAAGTGCACTGGAGCCTGGAGTGGAGGTGAAGCTGGAAGTCCTTGAGTGCTGTGTTGCGTTGTAGAGAAGAGGAAGGAGATGTTGAAATGGAGGATGCAGTATTTGAAGTCAGATGGGCAAGAGTGTGTCTGGCGAGCTGCGTGGGCCAAAAGGAGGCAGGGCTGCTGGTGGTGAAGAGCAGCTGCACGTGAGGCAGCGTGTGGGCAGGCGGCCAAGAAGGCCAAGGGCATGGTGGGCTGTGTCAGCAGCAGAGGGGCAGCAGGAGCAGGGCAGTGAGCGCCGGCCTGTGCTGGGCAGCGCTGCGGCCGCGGCTGCAGCGAGTGCTGTGTGCAGTTGTGGGCCCCTGTGAAGCAGCAAGTCATTGAGGGGCTGGAGTGTGTGGCCAGAAGGAGACGGGAGGTGGGCAAGGGTGTGGAGCATAAGCCCAGGGAGGAGGTGCTGAGGGAGCTGTCGCCTGGACAAGGGGAGTCTCGTGAGGGACTTTCAGCTTTTCCTCAATGCATGCAAATATTTTAGTCTTTTTCCTGTGTGACTTTTTCCAGGTTTTTTTTTTTCTATTTTTTGTTTTGCTTGGAGTACTAGTCTTGTCCCATTTTCTTTTTCTCCCATCTATGGTACTTTTCCTCATTATTTTTTGTTCTTTTATCGTAGTGGGACTTGGTCTGCTAGAATTATGATTTCCTGGGTGTCGCTTTTGGAGAATATAATGTTTTTGCTTGTGAAGTCATCCTTCGCTGCTGGCATCTTGGTGCAGAAGAAGCTTTTGTGGATTCAGGGTAGACAGTATGACATTACAGACCAGTTTGAGCTTATCAGTGCCTGTGCCTTTTTTCATCCTAATGAATCAGTATGTGTTGTTTTTGGGAATTTAGCAGGATATCAATGCCTTTGCATTCCAGCTGGTCCTCAGAAATCAGAGGAGCTGGGAGGGGCTGGGCTTTATGTCTTATTACAGCCACATTAGAATTGTCAGTGTGGTCGAGTCCAAGAGAAGAAGTTGCTCCAGCACAGATGCACAAGGAGTGCAGCTCCCAGTGCAGTGCTCTGGATCAGATAACTTTCCATAAGGACTTACACGCTCCAGATTCCCCAAGAGTGTGGTTTATTGAAGCAACAGACCAGCAATCTCATGATTGCTGCTGACCAGGGCACTGGCTACCAAGTGTTGATGTGTGCAGCAGCAGAGAGTACAGTAAAGATAGATTATATCAGTGAGATCTATCTGTCTATGTTTCTATCTGTCTATCTGTCTATCTATGTAACATTTACATAATTGAATTTTCCCAGCTCTGGCACAAAGGTTGTTGGAAGTGCAAAGCTCACCTAAAGCATCCCTTTTGGGAGAGGATTAGAGACATGTTCTCTTGACCAATTCCGAGCAGGCAGAGATGTTTCCCCCTCCATATATGGTGGTTTTTTTCCCCTCAGAGCTGTTTTCCTCCTCTGGCCTCTTCTGCCCTGAAGTCCCCAGTTTATTCTTTAAATTTCTGCTTGTCCAAGAGAGGTGGAACAATTCCATGGTTAGGTGGTGTTTGGTGACTCTGCTCATACATGCATTACATGACACATGCTTTCCTTCACTGGCATCCCCAGGGGTGTGTTAGTGCATTCGTTAATGGGGCCTTATGAGAGTCTCTGTTACTGCTGGTCAGAATTCTCAGCTGACAAAAGAGGGAGAAGAAACACCTTGGTCCTCTTGCATATACTGAGGTGCAGAGAACCATAGAAGCTCTCTGATGTCCATCAGAGGATCTTTGCATGCATCCTTATCTCCTGAATGACCAGGATTTCTAACAAGAGTGTAGATGTCAGAAAGGCAGGAATGCTGGTTCAGGCCTGAGGAGAAGGTGAACTGCAGAAATGTCTTTCCCAAGGGGTGAGCTCAGCCAGGAGGCCACCTGCAGAGCCAGGATGGAGCTGTGGGACAGGGCCAGGTGTCAGTCACTACTGAAAGACAAAGAGGACATGGCAGAAGCAGAGGGAGGCCCTCACCAGAGCCTTGAGAAATGCCACACATTCCCTGACAGCTGGCTGACAGGCTGTTGGAGCTTCAGTGCCAGATGGCCCCTGATTGTAGTGCCAGGGTCACTTTGGAATCTGTGCCTCCCCATGGGCAGAGAATGACCCAGGAGAGCAGCAGCACAGAGCTTTGGGAACGTGTGAGCCCATCAGTCTTTGAGTCTTGCCTCACAAATGTTGTATGGCAAGTTGAAACCCATCTTCTCTTGCTTTCTGTGCAGGTCCTTGTAGAGAAAGAGCCAGAGCAGATTGCTTTATCAGAGATGCCATGCCAGGCTCAGGGAGAGCTGTTCCTAGCCCGACAGCAGGAAGAGCAGCTCAGGCAGCAGGTGGAAGAGGCACAGCAGAATGGCCAGGTAAGCCTGACTGGCCAGGTGACAGAGGGAAGGGCAGGAAGAGGGGCATAAAACTGAGCTCTTGGGCCTGAGGAGGTCAGGAGTCCTACAGGCACTGAAAGCACAGAGCCTTGGAATCTGCAGAGATCAGCACTGGGACAGGAGGGTTACATTGGAAGCAGAGGTGGGTAGGGAAGCAGAAAGAAGTGGCTGAATAGATGTGATTTTGAGGCTGCAAGAGGAAAAGGCTGAGCCTGATGGCAGCTCCCAGTCACTTGCTCTGCATTTGTATGTACAGAACATCACGGCAGACCACAAGCAGATCTGCCCAAAGCTCAGAGTGCCTCATGGCAGTGAAGAGGAGGAACAAAGATGAGATGAGAAGAATTCAAGAGGAGATGAATCTCCATCAGCACAGGAGCGATCAACAAAACCAGAAAGAGTGGCAGCCACTCCACTCATGAAACATCCTCTCTCTTGTTCTCTACAGAACCTTTATGAACAGAGGCAGGCAGAGCTGCAGGAAACTGAGGCTAGGAACAAGGCAAGGAAGAAGAGGCCAGAAGAAATTCTTGAAATCATCGTAAAGAAATTTAAACTCCTCCTTCAGGAGAAAATGGCTCTAGATGCGAAAGTGAGTGAAATAGCAACAGCCTCTGAAGTCACCAAACTGGTGCTTTCTGCCATTCTTGCCTTTCCTCTGCTGAGCAGGGGAGGGGTGGATTGATGCCTCTAAATGCCACCCTGCTGAGGCCTCTATCACAGCTGCTCTGAAGGACACTTCCTGGTCTGCTGAATCTCAGATGTTGACTTGGACAGTGGGATTAGTCCTTTGACATCTTGATCAGAAGTCATCCAAAAAAAGTCCTGGGGACTTCTTCCAGGTCCCCTTGTTTCTTGGGGTTTTTGCAGGTGTACATGGTCACTCAGATAGATCTGGAATACAAGCCACAGGCTATCTGTATCCCTTGTGAATCTGCTCCTGTCCTGTTCTTTCTCTTTCCTCACAGTGGATGACTCCTGGCTGACAGGGACAAGCTGTAGTCTCTGACTGCTTTGTTCTGTTTGACTTGAGGTGCATATGTTGACATCCTACCTGGAAGCCTTTGAAGAGTTCCAGCAAATGACAGGAGACCAAAAGACCCAAGACTGGAGTGAGGCCCAGGAACCAAAGCAACCAGAGATGCTGCAGGATAAGCACATCCCGAGGATGCAGGTGCAGGAAAAGACAAATCAAGAGCAGGAGGTAAAACATTAGAACCAGGAGCTGCAATGTGTCTGCAGCCTAAGAGGGGGAAAGGAGTCCTTGGGAGGATGTAGAGCGGTCATTGTTGCAGTCATCCTTCAGAACATGAAACTGGCTATGAACTCGAGTTAAACCAGCCTTTGGTTTTGACCATTTGGTTTCACAAGCGGACAGCCAAACCAATCCAGTTGAAGAGCTCTGTATGTGGCTGACAGCAGCTTTCCTAAGGGTTTGCATTTGAAATGGGATCTCAGGGAAATCTCTGCCAGCCACTTTCCTGACACAAACTCATTTCTTGTCTCAGATCTGCAGTGGCCTTCTCACCGAAGCAGCTGCTGCAGCAGCAGCAGCAGCAGCAGCACCATCCCAAGGAGCCTTTGCTCTCCAGCCGGAGAAGTGGAGCTGGGGCACTTGGTTCACCTCCTGCGCTGACCCAGCTGCCGCTCAGCAACAGCAGATGAAGGGTGACTCCCTGGAGCAATGGAGTACGTCTGGTGTCTTTCTTGTCTGAGCGACAGTGTATTGTGTGCATGTGTCAGCATAGCTGTACCAAAGGGTCCTCCTCAGTTTGGTGTCACAAGGACACTTAGGACTGCCCACAGGAAGTCCTGGCAGTGCTCTGAGGCAGCAAGAGAGCACCTGGGTGTTCCTGCTGCCTCTGAGGGCAGCTTAGACTGGGCTTCCCTCTGGGCTGAAGGCAGAAGCAGGGATTGTTCCTGGATCAGCAGAAGGCTGTGAATGCTTGAGTGACTAGCATTGGCAGAAGCCCTGCTCACATCAGTCTCTTGGAAAACACATGAAGTCCTTTGTGATTCTGCAGCACAAGGCATTTAAACTGCTTCTTGTCCATAACAGCTGCCAGTGCTGTGCTCTCAAATAAGACCTGGTGGGGCTGAGAGCAGAGCCCAGTGGATTCTGGGTCTACCATCACCTGTTGGGACAAAAAGGCCATTGATCTGCACCTCACTGTGTCTGATCTCAAAGCCCATCCTGTTGTGTCCTGAATGGGGGCAACAGCTTGTACGGGGCTCAGGCTGCCTGTGGCTTCTTCCCACTGCTTGTCAGTGCTCCTGCTTGGGCTTTTCCAGCCTTGTTGTGGTAGCTGTCCTGTCCCTGAGGGCTGGTGGGACTGCAGAGGCTGGAGCCTTCCTTAGCTGGGAGAGTCCTGCTGCTGCCCAGCACTGCAGCACGGAGCTGCCTGAGGCAGCAACCCCTCGTCTGGGCCGGCTTCTGCATCGCACGGCCTGGCCTCAGGAGAGGGCCAGCATCTCCTCTGGCAGCTGTCTGTGTCACGCTGGTGCCTCAGGAGCACTGCTGTCCTCTCTGCCCATGCCCGCCATGCCGAGTTGGGAATATGGGGATGTGTGCAGTGCCGAGAGGGCGAGTGCAGTGGGAGTGACTGATCTGCGCTGTCAGGGTGAAGAGAAGCAGTGTAGTTCTTCATAGGGGCACAGGCCAGGGCGTTTTTGAGCTCAGCCTGCTCATAAAGGGTGAGAGTCCTGGTGCTGAAAGTCCCATTGGCACTGGTTATAGCATGAGCTGCTCTGGTTTACAAACACAGAGGCATTCTTCTGGTAAACTGCTGCAAGGTGGAAAAGATGGGAACACTTGGCAATATTCCTCCTGTTCTGAAATTGGCATCTATTCAGAGAAATTGATTCTAGATGTCAAGGTGCATTCAATCTTAGCAAGTAGGAAACCTTTTGTCGAACCTCACAGTGCTTTTTCTCAAGAAAACAAAGGCACTATTAGTTCAAGGTCTCTTTAATGTTTGTAGATGAGAAACTTTCTTGCCTTGGTATCTGTTCTCTTCTGGTCTCTGTCTCCTCTGAATCTATCTCCCTGTGCTTCCCTGTGTGTCCGCTGTCAAGAGGTCTCTCTCTTCAAAGGACACTAGAAAATCAGTCTCTGTGCCAGCCACTTGTGCTGCAGAACATCTGTTTTCTTGTTGTTGTTCCTGTTCCTGTTCTTGTTAGCCATCTGTCCACAAAGGGAGGGCTCAGAGCCCCAGGCAGTGGGACTGCCTTTTGTATCACCTAGAAAGCGGGATCTCTGCTTTCAAGTGAGCATTTTGCATTTTGTTTCCCCCAGGGAGAATGGTGAAGATGGAAAATCCCATGATGAAATACACTAATCTGGAATATATTGGCAGTGGGTGAGTCCAAGCAATGTTAATTTTACAAAACTATGCACCAGGTTTTTTGCTGGTGGAATAGCTATCATGTGTGAATTCAGACAAGCTACCAACATGTTCAGACACTGGGCTTAGATTGTCAGTGCTGATCAGAATTTGTAAATGTGGTCAGAAGGCATTGTCAAAGACATCTCCTTGTTTCCAGCATCCTGCAGGTCTTAGGCATTTACAGCTGAGATCTCCTGTGTGGGTTGGCTTTCACTGCAAGATCTAAATGACTTCTCCTTTCTTTGCCGCTGTTTTGTTTCTAGGACTTTTGGAGATGTTTGTAAAGCACTCGACACTGCCACAGGAGAAGAGGTAAGTGTCAAAAGCCCCTGCAGACTCTGCTGCTCTTGAGGGGCTTTGCCCTCTGCTGTGAGCTGGGGCTGGAGCTTTGGGTAGAGCTGTGCTGAAAAGGCACAAGAAGCACAGACTGGTGCCAGCCTGCAAAATACATTTGGGGCTTTGTCCTTCTCAGCTGCCAGAAGGAAGGCACGGAGGGCAGCGGTTCCTTTCAGAGAAGGACGCGCCCACTCGCTCTCCATGGCTAAAACAAAGGTGGTGCCTTAGAGCACCTCACTGCCCTTTGCGGCTACAGCTTCAGAGTCCTGAATTCTCATTTCTGGCTGCCAGCAAATACATCTGAAAGTTCCTGATAGTTCCTTAGCCACCTGCAGTGCTGCACTTGGGAACTGCACGTAGGGAGAGATCTGCAAGGCATCCCTAAAAGCCCTAAGGCCTGCCCATAGCCCAGGATGTATCCACAGAGTATGAAGGCCTGGATTACTTCTTCTGAATCCCATCCAAAGTAGCAGAGAGTGTGGTCAGAGCTTTGTGGGTGATGGTTGAGACATAATTGTTCCCAAATGGTCAAGAAAAAATGTCAGTGGCCCCACATGTCCTGTAACTGGCCCCCAAGGCAGCAGAGACATGGGCTGTTGGAATGTCTGCTCCCATTAAGATGTCTAATCACAAGGCAGTTTGGTGCAGTTTGGCTGAGTCATCCAAAATCACTCACTCCATGTGAGAAGTTGTTCTCATGAAACCAATTTTTACTGTTACTGATTTTCAACATCATTTTAGGTGGCCATAAAGAAAATAAATCTTCAAGGACTGATCAGAAGGGAAGTAACCTTTAAGGAACTCAAGGTCATGAAAATTAATAAGCACCTAAACATTGTGAATTATTTAAAGAGGTGAGTGGGTGTTGTTTTATCCCTGCAACATTTGTTTACAGACTACATTTGTTTACAGTTAAAAACCCACTTTGGTCACTGGCAGAAAATAGAGCTGTTAATTATTGTTTAATTATTATTGCTCTACTTATCTCCAGTGGGTGGAAAGAGAGTGCATTTTGTCTGCATTAATCTACCCTGGCAAACACAGTTTGAAAATTTTTCAAAACATGGGTCAGCCCTACTTTACCAATTCAATACCCTGTATGTTCACTGCCTCCACATTCTTTTGAGGCTTAATTTTTTCAATTTTTTTTTCAGCACCTTTTAAGTTCTGATAAACCATCTATAGAGGATTTCCCTTGGATTGTTGTCCCTTTTCCATTGCTGTGCATGCCAGGAAGACTAGGTGTTTATTTCCAGAAATAGCATGTGTGACAGGCTTTTTATCTGGGCTTTTACTAAACTGCACTTTTTGCTTACTGGCCATCTAAGCCATCTCCTTTTTCACAGCTGTGCCTTTCTCCTTGAGACTGAACAGATTGCAAACAGTGCAGAGCTGAGAGGGAATGTCTATTCCTTTGATTCTGTCCTCGTCACAAAGGCACCTGGAAACAACCATTGTTGTTTCCAAAGAGCAACGTAGCCATGCATGTTTATCTCCACGCCCTTGTTTCCTTCCTTCAGCTACCTTCTGGGTGAGGAACTCTGGCTGGTTATGGAGTACATGGATGGAGGCGCCCTGAGCGATGTCATCAATGAGACTCACATGTCTGAAAGAGAGATGGCAGCCGTCAGTCGGGAGGTCAGCAATCCCATCTGTGCTTCCGAGGGCTTGGGCAGGATTGTCTGGGAAACAGGGGCTTGGAACAGGAGTGATTTCATGCATAATGCTTTGTTTGTGTGTTGCTGCTATGCTAGGGGCAAGCAAAAGCATCTCAAGTGAAATGCCTGCCAGTGCCCCTGCACTCACTGTACTGTGTTCCTGTACTCTTGTCTCCTGCTGTTGTATTCTGGCTCTGTCTCATATTTGTATTTGCTGTTCCCCACCTTGCCTCTCTAAACCTTTACCTCGAGCCTGTCTGCACTGCATTTCTTGCCTGTAAAAGCAAAAGTGCTGGGGGCAGGATTTGAAACTAATGGCTAAGAAAAAGAGACTAATTTCTCACAGTCCTCAACTGAAAAGTATAGTAGTCACACAAACTAGTGTTTGCTGCAGGAAGGTGACTGATGTGATACTTCCAAGTCTGTGCTGAGGCCAGCAATAAAACCTTTGTCATGCAGCCTCCCACCCAAAAGTGATCCACTTCACACTGCAGGGGCTTTTTATTCCTTGGCAAACCCTTGTCTGGCGAGAGCACATCCCCTGCAGCAGCAGTCATCTTGGCTGGTGTACAGGGGACAGTCTACAACAGCAGGTGCTGTTGCTCTTTCAAAAGCTGACATGCCTTTCCTTAGAAAGGTCCTGCTCTGCCAGTGTTGCAGCAGCAAGCTCTTCCTCTCAGTGGCACTGTCTTCTGCCATTACTCCCCATTCCCCTGGAGAGGGAATCTTTTTGATTCTTTGTGCCTTTTCTTTTGTAATGAAATCACATCACCTGTTTTGCCCTCCTGTTTCTGTTTCCTCTCTCAGTGCCTGCAAGGATTGGATTTTCTTCACTCCAACCACGTGATCCACCGAGGTCTGAAGAGCTGCAACATCCTTCTCAGAACCGATGGCTCTGTCAAGCTGGGTCAGTGTATTCTTGGTCAGGTCCAGCATTCCAGGGATGTGGGTGTGGGGCTGCTTGGAGTGACTGCCAGCTCCCCAGAAATGGTGCTGGTGGCAGTGCAGGGACCCCTCTGTGAGCTGGTGACATGGCTGCAATGTGCACAGAGATATGACAGGGAACCACAAGCAGTCAACAGTGGCATTGATTTGTGTGTGTCCTTTCAAGAGGGAGGGAGCTACAAGTCTAAAGCTTCAGATAAAAAAGGCCACTGCTGGAGGTAGTGTAAAAAAATGATGAGGTTGTTTTGAAGTGGACAATTCCTTATTTCCTTGTGTTATAAATGAAAAATGAAAAATAGCCAATTTTGATAAAAAAAAATTAAAAATAAAATTTATTTTGCGACCGTAATACATTCCTGACAGCCACCAATCAATCGGACAGCGTACCACCCCCGGGAAGTGAGCCGGGTGGACGTGAGATTGGTCTCACTAGCACCAAATTCTCCTCGTCCACACTGGCTGCTCCGAGGTAGCAGTTCTTATATGATTTAATTTGCCCGCGGCAGAGTCTCTTTGTCTCCTTCTTCATATTCAAGTTGGTTTCATTCTTCGGTTCGGGCTGCACAAAACCTTCGTCTGGGAATAGAATAATAAATTTCCTCGATTCCCGGAATCTGGCATTCAGATGGAAGGTGTTGATGGCTCTGGTCATCTCAGATAGGTATCTCGTCCGGGCCATCATCGCTTGGGCGTCACTGGGTGCATGCTTCTGTGAATGCCCATCTCCTGTGCAGCCCAGGTTGTATTTCACATGTAAACGTGGTGACGCCACTCTGCCCATCTGCCGTGGTTCCGCCATCCTGGGGAAGATGTGTACCGGCCGTTTATTTTACACATATCTATTTCATACATCTTTTATTTCCACAAATTACTAACCATATTTCTAACACTTGGCTAAAGCCCTGAGGAAATAGAGCAGGGACAGATTTCCAGCAGATGACAGAGTGCATTCTTAGACTGAGAGTGGGGAATTTTTTTGCTTAGTTTCCTAACTGGAGCTGGCTTTGATGGTTTGTTGTTTCCTCCACAGCTGACTTTGGCCTCTTTGCTCAGCTCCCCCCTGAGCAGAGTAGACAGAGCTCCGTGGCCGGCACTTCTGGGTGGATGGCGCCTGAAGTGGTGACAGGTCAACCATATGGCCCCAAAGTGGACATATGGTCTTTTGGAATCGTGGGCATTGAAATGATGGAACGAGAAGTTCCTTACTGGAAAGAAACTTCTGGCATGGTAAGGAGCAAATACTGACTGATCCCTCTGTCTTTCTCACCTGTCCCATGCCCTGCGTGCCATTGGACAAAATCCCGTTGCCATCTGCTGGCACCACTTCCACCATCCCTGGTAAAAATGTCCCTGCAGCACATCAGCATCTGCTGTAGCTTTGGTTGCATCAGAAGGGAAGTGGCAGGTCAGAAACCTAAGCAGTTCAGACACCTAACCAGCTCAGGAACCTGCCATTTTGGCCTCCAGCCATGCCTGGCATTTCTCATTTGCTTTTTGAACAGTGTTGGAGCTCTGTCTCTGAAGGAAAGAAATTTTTCAGTGGAATGGTTGGATGTGTGATAAATATCCTTCAAAATGGAGGTTCAGTCATCCTAGTTTCAATTTTATAGAAAACGAAAAAAGGAAATTGAAAAGAAAGAGAAAATGGATAAGAAAAAAAGGAAAAGTAAGAGAAAAAGGAAAAGGAAGACAAAAAAAGAAATGAAAAAGAAAAAGAAAAAGAAAAAGAAAAAGAAAAAGAAAAAGAAAAAGAAAAAGAAAAAGAAAAAGAAAAAGAAAAAGAAAAAGAAAAAGAAAAAGAAAAAAGAAAGAAATGAGAAAAAACCACCAAGCAATGCCCAAGCAGTTCTGCTTGCTTTTCCCTTTATTAACCAAAGCACATCAATTTTCCTCCATTCTGTAGTATCTTTTCCAAATCCTGCAGGTCTTCAAAACTTTCAGGCTTTCAAATCATCTGTACATTGTGGGTGGCCTGGATAAGTTTAGGATGTGTTTTGCTCTGACTGCAGTTGGAATTGTATGCCAACCCTTGGCTGTTTCATGTTACTTTAACAAGTTGCTGAGCTTGCAGCCAGGTGCCTGGGCTGGGATCCACCGTGGGCAGTCGGCGCCGGTGCTGTGTTTCTTCAGCACAGGAGCAGGGGCATCCCTGGGCTGCACAGTTCTAATGGCAGTGAGGACTCCAGCTCCCCACCATGTCCAGTGGCTGAGCTCAGCTGCAGAGAGACAGGATAAAACCCTCTTTGTGACCTCTGGTGGTGTGGGAAAAGTGAAGGAAATTTTCCTCTGGGTTGAACAAGAAAGTCACAAAGTCTCTTTGGTCACCATCTGTTTCAGTGCCACCAGCACAGAGCTGTTACTATGGTGCCAGGCACTTTCATGGAGACTCCAAGGCCTCTTTCCATTGTTATTGCTGTCTATTTTAGATGGATTCTGCATCTGCATTTTTTTCAAGAGGAGAAAAAAAAACCTTGATGATTTTTGTTTTATGGCAGCTGTGCTTAAGGGACCAACAAACACAGCAGAGATTCTTTTCATGTAATAATCCTTGGAAATAGTATAGATAGAGCAAACTTCCCCTTCCAAATTGCCTGTCAGGTGTGTGTGAATCCTCAGAGAAACAAAACATGCTTTTGTTGATGTAGTTCCCACTGAGTAGGTCAGTCAATGAAATCAGCTGCCAAGGCAAGATCTGCTGAATGTTGGAAAAGCTGTGGCTGCATCGGGGTTTGGGTGTTTGGTTGGTGAAGGAAAGGCATCTCTGGGGCTCTGCCAGGGCAGTAACTGCCACTGAAGAACAGGGGTTATACAATGGGATCTGGGAGAGCAGTTAGAGATGCGAAAGCAGCAGGTGGAAACTCGTGTTTCCTTTTCCCCAGCCTCAACTCCTGATAGCCAGACGAGGGATACCAAAGCTGCTGCAGCCCAACCTGTTTTCACCTTGGCTGTGTGACTTCCTGAGCTGCTGCCTGCAGACAGACGAGGAGCAGCGCTGGTCTGCCAAAGATCTCCTGCAGGTAAAATGCAAAGGGGCTGCAGGTGAAACAGGGTGCGAGGGATGGGCTCCTCTCCCACTGAAGTCCAAGGCATCAGATGAGCCCCCTTCCTCCTCACCTCCACTCTTGGTGCTCTTCAAATGAAAATGGTGAGGAATCCTAGACTGGGCTGGGCTGGCAGGGCCCTGTAAAGGTCATCTGGTACAAGTGTCCTGCAATGAGCAGGGACATCTTTAAAGAGATCAGGTTGCTCAGAGCCCCTTTCCCAAACATGGGAATGTTTGTCCCATCCCTGCCCAGGGATGGGGCACCTGCCATCTCAAAGGGTAACCTGTGTCAGGGTTGCATCATGCTCCAAGTAAACAAGATCTTTCTTAGACCTAATCTGACTCAATCCCCATTATATATTATAAATATATCTCATGTCCTATTGCAAATGTTAAAAAAGGTGCCCCCTACTTCCTGAGAATCCCCTTTGAAATACTGGAACATAGCAATGAAGACTTCCTGGGGCCTGTTCTCCTCCAGGCTGAATAACTCCAGGTCTCTCAGCCTGTCCTCAGAAGAGAGGTGCTCTGTCCTCTGCCTGTTTCTGTTACCCTGATTTGTAATTTGGTGGTGTGCTCCATTTTATCTAAAGGCAAAAGAATTGAAGTAGAGCAATGCAGGGTACAGAGACATGAAAAGGTGGTGCAGGAACCCAAGGAAGCCTGGCCTGGCCGAGTGGTCAGAGATTTGGCTGTGGGCAGGAGGGGCTGTGGGGGCTCACTGTGAGCCTCTGAGGGGCCCTGGTTTGTGCCCCCACCCCACCCTTAGAGGTTTCTGGCACGCAAACACGGAGAGCTGAGAGGGACTTGTCCCAGCCACATCTGCTGCCTGGCACGCTCAAGCAGACAGGAACTGGCCCAGGGTTACTGCCAGATTGTGTGGCAGAGAGGGAAGTGCAGCACCCAGTGCCACTGGGCTGTCCCTGCTGGGAAGGAAGGTGCCATCCAGCACAGGAGGGGCAGGGCATGGAAAGGCAGGCACTGCTCTGTCTCCCTGTGGAAATCAGCCCAGTGCCTGTTGTTCAAATACAAGGACCAATGTGAGGCTTTGGAGTTTCCTGAAAAGAAGAAACTCCAAGGACTGAAAGCACCATTTCTAGAGCACTGTCAGGGCAAAAATCCCAGCAAGATGAAGACACCTGGTTAAATGGATGAGTGGGATTCTGGGCCAGGTTTGCCTGTGATGGCAAGGTCCTGCACATAAAGATGGAGGTGCAGATGGTCCATCTTTCTGGATCTTTCTAGGAGCCAGAGGAATCCTGTGAAGCACTGAGTTTGGAAAGTCATGGTTCATTGATTTTTGTTGATTTTCTTTTTTCCTTTGGGCAGCATCCATTTGTAAGATTTGCTGAGCCTGTGTCCAGCCTGGTGCCACTGATTGCTTCAGTGAAGAAGAGGAAGGACCAAAGAAACTGAAAATCACATCAGGACTGTTTATTTCTCAACCGGCACAGGGCAGGATTGTAGGTTCGGACAAGGGTTAGGATTGGGGTTAGGGTTAGGGTTAGGGTGAGGGTCAGGGTCAGGGTTAGGGTTCGGACTAGAGTTAGGACTAGGGTTGGGAATAGGATTAACGTTAGGGTTAGGGTTTAGGAGTAGGTTTAGGGTTCGGTTATGATTGTCTAATAGGCCTGCTGAGTAGGATTAGAAATTAATAAAGTTTCTGAAACCAAAACTCTCCCTGAAATTTCCTTCCTTCTCACTCTGTGAATAAGGTCCCGATTTCCTTGTAAATTTTATTTTGTTTCTTAAAGGTGGAAGTCACCCACACAGTGTCTTTGGCATGGTGTGAAACTGGGGAATGCTCTTCTTCATTTATGCTCTCCAGACCATGATGCTTTTGGAATGTAACTCACTTTTCTATTTTTGGTCCACTGTGGTACCTCTATTTGAGGTAGAAAGGGCAATGGCGTTTGCAGGAAAAAACAAAGGAAGAATGGGGCAGCCCAAATACGCTATGTGGATACACGGCTTTCTGCTGTGACTCAAGAGCATTCAAGTTCCTACCCGTTTGGATTTGTATCCCTAGGTGCAAGGCTGGAGGAGAGCCTTGCTCAAGTGGAAAGCAGAAGGATCAGAGCGGGGACTCTGAAAGGTCTCCTCTGGTGCAGAGCTGCCAGCGAGTGTGAGGTGAGAGCGGGCCCGGCCTTGCCCGGGGTGCAGCCCCAGCAGAGGCCTGGCAGAGCCCGGAGCAGCCTGAGCCTGGGCAGAGGCAGGCTGGAAGGAGGCCCTGGGAGCTGCAAGAGGCAGCAGCCGGGCCCTGGGTGCCTCTTCCTGGCAGCGGGCAAATCCTCCGCTCTCAGAGCCCAGGTGGCAGCTGGCTGCTCCCGAGGGGAAGCGTAGCCGTGCTGGGCACAGCCCAGACTGGAGGCATTGGCCGTCTGGAGTCTGCCCAGGAGCAGAGAAAGGCCAAGGGCAGCCGAGGGCCGGTGGCCTGGCTGAGGATTCCTGCTCTTCTGCCGGCTGCCCTGTGACTCCTGGCAAAGGGCAGCAGTGTGTGCAGCACTCTGGGCACCGCGCAGGGAGCCGGGCTGCTGGGCAGGCTGGAGCACAGGGCAGCGTCCTTCAGGCACGGCGCTTCTGCCAGGGCAACCCAGGCCAGCCTGAGGCACTGACAGCTTGGCAGCTCACATCCGCAGGAGCCAGAGCCTCCCACAGCTCTGCCAGGAAGCGCCTGCAGGCCTGGAGTTCTGCCCTGAGCCACAGCAAAGGTGTGAAATGCAGAGTGTTTTGAGAAATATTCAGGGCCACCAGGCCAGCCTGCTTTGTGCTCTCTGGCACACAGCAAGCGCTGTGCAATGCTGCTCTGAGCTGCTGGGAGAGAAGTGTTAGAAATAAACAAACTCTTAGTTACCATTAAGTGGAGACAAAGTCATTAAAGCAAAAGCTCACAGCAACACCCAAGAAATTAACTGGAACAAATGCAAACCAGAACTAACACCACCTAGCACCAAAAACTTTCGTACTTTTTTCTAATAACCTTTTAGCTGCAGCAAAATATTACCTCCTGTCTCCCTGAGGGAATCACGGATGAGCCTAATTTCAACATGTTTTTGGGATGATGATGATGCTTCTTCAATGCATACGTTTTCTTTTGGGAAGGGTATAAGGAGATGAGTTCAAGGCTGCAGGACAAACCAGTTTTTGTCAGTTAGACATTTTCGTTATGACCTTCCCATGCATAGTTTTTAACCTTTCTGTAATCTCAAATGACATCAGTTCTGTGATTATTACATCTGCATACCAGCTGCAAAAACCCAACATTAAAAGCCACGGTCGTATTTTGGTTGAAAATTAAGAAAACATGCAAATTCATATTTCAAGGATAGCAGTGGCAGACATTTTAGGTTTAATCCTATTCCTGCTATTTTCAGAAACCTGCTCTTGACTTCAACAGGAGCTGGCATGAGTGCTTAACCATGAATAGATATGGAAGGTAGTTGTTAGTGATTTTCAGCATGAAAATGATTTAATAGACACTGTAAACAGAAGTGACAGGTGGCAAATAGCCAGAAAACTCTGTAACTGAAACCTGCTAATGAAGCACTTTTGTGTCTACAGACCTAGCCTTCAAACACCTCTCAAAGATCTGTGGAGTTCATGGGAACCTCTAGTACCTTTATTTATAATACCTTTAGTTATAAAGGTGTAAATTTTAATTTAAAGCTGTGAAGAGAAAGGGAATGTTTAACCACATGCAATGTCTTTAGACACAGCAATCAATGTTTTCTTTTGCTCTACCATACTCCAGTGTATTTGGGACAATAATATTTATGCAAACCTGTGTGTCAGTGTAGTTAATCACAGTGGTATTGTGTGGATGGATGTACATACAAAGTCTTGCAATGGAAAATATCAGTTCAGACTTTGTTCATTCTTACTAATAGATTAGGAGTGTTTTGGTTGATCTGATTTGGTGGGGTTCCAGTATCTCTTATTTAAAGGCAGTCTGTAAGATATAACTCTCTACCTCACACATAAAGTAGGTATTCTATCAAAGAAAACAAAACAACTTGAGACAATTCTAAGTTTTTTTTGAGAATTATAGCCCATGCCTTGTTTGTGTATAGTGACTGTTGAGTGAATTAGCACTCCCAAAAAGCAGATTTGGATGCAACAGTGGGGAACAAAGTGACACAGACCCCTCATGCATCCAAAGGAGATCCCTTTATTGTAAACATGGCACCCTTTTTGTGCCTTTAATCTCAACCTGACATAACTGAAACCAAACCAAGACCTAAGAGAACTGAACAGAAAGAAGGCACCCATTGGCTGGTGCTCCCAAATGTCAGAGATGAGCTTGCTGCCAAGCCCCGGGATTGACTGCCAGGGTCTTCTCCCAGTCAGATCTCTTAGGAAGCTGCAAGCACTTCACCGGCCAGATGCCGAGGGGGTGTGGAGTTCAGACCAATGAGAATATGCAGACCGGGTCTTTCAAACGCTCTGTATAAGGGGTAGGCTGGGAAATAAATGCTCTCTGTGCCATACAAACCTCGGGGCTGAGCGATCTCTGTCTCCTGCACCTGCAACCCCCAGACGTGACCTAACACGTGGTGAACCCTGAAGTGATAAGAACTCAGAACCACAGAGCAAAGGAGACACACGGAGTTAGAGCTGGAAATCAGTGTACAACCGTATTACAAGCAGCCTAAGAGCTGGGAAATGGTGTGGGAATCAGATTAAAAGAGCAACAGAGCCCAAAGCGGTGTTTGGAACCAGAGAAAGACAGCCTGGGAGCTGGGAATGGTGACACGGCTGATATGGTGAAAACCTGGGACTTTGCTAAGTAGCATAAAGTGCTGCGAGGTTACTAGCCTTGTTTTTGTGGACTGGAATCACTTAGGAGAGCATGGGAACTTGGATGTCAGGACTAGAAAAGTCTGTCATGAAGGTACTGATTTTCTTCTTTCAAAGATGAGGGATAAACCACGGTGAGCGAGCTCTACAAGCTTTACTCACATGGTGCTAAAACCATGAGCTGCACGTATCAAAAGGGGATGCTTTAGATTTGCCCTTTTGGGAGAGGGCTGGACAAAATATATTTGAGGCACTCTCATTTGGCAGTGATGCAGTCATTGGTATTATAAAACCATGGACACTTGTTCTGGACTTATTAAAAAACTGGATTATGAAAGACGAAGGGGGAAGGGCAGCAGCACAGCCGCCTCTTCCTTCCACCCTGTGTGCGAGCTGGCATTGCCGCGGGAGCCGGCAGGCCCCGGCTGCTGTGAAAATGTGCTCTACTACTGGGACTGTGGCTGACCAATGTGGAGCGGGTGTGGGAAACCGCACAGCCCCAGGGAGTGGGGGAATCTCGGAAAATGGAGACCATCAGGGGGCTGCCCGAGCCAAGGACACCGATGTCGTCCAGAGGGCTGGTGGCACCGATTGCACAATCCAGACACGTGGAGAGATGGCGGCCGCCACAGCCCCGGCAGCCGACCCAGGCGGGCACACCACGCCGCCCTGCCCTGGGGGAGCAGGCCATGTGGGGAACGCTTCTGCTCCACCCCTGGGACACCACGCCATGCAGCCGCTCTGAGCCCTCCTGGGTTAAAGGGGAATTCTACAGCCATTACACCGTGCCACGTGGCCGCTGAGATCGCCCCCCACCATTCGCACCGGGGCCGCCGCAATTCCCATCACCACAGAAACTGAGTGGGCTGGCTCCAAAGTCACCCCTCCGTGGATCCTGGCGTGTCTGCATCGGGAGTGGCCCTGCCCCTGAGCCTGCCTCCAAGGTCGGATCTGAGAAGAGCTGCAGACACCAAAGCCAGAAGCAGAGTGTGGGAGAAGCCCCTGCAGGGGGCCCAACCAACAAAACACAGTGGAAAGAAGCGTGCAAGGGTGTGGGGCCGTGTCAGCAATAGCAAGCAAGCCATCCTGAAAAGATGCTGCTGGCCACATGCCACGGCCATTTCACAGCAGCTGAGAGAGGGCCACTTTCTCACCAAGTCCAACAGAAAGCCAACACTGCCTTACAAAGCTTTTCAAAACCTCGCAACCACCTTAGCTCCTGAAAAATCAAGGCTGTCATGTTCCAAAAACTCTTAATAGACACATTGAAGGGTTATCATACGAAAGTTAGAAAAATGTACAACTCTTTGTAACATATGCCTTAGAGTTCATAGTACAATACACATTATGAGTATTTGCAATTGTTAGGATCAAAATCAATAGGCCTATGATTGGGAAAATGTTCTATTTCTTCTTCAGGAAGCCTTAGTGTGTCTATTAATATGTGTTTTCCTAGTACTCCTACTAATTATTATTGCCTTGTTTCAAGAAGGATGGTTAAGATCCAAGGGATATCCACTAACATACTCATTTTTAAAAATATCAATTTCTCATAACCAAATTACTGTTGCAAAGTTCTTTCACTGAAGTTCTACCACTTGTCATCATTTTGTCCTAGATTGCAAGGTAATGTGTGTATTCTATTTGCCATCTGTTAGAGGTGTGGCTCTGTTACCTTCTCTTAATTGGGCAGTTTTCTTTATCTCTTCCACAACCAATCCTTCCTCCAGGGACACATCTGCTGTTAATGGGCCATTGAGTGCCACAGCATGACTGATAAAACTACATCATCCCACATTGTGAGAAGCTCTGCCCAGAGAGAGGAGCCAAGCATTCCTAACTGGATATCATCTGAGATTTTGGACACCAGGACAGCCTTTTCCACTGGATTCCCAGAGGAGCAGCTGCCTTTTCCACTGGATTCCCAGAGGAAGACCAGGCCCATCTACACCACCACTGGATCTTCAGAGGATGACTGCACCTTTCTATAGGATCACTGCTTCAACAGAACCACATCGGACACTCCAGGAGGACGGCAGCCACCATTCCAACTGGACTGCTACCAATCCCCTGACCAACAGGGGGTCTGTTGGAATGCTGGAGGACTTTAAGTTCTTTTAGAGATACTTTATTAAGGTTAAGTTTTAGTGAAGCTGATTTTAAGTTTTGTTGAAGAATACCTGTTTGAGTCATAAGATATAATTCCTTTGCTATACAAGTGAATGACATAAAGTCTGAATGAATTTTTGTCAACATTTGCTCATTTAAACTACAAGATAACGCTGTTTTGTTATAGAAATAAGAACAATTTTTGCTATTTTATTTTTTATAAGTAATACTAAAGAATAAGAAACAATTCCATATTATGACCATTATTAGTTATGAATTATTGAATGCTTTCTTTTTCACTTTTTTGCTTTAATGTCATATATGCATAAATGTCTAGGAAAATACACCCTCAATTTCATAAGACAGTTTCTCCTGATCTATTAGTCACCCTGATTATGTTATTAATCTTATAGTGTGAATTCACTGTCTTTTTATAACAATCAATACTTTTTTCATTTGCTATTTGTCTGTGGTACCATTGACTAAGTAACCATAAATCAGAAAGCCAGCTACTTCACAAACCTTCATTTATGGTTATACAGCTATTTATAAGACATATATTACTTTTCTAACTATTAGTACTAAAAGGTTTTTAAAATATATTAAAAAGACTCTTCCAGTTAAAAGCCTGGACCCTGGCCAAGTCCTGACCTTAACTAGTAGAGAAAATTTTCTCCACCAAAATTATATTCAAATAATTTTGACTTAACAAATTTGGGCTTATAACAGCTAAACCTCCTTTTAAGGTGAACTTAGAAATCTTACCTGGAAATGATTTTCCAAGCCATCACTTTAAAAAAATAAAGCTTGCCAATTACTACAGACTCTAAGTAATAGTACAATACTTAAGAAATTGATAATGTATTGTTTGAAATCACCATTTATTTTTCATCTGTTTATCAACAGATACTGATTGTATCTATTCTCTGATTTATTTTTACTTAGTATAAGTTTATTGCTTTATTACATATTGTTATGCTTTTGTGTGATCTTCATGCTCATAATGAGAAGCACATGTGTTGTTAAAAACCAAAATATTAGGGAGGAATATAGCCCCTCCAGAATTTTATGCAAACATTTACACTAAAAATTTTTGAAAGAAACCAAATCATATCAAATTGGATCCCTTGCCCTCCTGAAACACCCTTGGTGGAGCCCCAAGAATTAGAATTCCTGGGTTCTGTGAAATTGAATTTTTGTGTTAATTTTAAATACACAGGAGGGAATGAGTCTAAACATCTTTCTCCCAATCACCCTGTGTATAAGAATCAAACTTTTGATACAATTACACTTCTGGCAGCCTTTCCAAATCCAGTAATGTGGCTGCCATCAGGAATGTTTTTAGTTTTTAAAGATCAAGCCTGATGAGCCTTTAAGTGGCTGGAGTTTTTAAACTAAAAGATTCTTTTTAGGATAGGCATGTACGTGGTAATTTTAATAATTATTGTATTAATCATCATACTTTTCAATGTGTGCAGAGATTAATTAATAAGGCCACTAAAATAGTATTTTTGGTCGAAAGGAAAGGGGGAGATATTGCAATGTTGGGGGACACAAGACAAATTATGGACTTTGGGCCTGGTTAACAAAAGAGATTTGATAACAGGATGCCTTGGCAAAAGCAAACGGAACTTTGAAAATTAGATTGCAAGAAGATTAAATCAAACAGGTTTATCAGAAAAAGAAAATCCCATTAAACTCTGCAAGCAAGAGATGTGACATGCATAAGTTTGTGTATGTGATTTTAACCTAATCGTTGTAGTACACATTACTAGTCTCCCTGCAATAATATATAAGTGTTTTTATCCCACAATAGAATTGGATTCTGATCACTGAGTCAGTCTTCCCCGTCTCTCTCCATCACTGACAGGTGTCAGGTTGTATTCTGACTCCGTCAGTGTTGTTTTGTATTATCGCATTGTTTATTTGATTTTTATTTTCTTCCCTAATAAAGAACTGTTATACCTGCTCCCGCGTCTTTGCCTGAGAGGCCCCCTTAATTTCAAAACTATAACAGTATGTAAGGAGGTGATTTACATTTTCCATTTCAGGGGAGGCTCCTGCCTTCCTTAGCAGACACTTGTCTTTTCAAACCAAGACACATTTTAAAAGTTAAAAGTCATCTATTAAATCACTAACGAATTGTATAACTTTTAACAAGGGGAGAAGGGTGGATTGCTTGCATTGTTATTCATGTCTAAAGTTTTCGTGCACTAGATATTAGTAAAAGTTTGTTTTTAAAGTATAAATACAAAAAACCTCCTGCAACCAAGCTCATGATCCTGATCAAGCCATGAACTTGGCTGGTAAAGAAAAAATATTATTAAACCTAGATGCTCTTTTTCCATTGAGAGAAATGAAAAAAGCCTCATCCAGAAGAGGTTTTTTTCAAGTTCTCATCGTGAAGAAGAGACCCAGGCAGAGCTCAAAACCCACGTTTTGTCCTTATTTTTATTTATAATACAAAGAAAAAGGCGGAAACGGGTTTTCGTGAAGGTACACTGGCATCTTTGAATCTTAAGTAAATAATTAACAGTACAATAACCCTGTGATATTCAGCTGCCTAAAATACATTTCAGTGGACACTGGAAACCACAGACAAGCATCCTGAAGTCTACCTACCTCATGGACAGTTCACATAAGAACTTGATTTGTTTACAAGCTATTCCTCAAAATATTAGACCACATCCTATTGTAACTGGTCCTGTTAAAGAAGCTGTCTCCCACTTTCTTCAATGCCACTCTGAAGTTTTGGAAAGTGGAGCTAAAGTCTTCCTGGGGCCTGTTCTTCACAAAGCTGAATAACTCCATGTCCCTCCACATTTCCTCAGAGGAGAGCATTGCTAGCTGGGGGTCTGTGTACAATCCATGAACGGGATGGGACTGCTGAGGAACACACCTCGAGCTGTTTGTTTTCCAACTGTTTGGTTTCCACTCTCATTACATGGTTATGACAATACGAAGATGCCAGCAGCTCACATCCCCGGCAGCACACAAAGAACTTAATGTTACCTTACCTTAAAAAGGTAAACTTTTTTTGACCAATCCCACAAAGCAAAAGCATATTAACAGTAGTTCTATCCAACCCCTAGAAGCACAGATACCTTTTGTTCAAACAATGCTTGCTTATTTGGAATACAACACCCACTTGTAAGCCTTAAAATACAATGCACAGAGCTCCATTATTGAGCTTAGAAGTTCCTAATGTCTCACTAGATATACTTTTCTGTAGCTTAGTTATTCTAGCCAAGCGTTAATACAAAGACCACTGTTCTATTTGTCCTTACTTTTTTACGTCTTATGTAATTTTGCTGCTGACTTATCTTATGGCTGCTGCTTAGCTCTAATCACAGTTCTGATGTCTTTGAGGCCTGCCTTTTGCAGCTTTCCCAAAACCTTCTGATTTTAAGGATTCCCACAATTCTCCCTCTTGGTTTGACTAAAAAAACCCTTCATAACCGTGTCATTTATTAACTACCTTGAATTTCATAGCTTTACTATAGTATATCTGCTTTTTACTTGCTTAAAACATCCTTTTTACTCACATTAAGCCTTGCTATTTTACAAAGCAGCAATTTTAATGCTGTGAAACTCCAGTCAGTTCAAAGGGCATAAGTCATGTCTCATTGCAATTACAAATCATTGTTCAAAAAAGTCTCACCTGTTCCAAGGTCTTAATTCAAAACTTTTGTCCATGTCAATACCTTCATCCACCATCTCTGTGAGATTTCGAGAACTCTCAGTGAATCCATTTCCTGCCTATGTCTCTTACATGCTAAACACTTCTTTGATAGCTTTGTCCATCATTTGTGACACACACTGAGGTGTGCAAGGTATTACTACAGTATCACTACCAAAACACCCAACACATATAGACCTATCTTACAAAGTTCCCTTAGCCAAGGTGCAAAGCTCCATCCTTGGAACAAATCATCTAACCAGGACCCACCATCTTCTTTAATTTCAGCTGTCAAATCTTTCAGCTTTTGTATGTTTTTGTGGATGGATTCAGAATGATCAGACAGGTTCATGCAAGACAATACACAAATTCCTCACAACCATGTCCATGTGCCAGGAAAAAAAATCAACAGCTGCTCTATTTCAAAGGGTAGCATGCCCAACACTGTTAACATCTGTTAGAATATCACTGATTTTGCGGTGGATGTGGCATTAGTTTGTTTATTGTTAAACAATTAAAACCAACTAATGTCAGTGTATCATTCAATTTTGCTCCATTCTTTTCATCAGCTAATTTTTGGCAAAAGAACCTCCCATATCTTCCTCAATTTAAAAACTTTACTTTTGACCTTTAATAAAAATTTCACTTTTGAAAACCCAATAGAGGGGATCTAGAACGTCACAAAACAAAAACCACACTTTTGCCAAAAAAGCTCTACAAAACCAACAATTGACACATTTCTAAATAGCATAAAATCAGAGTTTGCAGGTGCCACTGATGAACAAGAAACACCAGGTGTGACCCATGATCCCTCTGTTCGGCTCACATCTGCGTATTTGCTTCTATGGTCCTGGACTCGTCAACACCTTCTGGGGTGTGATATGGTTTGATGTTTTGCACTGGGACCCACTTAATTCCATCACCTGTAGAGACAGAAGCATACCCTTTGCCCCAAGTAGTTAATCAGAAAGGACCTTCAATTTGTCTTGTCCCAGGGTTTCTAATTAAAACTGGGGGATTTTCTTTCCATTTTGCCTGTGTTATTTGAAAAATGCCTAAAAATTGGTGTATCAGGTTCTGCAACAGAGCAGTTCAAGAAACTAAAAATATATAAAGCTTTTTTCAACCTCGTCTGTGATATGACCTCTACTCCTCGCTTTTGTTGATCAAGAATACGTTTTAATGTCTGATGTGTCCTCTCAACAATTGCTTGACTTGTGGGAGAATGAGGGATAACAAAGATGTGACAAACAGCCCAATCCTTTAAAAATGTGGCCAATTTTTGAGATATAGATGTGGGAACATTATCTTTTTTTACTTCTTGGGGCACACGCAATGAAGCAAAAGCTTGCAAAAAATGTTGACAAGCATGATTACCTGTTTCACCTGTGTGAAGAGAAGCAAAAACTGCACCAGAGAACGTGTCCACTGAAACATGAGTATTTTTACATTTACCAAAGGAAGGGCATTTAGTGATATCCATTTGCCACAACTGCAGGCTCTGCAAACCCCGCGGGTTGACCTCTCCGGTAGAAACAGGAGGCTGCACAAGCTGACAGTCAGGGCAAGTATTGATGATAGCTTTAGTCTGACTTTTAGAAATTTGAAACATTCGCACAAGTGATTGCCTGTTTTGGTGAAAAAAGGCACGACTCAGTTTTGCTTGTTCAAAAATGTTTGCAAAGTGTTTGAAATAACCATTCCCAGTTTGTCTGCTCTCGCATTTCCTTCCACTAAAAATTCAGGAAGTGAAGAATGAGCCCTGATCTGATGAGACAAAATATGGATTAGTTCTATATTGCAATGATGTATAAAGAAATGAAAGCCAACAATACAGAGTGTCATTATTAACATCCTTTAGAACTGATCCTTCTAATCTTTTAACCATATTAGCAACAGAGTCTGTGATTCAATTAAAAGGTTGTGGGAAGAGCTGGAAAGCCTGAAGCACAGCAGCAAGCTCAACAATCTGAGGAGATCCTTCTCTTCTTTGAAAATCTGATTCCCAAGTTTTAGAGGTTTGGTTCAACCAAATTACAACTGATTTATGACTTTTTCCAGATCCATCAGTGAAGAGAGTTATTGCATTTAAAGGTTCTTCACTTAGCAAAGGTTCCTCTCTAAAACTCAATTTTGCTTGCAATAACTTGTGAGCCAGGTAATGAACAGAACAAATGCTTGGAAAATTTACCAATGCATATTGTAAATTATCAGAATTTTGCATTGCCCAATCAAGATAATCTTTTTTCAGTGGTAAATAGATAACTGCAAATTCTTGACTCGCTAAGCTGAACAATCCTGTTCTGACCTTAATTACAATTTGTGCTATCATCCCTAAAACTGTAAAACTAGTCTTTGGAAACCGGTAGGGAAGAAAAACCCCTTCTATTCTCAACAACGGATATCTCTCAGAAGGGTCCCATTGAAAAATGAGACCATAAAGTCACATTTTGTAATGTGACATTTTTAAAGAAAGAAGTCCAGGTTGCAGAGGTCTTGTGTCTTCAGTCACTTCATTCATCTTCCTCAGGTCATGAAGCAACCTCTAGGAGCCCAATGTCTTCTTGAGGATGATGAATACTGGTGAATTCCAGGGACTATTCATGGGTGTGATGTGACCTTGGACCTGTAATTGCTCCTTTACCAATTCTTAATTTAATTTTTTCTGTTAAAGGCCATTGATCAATCCTTATAGGATTATTGTGGCAGGGGACTCCCAAAAGGGGGGAATAATGTGCTTTGACTCCATGATTGCAGAAGGCTGAACAATTGCTTTATTGAGTTATATTACAATATAGTACAGGCTGAACAATTGCTTTATTAAGCTATACTATATTATATTACACTACTAAACTCTACTAATAGGAAAAACCCATCTCCGTTGCCAGGCAGTCCAACACCCTGGATCCATTTGGGCAATGAATCCAACACCATCACTAGAGTCCAATTAGGAAAGTACCTTTTGGTAAACAACCTCCTATTCTTTTCCCTTTCTTTTGCCCTGTTGCCTCATCACAAATCAATATGGAATGAGATTGGTTTGCCAAACATCAAGCTGGGACCTGATGACAATAAACTGAATGAATGTGGAAAGCAGAAAATGGAGTGAAATTTCCTCCATGCTGAAATAATTCAACTGTGTTAACTGTGCTATTAGACCTCTTAAAAAAAAAAAAAAAAAAAACAACAAAAAAAACCAACCTGATGAAAAAGTCACTATGGCCTTCAGAATCCATTATGATACACAGTAGAATACAGAGAAACAAATAATGTAAAAAATAAACATTTTCTTTGACTGCATTAAACAAATGTTAGTGGTGGAACATCAGTTACTGCATTCACCTACTACATTAAGAGAGCTGTCACATGCATGTGATATATAAAACACTCACCCACTCAGCCTGAAATACCCACAGGCCCACTTTTGAGCAACTAGTGACATGTGCTCTGCATGCATGACTACTCTGCAGTCAGGTTTCTTGTGTGCCATCCTGATGCCTATTAAAGATGGAGATCATAAAAGGATTAAGGAGTCTGTCACATGCATTGTTTTCTGCTTTAGTTCTAGCCTGAGGGATTAGTCGGTGTAAACTGCTCAAGATCTCCACATTTTCCAGATGAGTCCGTGAAAAGAAAACAGTCATGAGAGCATTCAATATGAAACTTGGAAAGAAACATGACTGAAAGCTGTCCTGACTTGCAAAATGATTGGTGCTGGTTTGCACTGTTGGAAACTCCTTGCTCTATGGAACCTCTTGTTTTCCTGACAATGAAGTCTGCCATTCCTGAGTAACAACAGGCTCACACTTCCATAGCAAAAAGGTACCATCACAGCACCTAGTTGCATTTCCAGTCAATCACAGTCAATTTATATCTCACTAAGCCATTCTGAAAGCTTCCTTACACATTTTACATCTTATTGAAAGCGTATAGTATTGGTTTAAATAATTTAACTTTGGAGACAGGAAGTTTTAGAAGTGACTCTCACAGCTGATGTTCTTTAAGCTGCTTGCAGCTGGTTACTGCATAAAGCAAGCTGCCGAGATGGATGTCAGGTCCCAATATCCCTAAAGGTTAGTAGATGATCTGGGTTCCAAGTGCAAAATCAGCATTCCAATGTCACGTATTATTCAAAGCATCAGATATTTCAAGTATGAAAAGACATGGTTAGCTCTTCTCTAACAAAAAGAATTTCCTATCTTATGGAGATGAGTTAAACAATTTAGAAGTGATTTAGGGGTGATTTAAACACAACTCTTCACAGCTCTCCCACAGCTTTCTGAAATATAGAAATAGTATTCAATCTATGCAGCCACTTGTAAAGAAGAAAATAATTTCTCATGTTCAATAAACAGAAATTCATCATTATTCATAAAAGTCATCCTAATTTTACAGAACAATGGAAAATCACAACAATATGCTTCTATTTGCTCTGCTAAGTCATATTTGATGGGATTTTTTGGCTCTTTCACCTGCACTTTCAGAATGCAGTCCGCTCAGAATAGTGAGTGAGTTTCTCCTAATTCAAAAAGCTGTTCAACTGCAGAGCATTGACAACTGCCTTTGTGAAATCCAGTATGAATTCACTTGTGAAAGTCAGTGAGAATTTGGTATTTGGTTAGAGATTCTTATGCACACAACATCCAGACACCTCTCCAGTCAGATTGTCTCAATGCGGTTCTGCACAGAATTATTTTTCCCGCAATTTGTTTATTTACCTTATCACAGAATGAGATCCCTACCAATGTAGGGACAAATTAAATCCATTGCCCTTCAGCACTAGGGTATTCAGCCCTCTGCTGTCATTTTTCAGCAGCCTGCTGATTTCCTGCTTGTAAATAATTGTATCACAATATGCCAGAAACCCATCGCAGAAGTGGTGTAAACCTATCTCAGTACTTCTGTTTCCCTTCTTCCTAAGGAATGCAAATTGATTCCTCCATCCACCCCTCTTTGCACTCCTTTGACATCCACTACAGCTGCTCCTCGTCACATCTTATGGGCACACAAGTGGCATGACACAGCTGACACAGGTTCCAGCAGTGCACACACAAAGTGCATAGGGTTTTTGTTGTCTGGTAAGTAAATTACTGTGGCAGTCATGATGTAGATTACATACCAAAAAAAAAAAAAAAAAAAAAACCAAAACAAAAAAGCAGAGGAGCGATTCTAGATTTCCATAGATCAACAAAAAACCCAAGCAAAAAACAAATTAAAAAAAAAAAAAGATAGACTGAAACTGTTAAGTTATCAAGAGACCGGAAAATTTTAAAAAGGAAACAAGACTTTTTATTCTGTGAGACACTGCTGTATTTCCCTACTCTCCATTTCTCTGTTCCCACATTTTCCTGCAGTATGGCCAAAGAAACTGGAGCAGGACTTGAAGTCATCCCTGGTCTCCTTTGATTTCTGTTTTGGAAAAGAAAGCGCTGCATTTCTCACCACTGTGACAAACCCGAATCAGCTGGACAAACCGGAATGCGCTGCTCACGGGAGAGAGCCTGGAAGCGCCAGCCGCGGGCTGGAGAAGCCCCCTGGCCCCGGTGGCCAGTGTGGGGGGCTGGCAGCTGTGTCCCTGCCCAGCGCCGCCCCCGGGGCCGCCAGCCTGCGCCCCGCATGCCGCTCCCTGCCCTGGGCCGTGCGGGCCGGCTCGGCCGGTGCTGGGCGCAGGGAGCGCCCGGCCGAGGGGCAGAGCCTGCACCGAGCCTTCGCTCCCCGCAGCTGCTGCAGGACGAGAGCCGAGCGGCCGAGCCGCTGCGCTGGGCCCCGCCGTGCCTGCAGAGCCCGCAGAGGCCCCTGCGAGAGGCGGCCGTCAGGATCACCGGGCAGCGGCGTCCCTCCCCGCTGCCCGGCCCGGCCGCTGCCCCGGCAGTGGGAGCCGCGCCCGGGCCGCTGCAGCCCCGCCCACCCTCGGCGCTGCCGCCGCCCTCCCGCAGCCGTGCCCTCCCTCGGGCGGCAGCGTGCGGCAGGCCCGGGCTGAGCCCTGCCCGGGGAGGAGGGCGTGCGGCCCCGGGGCTGGCAGCGCCCGTGTCGGGCAGCTGGGCCGCCTGGGGCCGCCACAGCCTCCGTGTTGCCAGGGGTGGCCGGAGCGCTCCTGATAGGGCAGAAGGAGGAGCTCCAGGCCCTCAGTGTTATGAATAAAAAGTTATCTATTTCTTTAAGGTTGCAGAGATAAAACAAATTGGACCAGTGCTGTTAAGTTAGCTTCATTGTTAAGAGTTCTTCTTCCATTACCTGTTAATGGTTGGTGATTAACCATTGTCCCCCTGATGCTTGTCAGAGATCCTGCAGGTACCAGGAGAATGGGAGTGGTATCAGAGCTAGTATGCAGATGAGAAACACATTTCACTAATTTTTGCAGTTTTCCAGGAAAACCCCTAAAAATTACGAGCCAACATAGAACTGAGTGACCTAAGTGATGTCTAAGGATGGGAGCGTAGTCCAGTGCCTGCTTGGATCCTTTTTGATTCTCACCCTAACCTGAAAAGATGTTAACTAGAGAGATGACCCGGGGTGTTGGACCGAAAAAGTGGAATCTCCTAATCTCTCGTGAGGGCGGAATCCCCAGCTCTGTCTGCAGACCAGCGGACAAAGCTGCATCATCCTCCTTCTCCATGCCACTCCTGGGAGCAGCAGCAGCGTGGGCACGACCCGTCAATTTCTCCCCACCTGAGCTGATTCTTTTTAATAAGGGCATTAAAAAGGAGAAAGGTCTCCTGCCCATTTATTTCAGCTTGGGGGCTTGTCTGGGATAGCCACGCCTGAAGAGGACACCAGGACTGGGACAGCCACCCACCCTGGACCTGCAGGACAGCTGGCTATCGGGACCAGAGAAGATCGGCTTGGGACAGTGACACGGAGCAGCACCGGATTGGTGAGAATATCTGGCGTCGGGAGAGGGAGGTGAGCGAGTGTGTGTGACTGAGACGAGGGCCGGCAGCTCGGCTCCTCGAAGCGAGTGAGGACCCCTCAGTACCGCAGTTCCGCAGCCCCGCGAGGGGGCCGGCCGGGAACAGGGGGAAGCGAGTGGAATTGGTGATTGAGGTGCCTCCAAAGGGGTAAAGAGGACCCCCTCCAGGCATGCGGAGGAAATAGCTGTGTGAGTGGCAAGCACCCCAAAAGCCCTGATACAGGTCCTAACGAAGGAAGTTAGGCGATTTAGAAAATCAGGCAGTTTTAAGTCCTGACGAAGGAAGTCAGGCATACCTCAGAGGCCAGGGTCTCGAGGGTTTTTTTTGTTTTTTTTGTTTGTTGAGCCTGGAAGTTAAAGGAAACCGATTGGTTGATCAGATAGCAAAGAAAGCAGCTTTAGAAGCAGGGAATCCAGTAAAAGTTTTTAAAGCAGAAACCACACCCGAGGAAGATGAAAGAGAAAAACCCACATTTAGTGAAAAAGAATTAAAGGCTATAAAAGATTTAAAGTTACACCAAGGGCAACGAGGGGAGCGGTTAACATCAGACGGACGGGTGTTTTTAAACAAAGCACTTGCTGGGACAGTGCTAACAGAACTACAGAAATTAACCCACTGGGGAGTCCAAGGACTATGTGATCATTTCCTAAGAAATAACCTGTGCATAGGTGCATATGACCTAGCAAAAGCAATGACAAGAGGGTGTTTAATTTGCCAAAAAGTAAACCAGAAAGTCATGAGAAAAGTAACACCTGGAGGGAGGGAACTAACTCTAAGACCTTTCCAGAGCATACAAATAGATTTTACTGAGATGCCCCCAGTACAAGGATACAAATATCTACAAGTTATAGTAGATCATCTCACTCACTGGGTAGAAGCCTTCCCAACTAAAAGGGAAACAGCCCAAGTCGTGGCAAAAGTAATCTTAGAAAACATTATCCCCAGATACAGAATGGTGAATACCATAGACTCAGACTGAGGTCCACATTTTGTGGCCCAAACATTGCACAATATAATTGAAGCTTTAGGGATAAAATGGAGATTGCATACTCCATGACACCCCCAGAGTTCTGGGAGGGTGGAACGAATGAACAAAACTCTCAAAAATTTATTGACTAAATTAACTGAAGAAACAAAAATGAATTGGCTAAAGTGTTTGCCCCTAGCGCTCTTGCGCATCAGAACAAGACCCCGGTCTGATATAGGGATTTCACCCTATGAAATAATGTTTGGACTGCCATTCTTGTTAACACCCTATAGCACAGGAGACTATCTGGAAGAAGAAGAATCCACCAGAAAATATTTAGAAGTCATTGGAAGAACCCTAGAAGGACTTAGAAAAAGAGGATACCTCCCCCAAACCTCCCCTCTTGACACAAAAGCATATGACATCAACCCACAAGATTGAGTTTTAATAAAATCCTGGAATTATAGACCATTAAAGCCTAAATTTGAAGGCCCCTTTCAGGTACTCCTCATCTCTAATTCTGCTGTGCAAACTAGAGAAAAAGGTTGGACCCACATCACAAGAATTAAAGGACCAGTTTCAGCCCTGGGCATTGGACAAGATTTGTCAGTGTCTCCCTCTGGTATTGGACCAGATTCTACACTACCCTCACACTCTAACTCAGGACAGGATTCAACCGCATCAGGAGATAATTCAGCTGAGTATACTATTATAAAAGGACCAAATGACTTAAAGTTGACATTCAAAAAGGAGAACCAAAAAGACTGATGAACTGCATAAGAAAAAAGTTTAGAATCTTAACATGTCTTAGAGTGTTTTAAGAAATTTGTAAAAGTTAAATTCTGGTTAAGTCCTCCCAACTTAGTACCAAAGACCCCAGATTAATCTTCTCCAGAGTGCTCCCCTAGGAGAGACCAAATTTGCAGGGACAGATCAAGAGAGGTCTAACCAGAGGAGCAAGAGACTCTAAAGAGCTTGGAGACTTCTTCTCAGCAAAATCCTCAAGAGGCAAGGCCGGGTGGGCAGGCTGTGCAAGATGATCCATCCCGGACTCTTGGGAAGGGTAGTAGTGCTGGCTCTGATTGCTGGTGGTGCTCTGGGGAGCCCAGGAGAGCTGTGCAATGAGTGCTACCAACCTCTCTATGAGAAAGAAGTAAGTTCCTTGCTAAGAGTCCACACCAATTTACACTACAATTGTGTTAACCTCTCCCAATTGATCCTTTATCAAGAGAATGAGAAAATATATTGGATGGCCCGGAACACCGCCACCTTTAGGCAGCCACTCCTGGGAGAGCACCCTGTAGGAGAAGCCTGGTGGTGCTTTGAACATGATACTACTGAAGTAAGCCTGGTAAATCTGGTCAAAAAAAAAGGTATCTCTAAATATTGGGAGGGCATGACAAAAACTAATACATTTCAGGAGACTCCTGAACACATGTTTTGGATCAATGGTACCACAACATCCACTGAATTGCCAAGAGACTGGTCTGGCAGTTGCATCATTAGAATTATAAAACAAACTGTCTTTATATTATCCAAAGAATCTGGATCAAGTTTAAGAGTTCCTGTATATGATGATTTAAGAAAAAAAAACTGAAGAAGCAATATATGTTAAACAAAATTCTGAAACTACAATCAGAATTAGAGGTAATATCTAATCAGACCACATTAGCTCTTAATCATATTAATGACCAACTCACCCAAACCAAAACAGTAATTTATCAAATCAAATTAATTGTAGCAGTCATTAGAAACACCTTAAATGAAATAAGAAAACTAGCATATGTAAGAAATCAAAGGACTCCTACACTTGATTCCAGTTGGTGGGATAAACTATGGACTTCCAAAAGAGGTTGGAAAGCTACAACCTTCTTCACTGTGTGTACACTTGTTAGTTTGTTCTTCTTATTTCCCTGCTTAATTAAAATAGTGGCATCTGCTGTACAGAATAACCTTAAGATTTCTAAAGAAATTAACCTGGAAAAACCAAAAAAAGTAATGAAGTTGAGTAAATATGATTGCCCAAGTGCTCAGGAAATTTATAGTAAATACAAAATATATAGGAAATTCTATGTTAATGAGCCAAAAATTGCAAATTGATGCAAGCTTAAGCTTAAGCCTGATCAAAGCAAAAGAGGGGGGACTGTTATGAATAAAAAAGTTATAAATTTTTTTAAGGTTGCAAAGTTAAACAATTCAAAACAATTGGTGTTAAATTGAAGGTTACCTGCGTGTTGCAGCCACCTATTGTTAAGAGTTCTCATTCAATTACCTGTTAATGGTTGGTGATTAGCCATTGTACCCCCCCTTGATGCTTGCCAGGGGTGACACCAGACCCCCTCAGGTAGCAGGGGCAGAGTGACATCAGAGCTGGTATGCAGATGAGAATACATTTCACCAGATTTTGTAACCTTCCAGGGAAAAAACCCTAAAAACAACGAGCAAACATGGAATTAAGAGACCTAAGTGATGTCTAAGGATGAGGAGCTTAATCCAGTATCTGCTGAGATCCTTTTACTTCTCACCCTAACCTGAAAAGGTCTTAACTAGAAAGAGGACCTGGAATGTTAGACCGAAAAAGTGGAATTTCCTTCTGTCCCATGAGGACGGAAGCCCCAGCTCTGTCTGCAGACCAGCGGACAAAGCTGCATCACCCTCCTCCTCCCTGCCACTCTTGGGAGCAGCTGCGGCGTGGGATTAGAGGATTTTAGGAAAGGTGGGAAAAAGAAAGACCTCAGAGACAGTAAGGATAGTGAAATGCTTAAGCAGCAGAAAAGAGATATCAGCAGTAGCGAAGACATGAGAAATAGAGAAATAAAGCTATGTAGTTTGGCTTTCTAAGTTGCAAAAAGGTATATTTTAGTAAATATTTAGAAGGTTAAATATGAATAAGGCTCTGTGCTTTGTCTTTACTAAATGAACTATTGTATGAGAGAAAAAGTTGCTATTGTTTTAACCAAAGCTACGTGTGCTTCATGTGGTTGGATAGAACGACTGTCAATATGCTTTTGCTCTATGTAATTGGCTGACACTGGGTCTGAAACTATCTTATAATATGTTGCAACATTAAGTTTCCTTGGCGTTCTGTCTGGATAGCGAGCTGCTCGCACTGATCCATTGCCATAGCCATGTAATGAGACTGATGCTTCTTAAATAAACATCTCACGACGCTATTCAGGTGTGGTCCCATTCCGTTCGTGTCTGTAAATAGTTGCCAGCGTCAGAGCTGATTCTTTTTAATAAGGGCATTAAAAAGGAGAAAGATCTCCTGCCCATTTATTTCATTTGGAATTTCTGGGTTGATAGACAGTGCCCAGCAGGGGTCAAGGTTGGGGAAAAGGAGAGGTGATTGACAACCCACCAGGGAAGGAAATTTCAGGGAGAAATCAGGGGAAACTGAGGCAAATCAGGACATCATACCACAACATCAGACAGCTGTTTGGTTTTCATCTTGTTCAGCTGAAAACTCTTAGACATGTTTCTTGCTGTTTCAGGTAACAATGTAAGAAAAGCTGGGGTGGAAATTGAGAAAGGCAGGCTGGAAAGCAGCTGTTAAGTGTATAAAGGTGGTAAATAGAGGTAGATTAAGAAAGGTTTCCTCTTTGCAGCTCACAGCTCAGGTTTGGTTGAAGGTTTCCTGGTGCCGCTGGTGTTGTTTGTTGCCTTGTGCATTGCAAGCCAGTCCCTTTCTCATTCTGCTGCTGCAGAGCTTGACAGCATCTGATGTGATGGGAGTGTCCATGCTGTCAGCAAATTCTTCCTCCTGCCCTGGGGAAGCACCAGTCTCCCAAGGGGTTGCAGTGTTTATCAGGAGAGTCTATATTTCTGGATAGAAAGGTGTGCAATGCATCAGTGGTACCAGATTTAACACTGCACCCAGAATCATCACATTTTTGGTGGCAGCTGTCCCCACTGAGTGACACAGAACTCTTTTAATGGGGCATGATTTTGTCCCCTGGTAGGCTCTAATAAATAACATTGGTTTTGAAGTGGAAGGGGAATTGGGTAATGTTTGTTTTGTGTTCTGGTGTGAGAAAATGTGATGTGTTTTTCACAGTCAGCAATAAAAAACACCCTCAGGTGTTATTTTCCTAGTTAGAAAGAAGACTGTGTATGATAAAACACTGACAGGTGCCTTCATATTCAGCATGCTGACACACCATGCAGAGCACTCAAGCTACCTTGAAACTCATGGAATATGCTAAAACATTAAGAAAAATTATACCAAATAATTGGACAATTACAAAGTACTGAGAACATCCTTCATTTTACCAGCAGAAAATTACACCCTTAACTGCGAAGGTAATTTTGATAAAATCAACACTCTGGGCTATGAATTTATCAAGCAAGTTAAGGTTGATTACCATTACCTGATAAAAGCATCAAATTTTCAATAATATTGTATTACCATCATGAAAACCTCTTGCTCTTTCTACTTACCAAATCGTCTTACCTATTTGTGCAACAATTGCAGCATACAGGTTAAAATAGTAGTCTTGATTTTGCCATCAGTTAAATGGAGAAAAAAACCAATATTTCTGTGACGAGCTGAAAAGCTGTTTTGTAATTTTCATATTGCCTCGGGACCTTTGGAAGGAACCACTCTGTTGCAGGAAAAACACTGCACCTTTTTCTTCAGCTGGTCCAGGCCTTAAGTTTCATTTCTAAATAAAGCATGACTTTGAAATGAGGATGGCTGCCACCTCATTATTCGCTGCATGAAGTGTTCCCCCAGACTTCCCTAGGTTCATCATGCCATGATTTATTCCATCTTTTCATATTTCTCTATGGCCAATAAGTCTCCCTCCAGATGAAAACATTTTTCCTTGGCCTCTGCTTCCCCATTCCTAAATGGAGCTCCCTCCACAGTAAAATGGATATAATCCATGGTGTTTTACTGGGCAATGTATAATCACAGACTTCTGGGATCACTGAGGTTGGAAAAGCCCCCTAAGATCCTGTCCTGGGTTGACTATATGATGCTTTTATCCCCAATCGTCTTGTTCTGTTTCTACCAAATAATAAGTTTTACACCTTTAAGACTCTCTTCCAGACAGTGAAGAGGGGAGGGAAGAAGCACACAGTTTGTTTTCAGACTGCTCTCACTCCTCCGCATTCCTGCTCCTGGACTGTGTTGTCTGCAGATGGACAGACAGCCGGACAGAGCTCCTTTTTTCCCTTTTTCTTGCTTTTAGTTAGTTTTAGCCAGCTGAGGCAAAGAGGTTCCCTGGACTGTGATTTTTTTTTCCTTTTTTCCTGGACCTGTTCAAGCCTGCTCTGGACTGAACACCCAGAAGAGCACCCGCAGCTCCACCTGTGGCCCCTGGCTGGGCCTGGGCCGCGGCGTTTCCAGCACCAGAGAGACTGATCAGAGACTGAGTGAGCCGAGCTGCAACCTGGGGAGGGGACTGTTCTGAGTTTGCTTTCTTTGGATCAGTGAGAAGTTTTATTGTTTAATATTGTTTGGGTTCTATTGTTTAATAAACAGGTTTCTTTCCACTTTTTCTCCAAGGAGATATTTTCTCCCGAACCGGTTGGAGCGGGGAGGGGCAATTGAATCTGCTTTTGTAGAGAAGCCCCTTTGGGGGTTATCTCCCAAACTTGCCCTAAACCAGGACAAATACAGTTAGTGGCGCCCAATGCGTGGCTTGAGAAAGTGGAAAAAAACCCTTTATTGATTGCAGGTTTGTTGTGCTTGGTGTGTAGTAGGTTAAAGTACCCAGTAGCCATGTTATTTGAATTTGTAATGTCTCTTGGGGAGGCCTTTATGTGGCTCTGGTCTCTAGACCTTTTTGAGGTTTCAATACCTTTCTGGTCACTATGATTATTGTCCCTATCACGTAGTTTTTGCGGTAAAAGGGCACGGATTGGATTAGCTATTGTGTTCACCTTGGTGATAATGATTTATAGGGCATTTACAAAAATACTGGTGTCTGTTTACGATATGTATGGTTTATGGTTTCTTCGTCCTACCCTGCATCCCAGTTCTAGCAGTATGTTTTGGGAATTTATTAGTAATTGCACCCAGCTGGTTAGAGGAGGAGCAGGGAATGAGGCTTTCCAGCCTTTCCTTTCCTTCTTCTCCTTTGAATCTGTTATGTCACTTGTGGAGAATGTTCAGTTTCCCCTGAATGTTAAAGAGACCATCTTTCTGGCATTTAATCTGGTAGGCTTCCTCTATATGGTCTGCAGCTTCTCTAGAATGAGGGCTGAGATGTCTAGAAGAGCTGATGAGACCCCTGACCCAGAAGTAGACCCACGTGTGGAGAATCCTGAGTGGGGTGGAAAATGGGAAAATATGGGCCAAATCCTGAAGGAATTCTCTGACCCTATAGTCTGGGACTTTCCCTATGAACAAATTCAGAACCCAGCTGAGGTGGGGAAATATCTGAAAGAGAAGTATCTCAATGATGGCCCTAAGGAGAAAAGGATCATTGCAGTGAGCTGGGCCCTGGCATATGCTTATCGCACACTGCTAGATACTCTAGGGCAGCAGACAGAGGAAGGGGGGCAGGGAGATACATCAAGAGCTATCCCAGTCGCTCAGGTTGCAACCAACACCCCAGGCTCAAAGCCAGCAGCTAAACCACATAGTGAGCCTAAGCCAGCGGTTAAACCAAACAATAAGCCTCAACCAATGGCTGTTGCTACTAGCACTAGAAGTGGAAAGCAGCTGTATGGAGCCCCACACGACAGGCTGCAGAGGCCACTGAAGGAGAAGGTGGATCAAGCCAACTTGCTGAACTCAAAGCTGTTCAACTGGCCTTGGACATTGGTGAAAGAGAGAGGTGGCCAAAGCTCTACCTCTACACTGATTCATGGATGGTAGCCAATGCTCTGTGGGGATGGCTGGAGAGGTGGAAAGAAAATTGGCAGCGTAGAGGAAAACCAATTTGGGCTGTTGAAGAGTGGAAAGACATCGCTACCAGGGTAGGGAGGCTACCTGTGAAGGTCCGCCATGTAGATGCCCATGTCCCCAAGAGTAGAGCCAATGAGGAGCACCAAAACAATGAGCAGGTAGATCAGGCTGCAAAGATAGGGGTGTCCAAGATAGACCTAGATTGGGAGCACAAGGGAGAGTTATTCCTAGCTCGATGGGCCCATGATGCCTCAGGTCATCAGGGTAGAGATGCCACCTGTAAGTGGGCACGAGACCGAGGGGTGGATTTAACCATGGACAGTATTTCTCAGGTTATCCACGACTGTGAGACGTGTGCTGCCATCAAACAGGCCAAGAGGGTGAAACCCCTATGGTATGGTGGGCGGTGGTCCAAGTACAACTATGGGGAGGCCTGGCAGATTGACTACATCACAGTGCCTCAGACACGCCAAAGCAAGCGCTACGTGCTCACAATGGTAGAGGCCACCACGGGATGGTTGGAGACCTATCCTGTGCCTCATGCTACTGCCCGTAACACCATCCTGGGCCTTGAAAAGCAAGTCCTGTGGAGACATGGTACCCCGGAGAGGATTGAGTCAGACAACGGGACTCATTTCAAGAACAGCCTTATCAGCACCTGGGCCAGAGAACATGGCATTGAGTGGGTGTACCATATCCCCTACCATGCACCAGCTGCGGGAAAAGTGGAAAGGTACAATGGGCTGCTAAAAACCACCTTAAAAGCCTCAGGTGGGGGATCTTTCAAAAATTGGGAGCAGCATCTGGCAAAGGCCACCTGGTTAGTTAATACCCGAGGCTCTACTAACCGAGTGGGCCCTGCCCAATCAGAGCCTTTGCATAGAGTAGATGGAGACAAAGTCCCAGTGGTACATGTCAGGGGTTTGTTAGGGAAGACAGTTTGGATCAATCCTGCCTCGAGTACAGACAAACCCATTCGCGGGGTTGTTTTTTCTCAGGGACCAGGTTGCACATGGTGGATAATGCAAAAAGATGGAAGAACACGATGTGTACCTCAGGGAGATCTGATTGTTGGGTGAGAACCATGTATAAATATCACTGTTTGCTGAATGTTGCCACCATTGTCTGTGTATAGCTGTATATTAGATGTATAATGTATGTGTTTGTAGAGTTAGAATATATATATTAGTTTTAGTAGTAAGGTGACGATATGGGGATAAGGGGTGGAATGTCCTGGGTTGACTATATGATGCTTTTATCCCCAATCGTCTTGTTCTGTTTCTACCAAATAATAAGTTTTACACCTTTAAGACTCTCTTCCAGACAGTGAAGAGGGGAGGGAAGAAGCACACAGTTTGCTTTCAGACTGCTCTCACTCCTCCACATTCCTGCTCCTGGACTGTGTTGTCTGCAGATGGACAGACAGCCGGACAGAGCTCCTTTTTCCCTTTTTTTCTGCTTTTAGTTAGTTTTAGCTAGCTGAGGCAAAGAGGTTCCCTGGACTGTGATTTTTTTTTTCCTTTTTTCCTGGACCTGTTCAAGCCTGCTCTGGACTGAACACCCAGAAGAGCACCGGCAGCTCCACCTGTGGCCCCTGGCTGGGCCTGGGCCGCGGCGTTTCCAGCACCAGAGAGACTGATCAAAGACTGAGTGAGCCGAACTGCAACCTGGGGAGGGGACTGTTCTGAGTTTGCTTTCTTTGGATCAGTGAGAAGTTTTATTGTTTAATATTGTTTGGGTTCTATTGTTTAATAAACAGATTTCTTTCCACTTTTTCTCCAAGGAGATATTTTCTCCCGAACCGGTTGGAGCGGGGAGGGGCAATTGAATCTGCTGTTGTAGAGAAGCCCCTTTGGGGGTTATCTCCCAAACTTGCCCTAAACCAGGACAGAGAGATCCTTTGTTGAGAATAGAAGGGGTTTTTCTTCCCTACCGGTTTCCAAAGACTAGTTTTACAGTTTTAGGGATGATATCGCAAATTCTAATTAAGGCCAGAACATTATTGTTCAGTTTAGCAAGTCAAAAATTTGCAGTTATCTATTTACCACTGAAAAAAGATTATCTTGATTGGGCAATGCAAAATTCTGATGATTTACAATATGCATTGGTAAATTTTCCAGGTATTTGTTCTGTTCCTTACCTGGTTCACAAATTATTGCAAGCAAAATTGAGTTTTGGAGAGGAACCTATGTTAAGTGAGGAACCTTTAAATGCAATAACTCTCTTCACTGATGGATCTGGAAAAAGTCACAAGTTGTAATTTGGTTGAACCAAACATCTAAAACTTGGGAATCAGATTTTCAAAGAATAGAAGGAACTCTTCAGATTGTTGAGCTTGCTGCTGTGCTTCAGGCTTTCCAGCTCTTTCCACAACCTTTTAATTGAATCACAGACTCTGTTGCTAATATGGTTAAAAGATTAGAAGGATCAGTTCTAAAGGATGTTAATAATGACACTCTGTATCGTTGGCTTTTGTGTCTTTATATATCTTTGCAATATAGAACTAATCCATACTTTGTTTCTTACATCAGGGCTCATTCTTCACTTCCTGGATTTTTAGTGGAAGGAAATGCGAGAGCAGACAAACTAGGAATGGTTATTTCAAACACTTTGCAAACATTTTTGAACAAGCAAAACTGAGTCATGCCTTTTTTCACTGTAATGTGCCAGCACTTGTGTGAATGTTTCAAATTTTTAAAAGTCAGGCTAAAGCTATCATCAGTACTTGTTTTGACTGTCAGCTTGTGCAGCCTCCTGTTTCTACCGGAGAGGTCAACCCGCAGGGTTTGCAGAGCCTGCAGTTGTGGCAAATGGATATCACTAAATGCCCTTCCTTTGGTAAATTTAAAGGTACTCATGTTTCAGTGGGCATGTTCTCTGGTGCAGTTTTTGCTTCTCTTCACACAGGTGGAACAGGTAATCATGCTTGTCAACATTTTTTGCAAGCTTTTGCTTCATTGGGTGTGCCCCAGGAAGGAAAAAAACGGCGATGGTCCCGCATATATATCTCAAAAATTGGCCACATTTTTAAAGGATTAGAATGTTCGTCACATTTTTGTTATCCCTCGTTCTCCCACAAGTCAAGCAATTGTTGAGAGGACACATCAGACATTAAAACGTATTCTTGATCAACAAAAGCGGGGAGTAGAGGTCATATCACAGATGAGGTTGAACAAAGCTTTATATATTTTTAATTTCTTGAACTGCTCTGTTGCAGAACCTGATACACCAATTTTTAGGCATTTTTCAAATAATACAAAGGAAAAAATGGAAAGAAAATCCCCCTGTTTTACTTAGAAACCCTGGGACAGGACAAATTGAAGGTCCTTTCTGATTAATCACTTGGGGCAAAGGGTATGCTTCTGTCTCTACAAGTGATGGAATTAAGTGGGTCCCAGTGCAAAACATCAAACCATATCAGGAGCCACTGAGGCCAGCAGTGGGGACCAAGGCTGGGGCTCGTGGCCTGGCAGGTGTGGCTCTGGGGGCTGGGACATGCCAGGGCAGGGGTCACAGTGGGAGCTGTGAGCAGGGGCATGGCCAGCTTGGCAGCTCAGTGACATGGTTCTGCTGGCTGTGACATCACAGAGGACAGGTCACGCTGGCATCTGTGTCCAGGAGCAGCTCCAGGCAGTTGGATTCTGGCAGGCAGTGAGTGCACATGCAGGGGAAATGCTGGGCTGGATGGGGGCTGGGAAAGATGCCCTGGGGATTTAAAGCCAGAGTGAGAGCTGGGACCCCCAGGACAGGGCACTGTCCTCAGGGCTGAGGGAAGTGGGGCTTGGGGCTCTCAATGTGGCAGGTGCCCAGAGAGGCTCTGGTGACATTCCAGGTGTCACCAGCCCCCCTGGTCCCTCCTAGCCAGACATGCTGAGCCCCCTTTCTCCCACCAGGCCATGTCTCCAACACTGGCCTTCATCCTGGCCCTGTTATTCACCCCCAGTGGGTTGAAAGCAGACATAAAAATTGATAAGGATGCGGTCAGGCGGATGCGGGAGCACGAGGAATTTCTGCATCAGGAGATGACTCGGCTCCTGCAGGAGGTGGATGACAACAATTCCATAATGGAAAGCCTGCTACTTTCTGTACGCCAGCTGCTGTGGCTGCCTTGGCTGATCATAGCTGGGCAGAAGGGGAATCCAGCAATTGAAAAGAATGAAGCTAAACACATGCAGGGGCGCCAGGAGTATCTGCTGCAGGAAATGACTCAGCTCCTGCAGGAGATTGATGGCAACAATTCCATCATGGAAAGCTTTTTCCTTTCTCTATGGCATCTGCTGTGGCTGCCTCTGCTCTCTCTGGCCTTTTGGCTTGTCACAAGATGGAAGTGTGGCTCTGCCAGACACAGCACGCAGGAGGAATCCAGCAGCAAGATGAAGATTGTCAGGGTGAAGTTCAGCAGCAAGGAGAAGGTGAGTGAGCATGAGAAGGACAAGGGTGCAGACAGGGGTGGCAGCATTTTGGCTGTGCCCAGCCCATCACCAATGGGCACATCTGGGATAAGGCTGGAGTGGGCTGTCAGCAACCTGATCTCATTGGAATGTCCCTGCTCATTGCTGTGGGGTCACCCTGGACAGTCCTTAAAGGTGACTCCCAAGCCCAGCTGTTCTGTGATTCTGTCATTCTGCAGCAGGGCCTGCCCAGCACGAAGGTGCTGCAGGAGCTGGTGGACGAGCTCCTCGGTGTCTGCCGAGTGCTCTCCCGGAGGAGCTTCATGCCGGAGCTGCACCCAGCTGCCGGGACGGACGCCAGCCCTGCAGCCTGCAGCGTCCAGGAGAGCAGCAGCACCTACCGCACGCTGGTCATCCTGCGGCCACCCCCCGGCCACTCCTTCAGCTCGGAGAGCACGAAGTGGCCGCCAGCCAGGCGCATCCGTGTGGCGCTGGAGTGCCTGTGCTCCGGGGAGCAGCTGCTGGGGCACACGTGCTTCCTGCACGCCGCTGGTGGCCAGCTGCCCACGGATCAGGAGTGGTACCTGCTGGACACCCTCTGCACGGGCTCCTACTTGGACCTGCAGAAAGTCACCCGCTGGGTGCAGATGTTGGTGCTGTCGGCCTGGCTGCTTCTGCCGCAGTCCCGCCACTGCCAGCTCACGGCGCTGCCCTCCAGCAAGTCCTGCAGCTTCCGGCTGAGCGGCGCCTCTGGCCTGCACTGCAGCATCGAGATGGCTCTGGCCGTGCAGCTCGGCAGCTCAGGGGCCTGCCTGAGCCTTGAGTAGGCAGCAGCCGGCTCTGCCAGCAGCACCATGTGGGCCAGAGAGCTGCCACCTCTCAGACTCACTGCCGCTATGGCACTGCTGGTGGGGTGACAGCATTGCAGGCAAAAAGGAGTTGAGGAAGGTGAAGGGAACCATTCCTCATGGGACATTTTTTATTTTCCGTTAGAATTCTTTAGTTCCTTATTATGAAATCTGAAAAATGTAGCCAGACCATAATAATTCTGAAACATCCCAAGGCAGAGCTGGGAAGGGTAACGTGATTTCAAATACGTAGAAGTTTATGTTGAGAAAAATTAGACATCCATAGGAGTTTTCATATGCCACTTTTTTTTTTTCATAAAAAAATAAAATATAGTTCTTTGACTCATATTTGGTCTCCCAACATGTTACTTGTGATGAGAATGCAGACAAGTCACAAACATTAGTAAATTGTCAATAGAAGCAACTGTGGTGGCAATTCAAAATTTCATTGGCTCTCCCCCAGCTCCATCTCAACTCCAGGAAGGTTTCTATAAAAAGGAAAGAGAAATTTGACCCACTACATACCCATTATGGAAAGGAAGGAAAAGCCTCTTGTATCTAAGCCAAAGGTGACAGAGCCTAAGTGAAAAATGATCATCACATCTCAATTTAAAACTGCTGGCAGCTGCTCTGCTCCCAGACTGGTTCTGCTGATCTTCAGCAGGGAGTGGGAGCATTCCTACAAAAAGAAAACAACACAAACTTCCTGGGCAAAACCAGGCTGTGAAACTGCATCAACTCTGAGATCTTTTGGGCTGGGTCCTAACTTGTATTTTGTTAAATGCTCGCTGTACTGCTCTTGTTGCTCCCTCCAACTTAATGACTACTATTACATTAATTGCAAGCATAACTTAGCACCAGCAGAGAACCTCCTCTTTGTCTTCCTTCTGGGTTAGAACAAAACAAATTTGAAGAGGAATAGTCCCTGAAAATTTGTTCCTCTAGAACTCCAAGTTGATCCATACCAATTCTGTCTAAGAGACAGCAAGAGACTATAAACACTTCCAGAAGCTCTTCCGTGGTCATGGCTGAGGCAGCTTTACCTGCAGCCCTGGAAAGGGCTCCAGGGGCCCTTGACTGAGGACAGGGATCAGTGCTCAGGGAAAAGAACCAAAGGGATCAAGGCAAAGGCTGAGAGGGCAGAGCTGCCACAGCGTGGCACAGAAAGAGCCTCATCATTTTTTTGCTTCATTTTTTGCTGTGAGGGAATGAAACCAAAGAAATTGGTCTCAGCATACCTTCTGGGACTGCAGAGATCCCCACACGTCAAACCCTGAGTGAAACTTTACCCTTACTAATTAGACTAATCTTGCATGCATCCCTCACTTACAAACTGTCTGAAAACTGAGGCAAAGGCTTAGGGATGCCAGATATGAGTAATGGCCTCATTCTAGTGACTGCATCTCTTTGCACTTGGCAAACTTGCAGAATTATTCCAGACAACTTTAAAGAATGAAACAGATTTTGTCTCTCCTATTTCCTTGCACGAAATCCATGATGTTTCAGTTTGTTCAGTGTCTTTTCTTTATGGTAAGGACAAGAGTGCACCTAGTCAACAGCACATTGCTATGGCATTTTTGCAACAGGTAAAAATATTCCTGTATTCTGCTCACAGTTTCTCGAGAAGAAAGAAAATCAGAAAAAACAGAGGTTTTCAGAGGTGTTAAGAGGAAAAACAAATTTGTGAGAATACAAACTCTGTCTTATCACTTGATTGTACATGGGTTTTGCCAGTCCATCTGCTTAGAGAAAGATTCACTTTGGGAGGTGGTTTTCAAAAGTATCGCTTGGAATTGAGTGGCACAATGTCACAATGCATCCCCCTGTGATATCACAACCCACTGCTCTCTGACACCAGCCTCCAAGCCCTGTGACAGCACAAAAGGCATTGAAACTCCTTGGAACCCCAAGATAAGCAGGGAGAGAAGGTGAGGTCACAATCCAGCAATGCCTGATGTCACCATCCACAGGTTGGTGACATCAGAGTCCTCTACCCTGTTGTCAGAGATGAGGTAATATTTTGCTGAACCCAAAAGGTTATTAGGTTAAAAAATGAAAGTTGTTGGTTCTGTGTGTTGTCATTTCTGGTTTGGATTTGCTCCAGTTAATTTGTTGGGTGTTGCTGTGAGCTGGGAAAACAGCCAGGTTAAAGACCTGACCAAAAAGGAAATAGGATCAGAGGAATGGGGACAGAAAAGTAGGTGGTGAGGAGAGAATAGAAATTCCCAAGTACCCAGGCAATGGGAGAGGGGACAGGCATTGCCCCTGGCCAGGAAAGGGGATAAAATGTAATGCTTTTTTGGAGTGTGTGTGTGTTTGGCTCTTGGGGGAAAGAGGGCATACCTGCAGCTCAGGTGAATTGTTACTAATAAACAGACTTCTTTTGCCTCCACAACTTTGTCTCTCTCATTTAATTGTATCTAAAGTTTATTTCTAACACTATGATGACACAGCAGGCCTTCCATCCCTGCAAGCCCATGTTGTCAGAGAACAAAGGAAATCCTGTTTCCTAATTTCAATTTCTACATCTCCATGATGCTCTCCCTCACCACCTGCATCACATCTCCCTGGCCCTGTCTCTAATGCCTGCTCCTGACACCTTGCCATGGCTTCCTGGGAACAGTCCTGGTCTCTACTCACAGGGCCTCTGGTCTCTCTCCCTGGGAGAGGCCATCACATCCAGGCCTTCCAGGCCAGGCCCTGTACAAGGTTTTGTCCCTTTTGGTTTAAAGGTCAGAGTTTGTCCTCTCTGCAGCCCTGCTGGATCGAGGGTGATGGGCACAAGGACACTTTGCAGCTGTGTTTAGGGCTGTGGGACTGTTCAGCCTTGCTTGTTCAGTAGAATGGATCCTGTCCGGGGGGCCCCAAATCCAGGAAGGAATTCCGTCTGCCTTTTGTTTTGGCAGCAGTTCTTTCATTTGCTCAATGACAAGGCCAGGCCTCCATCCTGGGAGCACTCCTGAGGTGACAAGGACACACTGCAAATGACAACATGTGGGCCCCTGAAGAAAGGATATCTGCAAATACACAGATGGTGCCCTAGGGGTGCAGCTCGACTTTTCTCCTCCTGCCTGTGCTGAGTTGTCCTCCCCACCTGAATCCTGAAGCTTGGGAAGGGCACTGTGCCAGCAAGGTGCAGTCTGACATTTCACTGCTGACCAAACAAGGGCCCCTTCCCATTGTTCAAGCTGCACAACTGTGGGAAGAAAGGAAAATGTGTGTGAATCAGGGCAGCCAGGCTGCCAGAAGGGTTTCATGGGCCTCCCTGTGTTGTTGTGGGACGCCTCATGGGAAGTGACCAAGTGAGAGACAGCTGGAAGCTCGGCTGGAGGAGAAGGCTGGGATTTTTCAAAGATTGGGATGTTGCAGTTAAATGTCCCAATTCAAGGCTGCTGCTGATCTCAAACTGGGAGGGGCTGTTGACTCAGTTGAGGGACAAGACGCCATGCAGAGAGATCCAGAGAGACTGGAGCCTTGGATTTCCTGTGGGAAAAGGTGCTGCCCCCATGGCCCTGGGCCTAAGGCTGTGCCCCTGTGGTGGGGCACAAGGGGAAGGCTGAGGAAGCAGAGCCCAGAGACTCTGTGGGGGAAATAACAACAATTTCTTTCTTGTCTCTAAAATAAGGGGCTGAAGGAGCCTTGCTCATGCTACTGGAGGGGGGATCTCTTGCAGGGGTGGGGAGACTCCCCAGGCTCTGGGGCCTTTCTCTTTAGGGACCACCGGGGCTGCCCAGGTGAGCAGCGCCCACCGTGGGTGGGAGCAGAGGGTCTGGGGCTGGTGCCCTGGACAGAGGGACCTGCCTCTTCCTGGGGCTGGTCCTGCTCTGGGGACACCGGCACAGCTGGGGGGTGGCTTTGGCCCCTGGTGGGAGTGATCTCAGGAAGGAGCTGGAGTTGCTGTCCCTGCAGAGTGGGGTACAAGGGCCAGAGGAACCCTGTCATGACTCTGGAGAGCCCAGGACCCATCACCACGTGGGCCATGTTGTGCCATCATCCCCTCTTGCCTCTGGCTGTTGTCATCCCTGAGAGTCACCAGCCCAAGCAGTTCTTTCTTCACTTGGAACTAATTTCTCCTGGTTTGAGGCTTGGCTGGTGTGAGGCAAGGATGCTGTGTGCAACCACCACGTGGCTCTGCCTCAGGGTGCAGAGATCTCTCTTCAAACCTGTGCACAGGGAGGATGTCCATTGACATACTTTGGTGCTTTACAGTCCACATGGAAAAAGATGGAAGTTTGTTCATCAGGAATTCTTATTCTTTTTATTGGGAAGGGTGTTTTTCCTTGCTTGAGAAAGTGCCTCTTAAACTGTGCAGTTATATTCAATTTTATTTGGAATTGGACTTGTACCAGTCTAAATATACAGGCAGCAGCTGGAATTTCAAAGTACCAAGATAATCTCCTTTTCCTGGGGAAACTAAGGCCACAGATACTCCAGGAGATGCATTTCATGCTTGAGGAGGACTCTTGGCCAAGGTGCTGATTTCATCGGAGTTCCTTGCACATCAGTGCCCCAGAACTCCCCCCATTAACTCACTGCCATGGTCACATTTCATTTCTTTTCCTCTTCTATCCCATGTACCCTGAAATGATGAAATGATAGAAAGGGTGAGCATGGTGTTGTGAATTCTTTAGACATGTGAGAGGTCATGGTCTTATCCCACGGATGTGCATTTACACACGGCAAACATGAGAGGTTAAAAACTCACTTTGGTCAGTGTCAGAAAGTAGAGCTGTTAATTATTATTTATTAATATTTCTCTGTTGATGTCCAGTGGATGAGAAGAGATGGCATCATGTCTGCATGAGTCTTCCCAGGCACACAGAGTTTGAAAATTATTCAAAAATCATTCAAAACCTGGATCAGCTGGATCAGCTGTATCTTACTAAGTCAATACCCTCAAAGTTCACTGCCTCCACAGTTTGTTGGGATTGATTTTTTAAAGTTTCTTCAATGCTGATCCATCCTGAAGTGGATTTCCCTTAGATCCTTGCCCCTCTTTGCCATTGCTATGCATGCCAGGAAGACTAGGTGCTTATTTCCAGAAGCACCATGCCTGACAGGTTTTTTTATCTGGGCTGTTACTAAACTGCACTTTTCGCTTGCTGGCCATCTAAGCCATCTCCTTTTTCACAGCTGTGCCTTTCTCTTTGAGACTGAACAGACTGCAAACAATGCACAGCCTAGAGGGAATGTCTATTCCTTTGATTCTCTCCCAGTCACAAAGGGACTTGGAAACAAGAAACCCGAAGGAAATATCAATGTAGCCATGCATGTTTATCTCCACACCCTTGTTTCAGCTACCTTCTGGGTGAGGAACTCTGGCTGGTTATGGAGTACATGGACGGAGGTGCTCTGAGCGATGTCATCAGCAAGAGCTACCTGTCTGAAGAGGAGATGGCAGCCATCAGTCGGGAGGTCAGCAATCCCATCTGTGCAGCTGAGGGCTTGGGCAGGATTGTCTGGGAAACAAGGGCTCAGAACAGGAGAGTTTTCATGTGCCAAGCTTTGTTTGTGGGTTGCTGCTATGCTATGGGCAAGTAGAAGCATCTCAAGTGAAATTGCTGCCAGTGCTCCTGCACTCAATGAACTCAGTTCTTGTACTCTTATCTCCTGCAGTTGTGTTCTCGCTCTGCCTCTTGTATTTGCTCTTCTCCCTCTTGCTTTCTAAACTTTTGCCTGTCTTCAGTGAATTCCTTGCCTGTAAAAGCAAAGGTGCTGGTGGTAGAGTTTGAAAGGAACAGCAAAGGAAAAGAGAGAGACTCGTTTCTCTCAGTCCTCAGCTGAAAAGGATAGGAGTGCAGCCAAAGCGCTGTTTGTTTCTGAGCACATCCTCTGCAGCAGCAGTCATCCTGGCTGGTGTGCAGGGGACAGTCTACAACAGCAGGTGCTGTTGCTCTTTCAAAGGCTGGCATGCCTTTCCTTAGAAAGGTCCTGCTCTGCAAGTGTTGCAGCAGCAAGCTCTTCCTCTCAGTGGCACTGTGTTCTGCCATTACTCCCCATTCCCCTGGAGAGGGAATCTTTTTAATTCTTTGTGCCTTTTCTATTGTAATGAAATCACATCACTTAGTTTTGCCCTCCTGTTTCTGTTTCCTCTCTCAGTGCCTGCGAGGACTGGATTTTCTTCACTCCAACCATGTCATCCACCAAGATCTGAAGAGCAGCAACATCCTTCTCAGAACCGACGGCTCTGTCAAGCTGGGTCAGTGTAATCTTGGTCAGGTGCAGCATTCCAAGGATGTGGGTGTGAGGCTGCTTGGAGTGACTGCCAGCTCCCCAGAAATGGTGCTGGTGACAGAGCAGGGACCCCTCTGTGAGCTGGTGACATGGTTGCAATGTGCACAGAGCTATGACAAGGAACCACAAGCAGTCAACAGTGGCATTGGTTTGTGTGTGTCCTTTCAAGAGGGAGGGAGCTACAAGTCTAAAGCTTCAGATAAAAAGGCCACTGCTGGAGGTAGTGTAAAAAAATGATGAGGTTTTTTTGAAGTGGACAATTCCTTATTTCCTTAGCTAAAGCCCTGAGGAAATAGAGTAGGGACGGATTTCCAGCAGATGACACAGTGCATTCTTAGACTGAGAGTGGGGAATTCTTTTCCTTGCTTTCCTAATTGGAGCTGGCTTTGATGGTTTGTTGTTTCCTCCACAGCTGACTTTGGCCTCTTTGCTCAGCTCCCCCCTGAGCAGAGTAGACAGAGCTCCATGGCCGGCACTTCTGGGTGGATGGCGCCTGAAGTGGTGACAGGTCAACCATATGGCCCCAAAGTGGACATATGGTCTTTTGGAATCGTGGGCATTGAAATGGTGGAACGAGAAGTTCCTTACTGGAAAGAAACTTCTGGCATGGTAAGGAGCAAATACTGACTGATCCCTCTGTCTTTCTCACCTGTCCCGTGTTCTGTGTGCCATTGGACAAAATCCCATTGCCATCTGCTGGCACCACTTCCACCAAGGTCCCCTCCTAAAAATGTCCCTGAAGCACATCAGCATCTGCTGTAGATTTGGATTTCCCTTTCCATCAGAAGGGAAGTGGCAGTTCAGAAACCTAAGCAGTTCAGACACCTAACCAGCTCAGGAACCTGCCATTTAGGCCTCCAGCCATGCCTGACATTTCTCATTTGCTTTTTGAACAGTGTTGGAGCTCTGTCTCTGAAGGACAAAAATTTTTCAGTGGAATTGTTGGATGTATGATAAATATCCTTCAAAAGGGAAGTTGAATCGTCCTAGTTTCAATTTTATAGAACAAGAAAAAAGAAAAATAAGAAAGGAAATTGAAAAGTAAGAGAAAAAGGAAGAGAAAATGGATAAGAAAAAAAGGAAAAGTCAGAGAAGAAGGGAAAGGAAGAGGAAAAGGAAGAGAAAATAAAAAGAAATAAAGGAAAAGAAAAGGAAAAGGAAAAGGAAAAGGAAAAGGAAAAGGAAAAGGAAAAGGAAAAGAAAAAGAAAAAGAAAAAGAAAAAGAAAAAGAAAAAGAAAAAGAAAAAGAAAAAGAAAAAGAAAAAGAAAAAGAAAAAGAAAAAGAAAAAGAAAAAGAAAAAGAAAAAGAAAAAGAAAAAGAAAAAGAAAAAGAAAAAGAAAAAGAAAAAGAAAAAGAAAAAGAAACCACCAAAGCAATGCCCAAGCAGTTCTGCTTGCTTTGCCCTTTATTAAGCAAAGCACATCAATTTTCTTCCATTCTGTAGCATCTTTTCCAAATCCTGTGGGTCTTCAAAACTTTCAGGCTTTCAAATCATCTGTACATTGTTTAGTCATGTGTGTGGGTGGCTTGGATAAGTTTAGGATGTGTTTTGCTCTGACTGCAGTTGGAATTGTATGCCAACCCTTGGCTGTTTCATGTTACTTTAACAAGTTGCTGAGCTTGCAGCCAGGTGCCTGGGCTGGGATCCACCGTGGGCAGTCGGCGCCGGTGCTGTGTTTCTTCAGCACAGGAGCAGGGCCATCCCTGGGCTGCACAGTTCTAATGGCAGTGAGGACTCCAGCTCCCCACCATGTCCAGTGGCTGAGCTCAGCTGCAGAGGGACTGGATAAAACCCTCTTTGTGACCTCTGGTGGCGTGGGAAAAGTGAAGGAAACTTTCCTCTGGGTTGAAGAAGAAAGTCTCTTTGGTCACCATCTGTTTCAGTGCCACCAGCACAGAACTCTTACTATTGTGTCATGGTCGGAGGCTGGCACGATGCCAGTGCCCCCATGAAAATATACTTTCTCTAGTGGCTTCTGTGAGATGTGATCAGGAGCAGAGTAAAGCAGGCTCTAACTTAGGAGTAAAGGAAACATTCTTTATTAACTACAATATCTAAAAAGGAACAGACACAGAACTAAGAATGAAAACCCTCTAAATACATTCCTCCTCTTGCCCCCATTTCCTCCACAGCATGAAATAATACCTTAGAATTCCACCCAGTCACCATTTTTCAGATAATCAGCTTTCAGTCCATCACCACCCCTTCAATAATCAACTCTCAAGTCTGTCAGGGAGAGAGAAGTCCCCCCTTGCACCATAGGCTTCCCCCAGAAACACAACTGAAACCTCTTATGTTTTCATGTCACTGGTGGCACTGCTCAGAGCACATTTGCCCTCGTGACTTCTTCCCTCCATGTTCAGTGCTCTCACCACTGCACATGGACCAGGACTGCTTTTAGGGCTCCCCGTTTAAGGATGCCCCACCCAGTTCCAAAAAAGCAGCAGTCTCTCAGCTTTTGGAACACCAGTCCCCTCCAGATTTCACCCCCTGGGGCTGAGGGGCCTCGTGAATAGAGATTTTCCTCTTCACTAGAGACAGAGGGCATTCCATACCCTCCTCAGCCGTCTCTGTTCACACCATTGCTTCACTGCACCACTCTCTTTGGCTTCAAGGCATTACCTCCCCCTAAATGCAGTCTCTGGATCACAGGAAAAACATGGGTTTGTCCATGGCCATACAAGAAAAAGGTCCAGCCCAGGGCCAGTCCATCATCTCTTAACCTAGGATTCTTCTCACTTCTTCTGACTTTCTTCACGTGCACCAACTTCATGTCCAACTTCTCTTGCTTCATCTCTCTCTCCTCATTCAAATTCAGGAAGATCAGTATTTGTAAGGCTTCCATTATCCTAGAAAGGGGTTAAAATCTTTGCCTCTGTCTGCCCAGAACTCCCACGGACTCTGGTTCCCAGTGCCGCATCCCCCACTTCTGGCCGGCCGTGCTGCCAGCACAATATCAAACCTCAAGGCATCACAGGCACTGACTCTCTCTCTCTCTGTCTCTCTCCCGGGGGGTGTTGGAGGGGGTCCGATGCTTCTCAGGGCTCTTCCACCCTTCCATCTTGCAAGACCTTCACCCCCCTCCTCTGCCCAAGGCTCCGGCCTACCTCACCCGGCCGCATGGCTTCCCCTCCCCAGCCAGCCCCAGCTCTGACCTCCTTCACGGACCAGAACCAAGAGAGTGTTCTGCTGGGAGTTCTCTGATTTTAACCCCCTGGGTTCTCAGAGGCATCCACACCTTCAGTGGCCAAACCAGATGCCAATATTCAAATCCAAGCAGTGATTGGTTTCACCACAACCTCCGAAAATCTCACTTCCTTCTTAACCTGCAACACAGGCATATTCATGGAGACTCCAAGGCCTCTTTTCATTATTTCTGTCTATTTTAGATCGATTCCGCATCTGCATTTTTTTAAGAGGAGGAAAAAAAAACTTGATGATTTTTGTTTTATGGCAGCTGTGCTCAAGGGACCAACAAACACAGCAAAGATTCTTTTCATGTAATAATCCTTGGAAATAGTATAGATAGAGCAAACACCCCTTTCCAAATTGCCTGCCAGGCAGGTGTGAATCCTCAGAGAAACAAAACATGCTTTTTGGTGATGTAGTTCCCACTAACTAGGTCAGTCAATGAAATCAGCTGCCAAGGCAAGATCTGCAGGTTGTTGGAAAAGCTGTGGCTGCATCGGGGTTTGGGCTTTTGGTTGGTAAAGGAAAGTCATCTCTGGGGCTCTGCCAGGGCAGAAACTGCCACTGCAGAATGGAGCTTAAACGATGGGCTCAGGCACAGCAATTACAGGTGGGAAAGAAGCAGGTGGAAACTCGTGTTTCCTTTTTCGCAGCCTCAACTCCTGATAGCCATACGAGGGACACCAAGGCTGCATCAGCCCAACCTGTTTTCACCTTGCCTGCGTGACTTCCGGAGCATCTGCATGCAGGCAGATGAGGCACGGCGCTGGTCTGCCAAGGAGCTCCTGCAGGTAAAATGCAAAGGGGCTGCAGGTGAAACAGGGTGCAAGGGATGGGCTCCTCTTCCACGGAAGTCCAAGGCATCAGATGAGCCCTCTTCCTCCTCACCTCCTCTCTTAGTGCTCTTCAAATGAAAATGGTGAGGAATCCTAGACTGGGCTGGGCTGGCAGGGCCCTGTAAAGGTCATCTGGTACAAGTGTTCTGCAATTAGTAGGGACATCTTTAAAGAGATCAGGTTGCTCAGAGCGCCTTCCCACCTACCCTGGAATGTTTGTCCCATCCCTGCCCAGGGATGGGGCACCTGCCATCTCTAAGGGCAACCTGTGTCAGGGTTGCATCATGCTCCAAGTAAACAAGATCTTCCTTAGACCTAATCTGACTCAATCCCCATTATATATTATAAATATTATCTCATGTCCTATTGCAAATGTTAAAAAAGGTGTCCCCTACTTCCTGAGAATCCCCTTTGAAATACTGGAACATAGCAATGAAGTCTCCTGGAGGCCTGTTCTCCTCCAGGCTGAATAACTCCAGGTGTCTCAGCCTGTCCTCAGAAGAGAGGTGCTCTGTCCTCTGCTTGTTTCTGTTGCCTTGTTTTGTAATTTGGTGGTGTGCTCCCTTTTATCTAAAGGCAAAAGAATTGAAGTAGAGCAACGCAGGGTACAGAGACATGAAAAGGTGGTGCAGGAACCCAAGGAAGCCTGGCCGAGTGGTCGGAGATTTGGCTGTGGGCAGGAGGGGCTGTGGGGGCTCACTGTGAGCCTCTGAGGGGCCCTGGTTGTGCCCCCACCCCACCCTTACAGGTTTCTGGCACACAAACAGGGAGAGCTGAGAAGGACTTGTCCCAGCCCCATCTGCTGCCTGGCACGCTCAAGCAGACAGGAACTGGCCCAGGGTTACTGCCAGGTTGTGTGGCAGAGAGGGAAGGGCAGCACCCAGTGCCATTGGGCTGTCCCTGCTGGGAAGGAAGGTGCCATCCAGCACAGGAGGGGCAGGGCATGGAAAGGCAGGCACTGCTCTGTCTCCCTGTGGAAATCAGCCCAGTGCCTGTTGTTCAAATACAAGGACCAATGAGAGGCTTTGGAGTTTCCTGAGAAGAAGAAACTCCAAGGACAGAAAGCAGCATTTCTAGAGCACTGGCAGGGCAAAAATCCCAGCAAGATGAAGACACCTGGATAAACGGATGAATGAGATTCTGGGCCAGGTTTGCCTGTGATGGCAAGGTCCTGCACATGATGACTGAGGAGCAGATGGTCCATCTTTCTGGATCTTTCTAGGAGCCAGAGGAATCCTGTGAAGCACTGAGCTTGGAAAGTCATGGTTCATTGATTTTTGTTGATTTTCTTTTTTCCTTGGGGCAGCATCCATTTGTAACATCTGCTGAGTCTGCGTCCAGCCTGGTGCCACTGATTCTTTCAGTGAAGAAGAAGAAGGAGACAAGAAAGTGAAAATATTATCAGGACAGTGACAGCTGTCCTGATGCAGTGACAACTTGTCAGCTCACATCAGCAGGAGCCAGTGCCTCACACATTTACTTCTCAACCGGCTTGGAGCAAGATTGTAGTGTAGGACTAGGGTTAGGGTTAGGACTAGGATTAGGGTTAGGATTAGGGTTTAGGGTTAGGTTTAGGGTTTGGGTTTAGGGTTAAGGTTAGGGCTAGGGTTAGGGTTAGGACTAGGGGTTAGGGTTAGGGTTAGGGTTAGGGTTAGGGTTAGGGTTAGGGTTAGGGTTAGGGTTAGGGTTAGGGTTAGGACTACGGTTAGGGTTAAGGTTAGGCTTTAGGGTTAGGGTTAGTGTTATGGCTAGGTTATGATTATCTAATAGACCTGCAGAGTAAGACTGGAAATGAATAAAATTTCTGTAATCACAACTTACTTTGAAATTTCCTTCCTTTCTTTTGACGCTGTTAATAAGTTCATGATTTCCTTGTAAATTGTCTGTTGTTTCTTAAAGTTGGAAGTCACTGTTACAGTGTCTTTGGCATGGTGTGAAATTGGGGAATGCACTTCTTCATTTATGCACTCCAGACCATGCTGCTTTTGGGACATGACCCACTTGTCTGTGGGTCTTCTGTGGTACTTCTATTTGAATTAGAAAGGGCAATGGCATTTGCAGGGAAATACAATGGAGGAATGGGACAGCCCAAATACTCTATGCGGATATAGGCTTTCTGCTGTGACTCAAGAGCATTCGAGTTCCCGCCACTAGGATTTGTATTCCTAAGTGCAATGTCTTTGGCGGAAGGAGAGCCTTGCTCAAGTGAGAAAGCAGAAGGATCAGAGCGGGGACTCTGAAAGGTCTCCTCTGGTGCAGAGCTGCCAGCGAGTGTGAGGTGAGAGTGGGCCCGGCCTTGCCCGGGGTGCAGCCCCAGCAGAGGCCTGGCAGAGCCCGGAGCAGCCTGAGCCTGGGCAGAGGCAGGCTGGAAGGAGGCCCTGGGAGCTGCAAGAGGCAGCAGCCAGGCCCTGGGTGCCTCTTCCTGGCAGCGGGCGAATCCTCCGCTCTCAGAGCCCAGGTGGCAGCTGGCTGCTCCCGAGGGGAAGCGTAGCCGTGCTGGGCACAGCCCAGACTGGAGGCATTGGCCGTCTGGAGTCTGCCCAGGAGCAGAGAAAGGCCAAGGGCAGCCGAGGGCCGGTGGCCTGGCTGAGGATTCCTACTCTTCTGCCGGCTGCCCTGTGACTCCTGGCAAAGGGCAGCAGTGTGTGCAGCACTCTGGGCACCGCGCAGGGAGCCGGGCTGCTGGGCAGGCTGGAGCACAGGGCAGCGTCCTTCAGGCACGGCGCTTCTGCCAGGGCAACCCAGGCCAGCCTGAGGCACTGACAGCTTGGCAGCTCACATCCGCAGGAGCCAGAGCCTCCCACAGCTCTGCCAGGAAGCGCCTGCAGGCCTGGAGTTCTGCCCTGAGCCACAGCAAAGGTGTGAAATGCAGAGTGTTTTGAGAAATATTCAGGGCCACCAGGCCAGCCTGCTTTGTGCTCTCTGGCACACAGCAAGCGCTGTGCAATGCTGCTCTGAGCTGCTGGGAGAGAAGTGTTAGAAATAAACAAACTCTTAGTTACCATTAAGTGGAGACAAAGTCATTAAAGCAAACGAGAACCTTCTTCTTAGTAAGGATTCAGCTGAGCCGGCTGTGTATCTCTGCCTCCTGAGAGCTGAACATACACACACACACACACACACACAAAAAATGCTGCTTTTGATTGCTTTTCCCAGCCTTGGGTGATCCCTGTCCCCTTCCCCTTTGGCTGTGTGCTAGGCAACTTCTATTCTCTCCTGACAGCCTACTTTTCTGTCCCCTCTCCTCTTCTCCTACCTCTCTTTTATTCTGGTGTTCCTAACCCTGCCCCTTTTCCAGCTCACAACAACACCCAAGAAATGAACTGGAACAAATGCAAACCAGAACTAACACCACCTAGCACCAACAGCTTTCATTCTTTTTTCTAATAACCTTCTGGCTGCAGCAAAATATTACCTTTTATCTCCCTGAGGGAATCACAGATGAGCCTAATTTCAACATATTTTTGGGATGATGATGCATCTTTAATGAATAGGTTTTCTTTTGGGAAGGGTATAAGACATGAGTTCAAGGCTGCAGGACAAACCAGTTTTTGTCAGTTAGACATTTTCGTTATGACCTTCCCATGCATAGTTTTTAACCTTTCTGTAATCTCAAATGACATCAGTTCTGTGATTATTACATCTGCATACCAGCTGCAAAAACCCAACATTAAAAGCCACGGTCGTATTTTGGTTAAAAATTAAGAAAACATGCAAATTAATATTTCAGTGATAGCACTGGCAGACCTTTTAGGTTTAATCCTATTCCTGCTATTTTCAGAAACCTGCTCTTGACTTCAACAGGAGCTGGCATGAGTGCTTAACCATGAATAAATATGTAAGGTAGTTGTTAGCGATTTTCAGCATGAAAATGATTTTATGGACACTGTAAACAGAAGTGACAGGTGGCAAATAGTCAGAAAACTGCTGATGAAGCACTTTTGTGTCTAGAGACCTAGCCTTCAAACACCTCTCAAAGATCTGTGGAGTTCATGGGAACCTCTAATATCTTTATTTATAATACCTTTAGTTATAAAGGTGTAAATTTTAATTTAAAGCTGTGAAGAGAAAGGGAATGTTTAACCACATGCAATGTCTTTAGACACTGCAATCAGTGTTTTCTTTTGCTCTACCATACTCCAATGTATTTGGGACAATAATATTTATGCAAACCTGTGTGTCAGTGTAGTTAATCACAGTGGTATTGTGTGGATGGATGTACATACAAAGTCTTGAGATAGAAAATATAAGTTCAGACCTTGTTCATTCTTACTAATAGATTAGGAGTGTTTTGGTTGATCTGATTTGGTGGGGTTCCAGTATCTCTTATTTTAAGGCAGTCTGTAAGATAGAACTCTCTACCTCACACATAAAGTAGGTATTCTGTCAAATAAAGCAAAACAAAACAAAACAAAACAGCTTGAAACAATTCTAAGTTTTTTGAGAATTGTAGCCCATGCCTTGTTTGTGTATAGTGACTGTTGAGTGAATTAGCACTCCCAAAAGGCAGATTTGGATGTAGCAGTGGGGAACAAAGTGACACAGACCCCCGCTGAGATCGCCCCCCACCATTCGCACCGGGGCCGCCGCAATTCCCATCACCACGGAAACTGAGTGGGCTGGCTCCAAAGTCACCCCTCCGTGGAGCCTGGCGTGTCTGCATCGGGAGTGGCCCTGCCCCTGAGCCTGCCTCCAAGGTCGGATCTGAGAAGAGCTGCAGACACCAAAGCCAGAAGCAGAGTGTGGGAGAAGCCCCTGCAGGGGGCCCAACCAACAAAACACAGTGGAAAGAAGCGTGCAAGGGTGTGGGGCCGTGTCAGCAATAGCAAGCAAGCCATCCTGAAAAGATGCTGCTGGCCACATGCCACGGCCATTTCACAGCAGCTGAGAGAGGGCCACTTTCTCACCAAGTCCAACAGAAAGCCAACATTGCCCTACAAATCTTTTCAAAACCTCTCAACCACCTTAGCTCCTGAAAAATCAAGGCTGTCATGTTCCAAAAACTCTAATAAACACACTGAAGGGTTTATCATACAAAAGTCAGAAAATGTACAACTCTCTGTAAAATATGCCTTCGAGTTCATAGTACAATACTCATTATGAGTGTTTGCAATTGTTAGGACCCAAATCAATAGGCCTATGATTGGGAAAATGTTCTATTTCTTCTTCAGGAAGCCTGAAGATAGATCTTGTGGGAGGAGGCACAGCTTAAGCCTTTTGGCTGATTCTGTTGTGGAGGAGGTTTGGTAAGCTCTGTGCTGTGACTTCTTTTTAATAGGCCTTCCACAGATCTCTATTTCTCAATTATTTTCCTTTTGTGAATGTGTGAGCTTATACAGAACTTAAATGTATTGCCAACAACTCGTATGTTAAAATCTTTGATTTATTTATTTATTTTTCAGTTAATGTTTCCCTAACTGAAGTGCTTAGAGTCAGGATTCAGTCTCACATACTTGCTACTTCGCTTTACCTGTCCAAAATTAATGACTTCCCTTGTATCTGTGTAATCTTAAGTGTCTTAAATGACTTTTAATATTAAAGACCTTTCCTTGATCTTTCTTGCATCACTTGAAGGCAGGAGTCATTTTGGGGTGTATTGTTCTTTTCAAATCAGTCATCAGTCAAAGTGAGAAGATGTTTTTGATAGGAAAGAGTGCAGTTAAAATTGCATGCGAATTTCTACTATAGCAGCTCTGTAGTTACTGCTTTTGCTAAAAGCATTTTTTCAACTGAAATACCATGTCCAGGCCTTTATGTGGAGATAGGTACCTGTGAGTATAAAAATGAGCAAGGACATAATCCTATGTCATTTTCTTTAACTAAAGAGAAAATGTTACTTTAATATTCTAGGTATATAATTGTTTCCTTTTATTTATTTATTGATATGAGTTTTCACTGTTTCAAAATGCAAGAAGTTCAGGTACCAGAGGTTGGTTTTTGGAGACCTAAGAAACCGAACAAATAAAGTTGTCTTTGTATGATGTTCTCATCTTTCTGGACTTAAATATTTCCAAACTGTACTTTTAGGCACTGCAGTGAAAATAAAGGAATTGGAGGACAATGCTGCAGCAGCAAGACTAGCACATATAGACTGTAAATACACTACAGAAATCATGCAGGTAAGCTTTGAATTAAATATTTGGAAGATGTTTGCAGTAAAACAGGAGATGAACTTGCAAAGGTACAATCTTCCAAAAATGTTAAGACTTCCTTGCTCCAGTGAAAACACTGAGTAGATTTTTTGCAATTACTGTCAAGACTGTAAAAGGTAATAGAAAAATATCTCTTTTTTTTCAGGGAACTATCAAGTTAATAGAATCAATATTAAAATAAAATGTCACATTCTTGCGTTTGAGAATTCAAAGTAGCATTGAAACAGTGAGGGGAAAGGAAATGTTTCACAATAGTTAAACTGCTGATTTCTTCTGTCCTATGTCATTGGAATGGGCACTTAGGTAATTTCGGGGGAATAGCTCATACACCCAGCTTCTCTAGGTGTGAGATATTAATGCATCCTGAGACTGCAGCTCCAAATGTAATTATTCAGAGTACATTTCAGCTATTACAGATGCTGTTACCAGAAAAATTTGAATATGCAAAAAAATCTTATATGTATACTTGAATATTAAATTCTTATATTATTAAACTGTGCCACACAGGGTTTGATCCATTAAAGTAATTAGGGTTAATTTTTTTTAAAAAAGTGAAAAATTTGTAAGATGACTTCTCAGTGCTCATGTACTGACTAACAAAGCCTTCATAGTGGATTTTTGAAAAACGAAATGAGAAAACAAAAGGGAATGTCATGGGCTTTTTCTTGTTTTCTGAGGAACACAAAGAAGCACTGACTTCTTCAGTCAGTTATTTTCTTAGGACATTCTCTAAGTACAGGCACATAGATTTCTGAGGTGATGATTAAATAAGTAGTGATGATTCAGTTTTTTGATTCCTTCTCTACTTTTACAACATACAAAGGAACTGGGAGGGTAACATTCCTAGAAGTTAGAGATTTATCTTTTATGGGTGAAGAACTAGGAAGGTTTTCTTCCTTGTTTATGTACATGAACAAGCTCCACATGAGCTTTGTTCTGAGTGCAAGTGTAGCTTTTACTGTTAATCCTACCCTTTTATGAGTCTACTTAATGAAGAGAATGCCCCTGGAAAACTTCAGTAGTATAAATAATTTAAAACAGGAAAATCCGAACACCATGAAAAGACAACAAAATGTGCTTTTGGTCAGCATATCTATTTCTCTCTGTTTGGAACTCTATGTATTAATACATTTTACATGTGTTCAATGCTTTCTAATTCCATATAGAATTAATAGAATATATTCACCTGTAAAAAGCAGAACAGAACAGTGAACAGCATTAAAGACCAAGGTAGTCTTTCCTAACTTCCATTAACTGCTTTCTTGCCATTTGGTAGTTGAGAATTCAGGAACTTGAAACCATTTTGAGGGAAAACCAACTTGGGACGAGAGGTTTTTCAGGGGGAGCATGGAATAATTCCAGAGAGTCAGAAAATGCACAGGAGGGAGGAAAAAAAGGGTACGTTTCCTTTTAAAGCCATTGCAAAATGGCAGTAAACAGCTTGAGTACAACTCGTAGTTTACATTCCCTGCAATTTTCAGTCAGCAGAAAATCTAGTGTGATGTGCCAAACCAAAGTAAAGGATCAGAACCTGGCAGTCCATTAATAACAGGCCCTTATCAGTAACCAAAGGTGTTGTCAATGGGTACAGATAAAAACTGGCTTTCTACAGATTATTTGCCAAACCAAAAATTTTGAAAATTGTAGTTATGGTAAGGTCCAGCCTCCAGTAGTGGTTGGGATGAGTGTAGGAAAACATATCCAGCAGGTCTAGAATATATCTTCTACATACACTTAGATTATTATGAAAACATTGTTTTCCAGTTCGGTGAGTCAGGTGAATCTCTAAGACTTCTGTCAAGAAATTGTGTATCATTTATAGTGGATAGCTTTTGTTTTCAACTTTTGAATGGCTGTAGAAAGCTTTAAATGGTTAAAAGATATTGAAACGTGTGAGAGCAGAGGAAACCTCGTGGGAGTTTCCTGCCCAGCACAGTCTGCTGTGTCTGTGGTAACAGAGCTTGGGTGACCTCTCTTTCAGCCTAGAACTACATGGGTCTGTATACACAGGGGTTTATGTTGACTTACTCACACAAGGAGCAGTGGAGAAGGAAAAAAAATCAGTTTTCCTACAAGAAAGGAAGTTTGTGGCTTGAGCAACTCATTCAAGACTCATAATTAGGAAGGTGTTTTTAGTAAGAGACTTAAAACTTGAGCTGGAAAAGTCTTTATCATCTTTTGCAAGCATCAATTTTAAGTAAGATTTTGGCTTTCCTGCACCTAAATACTCAGGCAATCTTTTTGAATTCTTCCTTGAATTCCTGTCCCTGCTTCTGTCTCCTTTATGCTGTTGTTTGGTCTTATAGTTTCCTCATCAGCTGCCTGTTTAGTCATGCCAGGTTCTTGATCTATCTGTTTTCCTGACTGACACAGTGCAAGAACAGATTAAAATTCTGGCTAGTCTGCTTTAAAAGTCATGACAGAGTAGAGTCAGGCATGTGAAAACCTTAGGAGCAAGAACTGTACTTGAAATCAGGTTGATGATGCAAGAAGTGACCATGGTCTCTCTAAAGACAACTGTTGTGTTAATTAAAATATGAAGAATTCTGTTTGTTATATGTAACTTTGAGGCCATATCCAAATAATCTTATGAATTGCATGACACGAGGCTTGGTATCTGAAAAGATAACCACTTGAAAAATCTTTCTTAGAAGGAATATAAATTTCTTCATTCAATTATGAAAGGCAAGCAGCTTCAGAAGCTGTGTGATGTGCTAAAGTGGTATTTGCCATATCCATTGATTATCCTTTAAAAGAACACAGTGCATTTGACAGAAGTAATTTTGGTTCAAGTATCTTACTGTGGAAACTTTCCAGTTCATGAAGACAGCGTTCATCCTCAAGTGTGCAATGGAAAGACCAGGTTGAAGAAAGGAACAAAGCTGAAGAATCCTCTGAGATATTTGTGAATCCTCCAGCCAGCTTCAGCCTGCAGGAAGGCTCAATAGTAAGGAAAAAAAAGCCTCAATAGTAAACAGAATAGGAAAAAAGCCTCAATAGTAAATTGTTTAGTTTTTTTAAAAAACTAAATAGACATCGTTTAGTTTTTTTAAAACATACTGTCAAAATATTTACTGTGCTGAGGATTTGCTGCATTTGTTGTGCTGAGCTGTGGAAGAACTTTGCCATTCTCTTACCCTTTTTGTAATTATGCTACCTTTTAAAAAATTTAATACATGAATAAATGTAACCAACACCTTGGAGAAGATAATTTGAAAATGGTGTTTAAGTATGGGTAGGAGGTACTGGCATTCCTAATTAAGGCATTTTGTAGATACGGATTATCATTTCATGTGAGGAATGTTCTGTCTTTCTACCCAACTTTTTTGTCAAGCTTCATTAGCTACCATTGTAGAAATGTTTATTTCTATTTCATACACTCTTTTAGTTTTAGTGCAAGTATTTGACAGTAAAAATGGCTTGAAAATTGTTTCAAGCTTTCAGATAGAAAAGCAGAGGGGATTTTTTGTTGTTGTTGTTTTGCTTTTTACTTGTTTTGCTGTGGATTTGGCACACTGGATGTATTTCACTGGATTATTTTCTGAAGACTTTCTCCCCTTATGTGACCACTTTGGGCCTTTCTACTGTCCTTACCCAGCTACACCCTGAATAACAATTTTGCCATCTTTTTGCAAGGCAGCAGGGACAAAGGAAAGTTTTTGGTATGTTTAGAAGATCTCTCATTATGTGGTAACATTTGCTGTGTTTCTGTTCCTAGCAATATGAAATATTTTTGGTGTTGGGTTGGAAACTTCTCTTTCTCTCTCAGAGCTGTGAGCATGGAAGCTACATGAGGTTTGTTCCCTGTTGACAGGAGCAGAGAACTGCATAAGAGAGTCTTCAGATTTGTGGGTGTCTTTTTCAGTTGATGGAGTTATTCCACACTTTGACTTAGTGTTGTCCACTGCCCAGGCAGATCTGTGATTCATGAACTGAAGACAAATAAAATCAGGATCTTCTTTTTCCTTTCTGGGAGGACAGCAGCTTCTTCCATGCAAGCACTAATGTATTAAAAGACATGTGCTGGCCTAGTTATCCTGAAAAAGTCATTTCATCAGGCACAAAATGAATACATAGAGAGAAAAGCAACTGTCTTCCCTAACTATAGGCATTAATGATTGCTATTTATAACTACAAAACAGAATTACAAGCTGAAAATATTCTACTATAGAAACCTAAAGTGCTTTCTAGCTGTTACTGTGGTTGGAGTTTTCCTTTTTATTTGTACTCCTTAGTAAAATATATGTTATCCATGACAAGAATTCAGGACAAGATTCCATTCACAATCAAGATTTCTGGTAATGGAAACGGTGTTTAATGGTGGACTCAAAAGTAATGTTATGTTACTGAAAGTTTAAAAAAAAAAAGGATTGTCTCACTGTCACATTCATAGAGCTGGTTGTTTTAATCATTTTACTCAAAGGATTTCAAACCACAAGACAGTCCTGAGCAGGTGATAAAAATAGTCATTTTTGGAAGATTGTATTAGTGGTTTCCTTGTGAGATCAGGTATTTCTTGCCTTGGATGGCTTTGCATTTTTCCCAAAGCTGTTTGTATTTCTTTGGGAAGCAGGAATGCCTGTATGTGGTCCTGTTTACTCCATTGAGACAGCTTTGATTTTGCTTCCCAAAATGAAAAAGCAGGAGGTTGATGCATTGCTTTTAACATTGCCCAGCTACCACAATTAATTTTTCTTTCTGTTCCAGGTGGACAGGTCCATCCTCCTGAACTTGTACCAGAGCATGGCAAATGCCCACGTGCTTGCCAAACAGACAAATGCCCCCCTGGAAGAGTTACCTTGGACAGAGTTTTGTGCACTCTTGCATGAGAATGTTGAAGCCCTGATCTTGAACTTCCACAAGGCTAACAAGAGGGTGAGTGTCCCCAGGCACCAGCTGCCTCTGCTGAGCTCAGTGACATTTATTCACACTGCAGTCTCGTTAGAAAGGAGTAATATCCATTCCCCCAAAAGGATTTGGACGCTAACAAATGAGCACCATTAGTTATGGCTTGTCCACTGCTCAGTTTGATGCTGTTGCCATGGGCCTTTAGATGGGACTGGAGCGTGCATCAAGTGTCTCAGCTCCACCTTCAGTGCAGGACATTTTGAAAGGAATATCTGATACTGGCAACAGGGACCTACTTAAAAGATAATAAATTTGACTTACTGATGAAGAAATTCACAGAATGTACTTACATACAATCATAAATCAAGTCTTTATTTGACCGTAATCCATAGGCTTTCTCCAGGAATACCACCTTTTAGTTATTTGTTTATGATTCAGATGTACTATTTGAAAGAATGCCAGTGTGGGTTTTTTTGTTTAATTATAACTTTGGATTATGACATTTTTACTCAGAAACACAATATAAATACCTATTATAAAACACGTCAGTATTTGTGTGAAGGACGAGCTGTACGTTTCTGAGTGGTCTTAATGCAAGTGAGCTTACGTGGCCTTTCTCCTCAGAAAACCTTGTGGTTTTAGGAAGAAAAAAAGCCCCTTTTAAAATAACTCTGCTGGTTCTGGACACTAAGCTATGCCACTCTTTAGGGTTTTCACTTTGTGTTCTGGTTTATTTCTCTCTTGAAGTAGGTGAGGAAAGGGAAGGAGGTGAACATTTTTGGCTGTGTTTGAAGAGCTTGTGTCTTAGTTTTGCTTGCTTTTTTAATTAAGCACTGCTATTGAGATTGATTGTGATGTCCCTAGGGCTCTTCTCATGTACTTAGCAGCTCTTCTGGGATTTTAGACTGTGTTGTACAAACATTTAGTTCCTGTGATCTATCTGGAAGTATCTTGCTGATATTTTCTAGGAACGCAGCTCAGGTGTGTGCATTTGTTGGCTTGGTTCATTGTTGGCTTGGTTCATTCCCCCATTTAGCTTGCATGGGAGGCGCAGTGTTAAATCACAAGAGTGGATCTCTTCGTGTTTGTTGAAAACACATCATAAACTTATCAGCTACTTGTAAGGAAAACATTCTTTATGCTAGAATTCCCTGAAATTGTTTTAAAACTTAATAATAATCTGGAATGTCTTGGCTTTTCAAGAAAAGAAAAAAAAAAAAACACAAACAAAAAATTAAAGTTTTTTTTTAATTATTTGCAATCATCACAAACTTCTAAAGTATATACTTGGATTACTAATTTACTAAAATTTAATACAATCATTTAAAAAAATGTATGACGTGTCTGGCTTAGGTTTCCTGCAACTGGGATGACAAGGTGGTATAAAGATGGCAAAACTGAAACCAAATAAAATACTTTGTTTCAAAATATATTTCAGTTTTGTTTTGAGAACCAAGTAATTAATCTGCTATGAAAGGATTTTACTTAGTTTTAATAAAAATATTGAAAAAAAATACAGTTTAGATTTTATGCTGGAATAGTCTGTTCTTAATGTCAAAAGGTAAATAATAATTTCTTCTTAAATGCTTGTCACAGAGATATCTCATCTAGAGTACACTTGCAAGCACCAGGCTGACGCTATGAATGAACTTCAGCAGAGCCAGAAGTATGCTTTTGAAAAAATGTCTGAACAGTTAAAAGCACAGGAACATTGGTGGCAGAAAGAAAAGCAATATCTTGAACAGCAGTACTCAAATGTCCTTGCAGAAGTTCATACAAGAGCACAGGTATGGTGGGGTGAACTTCTACTTTTTTTTTTCTTTTTTTTTTTTATGTAATGGATTATTTCAATAGTTTAAGCCTCTTAGCAGTTTAAGGTCATCAGGAATACATTTAAAGTGAAAAAAACCTCCAAACCAAACAACAAACCAACCCATCACTGTGCTAATATTAACATCACTTAAAATAAGAAATAAATTACTTTGATGAAGCATTTGTTGAAGAGAATTTGGTCTTCAGCCCAGTTGAGGACCTGATTTCATCTACAGATGATAGGTTTTTTTTCTGAGAATGTTAAAGCTGTAACATCAAACTTGCTTTTTTTAAGAATTACTGAGGGCAGCAGTTACTTTTTCAGCACCATCATTTGCAGAGATTGTATAGAATAATGTGGTATCACCTGGGGATAAATTTAGTTACATATGTACTAGCCCTAAGAACAATGGTAGATTTCAGGAGTGTTAAGTGATTCTGTTTTTCTGATACTACAGTGAGAAATGGCTTAAAAGTGTGAAACTGTCACTCCTTGTTAGATGAGTTATTTGCAATCCTAAATGTTCCATGTTATTCCACAGCTACCATTTACTGTCTTTATCATCAACCTGTTTCAAGTAAAAGCATTGTGAATAAAGGAAATAAATGTCCCTTGTTATTTGTGAGTTACTGCAACTTATTCACAGAATAATGCTGTATTTGATGCAATCTCAGGACTGGAAGTCTTTGCATGCTGCTGAAAAATTTAATCTGTCTAGTTTCATGTTCCAGACTTCCTTATGTTTTACCTCTCACTTACACTGGCTTTCTGCTTGCTCGAGCAGTGTTCTCTCTGAAATTGGAGGATGTTATGACTATTGTTAAGTCAACTCATAAAATTGTATTGTGGGCAGACAAGTGGTGTTGGACCTTCTGTGAGTTGTCACGGTGTTGGGTGTGGAAGGGGCTAACAGCGGGCCTGTTAGCTAAAGGAGCAAGAAGAAGCTGAGAAGAAAGAAGAAGCTGATAAGGAGCTCTCTCCAAGGCTGTAACCAAGGAGACCAAGAGAATTGAGGGACTGAAGAAAGATAAGAACTTCACAGCTGCATGAAGTATATTTAGAAAGTTAGTTAAGTCACTGTAACTTTTCACCAATGGTGTTATGTTGATTTATTGTATCCAATAGTTAGGGTAGAAGAAGCATAAACAATTAAAAAGTGTATAAAAGGTCAGCCATGTTCGATAATAAACTGTTGCCATCTGAAACTGCTTGTGGTCCCTGCTTTGTGTCGTGACCGCCTCGACAACGACATTTGGTGATCCCTGACGTGGTACAAGACACTTAACAAGATACTCGGGATCCTAGCAATTGGCAACCGTGACCCACTGGGACGTAGTGGGGGAGGTGGAGGTGGCGTTGGTGTAGCTGAGAGTGGCCGGTGAAAGCCACAGGGAGGTCCGGACCTGATTTTCTCCTATCAAGACACCTGGAATTAGGTGAGCCACCAACTAGCGATAATGGGAAATAATTTATCTAAAGAGGAAGAAAGTGTTTTGGCTACATGGAAAGTTTTGTTAAGAAATAAGGGAATCTTTACTTCAGACTATGCCCTTCAAAGTTTATTGCTGTGGGCTAAATCACAGGGTTTTGGCACAGACCCTGGTACAGCATTTAGTGTTAAGGCATGGAAAAAAGTCGGGGACAGACTATGGGAAGTTATCCGAGCGGGAGATAAAAGTGTTGTCGATTTAGCTGTTACCTGGGGATCGCTCTTTGAGGCATAGAAACAATGGAAAACAGAGCAGAAACAAGCAGAGCGGGATGTGGACGAAGAATCGGGGTTGATAATAGAAACTGACGGGGGGGATGAGGCAGACGGGGCCTCTGATGGGGAACTTGCTGAAACCATCCTTGAAGAAGGTACAGGTGCCATGGAAGTTGCCAGGCAGGCTACCAAAGCTTCCAGGAAAGCTGCCAGAGCTTCTGGGAAAGCTGCCAAAGCTTCTGGGAGAACTGCCAAAACTTCTGGGCAAACTGCTGTGGCATCTCCTTATCAGACTCCTAAACCTCTGTATCTCACACCTGTGCAGCAGCTCGCGATGGTGCCTGTATACGATACACCGCTACGCCAGCTAGCTGAACTGTCTTTAGCAGAGAGAGAAACCCAGCCATCTGCCCCCCCGCTTCCCTCTGCTCTAGTCCAGCCATCTGCCCCCCCGCTCCGCTTTCAACTGCATGAACAATCTGCAAGGTCGTATCCTCCATTACCTAGCAGTGACAGCGAATCAAGTGACGAGTCACCCGCAGTAACACCTGAGTTGGGGCAAGGAACTGTTGTCAGTTTACCTTTTAATAGCTCTAGCCCTACTGCCCCATGGACTTTGCCTCCATGTCAAGTAACTGTGCTTCCTCGACATCCTCAGGAGTTTTGGGAATTTGTTAGAAAAAAAGCAGTTGAAGAAAATAATTGGGACATAATAGAAAGATTAGGTCCTCCAAAAGTACCTCAGGAGAAGAGTGCTGATGCAACTGTTGCCTGTACTAACCCTATGGCTTTTCCAGTTTTTAAAGCAGCTCCTGGAACAAGGCAGGATAATAGTCATCATGTCTTTGCCTAGAGTTGTACAAGATCTCCAGTCGAAGGTAGCTCAATATAGTATTAATTCCTCTGAGGTAATGTAATTAATACGTGTAATCAATAGATACCTCTGTTGGTGTCCAATTGTTTATTTTGAGAGACCATGAAATACCATGTGGAATACTGTGTCAATGGAGTGATAATTGGGAAGATCAACTGCATATTTTGGAATGGATATTTTTGTCTTTCAGATCTCGGAAAACAGCTCCAGGACTTTATGAGCTTTTTGCAGATATTATCATCAAGGGCCGCAGGCGTTGTCATGAAATTTTGGGACACGACCCTGTGACCATTGTGATACCTGTGCAACAGTGGTATTTTGAATGGTGCTTTCAAAATAATCATGAATTACAGTCTGCCTTATCTTGTTTTACAGGCCAAATAAAATACCATTTACCTTCTCATCCAATTTTAAAACTGACCAAGGAGATTCCTTTTGAAGGAAAACAAATTTGTTCTCCTGTTCCAGTGGAAGGTATAACAGTTTTTACAGATGGATCCGGGAAAACCGGAAAAGCAGCTGTAGCTTGGAAAAAGGATGACCACTGGGAATATGAGACAATGATTCAGCAGGGATCTCCTCAATTGGTTGAACTCTGTGCTGTTCTTTTGGCTTTCACTTTATTTCCTGATTTTCTAAATATAGTCACTGATTCTATCTATGTTGCCAATTTGGTTAAGCAGTTAGATCAAGCAGTGTTGTATAATATCCAAGAGAAACGATTGTTTACCATGTTAATGAAGTTATGGACAGTCATTGGTGCTCGAAAACATCCTTATTTTATCATGCATGTTCGCAGCCACACATCGTTACCAGGATTTTTTGTTGAAGGCAATGCCTATGTAGATTCTCTAGTAGCTGCTGCTGCAATCAAAACCATACCTAATGTGTTGCAGCAGGCAATTTTGTCTCATCAATTTTTTCATCAAAGTGCTCGAGCTTTACAGCAGCAATTTAAATTGTCTCCTGGTGAAGCGAGATCAATTCTTTCTTCTTGTCCTGACTGTCACATGACTCATGTCACTCATTATTATGGTACCAACCCTAGGGGTCTTTCCGCTTTAGAGGAATGGCAGACGGATGTTACGAAAATGCCAGAATTTGGTCGCTTTAAGTATGTTCATGTTACGGTTGATACCTTTTCTCATGCAATGATTGCTTCAGCATTCACAGGAGAAAAAACTCGTGATGCTATTCGTCATTTTTATCACGCCTTTTCTGTTCTAGGTGTTCCGTGTCACATAAAAACGGATAATGGCCCAGCATATGTTTCGCAAAAAATGCAAGCATTCTTTCGTGCTTGGGGCATTGAACATTCAACAGGTATTCCACATGTCCCCACGGGCCAAGCAATTATTGAAAGTGCTCACGGTCTTCTTAAACGTCAGGTTCAAAAACAAAAAGGGGGAATGCAACAGGAGTCACCTCAAGTGAGATTAGATAAAGCTGTTTATGTGTTAAACTTCTTGCGTCCCCTACCTGACTTACAGTTATCTCCAATTTTTTACCATTTTTCTTCTTTGAATGCTAAGCAACCAGATCTCCGTAGAAATGTTAAGGTATGGGTCAAGGATTTAATTACTGGCATGTGGTCTGGCCCAGTGGAATTAATAACCTGGGGAAGAGGTTATGCTTGTGTTTTGACAGATAATGGTCCTCGATGGGTTCCTGCTCGCTGTGTCAAACCTTATCTGGAGCGAGGCGGCAGGGACAAGACGGATGGTTCCACAGCTGAAGCAGAACGTGCGGATGACACTGGCTAAGGCTATATCTAGATATATAAATCAGAATATGTATTTCATTACTCTTCATGTGCTTTCATAGTAATTAAAGGGTGTAGTTTTGGTTTAGGCTGACCGAGACAATGCAGGTTTTTGGAACCTTTGTTCTAGTATTCCTGCAGCTCCTTTTGAGCACTTTGGGGTGATTATAGTTCACGGCTTTATGGGATAGTTAGGAAATTTTAAAGCACCTATAGATGGATGAAAGACAGGAATGATTGTATTAAGAATGGGAATGTTGATTTTGTTGATGGTTGTGATTGTTGTTTTGTGTTTCCCCTGTCTGCTTGGATTTTTGCAAAGGGCCCTGCAAAAATTCATAGCAACTGTGTTTAAAAACAAAAAGGGGGAATTGTGGAAGGGGCTAACAGCGGGCCTGTTAGCTAAAGGAGCAAGAAGAAGCTGAGAAGAAAGAAGAAGCTGATAAGGAGCTCTCTCCAAGGCTGTAACCAAGGAGACCAAGAGAATTGAGGGACTGAAGAAAGATAAGAACTTCACAGCTGCATGAAGTATATTTAGAAAGTTAGTTAAGTCACTGTAACTTTTCACCAATGGTGTTATGTTGATTTATTGTATCCAATAGTTAGGGTAGAAGAAGCATAAACAATTAAAAAGTGTATAAAAGGTCAGCCATGTTCGATAATAAACTGTTGCCATCTGAAACTGCTTGTGGTCCCTGCTTTGTGTCGTGACCGCCTCGACAACGACAGTTGGGGGATTGTTGTCAGAAATCAGGAGTCCATTTGCAGTTGATGACCATGTAAATTTTCCTCCTACCATTGTTTTGGTTTCATACATCTGATTCTGTAATTGTTACTAGAAGAGATACTTCCATCACCATCGCTACTAACAATTTTTGCTCATTTGAATGGCAAAGCTCAATTTTCTTTTAGTTCTTGTCTAGGTAAAAACCATGCAGTTAATATTTCTTCCATGTTTGTTTGGTCTGTTTCTGTTGCAGGAATGTGAAGAAACGGCCCACAAAAACAGGGGGAAACTGTATGGCCTTGAACAAATCTGCGAGCAACTGGCCCAGGAAAACAATTCCATGAAAAATACATTATTAGACGCTTTCAAGGCACGCTCATCCCGCTGGCAGCCTGTGCGCTGCTGTCAGGGGCCCTGTGTCCCCTCTACGGCCGACTGAGCGCTATGTCTTGCCAAAGAGACATTCTCCAGGAGCAGGTGAACCAGCACCAATTATTGAACCAGAAGATCATCAGGCTCCTTTGTGGTCTCCCTACTATGGTGGAAAGCAACCAAGATGAAGGCAGGCTGAGGCAGAGAAGAGCCAAGAGCCTGGTTTACGTGTTCCGAAGGGCTGTGATTGCAGTTCTGGCTGCTAACAGGCTGAGGGCTCTGGCCAGATATTCTTGTATCTTTTTCGTCTGGACAGATGGCTCCAGAGGAAGCAATGGAATTCAAGTTTGTGTGGGAGAATCCAGAGGCAGGCATCATCTGCCGCGTAAGTGAAATGTTATTAAAGAGTGACATCAAATTACATGCTTAGGGAATAACAAAGACCAATATTATTGTTATTGCTGGGGCACAAACACATATTTAAAGACATTTTGAAAAATGTTATTTATGGATTTATGTTTCTTATATTGCTTGATGTATGTATTTCACTCTAAGAGGAAATGCCTAGTCTTATGTTAAACATTTCAGGTAAAATTGCAATTATGCACATGAACTCAACACTATCTGATATTTTTGATATTTGTGTTATGGATTTCAGAACTAGGTGCTACAGCATCTTGTCTGTGGTAAATACCTTGCAATGTTCCTAAAAGATTTTGTTTAAGGTATTTCCTTTTCTTTTTAAAATAATTTTTAATATTTATTTCCTAAAAACCCACAAAAATGGCTTTTTGATTCAGGTAAAATATTAGCATAGGATTTCAAAATTTTCTTTGGAGATGATATCTACTTGCCCCTTTCTGTTGCCAGACCAGTTTATACTTCCCTCTACAAGGACAAGTGGTATTAAAAATGTTTTCCCAATTAGAAGATTTATCTAATTTTTTTTTAGTCATTCTGGAAGCATGCTTAAAACAGTCTAAATTATCCCATGTTCTTGTTTATATGCTTATTTTCGGTTAATTTCTGAAAGAGCTGGAGGCAGCAGTGTGCCATATCTTAATGATTTACTTATCCTGCTAGCTGCAATTCTATTTCACAGGTTTTGGAGAGGGAAGAGTTGACTGTGATGAAGCAGTCGGGTGGCTGACTAGCTCTAACCTCTGTACTGCAATAGTCACTTCCATCTCTGAACTGGAGGGTGCTCTCATCATTCAAGGTAGTTATAACTGTATATTGTTGTAGCAGAAATCTATTTTAAAAATAAATAAGTCAGGGTGGTCATATCATATTTTTATGATTTTATCTAAACTATTCTGGATCATAGCTCTGAAGAGACATTTCTGAATATTTATGTTAGACACCTTTGATTAGAGGTTATGTCCTGAGCTAGTCAATACAAATTTTAGTGGGGCTGTTTCCCTGAAGGAGTGATTTTATTGCAGGGTAAAATAATAACTCTATTTAACATTCTCTGAATGATCACATCTCTCTACTGTTGGAATTAATTAATTAAAGATTAATTTTCTTTAACAGCTGATAGGATATTTTATCCTTTCAGTATATAGAGCCATAGAAGCAGAAGGCTGGAAAGTGTCTCTGGAGTTTATTTACAGTGAGAGCTGATACAGGCTCCCTTGGTTCATCTGCATTGCTGCCATCCCTGGTTCTTTATTAACCTCTAGTTTTAGAGTCCCCACATTTTTTGTCACAGAACAAATGATATTTAGAAGAGGGACAATTTATGTGAATAAAGGGAAATGGCAGGAGAAAGACAAGGTGATGCATTTCCAGAAGCTAAACACTAAATTGGTATAAAAGTTGCCATTGAATTAAATGTGTTTAGATTCAGTTTTAGGCACTTTCTTCTTTGATCATGCTGCTTTCAATAAATTGAAAATTAAAAAGCAATGTTTGAACAGTGTTTCAGATTCAGTATTCTGTGTTTCAGAATATTGACAGGTTCCATCCTCTGTAAGTGAAAAAGACCATGATATTATACAAGAAATGGGAACTAATAACCTGCTTGATGTTTCCTTTTTGTTGTTCTTTCTTAAAGATCCAGGCTCCTGGCTTTCTAAACACCCACTTATCAGTACAACCAGGAGCTGCTTTGCAAAACTGATGGGCAACCTGAGCATACTGATGGAGACAGCTCAAGGGAGCATTCACGGGTGCAGAGCTTACCTGGAGAGGGACTCCCTGATACAGAGGCTGGCTCATGGGCTCAACAGAGTAAATGCCCAGGCCCTGGAAGCTGGATTGTATGACAGACTGCCCAGCACAGTAAGCAGATTTACAGTTCTCCTTCATGGAAACAGAAGGTTTATAGCAACAGTGAAACTCCCTTGATAGCAGCATTTGTTTTGCTTCAGGCTGGTGATGAGTCAATGACAATGAAGTAGCACTATATAGACACTCAGAAGTTGATTTGTCACACATTAGGATGTGAATAGGTCTTTTCTTTTGTTGACAGAAAGTTTTTGGAGGAGGTTTAGTGTACCCAAGTTCTATCAGATCTGTATTAGGTGATAAGAACAAATTTGCTTTTGGCTTGATGTAAGTGTTTGGGTTGCTTTTTATTTTTGTTTTCTACTTTCTCATGTTTACCATCCTTTCTTTCAGTAAAGATAATCTTCTTCTCTTTAACCAAAATGAAAGGATAAACTCTTTCTCTAATAAACTTTTATGGTAAACTTTAGGTGAAAACAGAATTTGCACTAACATTTGGTAGGTGACAGGTTCAAACTTTTGCCCTTGAGTATGTATTTTAGAGATGGAGGAAAAAATTATGTTTTGTCTTCATTTTCTTGAGTCTTAAATATTATTTATTTTATTGCTAAAATAGCAGATTTTATAGCCCATCAACTTGTTTTTGTTTGCTAACAGAGAAACATAGCAATCTTGCAGCAAGAAATATTTGAATTTTCATGAAGGCTTAATGTGTAAGAGGTAGAGTCCCACACACTGCACCTGCAGCTTTCAGAATGCAGATGGACTTTCAATGAGGTACAAAAAGATGCTGAAAAAGCCCAGAGTCTGCAAAAGCAACTAAATGAACTTCAACATGTAAGTACATTTAATTTGGAGACTCTCCTGCTTAAAAGAGATTCTCCTTTTTACACATTTTTTTTATTTGTGTTCCTTTGGAAAACAAGCATAAAATTGATTTACTTTCAACAGAATTTTCCAGAAACTTTGCCTTGTAAATGTCACTAAACTAGAAGACAGATGTATTTAGAAATATCCCTTTTCCACTGGAGTTTCCTTTTGATTTGTAGAAGGAGATATCCTGTATAAATTAGAGTCTGGTCTTCAGCAATCCAGGTTTTCCCATTTGTTGTAAATGTTGATGTGATTTATGTATCCTAGAAGTTTTCACTTCAACAGAATAAAGTCAACAGGAATGAGGGTATTCAATAAGAGCATTCATGAGAAATTAAATAAATATAGCAGTAAATAGATAGATAAATATATTAAATTAAATAAATATAGCAGTTTAAACTCCGTAGAGATGTTGATGAATGTTATAATAAATACAATACAAATTTTAGTGGGTCTGTTTCCCTGAAGAAGTGACTTTATGGCAGGGGGAAAAGAGCTTTTATCTACATTCTCAGGAGCACCAAATGCCCAAAATTCCCCTGAGTATTTTGCTGTTTCTGATTGACTTACTGAGACACTGTAGGGTCCCTAACCTGAAGCTGAGTTGGTAGAACCTCTCAGGGTGACCCAATCCAAACACTTCCAAGCAGAGAATATATGCTAGGTGATGCCTCACCCATTGTCCTTCCTGTTCATAGCTAGTAAAATTGATTTTAATTTTTTTTTACTCAAAAATATCTAATCATCATCAGTTTTGTTCTTAACAGGTTTTATTGCCTTAGTGTTTTTGGACAGTTAGATGAAAATTATCACATTTTAGATTGTAGTTGAAATGCAGATGACAACTTTCCTTGAAGAATTATTTCTTCTTTCTAGAACAGGTTTTGGATGAGAAGAACAGTCCAAAAGGTGTTTACAAGGGTTAATAAGTTATCCACTAAAATTTTTGAACATTGATCTGCATATTTTTCCTTCTAAACATTGAAGTTTTGCATCCTATGGTGCTAATTAGAATAGAATAATGAATGCTAGGACTTTACATGAATGTTCTTTATGAAAAACACAGCAATTAGCTGCTCTGCCGCCTTATTGTTCTTCACGTCAAAAAAAACCAGCAATACTAATCCTAAGCCTGTGTTTATTTTAGAATTTGGTAGGTTTGCAAGTGGAACTCACTCAGTGGTAGGGAAACCACTGAATACAGTTACAGAATCGGGCACAACTTGTTTCTCTTTCCAGAGAATCAACGAAGACAATATACGCAAGGAGTTAGAGAATGCTTTGCAGCGTGAGCACGAGGCAAGATTGCTTCTAGAAGAGCACCAGCGACGGCTTCAAGAGCTGAGTAGCAGACTGGAATCACTCTCATTTACTGACATAGATAAAAGCCAAGTCTCCAATTTATCTCTGATGGTAAGATTATTTTTCTGGAGCACTCACCAGAGCTTTACTTTTCATTAAATAAGCCAAATAGTACAGTCCTTGTGTAAATAAAATAACAGGAGTAAATACACACACACTACTCAGTCTGCTGGAATTTTAGGCTACTGAGAAAACACTTCAAAGACTCCTTTTTAATTTTTTTAAGCTATCTATGTTTTATTTTTAACAATTTAAGAAAAAGTCTTCAATGGCTCTTTGTTTTGGGTTTTTTGCCTGCAATAATTTTGTTTTCTAAAGCACATTTATACATAGCAAATATACTAAAAGCTAGGGGGATTCCAAGTCAGTAATGTTTTTGCTAGGAAATTCATAAAACTTTAGTATGCAGTGGTCCAAATCTACTTCACAATCAGTTTGTCTTTCACGTTGGTCAGTGGCCAGTGGCATAAAGTGAAGTTTATTTGGGCTAAAGAGTAACTTGGCTCTCTGCTGGCAGAGCCTCCCTAATGCAATGGAGGAGCTGAGGAGAAGAGACCAAGTCCTGGATCACCAGAAGAGACTCCTGAAAGACATGGAGCAAGACCAGCAGCAGCTGTGGAAGGCTCTCCAGGAGGCAGAATTTGCCCTTGATCAGGGAGTAAAGTGAGTGCTGGGGCCTAGGGGATGTCACTTAAAATGAATAAAATGTTAAATTCCTACTTCCATGGGCAGGGCTTTAGCCCTGGACAGTGTAAGGTTAGAAGAGAAAAGTAGATATGTCTCTTTTATTTTTAAATTCAGGGATAGTCTTCTTAAAACAAAAGTGTTAGTTCAAAATACTAGGTCATGCATTTTATGCAGTTATCCCATAACATTGCTCCAAATTCTAGGTGCTGAAATAACTGCCAAACAAAATACCTCTGCTATCTTAGTGATCTGACAACACCTCTATGGCACATCCTTAAAGTTCTGTTAATTTAAGAAATTACTGTTTGTTCTCTGTGTTTCCACACCATCTTTTTATAGACAGATACAATTTATTTATAGTAAATACAGAAGCATCAGTTAGGGGACAGGTCTTCACTGCCAAAGGGACTGAAACCCATTTTGGACCTAGCCTTTCCTGTGGTACAAGACAGATCTTCCAGCTGATTTCAGGGAGTTTTGGATTTAGACCTATTCCCCACACCGCTTACACCACAATCTGGAGTGGAAGGAAAGGCTCAGGCACTGGTCTTGAAAAGATTGGTAGTCAAAAGGAACCCCCTTGACTTGAAGGGGCTTGTTATTAACCTATTCTTATGCCATATGAAAAACATAAATCTTTGCAGACTTTGTTTTCTAATACTTATCATAGTATGAAATACGTATTATGAATATTGTTGTTCCACGGCTAGGATCTAAAAAAAAATTAGTTCATTAAAACTTCTCATCATACCTGGGACCATTCAACCTCTGGAGAAAAACATCTCAGGAGCTTTAAGGGTTTTATGCACCAGGGAAATAATGCAATTTGTATAGTCCTTAATGAAATGTTTAGCAAGCTAATTAAAATGACCAATGTTGTTTGGTAGGTTTTGATCAAAGTGGGTGTCACCTGCAGAAGGATTTCTTCTAGAAAGCTTGCCCTTTTCATCCTGCCCCAATTATTTTGGGCATTTCAGTAAAGGTCATTGCTTGTGGCCATACATAGATCAGAAAAGGTTATTTTAATGTGAAGTAACTTTAAAACTAACTGGTTTTTTTTCCTTGTATATAGCAGCTGAACATCAAAAAAGAAAGCTGGTTTTCCCTCCTTTATTATACTAACTCTTCACAACTAATAAGGTTTTTTCTCCCTTTGGAACATAGAAACAAAGCAGACTGAATAAACAGAATCTGTCCATGTTTTCCAATGCAAGAACATAATACCATCCTGCTAGGGACTTTTTATGGCCTCTATATCCAAGCCATTATGGTTGTTCATTGATAGGCCTATAATCACATCAATTTTAATTGCTTACCCTCAACAGAAGCATCTTTTATATGGAAATGCACCAAATAGTGGTACATTAACTATTATTAGAGTTTGCATTGGAGATTTTATGAAAAGGGAGAAAATACTAATAGTTTGAGTTATCAACAATTATTTTACAAGACATGACAGCCATAAAGTAGCAGAAAATTAATTTCTACATTGGTAGAGCTTCAGTTCCACAAAGTTACTCCAATGTTCTTGTTTTGTTTTGTTTTCTTTTATAATAGAGACAAAGAGTTGATCATTAATCACATGAAAGCTGTGGAGGCTGCCCTGAATGAGGTAAGAATTTGAAGTGTTCCCTCTGATTTTTTTCCAAACATGCTAGAGCCTTAGAACTGCTGACTCTCAAGGGAGGAGAGAAGTTGTTGCAAAGCAACTTCCTTTCCTTAGTGCTGAAGTTTCCCCTCTCAACTTCTTCCATCTTAAAAAAACCACAGTGAAATAAAATGCAAGTTTGTAGTACATACACAGCTTGTTCTAAATGTAGAAGTTATGACAAAATTCACTTTCTCCCTGAGCACTGTTTCTGGTTGACAAGTAAAGACTAATGGAACACACCAAAAATTGGCAATTGTTGTGGAGTTACCCCTCCACTGAATGATGAGAGGTCACATACTTGGTGGCCCTAAAACATTTGGCTTTGTGTCTGCTGCTTTAACCTATGAAACATCATAAATAGGAAAAGAAAAGGCACGAAGTCATAATCTGTGATCAGAAACTTCCATGATATTTTTTAAAATCATGTTTTAAACTTAATAGTAATCTCAAGTTCTCCCTGTGACTTGTAAAATTGTGGCCTGGTATAGGACTATTTGAAGGTCCAACCAAGCTGTACATATTGATTATTTAGGAGAAAGGACTATTTTCAACTATAGCTCTCATGGCAGATGGTTTTATAACTGTTTTTAATCTAGAGCAGCACAGAGCAAAAGAAGTGATTTCATTACCTTGGAGTGTTAATTTCCCTTACTATATCTTTATTTCCTAGCAACATGGGAATCTCTTCTTTATTTTAGTTTCTGAGTTCACCAAAACTGTTGTTCATTATGTTTTCAGGTATCTTTTTGAAATCTCTTTTCTTTAATGGTCATGGAAAATGACAGAACCTAAACTGCATGTTTCTCCTACAGCAAACGGTGCAGATAGAAAATTTCCTTTGTGCCACCACCATCTCCACACTGGCTTCTTTCAAACTTTGGAAGTGAATGTCATGCAGCAAGTGCTGGGTTTTTACAGTAATACATACGTGCCATGTCCTTGGCCTTTCTCTTTTCACACCAGGGCAAGGTGTTGTGGGGTTTTCTTTTGTTTGTTTGTGGGTTTTTTTTGTTTGGTTGGTTTTTAATTTTTTGTAGCATTCTCTCCCAGCACTGTGAATGACAGTTTTATTTGCAATGAAAATTCAGTCATACTTTATTCATGGATGATAAGGTCCAGGGATCAATGCAAGTCCACTCAACGGGCTCAAGGGGACACGGTTCATCCCAGCTGGTGTGTCTGAAGGAGAATTACCACTGATGCTGGGGTATTTTTCCCTTTAGGCCAGAGAGCAGGCCATGGCATCACGTGCTGCAGCAGCCGCGCCACTCCCCAGCCTGCGGCTGGAGACCCTTCCAGAGGAAGCAACAGCAGGCAGACCAGAGGCTGCATCATTCCAGGTTAGAGGCTAAAACCAATCCTCTTTAATTTTTTTAAAAATTTTCTTTCATTTTTTGCATCTGAGCTACAACAGGCAGATAGACTGCTCTGACTATGTGGAGAGCAAAAAGCTTCAAAACTATTGCAGTCAACAGCTGAAAGACAATTTCATGTATTGCACGTGGTATTTCAGAGATGATGGTAACTTTTAATTTTGCAGTTACAGCATTAAATAACTGATGGGAATACAAACACGGACAGAAGTAAATATACCTGAAAATTAATATCTCTCTACCCCGCTCCCTTTTTTTCCCATTAATATGCACAAGACTAATTTTAAAAAACCCAAAAAACCACAAACAAAACCAAAACCAATTAAGGTCCCCACAAACAAACAAAACCAACAAGACAAAGAAGACAAGATTTTCCTATTCCTTCTTGGTCAGTATCAGACTTTTTTCAACCCACAGTTCTAGAATCAATTGTGGGCTTTTGAGCATTCCTCATTTAAAAGAAACTGCTATTTAGAATGTTTAAATATAGAAGCTATTTTGCTCATGTAGGTTTAAAGACTTGCACATTTCAAAATACTGATTTTGTTAGGACAAAACAATGAGTGGGAATAAAGGGAAATTAACAGGAAATGTGCCATATTTTCAGCTCTGAACATAGATTCAGTACAATGCCTCCTTATTGTTTCTAAATTTGACGTCTTCTACAGAAACTCTATTAGTCTTTATAACTGTGCAGAATCTATTAGTGCCAAGACTGATGTTTTTTTCCCAATGAGAGTACGAAAGGTAGAGTGAGTACATATTTCTTTTATTGTGCTTCTCTGTCTGAATTAGTGAGAGAGCAGGTAATCAAGTCAAGTGCAAGGAAACTTAGGCAGAGTAAGTATTGCATACAGTGTGTGAGCTTCTGCAGTAATTCCTTTCCACTTAGTGTAGATTTTTTTCTGTTCTAATGCAGTATGTAATTGCAGGATCAGGGTCACAGAATCAAACATTCAAGAAAGGCAGGTTCTAAACTGGAAGTTTTTCACTGTTGCCCTCTTGCATGCATACATATATTTCAGTATGATAAAGATATAAATTATGTGTGCATTATCGTGTTTCCACACTAAAATATGGAAATATGGAATATGTAATGCCTTGAGATTCCCATGAAACTTAATTAGCACAGATGAGCTTATCCATCAAAGGGTAGAATTACAAATGTTTCCCCAGTACAGTGATGATCCATTTTAGAGCTGCACAAAAGGTCCCACAGGTGGCATCTTTCCACAGAAGGCATTGTGGCAATCTCCAGCTTTTAAATCCTGCTTTTCTCATTTGGTAGTGAATGTTGCTTCTTTTTTTACTTTTTTTTTTTAGCCCCATTTATCCCAACTCCCTTTTTTTTTGACCTCACAATGATAGCAGAAGCATCTGCAGCCTATTCTCTCTTTCTCTTCAGAAGAGAATCATAAACACAAAAAGTTGCATTTCATATTTGCACAAAGTGTTTGTGGTATAGATAACATAGTACAGTATGTGCTGGGGAGCTTGCTGGTGGGGCAGAATTGCAAAGTTCTTGTTCACCTGGCAGCCTCAGGTGCACTTGGTAACTCAGGACAAACAGCACCAATGGCTCACAGACTGTGTCACTGTGAACTTCCTTTTCTCTGTCCTTTTTCCTCTTTCTCCCTTTCCCCATCTCTGTTTTCCCTCTCTCTCTCCTCAGCCCTCATTTCTAGTTCCTGTTTGATTCCTTTCCAAGCTCCTTATTGGGGTTTAATTACACAATTTGCCCTTTATGGACAGAGGTCACCTAATGGATTTTAGTTTTACTCTGTGCCAAACTGTATTAAGGGCAATCCTGCAATCTTGAGTAAGGTAAGCAGTTAGGAATGACTTTAGGGACACTTGTCATTAAAAGCAGTGGAGTTCTTTGCAGGCAGATCCTCTAGAACTGCCTTAGTTAGCCTGTGATGAGCACATTTCAATTAAAAGCCTTATAATCTGCAAGAATCCTCTTTTAGGACTAGAACCACAGCACCAGGATGTTTTTGGAGATTCTTTCTGATGAGAAAAGATGTGATATTGGTTAATTTGCCACTTCTGTTTCCTAGACACTACAATGAAACAACCTATTGATTTTAGCTGTGTTAACATCTATTCTGAAAATCAGCAATGTGAAACCAATCAAAGGAAAACTGCAGAAATCTTTGCAAAGCCCTGTTCGTGATGATAAGCTGGTTTTTGTCTGTATCACACGTTTACATTCAAAAGACCAAAGTCATACTATCTGAAAGCAAAAACTGAACATATAAAATGTGATTAACCATTGTAAAGAAGATCAATCATTTCAACAGTTAGCTGAGACTACTTGGGGTAGATATAAAGTTACCAGCACTGTCAAATCATCTGTGCTTTCTTGTGCTTCTAAATTTATCATCAATACAATCAATATAACAAAACTGGGACATTCTTCTGCTGCATACATGGAAACTCTTCCTTTTTTTCAGTTATAGTGCAATCAGATTATTTGTTTTCAGAGGTCTGTAGGTTTCTGATGTTTCTTTTGTTACTGCCAAGTTATTTTTTTTGCTGTGGAGTGGAAAGATTAGTAAATTGACTAATCTTGGAAGCATGAACATTATTCTGAAACTATGTGGTAATTTTTTGTGAACAGAAATTGAACCTGCAGTGAATCTTGTATTGAAATAAAATGAAAAAGTTGCATCAAGAGCTCAGTGCTGTAGTGCATGCTTGAAAATATCTCACCAAAGCATCTTCTAACTAGGGGGTGGAGTAATTCCCTTTTCCTCAATGACATTAATATTCAACATTTTAGAAAAAATACAAAACCCAGTGTGAGATGTTTTTGATTTTTTAGTCTGGGACGGACATTCTGCCTGGCTTACAAACTCTATTTGATTTCTCTGCTGAAAAAAATTCTGTCTTTTGTAAAAAATTTGGATGTGTGCTATTTGGCATTTAAGCATAGCTTGCCTGTCACTAATGATTCTTTCTACTTTTATTTAAAGCACGTGCTTAGAAATTTTGTGACTCTGTACTCACTGGCATCTTCCAAAGTTGACGCATTATCAGGAAGGGACTCTCCGCAGTTTCAATTTCAACCCATAACAGCTGTTCAGGCTGTTACTCCTAGTGAAGATCGTAAGTCTGCATTTCAAGCAAGTCACTGGGATGTAGGTTCCTAGCCAGCAGCTCCCTTCCTGCTGCTCAGCTTCTGTAGGAAAATACAACAAACCTTACATATAAACATAATGGAGCATGAAAACTAGTGCAAAAAAATATTGTGATACTTTTTTCAGAAGAGAAAGGTGATGGTGAAAAAGTTGCTTGGACTTTTTTGGTATTGGGGAGTAGTTGAAGTGGGTGGGAGGGTGGGTAATTGATTTTTGAATTTTTTTATTATTTCTTTTAATTGCATTATTACTTTCTTTTCTTCCTTTTTTCTTTTTTATTTAATAGCCAAAGGCTTTTTCCTTTCTTTCTGTTATAAACCATTAACATTTTGGATTAGCCTTTCCTTTCAAACATAACCATTTCCATTCTGTGCATTTCCTTGGTTTTTAAATCTTACCTTTATTCAACAGATATTTTTCAGCCTCGTGTTTCACCCCAAGCAGCTCGTGCAACTCCTGCAACTGCTCCGGCTCCTATTTCTGTTCCTGTTCCTATTCTTACTACAACTCTTGCTCCTACTCCTACTCTCGTTCCTGCTACTATTGCTACACCTGTTCCAGTTCCTGCTCCTGCTCCTCCTGCTAAGTCTGCTTTTCAAGCAATTGTAGTCACTGGGATGTGGGTTCCTAGCCAGCAGTTCCCTTCCTTCTGCACAGCTTCCATAGGAAAATACAACAATACTTGATTTTAAACATAATTAATCAAAAAAACTAGTGCAAAAGATATGTTCTGAAAATTTTTAAAGAAGAGAAAGGGGATGGTGAAAGCTAACACAGGGTTTAAAGTTATTACTGGATGGTTCTTTTCTATTGGTCCCTATTTACTTGGAAAATTATGGTTTCCAGTTTGGTTTAGGTTGCTTCGTTGGTTGGATTTCTTGGTCTTGGGGAGTGGTGGTGGGTGGTATGGAGTATTATTTTTGAATGTGTACATTTCATATTTCTTTTATTCTTTTTTCTTTCTCCTTCTATGTTTTTCCTACTACAGGTATTTATGTTCTTCCTCTGATAAATCAATAATATTTTTGTAATACCCATTCCTCCCAACAGTAGATAATTCAGTTTTGTGTATTTCCATCCATTTAAAAATGTACCTTCTCTGAAGTAATTTTGATTCCTCTCAAATATGTCTGTAAGAATGTATAAAACTTCAAACCTCGTGTCAGTACAATACTTCAAAGGCAAGAGAATACTGCCAGTGTCCTTTGTCTATTAAAGATTAATTTATAATAATTATGTACCGTGTGCATCAAATAAACATTTAAGACAAGAAGCAAACAGTTGCAAGTATTTCACATATGTACTCTAGTGAGAGGTCTTAAACAGCAAAAGCAGATGCTATTCTGATTTGGTTATATTCATTCTTCTTATTCCAGAAAGCTGGGGAGAGCCAAGAAAGACAATGGATACTTCGTTTGGGAGTGACGCGGGCTCCAGTATGCCATCCAGCATAAGCTATCCTTCCTCTGGAAGTGACTCAGGCTACTTCAGCATGTCACCCAACAGAGCCTACACTGTGTCTGGAAGCGACCTATCCACCGGTGTGTCATCCTACAGAACCTTTACTGTCTCTCGAACCAACATTGCCTTTCCTTCCGACCGTAACCATTTCCTTTTCATGCATCTCCTTGGTATTTAAAATTTACCAACTCTGAAGTTAATTTATCGTTTCTGAACAGATTCCTTCCGGCGTCCCCAAGGACCCATTTCACCTCGTGGTCCTATTCCTGCTGTTGATGGTAAGTCTGCTTGTCAAGAAATTATAGTCATTTGGATGTGGCTTCAGAACCAGCATCACCCTTCATGCTGCTCCGCTTCTGCACACAAATACAACAATTCTTCATTGTAAACACAACGGAGCAATAACACTTCTGCCAACATTTAGAAACCGCCATTTCTTGCAACCATAACTATTTCAGTTCTGAGCATTTCCTTGCTGTTAAAAATTTACCTCTTCTGAAGTAATTTTGCTGTCTCTGAATGGAGTATATTTGTATTCCTCTTCCCTCCCAAGCTCTTCGTGCACCTCCAGCTCATGCTCCAGCTCCTGCTCCTGTTCCTTCTCCTCCTCCTGCTGGTAAGTCTGTTTTTCAAACAATTGTACTCACTGGGATCTGGGTTCCTAGCCAGCAACTCCCTTCCTGCTGCTCAGCTTCTGTAGGCAAATACAACAACACTTAATGGGAACCATAATGGAGCAATAAAGTTAGCGCAAACAGAAACATTCGAAGCTGCTCTTCAGAAGAGAAAGGGGATGCTGAAAGCTAACACAGAGATTAAAATTACTGCTGGAGGATTTCTGTTATAACGAGTCCTTCATTTGCTTTGATAATTTTGATATTGCCCTGGCTTTAGCTGCGGGGTTGGTTGGATTGTTTTGGTTTTGGGGAGTGGTCATGGTGAGTGGGTGGATGTTTGGGTTTTTTTGAATAGTGGGGGGTTTTTTTCTTTTTTTTTTTTTTAAGAACCAAAGGCTTTTTCCTTTCTTTCCCTTATAAACCATTAACATTTTTGTAACAGCTTTTCCTTCCAACCATAACCATTTCAGTTTCTTGTATTTCCTTGCTTTTAAAAATGTACCTTCTCTGAAGTAAATTTCCTTCCTCTGAACAGGGCCTTCTGGCCTTCTCTTTCAACCCCAAGGAGCCAGTACGCCTCATGCTCCTCCTCGTGATGGTAAGTCTGCTTTTCAAGAAATTATACTCACTTGGATATGGGTTCAGAGACAGCATCCACCTTCATGCTGCACAGCTTCTGTAGGCAAACACAACAGCGCTTTAGTAGAATGGCTTTGGAGCAACACATCTAGTGCAAACAGACATCTTCAGAGACAATTTTCAGACAACAAAGGGGTGGTGTAACTAACACAGGAATTAAAGTTTTTTCCCAACTGTACAAGTTTGTTTCCTTGCTTAAAAAACACACCCTAGAAATTATAATGATGGTGTGTAAAATATGTCTGTGAGAATACGTGGAGCAATGTGTCGTTACAATCCTTCCTAGGGCAAGATACTTCTGGTAATGCCCCTTGTCTCTTAAAGATTGATATATAATAATTATGGCTCCTGTGTTTCAAATAAGCAACTAAGACAAGAAGCAAACACTTGCAAGTACCTCACATACGTACTCTTGTGAGGGGTATTAAACAGCAAAAGTAGATTCTCTCCTGATAAGGTTATATGCATTGTTTTTATTCCAGGACACTGGGGAGGGCCAAGGTACAGAACCTATACTGTGTCTGACCCAGGCTCCAGTATGCCATCCAGCATAAGCTATTCTTCATCTGGAAGTGACTCAGGCTACTTCAGTATGTCACCCAGTAGAAGCCATACTGTGTCTGGAAGTGACTCAGTCTACTTCAGTATGTCTCCCAATGCAGGAACCCCTGGGCAGGTGCTGTCTGGGTGATCGCCTTCCCGAGGGCGGTCTCCTCCCAGTCTGGATAACCAACTCCCCCAGCCCACCTTCCGCTCAGGCCTGGATGGAATAAATATACCCTCAAGCAGAAAATGATGGATGGCTCTTGACTGAAGAATCCAACTGGGTTTTATTGGAGGAACAGTCAAATTTCCAGGGAAGGTAGGGTCCAGGTGATGTGGAGGGGGCTAGGAGGTCCACAACCGTAATTGAAGGGTCTCAGGATCAAGGAGCTGGGGAAAGAGGGTGCTGCTCTCTCTCACAGAAGCACAGGACACCCAGGCACAAGGCACTGAGAGCCCCAAGCAGGGGTTGGGGTCATGGTATATAACCAAGGAAGAGTGGGAGGGGTTGGGGTACAAACAAAGCAGTAACATAAGGGTCAAATGGAGGAGCTGGGAAGGAGTGAAACCACCACATCCAAGGGGGAACAGAGTGGGGAGTGGTTCTGAACAGAGACCAATGGGTGAACAGGGTGTACAGAGCTTTCTAGAAGAGGGGAGTGAGTACCATTTGCATGACAAGGCTAGATTTACATAAAGGAATGGAGAACCTTGGGAAAATGTTAAGACTTTCTCACCCTGACTTAGAAGGGAGTTCGTTCCTCGGGCATTCCCACTTCAGTGCCTGGCCCACGGTCTCCCACGTCTCCCGCTTTCTTCTTTCTTAAAAATGCTTTGCCTGTTATCTTCTGAAAAGCCTTCTTAAAGCATGATATGGCTATCATGATGATAGTGATGATAATAAGAACCCAGATGAGACTCTTTAAAATAGAGCCAGCCCACCCCGGGACACCCCAGCACCCAAAAATTTATCAGCCCAGTCAGCCACCTTCTTTTCAGTTTGTATGTCTTTAATTTGGTTCTGAGGCTCTTTGATGATGGCTTGTCTAGATGTATTGTGGGTAGGTAAGTTAAAACCACAAAGTCCTTTGAAGTCTTCACACCCATGGCCATGGGTGAGCAGCAGAAAATCTATGGCCACTCGTTTCTGCAGCATGGCATGCCTGGTGGTCTCCTCATCCGCCAACAGATCTGCTAACGCAGCAGACGTAGCGTTGGCCTGCTTACTAAGCCAGCAGCCCAGGTGAGAAAGCTCACCAAGGGCCTTCACGGCAGCAACCCAAGGCAAGAAGATAGATGCCATGACCCTCTTAGTTTTACTCAAATTTTAAATTTTGCTACCACAATTTGCATCAAATTCGGTGTATGTTCTTTTTTGGTAGGCCAGTTTTGTGCTTTGTCTCCAATCATATAATAGAGAGAAGTTTGGGGTGAGTCAGCTGGCCAAGGCTGCAGGGGCCCCCTTGGATCATGGAGGGGATCCCTGCCCACACTCTGTCACCATAGATAAGAAACACCCCCAGTGGGAGCAGCCTGGGATAATGGGCGGACTCAGATAGTATGGTGCTAGTGTAATTGCACCATTCTGCCGCATTGTAACATTTGTCATTTGGAGAAACATTCTTTCTGTTTATACTTTGAGATACTGTTGAATCATGCCAATTTTGTTTCGCTCCGTAATGGAAGTTGATACAATAACTCACTGTCGTGGTTTGGCCTGGAAATGTGTTTCTGGAAAGGTCTAGGTTGGGCCAATCAGTGGCCAAATTCAAAACTGGCATGTGATGTGGCCACTGAGGATCTGGATACGCCTCTGAGAACACACGGGGGTTAAAAGTAGGAGATTCCCAGAGAACTTCCTCTTTGGGAATCCAGCGTTGGTGAGTGAAGTCTGGACCTCTCCCCTGCCCAGCTGCGTCTGGGTGGGGGAGGGGGAGGCCATGACAGGGAGGAGGCCAGGAGCCCCAAAAGGTGCAAAGGTGGAGGAGAACATGCAGGGGTTGATGAGACTTGAGATGTCTGGGCAGACCCCCCGGAGAGAGAGACAGAGACTGTGCTGGCAGCGCAGCCGGCCAGAAGCGGGGGATGCGGCGAGAGAAGGTGCCTGGCAGCTGTGGGAGTCCTGGGCAGAGAGAAGGGAAGATTTTAACCCCTTTGTAGAATAATGGAAACCTTACAAATACTGAATCTTCTTGAATCAGAATGAGGAGAGAGAGATTAAATGGTCAAGCGTGAGGAAAGCTGGAAGAAAAGAATCCTAGATGGGAAGAGATGATGGAGTGGCCTTGGGCTGGACTCTTTCTTGTATGGCCATGGACAGACCTGTGTTTTTTCCCTGTGATTTAGAGACTGTATTTAGGGGGAGGCAACACCCAGGAGTCAAGAGTGAAGCAGCGGCGTGAACAAAGACGGCTGAAGGGGGTGTGAGATGCCCTCTGTCTCCACGGAGAGGAAGATCTCTGTTCATGAGGCCCCTTGGCCCCAGGGGGTGAAATTTGGGGGGGACTGGTGTCCCAAAGTTGAGAGGTGAAGCAGTGGTGAGAACAGAGATGGCAGAGGAGGGTGTGGGAGGCCCTCTGTCTCCGTGGGGAAGAAGATCTCTGTTCATGAGGCCCCTCGGCCCCAGGGGGTGAAATTTGGGGGGACTGGTGTCCCTAAGTTGAGACACTGCTGTTTCTGGAAGTGGGTGGAGCATCTTTAAACGGGGAGCCCTAAAAGCAGTCCTGGCCCATGTCCAGTGGTGAGAGCACTGGACATGAGGAGGAAAAGTCACGAGGGCCGATGTTCTCTGAGTGGGGCCACAAGCGACACGGAAGCACAGGAGGTTTTAATTGTGCTTCTGGGGGAAGCCTATGAGGCAAGGGAGGACTCCTCTCTTTCCCTGATGGATTTGAGGGTTGATTATTTGAGGGGTGGTGAATCTGTGGAGAAAAGGGAGGGGGGAGGAGGAATGTATTTGGAAGGTTTTCATTCTTAGCTTTGTATATGTTCCTTTGTAGATTTGTATGAGTAAAGTGTTGTGTTTTTCCCTCCATCCCCGACTTTGTTCTGTTCCCAGGTCACATCTCACAGCAACCATTTTTGGAAATATATCTTTCATGGGGGCCCTGGCATTGTGCCAGGGTCTAACCATGACACTCACCCTGGTGGAGCCCAGCAGATCTAATTCCTGGGGCTCCTGTGGTGCATGCAGAGGCTCTTTGTTCATTAGATGACCCAGGTGTCCACAGGTTTGGGTTTCTTACATACAGATAGTCATTTGGTGACAGGGGGACTCCTACCAGGCACGTTGAGAGCGGATCATCTACGCTTCCCATGGCCATGCAAAGACTGTCTTGCTGTAATGACTTTGCTGTTTTGTTTTGGCTGAGGAACGATCCAGCTGGTGGTCCCTTGTATGCAGGCGAGGGCACTGATGACAACGACAGCAATAGTGGCACTGGTACTGCTGTAGGGTGCCCTGGAGGGTATCACAGAAAGAGCCATGCTTCTTCTTTCTCACTGGGTAGTGTTTGCTTGTGGATGGTACAAACACACATTAATTTTACTTATTTTAAGACATTCTTAAATATTCTTAAATTCCCCCTATAGCTCTAACTGACTTCTCCAAGTCTCCCCCTTTTCAAGGGAAGTTTGAGGGAGGGAAAAAGGAGGGAAAAGTTTTAGGAGGGAAAAGAGGGAGGGGGTAGGGATAAAGGGTTACTGGTAGAGGGATGGTGGAAAAGGCAGGGGTATGTCTGCTTTTGCAATTGACATAGACGATATTGGTGGGATATATCTATGCGTAGTAAGTGTCCTTGCCACAGTGTTGGGGTATGTGAATTTCTTTTTCCTTCGTTTCCAAGAGAAAGCTGCTCCTGTGGTCTGGTGGGAGAGAGAGCTAACTTGACATTCATTCAAGGGGTCATCTTCAGATCTGTGATCTAAGTAGGGCTTGACAAATCTTCTGGGAATCCACCGGGGTCCTGTATCTGTAGAAACACAAGCATACCCTCTCTCCCACGCAATGAGAGGGTGTAGCCCTCCAATAATTTTAGATTCGGGATTCCAAACAAGTACCAGAGGTCTTTCTTTGAGGTGTGCATATGTGTTGTTGTGAAAGTGCCTTAAGACAGGGGGATTGGGTTCTTTTTGAGAGCAATTCATAAAGTTCATGACATAAAGTACTTTGCACAGTCTCTCTTGGGAAGACATAGTGATTGTAGAATCGTGGTGCTGTTCTAAGATTTTTTTTTTTTATTTCTTTGTGCAGTCTTTCTTCTATAGATTGCCCTGTTGGATTGTGGGGAATGCCGGTGGTATGGGCAATTCCCCACTGTTGGGTAAAGTCCTTAAAATTCTTGGATGTGAAAGCAGGACTGTTATCGGTCTTAATGTTCTTAGGGACACCTAAAGTTGTGAAAGCCATGTAGAGGTGTTTAATGACATCCCTGGTCTTTTCCCCAGCATGGGGTGACACAAACACTGCCCCTGAAAAGGTGTCTACATTTTAGTTTACCAAAAGGTGGGAAATGGGTTATGTCTGATTGCCATATCTCAAGGGCTCCCAAACCTCATGGACTGATGCCAGCTGCCATCGTTGGCAGAGAGAGGGATTGGCAGTTTGGACACAATTGCCTTGGCCTGTTCTCTGGAGATTTTAAATTGTCAGCTCAAGGCTGGGGCGTTCTGGTGGTAAAAGCAGTGGCTTAATTGAGCTTGTGGAAATATGTCTGGTACAATGTGTGTGGAAGAAGTTGTGTTCGTGGCCATAGCTAGCAGGTTGGCTCTCTGATTACCCTGTGTGATGGGCTCGGGTAGATCAGGGTGTGACCTGACGTGCATGATATGGTACAGTTGCTCTCAGTAGGAAAGCAGCTGGATAAGTTCTGAGAGCAAGGTGAACATTCTTTTGTTTTGAACCCCTTAACAGGGCATATTCTGCCCACTCGGGTATCCCAGCTACATAAGCCAAATCTGTAACTAAATTGAGAGGCTGCTGGAATTTTCTGAATGCTCTCATGACCACAGGAAGCTCAGTGATCTGAGGGGAACCTTCAACAACCTGGACATTGGATTCCCACCTTCCAGGGTCCGGATCTCTCCAAGTGAACGCTGACTTGCGGGATTTTCCCAACCCGTCAGTGAACACGATGAGAGCATTCTTGATTGGAGTTTTATTCTTAAAGGATTTCGGATCCAGATGTAGAGAATCTTTGAAAAACCTGTGTTTTGGGTAGTGGGTTGAAATCTGGCTGGGATAGCTAACTAGTGCAATTTCAAAGTGCTCGTTAGTCTGAAATAAAGAGTCCACTTGATCTAGGTTGAACAGTAAAAAGATGCATACTGGGTCACACCCTGCAAGGATTTGGAAGTGACATCAGGCTTTGGTAATTAGCTGAGATACCAACTCCTGAGGAGTGGTTGTTTCTTCTGTGGCTGATGCAGAAGAAACAACCACTCGATAATAAGCAATGGGTCCTTGGACACGTCATCCCATTGGAAAATGAGAGTGTGATACGTGGTGGCTTACCTAGGATTCCCACGTTCAGCAGGAGGGACCGGTCTGTGCAATGGGCCTGACAGGACAATACAGCAGCGGCGACCTTCTCCAGGGCCTGGCACGAGGTGTTAGGGCACGAGGAGAGGCGAGGTCATGGTCGCCATGCAGGAGATCAGAAATGGGCGCCAGCTCCTCAGTGGTGAGGCCCAGGAGTGGTCAGACCCAGGTGCTGACTCCAGAGATCTGCTGCAGGTCCCGCAGGGTGCGTGGGTGGTTTTGGATGGTGAGGTGTTGTAGTAGGGCAGTCCTTCCTGTAATCTGGAATCCTAGGTATTTCCAAAGATTGGAGAGCTGTATCTTGTTAGCTATGATTTGGAACCCAGCTTTTTCCACAGCTGATACTGTCTTTTGAAATTATCATTTCGTATCATGGGCTTACTTTTTTTAGAAGCCACTGGAATTCTGGACCTCAGTAGAGCAAGGGAAAGCACTGGTGGCCACTTCAGTGAGTTTTCCTGGCCACTTTTACTCATTTCTGCTTTTAGACTCTGATTTGCTCTGTCAGCCTTGCTGCTGGGAATGACCTCCATGGGCTGAGTAGGTCCCATTTTACTGGGAATGTTTTACATAACTTTTGTACAGTTTCAGCTATGAAATGAGAATCTCTATCTGATGACATTGCAAAAGGAATTCCTAATCTTAGTAGTTTTTGTTTTATTATTACTTGAGGTGATTCTTAGGGTTGGGTTTTTTGTTTGTTTGTTTGGGGTGTTTTTTGTTGTTTGTTTTTTGTAGTTTTTTTGTTGTTGTTGATGTTGCTGTTGTTGTTGGGTTTTTGTTTTGTTTTGTTTTGTTTTGTTTTGTTTTGTTTTGTTTTGTTTTTAATGACAAGAAAAGCCTCTGGGCATGCAGAAAATGGGTCCACTAGACTGCAGCAGGATTCATGGCTGGACAAGGCCATGACATTCTCCTGTGGGAATTGGAGAACCTGGCCTGCAGTTTACAGAGTTACTCTGAAGACCATGTACTGTCCCCGGAACAAGACAGACCATGTGCTGTCCTCAAACAGCTACACCAAGCAAGAAGGAGCATTGTGCCCAGATGAAGCCAAATGCCAAGCACACACAAGTGGGAACTGCTAATTTGGCACACCTTAGCTAAAGATGCTTATGGTGTGACAGCCAATCAGTAATTAACATGCATGTGTGAATGCAGCTACTGAACCAAGGAGCATTAAGCATTAGTGGCGTGAGACAGTGTCTAGGGAAGGATAAATGTGCCAAAGTTGCTTAACAGAGCAGAACAGCATGTAGCCACAAGGGCTGTGAGTGTCGTTCCTCGGCCGACTCTCTGTGGGACCCTCTTCCCTTTGGCGCCTGTGAACAGGGACTCTCTTTGCTGAAATGCAGTTCGCTTAAATGCAGTTCCCCTAAGTGCGGAAGACTCCGAGCATCAGGTTCCCAGGCATAGCAGGAATCTATGGATGCACTAATGGAGCACTAACATTCTCACCCTGCTCTATTTACTTTACATTTGAATACAGGCTGGTAGAAGGAGAGATTTGGCTTTGATTTCTCCCCAAGTTACCTGTTGCACTTTCAGCTTAGGAGTACATGTAAAACGCAGCTAATCACTCTCTCTACCCATGAATATTCCACCAGTGGACTGACATAGAGAAACATCCTTTTTCTCTTTCTACCTTCCCAAGTGGTGCCATAATGAACAGGAGACTTGCAGAAATCACACAGAAAATCACCAAAATTGCTGAAATTAACACTCAATTCCATGATAAATGATTGTGAGAAAACACTTGACAGCATCACTGAACAAACTCAAGCTTGGGAGAGAAACATTCATTTTAGCACTGATCAAGGGGAAAGAAAAAGAAATGCTGATAAAATTCCAAGTGGAAGATAAGGAGAAAGCCAGGAAGCACAGGAAGAACAAGGCCCTGTCAGATGAGCTGTGGAAGTAACTTTGTGCCCCAGCTCTGTCAGAGGACGTTTCCTGTCATTGGTGCAAGCAGCTGGAGACAGAATTACTGCTTGATTTGGAGGCCACAGTCTTGGGAAGTGCAGAGGTGGTTCAATAACGTGACATGAGGGAGTTCCCCCAGAGCAACTGGGATGCCTGAAAGAAGTGAACAGCTCACCACAGCCCGGCCCCTCGGCTGCTTTTCCTTCTGACCCTCCTGGGGAGGCTCTGACATTTCCTCTTCCCTGATGGAAGTGCAGCTGCTGCCAAGGGAAACGTCCCCATACTGACTCAGTGTTCCCTTTGCTTCCCAATGTCCCATCTGCTGTCCCTGTCCAGGAGAGCTGCTCTGCACGGGAGGAAGAGACCCAGGGAGAGCCTGGGAACATGGGGGGCTGCAATCCCTCCTGATCTAGTTCTGTTTATGGATGGGTAGAGTTAGACTTGGATAGTTACAAGTGTAGGGATATTTACATACATTGACTGATATTTGTATAGGTGTCTATGTATGTATATTGTTATATTGTATATTGTTATATTGATGCATGTATATTGATCTGTTTACATCTGTAGTTATATTTACATACTTGTACATTTGTGTAGGTAGTTCTATTGCTGGAGTTGTATGGATTTTTTTGAATCGTCCATTGATATTAGTACATTTATGTTTGTTATGTGTGTATTATATGTCATATATGGAATAAAATATGTAGTACATATTTACATCTATATATTCTTATGGATATGTATGTATTTACTTCTACTTAAATATATATGGAGTTGTATAGTTCTAAAATTGTATTTATTTAGTTCTGAATCTAAGATTCTTTAGAGAGGGATATTGCTATTCCTGTATTTGTATACGGACTGTAAAGTGGTAGTAATTTGCAAAAAATTTCATTGTTAAACTTCAATTCATATTTGTGTATAGTGAGTTGTTGTAGAAAGTTGCAATAAACTAAACTTTTTAACTGAAGTTGATATTTGTATATATTTACAAAGCACAATTCTCACAAAAAATTAGATTTTAAACTTAAATGTATATTTGGATGTTCATACATTGGCAGGACAATTGTAGCAAATTAAAACAAATTTAATTTTTAAATGAAAGGGTTTTTTATATATTTCTACATTACTAGTGCAGGTGCAGGTGTAGCTATCTGCAATAAATGCAATGATTCAATTGAAGGAAGTGTAGATTTGTGCTACCCAAAGCCAGGAGCAGATGGAAATGCTGCAGGATTGGGCCATGGAAATCCCCGGCCATGCCCAGCACATGCCCCACCTGCACTCAGGCTGGGCACGGGCAGCGCAGGTTTGGGATGGCAGCAGAGCCACACGTTGGCTCAGCACTGGCTGCCAAGGCCTGCTGAGAAAACTCCGGGACTCCACTGAGAGCAAAACTCCAAGCAGGAGCCACCTGGGGAGGACAAAGCCACCCCCCATCCCACGGGCAGCTCTTTAGGAAGAGCTCCAAGTGTCCCCCTGAAGCTCATCCCAGAGCCCAGAAGCCAACAGGGATCCCGAGCCAGCTCTGCTGCCTTTGGTAGTACTTGGGCTGGAGAACTGGGTAGCAACAAGTTCTGACAAGCACTGAAATGATGGAAGCCCTTTGTGTGAAGTTCCCTGAAGGAACTCCCAGGGACACGGATGCTATAATAAGTAGTACCAGAATAAACAAATGCAGTAACACCAGGAGATGGTCTGTATGACCCACAGGCAATGGCTGAGAAAAAGATCAAGCCTATATTTTATAGCTTCTATTTATTATAGTATCTATATTAAAATATATAGTATGTAGTCTACAGATGATAAATTACATATATAATCAATTCATATGTGTTGTGTGATACATTTTGACATATTTTGATAAATACTTTTATTTTGTATAGATTTGATATGTTCCTCCAGCTTGGAGAGTGAAGATGTACAGCAGTCCAAAACCTTCTGCCCACACAGCAGTCAGCCTCAGCTGTGTGCATGCACACCCACCCACTGTCCTTGCTCTCCTCAGCACTTCAGGGCTGCTGTTTGCACAGAACTGGGATGAATTTAACTCAACAGAGCCACGAGTGAGGTGTCCAGCTTGTCATGAACACTCTCAAATCACATTATCACATGTCCTTTCATTCCTGCTGGGCACTGAGGAACTCTCAAAAGCACCAAAGACACAGAGAAGAGGTGAAAAAAATTGGCATCATGCTACTGCTGGTATCCTCATGGAGAAAAATCTGTTGGGTTTCTTAAGGTCGTAGCTTTCCAAAAACTAGGAAAACTGCTCAGCACTACAAGCCCAATTGTGAGTGGTTTCCTTGACTTGGCAAAGCTGGGATGTTAACAGTGGACTCTGTCCTTGGCTCAAATCACCTGCCCTCACCTGCAGACAAAAGCACCACCACCAGCAGAAGCTACATCACTCAATTTTCTCAAAAAGCTGGGTTAAATTTGGGAGAGAAAAGGAAAACATATCAGACACTGTGGATTCATGACAGGACTCTGTGAAACAGTTGCAAAGCAAAGGGCAGCAGCTTCTCTCTGGGACACTCCTTGTGCTCCAGGGCAGCCGGACTGTCCCAGCAGCCCAGGACCCGGCGCTGCGTGGGCTCTGCAGAGCTGCACAGCGGGGAGGCAGCTTCGGGCACCTCAGCCCCTGGGCAGGAGTGGCTTCTTGCTCTGGAGAGCTCCCTGGGGGCAAATGCAGGCTGCTGGCCTTCTGCTCTTGGCCCTAGCCTGGCCTTGCAGGGCTAATCCTGTTCCCTGTCTCAAATGTGCTAAAGACAGACTTGTTTGTTGCCAGCTCTGCACAGCATTGATTTGCACCACAAAATACTGAAGGACTGAAGGCCAAACTTCAGACCCTGGCTGAAGCCTCAACAACAGAACCTGAGCCAAAGCTGCCTTCTAGGTGACCCTTCCAACCAAATGTTCTGTGTATCTGCTCCTTAACCAAGTATTGCTATCAAAAGGATCAATGCACTGGGGAAACACGTCTACACCTTTCTGCAGTAGGAAAATGGACAAGGCCACACCTGGCCCTGGCTCCTCCTTGAGCCCTGGGCAGGCTCGGGGAGAAAACCAAGAGGAGAATGAAATCAGATGTCCCCCAGCAGAAGCTGTCACGTTGCCTGTCCAGCACTGTCAAAGCCGGGCTGCTCTCACAGCGCAGTCGGAAGCCTCGTGGCTGGCAAAGGTGGAGGCTCCGCAGGATTTCCCAGTTCCCGGCCGTGGCTCTGCAGGGCTTGGCTGGGACAGCTTCCCCCAGCTGATGTGCGGCTCTGGATGAAGGGGAAAGCATTGGGGTATCTGCTGATCTATCTTTCTTAATCACTAGAGGCAACCTTTTGTAATAATGCTGGGGTGCATTGCTTGGCTTCTCCTCTTCTGACTTTCTTGCATTTTGCATTACAGTAAATGACACTATTCCTCCAGCTGGTGTCTGTGTCTGCATCTCTGACCCTCCCCACCATCAAAACAAACACACAGCCAGTTTAGGACCAGACCTGCCTCTCTGCCAGCCCATCTCTTGGAAAAATCCCTGATGGCCATCTCTGCAAAGGAAATTCTCACTTGGCAACTTCCTTTTCTGCAGGTGGGTGAGAAAAGGAGCCACTCCCAGCTCTGGACACCTCTGGAAACCAGCTGCTTTCAGCAGTCACAGCCCTGAAATATCAACCTCCTTCCTTAACCTGACACTGGGAGCTCCCACCAAGAGGCCTTTTGTCCAAGGATGCCCACAGAAGAGCTCGAGGAGGGAGCAGTTTGGAACACAACTCCTCCAGAGTTTAAACCTGCCTTTACCTAATGAGCACACACCAACCTGTCCCAAAGGGAAAGTAGGCAGGAAAGAGAAGTGCCTTTCCCACAAAAGCAAACATTTTGATTTCTTTTGTTCCAGCTGGAGAGTGGAGAGCATGGCCTACACCTCAGTTTGGGAAGGAACCCTGGGAATTGGCCTGATCTGGGAGCCTAGCAGAGGGAATTTTCCTAAAGACATGGAAAAGATTCTCTGGAAGCAAAAGATTATGACAATATTTCTGCAGGGAAAAAAAAAAAAAAAAGACTTGAAGCATTTCAAGAAGTTCCCAGACTGAAATTTGTGTCCCAACATGACAGCCCCAAAGTCTCTGTGGAGTGTCAGGAAGCTCAGGAATGAACCTGCAGGGCTTGGATAAACATCATTGGTGTGCGTCCCCCAGAGCACAGGCAGCTCCCCAACAAGACTTCAAGGCTGAGGGACAAAGCTTCCCCCTTCAGCTCTCCACAGCAGCTCTAGGGAGTCTCTCTCCATTGCAAGGTCTCCTTTGTCAGTCTACAGTGACAAGAGCTGGCTGCAGGAGGCATTTGCATTGGAACTCTCCCCAGATGGGGGGAAGAAGAGGCGATTCCTGAGGAAAGAACCGTGCGACACCATCTGGGAAGACACCAGCATGAGTCCCCCACAACTCTAGGCCATTAATTGGTGCCCAAAAAGTAGGTAATAAAACAGTGCTCCATAGTGTGGGGCCCATAGGGTAGGTATTGGTTTGTTCATCACCAGTAGGGAGGGGGATAGCTCCACCACAAACTCACTCGCCTGTTCTTTACACAGTACTAGTTTTATACATTTTTTTTTTTTTTTTTTTTTTTACTTCATGGGCACATTAAACTTTCCTAACCTTCATCTTGTAGCATATTTTCTAATTATACGATTTAAAAGCCCTCGTGGCACACTTGCAGTTTCTGCACGAGGTGGTCATCACTCTCCTGCTGGTCGTTTTGGATGAAGGCTCAGAAGGCTTCCTCGGGCTTGAACTTCTCACCTCTCATTTCTGCACAGTCTACATGATTCTCTGCTCAAACACCAAGTGGTTACCATTTGCAGTTAGCTTGCTCTGCTAAATGTGCTGATTTCTAGAAAGCGCTTCATTCCCAATCCCTGTTACAAAGGAAATGCTTTTTTTGGCACAGCTACAGCTTTTAGCATAGCTCAAGCATTTCCTCATTGCCTCAGCACCAAAAAGAAGCAAAGTAGGAGGGGGCAAACCAGGGACGGTGATGGGGCAACATTGTCTTCTTGCCCAGGCATTATAATTCCTTGGGTAAAGCAGCATCCATCCATAGGCCAGCACTTTAGCTTGGATGACAATGCTGACAAACCTGCTGCCCATCCCTGCTGCTGTAGCTGACTCGAAATCACGAGAAATGTGCCAACTCTGCCAAAGACTGGCAGACATGGTGAGATAAAAAGAGCCAGTCTGCTGAAAAGGAGACCAAATGAATGTTTTCTAATGCCCCCTTCTCATCCTTTCCCCAGCCAAGCCAGAGCAATGTCCTTCCTCTCTGTCACCGATGGTGACCCAGGCACGGGATGCACAGTGGGGACAGAGCCCGCAACTACTCCCAGTGCCTTCGCCACGGGCTTCCATTGCCCTGAAATGCCGTGCCGGGCGCTGCCCTTCCGTGCCGTGCCGTGCCGTGCGGAGCCCGGCCAGCGCCGGGAGCCGCCCCGCCCGCGCTGTGCCCGCGGCCCCGGCTCTGCCGCGCTCGTCCCCGCCAAGTCCGGCCCGCGCCGGGGCCGCGCTGGGCGCGAGCGCAGCGCCCCCCTCCGGCCGCGCGCCGCCGGCGTTGCGGCCACAGGCGGCGATCGGAGCCATGGCGGAGCTGCCGCTGCCCGCCGGGCTCAGCGCCAGCGCCTTCCCCGCCAAGCTGTGGCGCCTGGTGAACAGCCCCCGCGTCCGCTCCGTGCGCTGGGACAGCCGGGCCCAGGGGCTGCTCGTCGACCGCTCGCTCTTCGAGCGGGAGCTGCTCAGCCCGGGCCCCGCCCCCGGGGGCGGTGGCGCTGGGGCGGGGCCGGTGCCGCGCCCCTTCAGGGCCACGCAGTTCAGCAGCTTTGTCCGGCAGCTCTACCGCTACGGCTTCCGCAGGGTGCCGGGCTGGCTCGGCGCGGCTGCGCCGGGCGATGCCGGGGGCTGGCTGCACTTCAGCAGCCCCTGCTTCCGCCGCGACCGCCCCGACCTTCTGCTCCGCCTCCGGCGCCGGAGCGCGGCCGACAGGCGGCGGCCGGCGGCGGGCCGGGAGGGCCGCAGGCGCCCGCCCTGCGGCTCCCGGCAGCTCCCCGGGGCGCGGCCGCTGCCGGACGGGCGGCACGGGCGCGGCCGCTTCCAGCCGCTGCCCCGGGAGCGGCCGCCGCTGCCGCCCGGGCGCCCGCCCAGCGGCTTCCTGCTGCTGCAGCGGGAGCGGACGCTGCCGGACGGGCGGGAGCTGCGCAGCCCCCGGCCCGGCCGCCTCCAGCAGCGCCCCGGGGAGCGGCCGCTGCTCGCCCGGCGCCCGCCCTGCAGCTTCCACCTGCTGCACCGCGACCGGCCGGTGCCGGCCCGGCGGGAGGGGCCGAGCCGCTTCCAGGAGCTGTACGGGGAGCGGCCGGCGCCCGCCCAGCGGGAGGTGCTGGGGATCCCGCCCTGCGACTTGCTCGGGCTCCACGGGGAGCCGCTGCTGCCGCTCGGGCGGGAGGGACCCCCCAGCCGCTTCCAGGAGCTGTACGGGGGGCAGCTGCCTCCTCTCGACCGGGAGGTGCTCCGGCTCCAGCCCTGCAGCTTCCAGCAGCTGCACAGGGAGCAGCAGCCCCAGCCCCCGGCTTTTGACCCACGAGGTAGGAAAAGAGTTGTAGCCTTGTTTTTCCCAAACGTACTTAAAAGTGACCGTTTGAAGTATTTTTCCACAAGGCTCTGTCATTCTCAGCCAGCAATTGTCAAGCCTATTAGGAAGGGGAACCTAGAAGGCCAAAAAATTCTCTGCCTTTTTTTTCCTGCTTGCTGCCTGTGATGTTTGATCGAAGGCAGCAATAGAGCTCTGTATCCCAGAGCCACATTATGGAGCCTGACCAGTGGGTTTGGATTCTTGCAGCCACCCCAGGCACTTCAGCATCCAGTGCTCCACCTGGCACTGCTGGTGCAGCATTAACAGCCTCCAGCCAAGCCCGTAACACACCTGAGGAAGAGCAGTCACCAGCAGTGGATCTTGCCTTTGCTGTGGAGCAAATGATCCGGGAGATCAGGAGATCCCTATCTGAAAGGTCTCCCTCTGCCCAGGTAACTCCATTGGAGGGGAAAGGAAGAGGCTGGGCTTACATGGAGAAGAAGAGAAACTTGCATCCCTGATGTGATTCCAAGAAAATACCAAATGATCTTGAGTTTTCTTTCTTTCCATTGTTCTTTCAAGGGCAATATTAATGCTGTGCCTGAGTCTTCAGGAGGTGAGCCTGTGGACAGAGCTGCAGCAGAGGAAGCCTCATCTGGCATGGAGAGCTGCAGGAACAGTTCCCCAGAGCCCGAGGAGCCTGGTAAGGACAGAGCCCCCCTTGGTTTAGAGAGGTGTGAGATGGCTGCTCGGAGCCTGCCTCTGGCAGCAAGGGAGATGAGCAGAGTTGAGCTCCTGTCTGCAGGGCTGGTGCTTCCTGGTGCCTTTAGTTCAAATCCTGCACGGGCACAACCTCCCCGAGCCCTGCCCTCAACGCTTCTCCAGAGGCTCTGACACTGAGTCCTCTGCTGTGGCAAGGGAGCAGGGAATAAAGCTGACCTTGTGGGAGTTGTGTCACCAAGCTGGATGTCCCAGTTTGGTTCATAACTCAGCCCCACCAGCCTTCAGCTTCAGCCATTTCAGTGGGGACTGAGGTCTCTCTGTCACTGAGACTGTGTTTCAAGCTCAAGACTTTGCTGAGACTTTATCAGGATACTTAAACACTTTACACAGTTCAGTTTTGAACACTTGGAAGGATCCCTGTTCTTTAAAGAGCAGGCTTCAAATTGCCAAGTGAGAGTTTGCCTTTCAGGCCATCTTTTACAGTCCCTTGTAGAAGGACAATTGGTGCTCAAGGAACATTTGCACAAGGGCCAATATTGACTCAGTGTTCCCTTTGCTTTCCAGATCACATGTGACCGACCTCTCCAGGAGGGCTAGCCTGTGTGGCAGGAAGAGACAGAGGGAGAGCCTGGAACATCGGGCAAGTTGACTTCCTCTGTCTCTAGTTATATTTATAGATGTATATAGTTATGTTTATTTATCTAGGTAGTTGTATTTATAGATTTATGTGATTATATTTATCTATATAGATAGAGATCTGTACAGTTAATTTATTTTTGGTTTTACTGGTATATCGTTATAGCTTTAGATATGTTGTTGTAGTTATAGATGTGCACAGTTGCACTTATACCTGTGTATAGTTACATTTACATATATACATTTGTAAATGCCTATTTATATTTGTATATGGGGGTTTAGCTACGTAGATTGATATTTATATACACCTTTTTTTAACCTCTTGCCCTGTTCTGCTTCCTCGCTCACCTCTGGCTTTTCCCCCTGTGCCCCCTGTGTCCCCTCTCCCTGGGCTGGGTCCGAGCTGGCGGCCGGGCCGGGCGCAGCAGCAGTTCCAGCCCCGGGTGTCCCTGGAGCGCTGGGAGCTGCCGGTGGCCCCAGGCACTGTCCCCTGAGGAGCTGCTGAAGGACGGTGAGACTGAGGGGGCTGGGGGGGCTGAGGGGGCGGTGGCGCTGAAGGGACGGTGACCCTGAGCTGCTGTTGGGGCTGAGGGCTGTGGGGCAGCCCAGGGCCATGGTGGCACTGAGGTGACAGGCAAGTGGCACAGGCTGAGGGGGTGGCGGGTCTAAGGGGACGGGATGGGTCAGAAGGGACTGAGGGGGGTGAGAGGACTGTGAGGGGCTGAAGAAGCTGAAGGGGGCTGGGGGTTTGGCGAGAGCATGGTGGGGCTGAGGGGATGGAGGGGCCAGATGGGAGCACAGAGGGCTCCGGGACTGCAGCTCTGCCAGGCCTTGGAACCAATTCCAGAGCCTCCACTTTTGCCACAGCTGTAATGACCACAAGGACAGCTGGAGACTGCCAGGAGCCAGCAGGGAGAAGCCGAGGGCCAGCAGCAGGAGCAGTGAGCGGGGCCCTGCTGCTGCCAGCCTGGAGAGAGCCCGGGTGAGGCCCCAGGGCCGGGGAGGCAGGGTGGGGCTGAGGCTGGCGTGGGCTGTGGCCGTGGGCCCTGCCCGTGCTGGGGCTGCTCAGCGCAGCTGCCCCGGCTGGCACAGGGGCTGTCCTTGGGCAAGGCAGCTGTGCCGGCAGGGCCCGGGATCTGTGCCGGCTCTGCCGGGCTGCCGGGGCTGCGGGACGGTCCCGCCACGGCTGCGCTCACCACAGCCCGGCCCGCTCGGCTGCTTTCTCTTTCTGACCCTCCTGGGGAGGCTCTGACATTTCCTCTTCCCTGATGGAAGTGCAGCTGCTGCCAAGGGAAATGTCCCCATACTGACTCAGTGTTTCCTTTCCTTCCCAGATTTGCCATCTGCTGTCCCTGTCCAGGAGATCTGCCAAACTTCATCTGCAGGCTCAGAAGAACCGGTGTCCTTTGGCCACCCTCAGTTCCCTCTGAAGATGGGATCACCTGCAGAGCAGAGGGGACCAGCTGCAGCTCCAGGCCCAGCTCTTGCCGGTCACAGCTGAGCCTGTGGCAAGCTCCAGGAGCTGCTGCCATCTCCCTCCCTGTTGGTAGCTCACTCCCTCCAGTCCCCAGGCCCTGCCCATCCACCTTTTTCCCTCCCAGCTCACCCCTTCGCTTTGCCTTCCCTTATTAAACAGTTTGGCTTTTTCATTTGACTCGTGGATCTGTCCATGGAGCTGAAGCAGCACAAATTCTGAGCCTGGGGACACGCAGGGCCCTACTGCCGTTCTCTTCTACGCCGTCATCTGTGCACGGGCAGGAAGGAACAAGGGTAGCTCAGGCTACAAAGGTCCCTGTCCTGCTGCTCCAGTTGCACAGCACTGTGGAGTTAAAGGTGGTGCTGAGCACGCTGAGGGGAACAAGGACCCTGGGTTTTAGAAAAGCCAGCTTGAGTATGCTCTTCCATGGCAAGCATCCACCAAGGGCAGAGGAGCTTGCGATGCTGGAAGTTCTCACCAAGAGCTTCCTGAAAGTACAGCAATGCTCCATGCATACACAGGGACAGGAAGAGGGCAGAACCAGAGACCATGGTGGGCTAACAGTGAGCTCTGGGTGTGACTCAAAGCAAATGAAGCAGCAGCAGAGGCGCGAGCGTCCCAGTGGCCGCAGCGCTGTCAGGCAGTGCCTGCAGGCTGGGTGCGCTTCTGGCAGCTCTGCTCTCCCCACAAGTGAGGAATTGCAGCCCCTGCCTCAGGCCCAGTCAGAAAGCCAACCAAGTGAGACCAGAGGCAGGGGACCTTCCCAGCTCTCTTGGGCATGGCTGCAAAACAGCCACTGCGTCTTCCTGTGCCCGTGTTTGGGGTGTGCTGAGCCCAGAGCCGGCCAGCTTGTGCTCTGCTGTGCCAGGAGCGCTCTGGGCGGGCAGAAGTGCTGTGTGCACAGCGGAGCGTCCTGCAAGGGGCTGACCAGAGCCTCCTGCGGGAACAGGGCTCCGCTCCCTGGCTGGGAACAGCCTGCTTTTGCTGCCCTGAGCGCAGGCAGGAGTTCAGGCACGTGCAGAGGCAGCGGGCAGCTCGTGTTTGTAGGGGCCCGGGGCTGCGCGCCCAAAGCGACACGTGGGCGTGGGGAAGGAAGTGACACAGAGCTGGGGGAGGGAAGATGAGCTCGAGCTGGAGTGCCTGTGCTGCAAGGAGCAGAAGGAATTCAGCCTTGCCAGGGTTTCTGACATTTGTGTTGGTGTTCCCTGGGAAATGCTGACATTTGGGGAAGTGCCTTTGGAGGAGAGGAGCTTGATTCTCAAGGCAACTGCTTCCCCAGGAGCCCCCAGTGAGGTAGGTGCAATTACAATCTGCACCCCAGCTCATGCTCAGTATTTACTACAATCTTAAATAACAATAAAGTCAAACACAACAGATGACTGATGTTCCTACCTTCTGCTTCCCAAACACAGCCAAGGGTGGCAGCAGCTACAGCTCCATTCTCCTGAGCTCACAGCGCAGCGCAGCTACTCCAGCCACACCAGCACGGGACTGGCCGCAGGTTGTACAGCCCGTGCCTGAGCCAGGATCAAAGCGCGTTTCCTCTCAGGTAATGGGAGCCCCGCGCTCTTCCACAGGAGAATGAATGTCAAGAATGCCAGAGCAAATTGAAGTCTCTTGAGCCTGGTGAAGGTGAAATCTGCTTCTGTCCTTGTATAGAGCTATGGGTTTGTTTACATGGCTTCTCCTTCCCTTTTCTGCCTGGCTTTCTCACCTGCAGTTTTCCATAGAAAAGTGAAGCCATAGGTGGAATAAATAGACTCCACAACCTGATGTAGTTATGAAGTGGGTCTGTATTGTCAGCACCGGGCACAAGTGAGATAGCTCTCCTGAAAACTTGTGTCCTGAGCCCTGGTTTGAGCCCCATCTTTTATTCACAAAGGTGCTCCATATACATGACATTCAACCCCTGGCCCTGCCTGTCCTCGCCTGGCATGATAATTAGATCCATGCCCTTCTGAGCATGCCTTGTTCATGGTGGGGGTGACATAGGAGTCTTTGGTGGTCTCTGAGGCTGAAGATTGTGGTCATCCGTATGGCTGAACTTTTCAACTTTTCTCCTTTGTGCGTGTGCTTTGGTCCCTTGGTGCTTATCTGAGTACGTCTCTCAGTCTTGATGAGCTTGGAGAGAGAGAGGAGCCCTTTATCTGGGTTTCTGCATCCTTGGTCTTCTCCCAGTATTGTTCTTTATGCAAGAAGCTTCTAAAATTGGCATTTTTCTATTCTATAGAAAACCTCTATAGACAGAGGTTTCTTAAGTAAATGGTTAAAATTCAACACATAATTCTGCAAGCTAAAATTTAAATGCTTAATTCATATTGCTAACTCAAGGGAGTTCCAAAAATCTCTCTTTCAAAAGCAACAAACCTTTGAAAGGTTCAACCTCAACATAACTGTGAGCCTCAATCAATACCTCCATCTTCCACTTGCTTAAACTCTCTTTGTCCTGGGCACTCTGTATGGCCTTTTTCCTGGAAGCTCTCTGGCTGTCTTGAATGCTTATGGAGTAAAACGTAATCCCTGATCTATTTTCAACTCTCTGCACAGACAGAGACTGCTGGAAGGGAGGGTAGGACTGGTATTGGGGACCTGGCAGCTTGTCCAGGAAACAAAATGATTGAAATTATGGCAATGTGGACAAGGCATGCAAGTCCAGGTGGTAAGCTCAAACATGCAAGTACTTGCAGTTTCCCCTCAGTACTTGACGGTTTAGGGGTATGGTCTCTTCTTATTTCTGTCTCTTAATCCTCAATCCTTGCCACACTCCTTCAACATCTTTTGCATTGTGATCTTCCATGTTTTCTCCCTCCCTTCTTCTTTCTGTGACTTTCTGTACACGCCAGACAATCTGTCATACACTGTCAGCTTGCTCAGTCACCCGAGCAGTGATAATGATGGTGTAGAAATTGTAGTGGCACAGTAGGCAAACGTGTCATGCTTCTGTGTGCCCTCTGCAGGCAAAGCTGCTTCCCAAAGCTTCAGTCAAACTTGGAACAAAGGCTTGTCACCACTGCTTTGTTGTGGTTTATGCATTGATGGAGCAACACTTCTGTCTCAGCCCCCTTAAGCCACTGCAAAGCTGGAATTGTTGCTTTAGCAGCAGATGTGATGGCAGGGCTCTTACTGCTCCATAGTAAGAACTCTGCAGTTCTTCTAGAAGAGGTTTGTGATCTTTGTGCAATAAGAACGATGCCTTAAACTGCTGCAGTGCAAGTCATGCACTCATGAGATGTGTTTTCAGACACAGGTATTTCTATATATGCCTAGTGAGTGGCCTCCTGGGGAGCAGGGACAAACGAGGAAGGAAAGTGGGCTGATAAAACATGCTTCTGCTTCAAAAAAAAGCCATGACTTCCCTTCACAGAGAAGGATATAAAATTGTTCTTGATTGGCCTGAAGGGAATAAACAAGTCTCTCTATGTCCTGATCTTTTACTAGTCTGAAATTGTTCAGAAAGATTGTAATGTTTGTTTTTTTTTTTGGGGGTGGGGGGTTGGGGTCTGCATTTCAAGCCTGTTCTCCCAGCAGTCAGGGCCCTGCACAGCTGCTGTGGGTGGGGCAGGTGCTCAGGTAATTACCAACAGGTGCTTGGTAATTACTAACAGCCAGGTGAGAAGTTGGCTTGTGCCTGGTTGAGGGCTTGAGGACTGTGGTGAGAGAAGGGCCAGGGAGTGGAGTGGAAAATACTATTTACACAAGCAGGTATAGGTGGATGTCTGGGGTGTAGGTGGCATTTAACTGGTTTTGGTACTGCATTTATGAAGAATTGAACATTTAACTCTGAGATAGGACTATTTAGTTGCTACTCTAAATGCTGGGTTTACTGACATGGAATGTAGTTTCTTTGTATTTTGCTCTGAGAGTGTCTCAACAACATTGAAGTCCAATTACAGTCGTCATAAACACAAGTTAATATCTTACTTTTTGTTGCAAACAGAAGCTGAAAGGCCCAATGGATCTTGCATTCAGTAATGTACACATTTCTAAAAGAAGTGGCTCTCTCCTGTTCCTGTGGCTGGCTGGTCTCTTCAGGCTAGAAAAACATTTCTGGGAGCATTTTCTTGCTGCTCCAATATCTCTATGCCCTTGGAACCTGATGCAAATACTACATGTTTCTAAAATTATCTCTAGGCCCTTCCATTTTCTACTTTGCACCTGTCACCTAGGGGAGAAACCAGTCTGATAAGGTTTTATTTTTTGTAGGCCTCTCCAATTGCAGCCCATTGTATTTAGCTGCAAAATCCTAAATCATGCTATCAGGATACCTGAAATGGACACTGGTAGAGAGTAAAAAAACAATGCCTGATACAGATGCTATCAACTATTTTTAGTTCCTGACAGTCCAGTATTGCCCTTACCCAAGGACTGTTCTTGTTTTTTTCTCTTTTTCTCAGTTCTCAGTTCTGTGATGGCTGAGAAACAAAAATCCCAAGTAAGGGTATCCAGAGTAGATGGACATGATGGGAATTCGGGGCAAATTTGACCATACACTGATCTGTAGGATTGCCCTCCTCCATGGAAGATTGCAGTGGTGTGATTGCAATCATTTCTGCTGGTCAGTGTTTTTAGTGTTAACACAGCTCCCGAGGGAGCCAGCCAGATTTTATGACTCTCTTTGGAACTGAAGGAAAAAGAGAAGAAAATGTGTCTGTGGTGTTTTCCTGCAGCGGTTCCACATGCTATTTGTGGCATGTAACAATTAGCTTCCACACCTAGGAACTGCTTGTGCTGCAGTCTTAAGTGTGCTAGCTGTGAGAGCTGCTTCTGGAGAAAGGTGATTTCTATTACTGCTGTGTAAATTCTTCCTCCAGAATGAGAACAACCCAACAACTTCCTAGTTGCTTCCAGATGGTTGCATAAGGGTTTGTATTTGTACCCCTGTTCTTGGATGTTTGAATTCTGTAGTCAAGCTACCCAAAAGGTCCAAGAGCTGTATCCAAGCAAGGGTGTGTTTGGATGGTGGTCTGGGACAGAGAGTATTCTCCTCTGTAGTTAAAACTGGCCAAGTTTAAGCTTTTTAATTGACAGGCATTTTTAACTGGAAAAATAACAGTTTTTGAAAGAGAGAGTTTTGAAATCCTCATAGTACATAATGTAAACATAGAGCATATTTTACAAGCTCACTTTGGGAACTGCTTGCAATTCAATGTTGCCTCCTGAGGTCTCTCAAGTTGTGGGTGTCTTAAAGAAGAAGAGAAATAGGAATTTACGAGAGAGGAAACAGAACTCCAGAACTTTTCACTACACCCGTCCTGTACCAAAGTGGCTGTTGTGAAAAATACAGCCAGCCCCATGAAACTTAGCAGTGTGAAGAGACTGCTGCACAGCATCAGCTGAACTTCAGTGTGTCTGAGCCAGTACTGCTGGCACAAATGCTGCCAGCATTATCTCTGCACCCTGGGACACTTCCCAGTTCCTGTGCCTTGACACTGCTTTCCCATGGGGCTGGGGAAGGCGTTTGGCTCTATGAACTGGCTGGTGCTGTGAAACAGGTCCATTTTTGCAGATGAGGTGATGGTGTGCACGTGTCCACATGTCTCCCTGCCTTAGTGCCCTTTGTGAGCTTCTTACTTGAGCTGGAATTTGTGGAGTGGTTAAAGCTTGCTGCCTTTTATTTCTTTGCTCCTATTCAGAGAAATGAGTTGTTGAAGTCCCTGAAATGTTCTGTTTTCATCCTTATGCAAGACAGTGAGGAATGCGTTCTTTTCATCCCTTAGGTAATTCTTTGCTTTATTATTGCATGCAGTGAGATAGGATTAGTGTGGGTTACAACAGTAAGAGAATATGGAATCAGACAACAATAAGCACAAGTGCAAAAGGTAAAAATAGTCTCAGGAATTAACCTAGTAGTTTGAGATTTCTGTGAATATATAAAACACTTGCAACAATGCTTAAATCTCTTTTTCTTTCTGATAAAAAATGTATTTTCAAGTATTTTGCATACGGGATTCCCCTGGGATGTAAGAACTTGAAGCATTTCAAGTCTGCAGCTTCAGGAATGAAATAAACTTTTGACTCAAGTTGTCAACCTGAATAAACTCTGAACTACCCCACAGCAATTGCAAGTTATAGCTAATAATGATGGAATAAAACCACAATTGCTCTTTTTCCTCTTAGCATTTTCTCCCTGGTCCTATAAAGATTGGGTTTGTGCCTTGTTCCTTAGTTTGGTTTCCAAACCATTCCATGTCCTCAATAGATCTGGAGAACTGCCTCATGCGTAGGTCTGAAGAATCAGTTTTGAATCTAGGAAATTAAAGGAAGAATTGCACTTCATAAGCTTGGGCTTCTGGATTGAAAGCTTCAGATCATTCAAGTAGACATTGCTGAGTGTTCAACCTGGTCTGGCAGGCTCCTCTCTCTGAAAGGTGGGCAACTGAAACCTCTGTGTTTGCACAGAAAGGCAAGTTATAGGATAGCTGGGAATTGGCTCTGGCCAGCTGGTGTCCCAGGTGTCATCTTTAATAGTTGTTTTCTTATGTTATTAGTAACCAGGCCATTAGGCCAAGCACCTGTATTGTTTGGGGTTTTGGTTGTTTTTTTTTTTTTTTTAAATTTTTAAAAATTATTTGAGGGTTGGTCTGTTTGGTTTTGCTTCTGTTTGCTTGTTTTAGTTTTGGCTAGCTGCGTTGGCAGGTGGCTGTGAGTGCACTGTAGTACCCCCAGCGGCTGCCCAGCTCTGCTCTATTATGTTTCTTTTTCTTAGCCAGGTCTCATAAGCCCTCAAAAGAAATATAATACAGCCAAGGACAGCTTATGTATTACTTTGGGGGCATAAAATTAGCAGGATGACTTCTGCTGCAGTGTTAGAAACAAAAAGGTTTAATAAAAGGCATAATAACAAAGAGAAAAACTCGAGCCAGGTGCAGAGGTCTGCTCCTGGTAAAAACACCTCACAAAAGCACTTAGCTCTTTTCTCTTCTTTTTCTCCCTGATGGATCAAGCAGGACTTTTTGGCTTCTATCCAATTAGATGTCCTCAAGTATTTGGTGAAGTCCCTGAGGTCCCATGAGGTGGCTTTTCACCTAATCCTTGAGAGAAACTTTTGGCCTTCTTTCCTTTTTTCGGGGACAAAGGCTAGTTTTGCCACTCTGCCATTAGGGTGCACACTCCTACAGACATGGCTCTGTTTTCTTTCTTGCTCTCTTACCTCTGTGGCACTCAAAGCCATACTTGCTATTGTAGTCATTAGCTACAAGGTCCTGCTAGGATGGTTGACTAATTCAGGAACAAACAGCCATGCTGCCATACCAGGGACACTGCTCTGGAAATGGGCAGAAAGAGAAACCATTCAATGTTTTTCACTTTAGAAATGTTCCATTGCAGCTTTATCTGCAGCAGAGTTACATTTACTGTACTGTCCAATACAATTCCATGTGTCCAGAGCTAACTTTAATCACATAATTTAGGAGTGTCCAGCTGTAAATCTCACAGCCATGGGATCAAAAGTCCTTTCCACTTCTGGTTAAGTGGCTCTCCTTTCTGGGTCTGGATGTACACCCAGTCTCCTGAGTAGTGAGGACATTCTTGAACATTCAGGCTTATTAGTGAGACCAAAACAACAAACTTGCATGATGATAAAAGCATTTTCTCCTAAGGGTTACAGATGCTCTAGCAGCAGCATTTCGGCCTCCAGCCTCTGGTGGCAGACAAGGCTCAATAGCCAGGGCTGCCAGAAGGAGGCAGGGCAGGAGCAGTTTGCAAAGCTTCCTTAAGAATCCGGGGAAACCGAATCCCCATTTAATCCCCATTTTCTTTCCAGAGAGCCTCTTGGGATATTTCAATCCACCACCTTCTATCAACAACCATAACTTTTTGGAGGTGGTGCCAAGATTTTGTTTTCTCAGTTTTGATCCTTAAATGTTGAAATAACTTACAACAACACAGACGAAGGTCAACGGGCTTCAGCTCTTTCTCATGCATTGCTTGGGGTTCTCTCCCCTGCAAGGGGTCCAAACTTGTCACATCACAGGTTGTTCCCCGGGCAAAAGACTAGGAATTTTCACCATGTGCTTCCTTCTCCAAAAGTTCTATTTCATTCCCCCAAATCCAAATTCGCAAAACATTCTCCATTTCCCTTTCTTTGCAATCATTGCTTATTTTCCCGTGTAGTTCAACCACTTCTGTTGCAGAATGAGGTATCACTTCCAGACACTGCATCCTGATAAGGGAATTCCTTCTTTATCAGTGAGCAGGGCTTGGGATGAGGAGGGAAGAAGATTGGCTTTGCAGAGCCGAACCTCTCCTCCAGGGAGCAGAGGAAGGTGACATCATCTTCGGGGCATCCTACCTCTGTATTTTATAGGGGCTGGCGGAGTTTAGAGTGAGGGGCGGGGTTGGACTTTGAGGCATTAAAGCCCTCCCAAGGGCTGCAGGGCTGACCTTGCAGTCAGGAACGCCCTGCTGTTCCTGGAGTCTGGAAAACACTGCTTCCAGACCTTCCCCAGCACTGTTAAACTGCAACTCTAAACCTCTCTGGCTTTGGAGGAACATGTTTAACTGATTTCTCATGGTTTGGGGGCTGGCTTCATCCTGCCATTCAATTCCTGCTCTGGCCTCAGGCTGGCTATTGTTTCAGGTTCTGAGGCAATTTGCAGCTGATGGGCACCATACAGCTCTGAGTCAAACCTCCATGCATATGGATACCACGCATGGTCCTTTACTGGGAGTTTTTAATTTTCTTCTACCAAATTTCATGTTTCTCCACAAGTAACTGTGGATGGTGCTAGTTCCTCTCCATCCCCATCTCTCTTTAGGGCTGGACAAGCTTTCTATATAAGCTTTTAGCAAGTGCGTCAGTGGAGAGCAGTTCAGATCAGTTTCTGCGTGGGATTCTATTACTTTTCTGCCAGAAAAGAGCAGCTTTGACTGAAAATTTATTTCTCCTTTGTTATGTCATGAACAGTTAATGCTGTATAAAAGGCCCAAGTCACCTCAAGAGTACCCGGCTTGCTGTGCCAATTAAAATGCAAGCATCCAAAAATGTTGCTCTGTGAGATACTTTAAAAGGACTTCAACTTGTTCATGTACTCTAAGTTAGAAAAGCAGGAGAAATACCGACGAGATGTTCTCAAGAGTTCGGAATAACATAAAAACCCTTGACTGGCAACGTTTGAAAATCAGAGAACTTTAAAGGCAAAAATAATTTAGAGCAGGATTCAATCAACATAAAACATTCCATGAAGGATTAATTTAGCCCATTCAATTTATAATCTCTGCAAGTTAATTTACATTTAGATTATTAAACCTGTTAGATTTTAAATTATTCAAAACTCTGAGAGGAGGGAAAAGGGAGAAGAAAGAGAAAGAGAGAATGACAGAAAAGAACCAACATAGCTATCACTCCAGGTTCCAGTGGTGTTCAGCTGATAGAAATTCCAAGAGGAGGTAGGGTCAAGACATGTGGTGGCCACATATCCCAAGGTAAATAGCCTTTGGCTCTCCTGGGGCCTTCCCCCACATGGGGCTCCCACTCACTTGGCCATTTAGGAGCTGGGTTAGGGGCTCCAGACACAGGTGTGGAGCATTGCCTCTGGTGTGCCAGGGATCAGCAGCCACTGCTGGGCTGGGATACAGGCCTGGGGGTGTGGGGCGTGCTGAGTGGGGCATCGCCTCACCAGAGCAAGGCTTGATCTGCCCCTTTCCCTACATACAAGCCCCTGAAAAGTGTTGAGCCAGCACTCTCTTCTAGTCCCTCACAGCAAGGTGTCCAGGTTCCTGTGCTTCTTGGCTGTCAAGACTCCACAGATTTGCAACTGGATCTTAAGAAACTTGGACATCTATTCCTTCCAAAAGCGGCTGCATGAGGGTTGTTTATACTTTCTAAGGCATTCCCTCCATTCTATGTCCTCTTCTTGAGGTGGTCCTTGTAAAGCCTCTCCTCTCTCCCCTTCTCCATGACAATGGAAAGGGACAATGGAGAAAACAATCGATGAGAGGTTAAAACTATTAGAGTTACAGTGTAGTGAGGAAATAAAAAGCAGTGCACAACAATAAGAAGAAAATTGTGCAAAAGGGGTACTGGCTTATGCAACAAAGGTGAAGTGTCACATGGGGCTGCTGAAACAAAGACAGGATGGCGAGGGCTTACAGAATGGTTCTGATGGTAGATGGGGGCTGCTGGTGCTGCCTGGAGCAGCTGTGCACCTGCAGTGGCAGTTTCCTGCTCCCTCTCTGCAGCAGGGATGGTGGCAGTGGTGATGGTGATGGGTGTCTCTCTGTCCCTGCAGAGCTCTGTTTGGCACTGCCGCTGCCATCAGTCTGCCACGCTGGGCATGTGTGTGGGAATGGGATCTGCCGCTTCGCTGCCTCTTCCTACCACCCTGCTGGGCTCCACTTGGCTTGGCTGGACTCACTTGGGATCAGTGTCACCACTGTGGCTTGCCTTGTTCTGCTGGAGCAGAAAAACAGTCCCACATGCCACCCTGGCCCTGATGGTTTCAGCTGTGTGTCAGAGCTGTCATTTCCATGCCACCCATCTCAGCCCCATCTCCTAACAAATACTGTGGAAGGACAAAAATGGGGGAAAAAATGGGGTGGTGCTTTGGTCCCAAGGCCTCCCTGCTAGAGTGAGTCAGACAGAACAATCCTCCTTGCATTTTCTGTCATGGCATTTCCCTGCTGAAATCACACCCATGGCTATGATGTAAAATGTTTTGAATATATAGTATTCAATAATATAATATACATACATACATATATACATACATATATATATATAGAAAGATCCATGACCATGTCTCTGTACCTAGGAGAAACCACTAAATGTAATTAAAGCAGTGCTTCTTCTCCTTGTTTTCTGATTTCTAGAACAAAGGAATAAGCCTTCTGGTTTTTGCTCATCAGCAATAGCGGCCAAAGACCACTAATGTGGTTCCTCACATCCTGGTCCCTTCTCAGTGCTCAGCTTCTCAGTGTGGGCTCCAGGGGCTCAGTGTGTTTCTACTCTTAGATGCCTTGAGCAACAGGTGATGGACTAGGAGGGCTTTGTGTGTTGCTTTGTAACAGAGGAGAACTTTGCAGGCTTTTTTGGCATTAGGTGTAGAGAAGGTCTGGTTCTGTGCATGAATTCACAATCCAGCCTAGGGCGGCCGCTATTGTGATGTCAGCGGCCGCATCCCGGCGTTGTCAAGGCAAAGTTGTTGTGCCGAGGCCCGGAAGGGCTCAGTGTGCAGAGCACCTCTGTGGCACTCTCACTGCGGGCAGAACCTGCTGATCGACGAGGTCTCTGCCAGCAGGACTCTGAGTATTTTTGCTTTTCCCCACAGGCGTTGTCTGCTGCAGACTTGAGCAGCGCTGCTCAAGCCATGGAGGGAGTGTGTGCTGCAGTTTGCACAGCTTTTTCCGTGGCTTATTCTGGGTACTTTCTCACCCACCTGGCACGTAAGTAGATATTGCAGCATATGGAAACCAAAGTGCCACCAGGAGGCCTTTGGTTGGGTAAAGCCACTGTCAACAGCTCCAGCCAAGAAGGAGGTGTCTCTAGCCAGCAGGGAGTGGGCAGCATTTGTAATGTGGCCTGCAGGGGCTCCGCTTCTCCCATGGCACAGCATGTGGTAATGGAGTCTGCAGTCCCCTCAGTTTGCTGGCTCAAGGAAGACAACTTCCAAGATAGGAAGAGTGGGAGAGCTTGTCAGGAGTCCTTGTAAAAGCTGTGCACTGCTCTCCAGGACTGAGGGAATGTCCCTCAGTTCAAGTCTTCTCTGCATTCCCTCATCCCAGCATGTGCCTGTGGAACTTGACACTTCCTGCACATTAAAAGAGCCATTTGTTCTGTAAAGAAATTACAGAATCAGCTCGGAAAAGGCCTCTGAGATAGACATTTCAGAGGAGTTCTTGTATGCTCCTGAACACAGGAGCTGTTCCCGTGCTGTGTCACAATAGAACTGCCACCATGGCTAAGGGGCACTTGGGTGAAGCTTTTCTGGGGAAAGCTTTTCAGTGGGCTCATGGCAATTGCTGCATGCAATCTCCTGAGAAAACTGAAGCACAGGAAAAGGAGGAGCTGTAGCTCCTGCTGGGTGGGGCAGAAGCACTGACTGTTACAGAACCACTGGGACTTTCTCAGTCCCAGGTTTCTATGGGTTGAGTGGCCAAAGAGGACAAAAGGTAGACATCAGGCAGTATTTTGTGCTGTTGACGTGCTTGCTATGTGACACAGGGGTTGCAGCTGGAGTGATGTAGTGAAAGCAGAATGCTCTGTCTTTGGGTTGACTTTTTGGTGGGCTTGCCCAGCACCGGCAGTTTTCTTTCAGCATCTGGTTGTTTTTCCCTTGTGTGTTGCAGGTCACATCAGCCATGCCTGGAGAGAATCCGGTCTTTGGGTGAGTGGGAAAGGAGCCTCTGGCCTTGGGAGCATTTGACAATTGTGGAGCAAGCTGTGAGCTGGGCCTGTTGCAGTCCAGTGCCAGCCTGGTTGCATGAATGAAAGTACAGTCCAGACTCTTTGCAGCAAGAGCAGCAGCAGCAGGAGGAGCCTGGGCTGTTTTCTGCAGTTCCTTTTCAGAGCTTTTAAGCAGCTGGAAGTGGGGTTGCCTGGTGCTTTAAGCCATGAGAGAATTTCACCTGCACAAGAGAGTGCAGTCCCATCTAATTGTCCCATTTTACTTGAGTTGGAGCAACTTAGAATCCCATTTCCCTACAGATGATTTCTCCTTAGTGCATCTGGGTCTAGAGCTGAATATAAAGAAGGTCATGTGTCCCTCATGCTGCTGTCTGTCTGCAGAGCCCAACACCAACCTCGGAGGCTCCTCTGGCTATGTGTCTTCCTGCAGAAGAGGCCAAAGGGGAGGAAGATGCTCCCCAAACTGCACCTGCTGCCACTGCAGGGCCTGAGCATCCAGCATCAGTAAGTGGCAGCTCTGGGTAGTGCTGTGGCTAGAGCAAAGCATAGCTGCAAGTTTCTGATCAGACAGCACCTCCCGTGCCTGGCTGAAGATGCTGAGGGCTGGAATCATTCCAGCCCTTCCCCCAGTCAGTTAGGCTTGGAAAAGGGGAGTGGAACTTGGATTGTTCAGACATCTGAACAGTAGGCAGTAGGCACCTTCCTACTGTTCTGAAAGGGGCTGTGAATTTGTCTTAGCAAGAGACAAGAGGTAGCATTAAGATGTCTTTGGATGCTCCTGGGGTACAAGTGAGGCCCGTGGTGGCCAGTGGCTGTGCAGGCTCCCTGTCCCCTGTGAGGAGAGCAGTGCAAATATGCAGTTCAAAAGCTTGCAGGATATGAGGTGGCACTGTCCCCAGGAGGGACCTGGCCCTCCCCACAGAGCAGCTGTCAGTAGCTAAAGGAAGAGCTGAGCTGCAGCAGGGCCTGTAGCTGAATATAGGTAAGGTTGTGAATGACAGGTTCTTTCCTGTCCCTCGTGCTGCTGACTGTCCACAGAGCACAAGGGCAGCGTCAGCACCTGCTCTGGCTGCCTCTGTACCCGAGGAAGAGGCTGAAGAGGAGGAAGGTGCCAATGAACCTGGCCCTGCTGTCAGCCCAGGGCTGGAGCAAACAACACCAGTAAGTGCCCCCTTTGAGTAGCAGTGTCTTTGGTGTCATTTTGTCCGTCATGTAAAAGCAGCCTTGGGATTTTGTGCCTTGAGCTGTTGAAGCAAGCTGCACAAGCTGGGAGGTGAAGAGTCCTGGGTGTGGCCAGCAGCATCTTCCTAGGGGTGTGCATTTGAAATGAGATGGGAGGGGCATCTCTGCCAGGCACATTTGTGACCCAAATTCATTTCTTGTCCCAGAGCTCCACCTCCTCTGTCCTGGCAGCTGCAGGAGCTGCAGCTGAAGGCTGGGAAGAAGGCTCCAGTGCCCAGGCTGGAAGCTCAAGCACGAGCAGCTCGTGCACCTGGAGCACGACTAGCTCCTCTGGCAGCAGAGAGCAGCAGCGAGAGAGCACAGAGGACAAGTGCCTGGCCGTGCTGAGTAGGTCCTTTGTGATCCTTGTGTGCCGGAGCAGTGCCTTGTGTGTGCGTGTGTCGGCATGAGCTGTCCCACCTCCTGCTCCTGCTCAGCTGAGTGCCAGGTCCTGAGGCCTCCACACAGGACCTGTTGTTGTGCCCTGAGGTGGTGAGGGATCAGCGGGGTGTTGCTCCTGCCTCTGAGAGCAGCTCGGCCTGGTTTGGCTTTGCCTGAGCTTCCCTGTAGGCAAAAGGCCAAGCAGAGCTTGCTTCTGGCTGAGCAGGAGGCTGTGACCTCGCGAATGAGTAGGCCTCAAGGAGCTCCTGCGGGGCCCAGCTGCTGTGGGCACGGCCAAGGTCATCTTCAGCACTCAGCCTGTCCTAAAGGCTGAGGGGCCTCATTCCTGAGGCCATCACAGTAGCTTATAACATGAGCTGCTGCTCCTGAAAGGCTGAAGGGCATTGTTTAGGCAAAGTCCTGCTTAAAGCTGGACATCTGGGCTCTGCTGGAAGCACTTTGCAATATTCTTCCTGTTCTGGAGAGAGCAGCTGATGATAAAAATTGATGCCAGAACCCAAGATGCCTTTGATGTTTGCAAGGATGAAAGCTTGTGTTGAATGTCACGGAGTGTTCATTGCCAAGAACAGGAAGGTTTTGTTTTTCCTGCTGCCCTTAATGTTTCTAGAAAACAATCATTTCTCTTGGTTAGAGTTTTCTGATCCCTGTCTCCTCTGACTGTTTCTCCATGTGCTTAGATTGCAGTTTAGACTTTTAGTTTAGTGCAGGCCATCTGCGCTGCAGGGCTGCTTGTCTTGCTGCTGCTGTTTTTGAGGTGGTGCTGGTGCGGTGGTGTTGTTGTTTCCCGACTGACTGAGTTGAGAGGGCCCAGTGTCCCAGAGAGTGGGGCTGCCTTTGTGATCTGCTGCAGGGTGTGATCTCTTTTGAAGTGAGCATCTTTCCTTGGGCTTTTTACAGAGATGCTGGTGAGCAAGGGAGATCCTGAGGCGAAATACACAGAAGTGGAAACTCTTGGCAAAGGGTGAGTGCAGCCACAGTTCCTTCTTCAAAGGGAGGGGCTGTGCGTTTTGCTGGTGTCACATCTCCCTGGAGTGACAATCTCCAAAGCTGCTCAGACACTGCGTTAAGATGATGCCTGGTGATCTCTCAGTGCTGGCCAGCATTTATAGCTGTGGTCTAAAGGCACGGCAGAGACACCGGGATGCTGACAATGTCTTTCCTGCAGCAAAGAGCAGCACCTGGCAGATCTCCTGTCCCTCAAGTGTGTTTGCACCTGTTTGCCGCTTTTTGTAGGAGAAATAATTTTTGAGTGTCTCAAAATAATACAAAATACGTGGGAATGAAAGGAGGAGAAACCCCATTGCCTCAAAGGTCAAGTTAGCTATCAGGAAGCAGCTCTCGGTAACATTTCTTTCCTGTATTTTGCTGAAAACAAGATTCAGTGGTCAGGATGACCACCACCTAGTCTAGAAGCCAAAAGCAGAAATGAAAGCAGCACCTCTCTTTTGTGACTGAGGTGGCAAAAGACAAAGCTTCAGGGGAATGCCCAGTGCCAATGCACTCTAGAGGAAAAGGCATCATTTGCCTGATGGCAGACCCCTCATGGATCCTGTGGGGTTTAGGCCTTTGCTGCAAAGAATCCACCAAGCTGTTCCCCTTGAAAGCCAGCTCTGCTGACTGTAGATGGGATTGATTTGCAACATTTTCTCTGTACCATGTGTCCTGGTTTAGGGCAATTTTGGGAGGAAACCTCCCGACAGGGCCCCTCCCAAAAGGAAACCCACATGGCCACTGCCCCCAGCCGGTGTGGGAACAATTTCCTTGGAGATAAGTGGAAAGAAGTTGTTTATTTAACAGGCAAAGCACTCCCCAGCACACAAAATGAACAATACTGGATGTCAAAACTCATTTGCTGCTCTGAAGAGATGGCAAGTTCAGAAAGTCTCTCCTGGGGTTTGTCACTGTGTTATCTGTCCCTCCAGTGCTGGGAAAGGCTGCAGAGTAGGCCCTGGTGGGCTACAAAGTGTGAGCTCTCGATGTTTTGCCGGGTCCCAGTCTGGAGCACGTTCGAATGGTTCCAAGAAAGGGGAAAGAAAAACAGTAAAGGGAAAACTCAGACTGCCTTAGCTAGCTAAACTAACTAACTAACTAAAAAGCAAAAGGAGTGTGGTGCTCTACCCCAACTGTGCCTAGACAACAACACTGGAGTTCCGTGTTCCAGCAGACTGCAGGGCAGAGTGCAGTTGATAACAAAACTCTGTGCTCCCTCTTCTCCTGACACCTACTGTCTGATCCAGTCTTGGAGGCACAGAATATAACATCCAGCATAAACAGAACATGTGACTGGGGGTGCAAGCATCATAATGTCACCCCAGAACAGAAGCCAAATGTACAAGAAGTCACCAGAAAAGTAGAGTCCTTCCAGTGTCAGGTGCACTGAAGAGAAGCAGCTGCCAATGGTTCTGGACCCAGAGCACAGCTGTCTAAGGATCCTGTGTTTTGAAGACTTCTCCATTTGTGTGTGCAGCAAGGGAAGCCTTTGCCTGCTCTGGCTGTGGCTGGACACTATTTTCCTTGCAAGCTGGAAAAGGAATCTGTGTCTAGAGGATTTCCTCCAATGGCTGTTACAGGGCTTCAGGCTTCTCAGAAGGCCTGAGTGGTGGTGCTTGAGTTTGGCAAACAGACTCCAAGGGGAGATGTGAGAAGACCCAACTGGTAAATTCCTGGAAGAATCAGACACATGCACAGATAGAGAAAAGAAAAAGGAGAAAAGACCCAGAGAAGAATCTGTCGTGTTCCACTTACTGTTTGCCCAAGGACTTTTTTCCCGTTGGACTGCAGTGTTTTGCACTTGCAGGGACTAAAGGATATCTTTCTCTGCTGCTGTTTTGTTTCTAGGGGTTTCGGCACTGTGTGCATGGCAGTGGAGTCTGCCACAGGAGAAGAGGTAAGCGTCAAGCAGCGCCGCAGCTTCTGCAGCTCTCGAGTGCCCTCCCCTCTGCTGTGAGCTGTGGCTGAGCTTTGGGTCGCCAGCAGAGCTTTGCTGCAAAGGCAAATGGAGTGCAGAGCAGTGACTGCCTGCCAAATACAGTGGGGACAGATTTTGTCCTTCTCAGCTGCCCCAGGGGATGCAAGGAGGCCAAGCAGTATTGTTCAGAGGAGGACACGCTGGCTGGGTCTAAGTGCCCAGGTGGTGTCTCAGAGCATGGCACTGCTCTTTGGGGCTGCAGGGTTCCTGAATTCTCATTTCTGGCTGTTAGCCAATACATGGGAATCGTGCTGGTAGTTCTGTAGCCACCTGCAGTGCTGCCCTTGGGATCTGTACTTAGAGAGAGAGAGGTCTGCAAGGAGTCTGTCAAGGGCCTAAGCCCTGCTCAGAGCCTGGTGTACATCCCTAGAGGATCCAGGCTTGGGTTATTTCTTTTTACAGTCAGGCAGTAATTGCAAATATCAGTGGTGTGAAGTAAAGTATTTTAGTGGAATGAAATGCAAATTCCTGAAGTGAGGAAGTGCTAGGATTGTCTATTTTGTCCTTAATGATGGTTTCATCATCATGGCATTTTTTCTGTGAAATATGTAGGGTTGTATTTCTTAGGGGGAATAACCCTCAGGATGATTTTAGGACAGCATTGTATCTGTCCTGTCTGTAAGAGTTTGCTTTGTAGTTGTGCAATGGAGAATGCCAGTGGTTGCTGGAGGAATGATCAAGCCCCCTAGAAGTGCCCAAGGTTTCCCAGCACTTTTGCTCCATTTTTACTGGCACAAAATGGCTTCCTGCTTGCAAGAGGTGTGTCAATGACAATGGGAATGATAAAGTAAGGCCCTGGGGGAAGACGGTGGGCACAGTGAGTGTTGTTAGAGGTTTGAGGTGGAGAGCTTAGACCCTGTTTACAAGGCAAAGGGTATCTGTCTCTCTGTCCAGGGAGGTACCCAAGCAAGCAGTCTGATGTCCAGTCACAGGGCAGTTTGGCCCAGCCCAGCTGGGCTACGGTCATCCCATAATCACTGTCTCCATCTTCGCCTTGTGGACGTGTGCCACACACTTCTTTGGTTCATGGTTTTCCATGTTGTTTTAGGTGGCCATCAAGAAAATTAGTCTCCTGCAAGAGAGCAGCAGTGAGCTGTGCCTGAATGAAATCCAGGTCATGCGTGGCAGTAAGAATGCCAACCTTGTGAACTATGTAGACAGGTGAGTGGTTCTGCTGTCCTGCCATGAAAGGTCATTCACATCCTGCAAGCCAGAGGTTCAACCACTCCTTTGGGCGCTGGCAAAAGAGGATGGAGCTGTTAATTCCTGTTTCTGGGCTGATTTACAGCATCTTGGAAGGAGATTGCATTAGGGCTGCATTAATCTTTCCTGGCATACCTAGTGTGAAGGGCACTTTCAAAGACAGGACTGGGCCCTGTCTTACTGAGCCAACAGCCTCCAAGTTCCTGTCCTCTCTCCACATTGTTTTGTTGGGTTTGGGGTTTGATTTTTCCCCTGGGTTTGAAGTGCTAACAAAGCACTGTCTATTGTATTTCCCTTGGCCTGTTGCATTGGTGTGGATACCGAGCTGTCTTTTAGACTGCTCAGAGTTCAAACCCTGTAGAGCATAGTGAATGACTACTCACTTCCTCCTGTGTTCCTCTGAGAGAGACACAGAAACAAGAATCCACCAGGTCATGTAAGTGCATGCCTTCATCTCCATGCTGTTGTTTCCTCCTTTCAGCTACCTGGTGGACGAGGAACTCTGGCTTGTGATGGAATACATGGACGGAGGTTCTTTACATGATGTCATCAGGGAGACTCACATGGCAGAAGGAGAGATAGCAGCTGTCTCTCGGGAGGTAAGGGATGGCACTTGTGCTTCCCATGGCTTGGTCGGGATGGTCCTTCCAAATGGGTGATAAGGAGAGGAGAGATTTCATCTTCCAAGCCTTTCTCTTATGTCCTTGGCAGTAGCAAGAGCATCTGAAGTGCCTGCCAGTGTCCCTGCCCTTCTTCTAGCGTGTTTGTGTTTGCCTCTCTAAACATTTCCCTGGTGCCTGTGTGTGCTGCATTCCTTCCCTGTAAGGGCAAATGTGATGGTGGCGCAAAGTGAAGCAGGGGGCAAAGACAAAGAGATACTCACAGGACTCTCCCAGAGCTCAGCCTCAAAGGAGAGCCTTGCACCCAAAGTGGTGTTTGCAAAGGCATCCACTGCTGTCTGGCTGGAGAGAGCACAGCCACTGCAGCAGGGCTCCTTCAGCCTGTGTTTGCCGGGCACTGGCCAGAGGAACAATTGCCCCTTCTCTCTCAGAAGCAAACACACCCTCACTTAGAAAGGCACTGCTGTCCTCGTGGTGGAGCAGCAGGCTCTTGCCCTTGCCAGCAGCCTGTCCTGCCATGGCTCACCATCCCCCAGGAAGTCAGTGTTTCAGATGTGCCACTTCCCTGCTTGTGGGATGAAATCCACTTAGGCTCGTGTTTCTTTTTCCTCTCTCAGTGCCTGCAAGGCCTGGATTTCCTGCACTCCAATCAAGTGATCCACTGCGATATCAAAAGTCACAACATTCTCCTGGGCTTGGATGGATCTGTCAAGTTGGGTGGGTGTTGCTGGCCAGGCTCAGCCGTGGCGGGCTGCGGTGTGGGGCTGCCTTTGGGTGGCTGCCAGTTCCCTGCAGAGGGGCCTGTGGCAGTGCAGGCTGCCCTGCTGCAAGCACAGAGCACAGCCACAAGGTGCAGAGAGGTGTTGCTGGGAAGAAGGGCCCAGGAGTGGCTTTGGGTTGTGTGTGTCCCTTCCCAAGCAAGGCAGTTTCAGTCTAATAGCTTCAGGGACTAAAAGCCACTGCCTGAAACTGGGGACTTTTGCTAAGTGGCCAATTCTGTATTTCCTCGGCTGCAGGCTGAGGAATGGCTGTATGGCCCCTTTACAGCTGGGTTCCACACTGCCTTCTTGGACATTGGTACAGTGGGGATTTCTTTTGTTTGCTTTCCTAATTCACGCTGGCTTGATCAGAGTGGTTTTTCCTCCTCAGCTGATTTTGGCCTTGCTGCTCAGCTCACTGCTGAGCAGAGCAAACGGAGATCAGCTGTTGGGACTACTTACTGGATGGCGCCAGAAATTTTCACCAGGAAGCCCTGTGGCCCCAAAGTGGACATCTGGTCCTTTGGAATTGTGGGGATCGAGATGGTGGAAGGAGCGCCTCCGTACCTGATGAAAACCTCCCGCACGGTACGCTGCAGCTGCTCTCAGATACTGCTGTCACGCTGACAAAATCTGCTCCCATCCTTCTGCCTGGGAAGCTTGCCAACACCTGAAAATGATAGGTTCCAGGCTGCACAGTCTCTTGTGCTTCTTGGCCAGATCATCCCCTTGCCATTTTTGTGCATGAACAACACCAAAAAATCGTGATGCCTTTTGCTTGGCAGAAGCTTCACCTAAGGGAGCAGGGAGCAGTGCTGAGCTGCATTTTGTGGAATAATCCTTGGAAATAGTAGAATGAGATGGAAGTCCTTCTTTTAAAATGCCTGAAGAGGTGGTGTCAGTGCTCAGAGAAGCAAAGTGTGCTGTTGCTGATGGAGCTGCTGCTAATTCCAGCAGCCAGTGAAATCAGGGGTCAAGGCAAGAGCCTTTGCATACTGGACTGGCTATGGCTGCCTCTGGCTTTGGGTTGTTTTAGTAGGGCTAGGGAGTAAAGTGCCACTGGAGAGTGGAGCTTGTCCAGTGGGGTCTGTGTGAGCAGTTTGGGGTGCGAAGGAGACAGGTAGAGTGTGGCATTTCCTTCTTCTCTAGGTTCAACAGCTGATAAGCACCGGGGCCCCCCCGAAGCTGCAGAAGCCCAGGCAGCAGTCGGCGTGGCTGCGAGACTTCCTGCACTGCTGCCTGGAGAGGGACGAGGACAGGCGCTGGTCTGCCCAGGAACTTCTGCAGGTAAAAGGCAAAGCGGCTGCACGTCCTGGATGTGGAGACAGCATTGCACAGAATGCCCTCCTTTCTGTATCTTTCTGGTAGCCAGAGAAAGCCTGTTTCAGCCTGTGGGGAAAGTAGAAGTTCATTGCTTCTTTTTCTCTTTGGGCAGCATCTGTTTGTTACATCAGCCAAGCCGACCTCCACCCTGGTGCCTCTGATCATGGCCACACAGCAGTTTATGTCTGGCAGGAGATACTAGCCCTGGAAGAGGCCTTTGTTGTTGTTTGTAGTTTCTAGTTTGTAGCTTATAGCTTGTAGTTTGTAGTTTGTTTAGAGTGAATAAATACTATAATAAATAAAATCTTCTCTGTGTTGGAACTTCTCTTTGTTCTCACCTTGTGAATAGGCTCTAAATTTCTTCTGAATGGTCAGGTGTTTCTCCAATGTGGCAAGACCCATGGATGGGGTTTGTGACATGGTTTGTTTGTGAGCAAAGGTCATCTTCCTTCATCGCCTCCAGGCCACAACCTCTTGTGGAGATACAGGCTTGCAGCTGTGACTTGAGGAGCAGAGCAGGACAGAATGGAGCCGAGCAGTGGTGTCACTGCTGGGGATGCTGCTGTGCCTGTGGTTGTGTTGCAGCTCTTGGGAAAGGTTGGGAGTGTCTGTGTTGCTGTGGGCAGAGGGGGAGGGAGCCAGGCTTCTCCACAGTATCAGGCACAGGTGAGTGTCCAGTGGGAAGGCAAGTTCTGCCACGGGAACTGAAGCCAACATGAGGGAGTGAAAACTTGTTCAGTTTGGATCTGTGTGAGCCACTGTGGACACTGCTAGGGGACTTCCTGGGGCTATGCCCTGGAACAATGTTCCCTAGAACTTTAACCTCTCCCATGGAGTCCTGTTTTTCATTTCAATATACAGTGATTATTGAAAATTATTGAAAATCATTTACTGTGTGATGTTCGGTGGTATCAGACAGTATATTTGATGACATTTAAATTCAAATTTAGTTGCACAATATTTAACAAACTTCCTTTCCCAGTTTTCCTGTTGTACCCCTCACTTCCCTGAACCCACTATCCCTGAGAAGGAGAGGATGGGAGATGGAACCTGCTCAAGAGCACAGGTGAGCCACCAGTCATCTGCCATCTCCCCTCCTTTTCTGTCCTCTTGCCAGGACAGCACTGGCCATGCCAACCTGGAGTCTACCCTAACCCACTTTCTGACAGCCCTCAGCCCTACTCTTGCCTTCCTACTGTATTAGCCATTCCCCATTTTTGTTGGAATTCATGTTTTAGAGATCAAACTTACAATGAGATTTCACAATAAAACAGCCAGAGGACCGACTCTGTTGCCCCCACAGGAGACCTGTTCCTGGCCCTGCCAGAAGCTCCCCCACAGGCCAGTCTGCCGGGGTCGGCTGCCAGTGGTCTCTGCCCCAGCACGGGAAAAGGTGGTTCTGGGCAGGCCGCACTCTCGAAGAAGGAGTCTGGACTCTTGCTTTTCGGTCTTCAGTTGAGTTTATTGTTCCTTATCTACAAAGTTTTTCTGTCTGTCCAGCCGAGGTCTGATCAGCAAGACAGCCAAGGGCACTCTCTCCCGCCCATGGGGCGGTTGTCTCTTTTCTAGTAAAAACTACGTAGAAGATATTTACCTTTAATTTCCAATACTTTTCGCCCTTGTTGGCAAGTGCACTTTCCCTATGAACCAATCCACACATGCCAACATCATCCTGAACATGGATGCCAAGGAGAAGAAAGAAGAAGGACAGGACATGCCCAAATTCCTCCATCTTAGTACCCCTGACCCCCATGTACAGAATTTCAAAACCCCCCTGTATAACATATAAAACCCCCCTGTACAGTGCATTATAATTCAAGTTTTATCAAGTGAGTATCTTCCCCTCACCATTCAGGCCTGAATTTCTCTCATTTTCTCACATTCAGGTGTCTTCGGCTTCCTGCCAGGGTCTCCGAGCCCCTGCCAGGGCTCTGAGACATCCAGGGCATCCAGAGAGATGCTCTGGGTTCCGACACTAGTCCTCCATCAAAGCTTTTCTTTTGATTTGTGTGTTTGGTGAAGGGCACAGGGGAAGGTGCCACCACAAGTCCTTTTGATTTTCTGTTCTCTTGTTTTGTGGGTGAGTGAGGGGGAATGGAGTGGCAGGGAGCAACCTGGGTCTCAGGGCTTTAGAAGCAAGGGGGAAGGGAAATCAAATTCTCTTATTGTTTAGCTGTGCTCTGCAATATGAACCCACCTGTTAATTTAAATTGTCAAGTTTAGTTAAAATCTATTAAGTGTTGTGTTGTTTTTAGTTAAGACAAAATTATTATTTTAACTATGATTGTTATACATTTAATTATAAATCAAACAAAAAAGGGGGAGTCGTGGGAGCTTGTGCTGGAGGGCAGGGGCCAGGAACTGACCATACAGCCACACATCAGACAAACAACGACCAACACCAAGCCTCAGGAGAAGAGAAGCCACAAGGGATGACACCCAGACAACTTATGGGGAGCTTCTCATGAAGAGCAGAGGACTCTGGATTGGGAGTGGCCATGCAGATCAAGAGCCTGCCTGGACCCATCAGGGCAGAGGGAAAACAGGTGATGGCTTTGGGATGGGCACCCAAATCTGCCTACACTATCCCTCAATGCACCATCCAGCACCAGGAGAAGCTTTGCTTCATTTTTTCAGTATTTTATCCAATTACTTTTGATTTTTTCTTCTTGCTACCTTCAACATCTGTACATAGTCCTCCCATTCCTTTGATGTTTCTACCTCTTCCTTTCTTTGCACCTTCCCCTCCCTAATTGTCAGCTGAACTATTGACAGATGGCTTTTTTCACCCACTGGTACCTGATGTGCCAGCAGCAAAATAATTCTCATTATTTTGCCCCTAACTGCCTTCTCATTGGGGCACTGTCACAGCTGGCAAAGCTTTGGTCTTTCATGTGTTTTTTGGGCAGGAGGTGGGTGAGGGCAGACCAAGTGACTTCCTAAGGCCTACAGAGCAATGCCCTGCAAGCCAGACCTGTTCTCTTTCAGGCAAATCTTCTTGGAAAGGACTTCAGAATTCCATCATGGAAATGAAGCACTGTTGACAGAGCACTAGACTCTGAAAGGATTTGAAAGGGGAGAGGAAGCTCAGCTTGCACATGAGCCACAAGAAGCTTTCTCCCCACCAGAATTTTGGCATCACAATAGCAGTGCTCCATGCTGGCCATCTCTCCCCAGGATATCCCCCACGTGCACGCCCCTCCTGCTGGCAATGGGCTCACTTTGGCTGTCTTGTGGAGCAGAGAAGGGAACAGGCACCCAGAGAGGGAGCATTTCACTGTGTTTCAGAAAATGACAGCAGAGCAGCCTTCCTCAGCAAAGTCATCTGAAATGACTTAAGAGTCCTAATAGTCTGGAACGCCTCAAGGGTAGGGGTCAAAGATACAACAAAACTGTGCCCTGGCTGGCACAGGGGCTGTCCTTGGGCAAGGTAGCTGTGCCGGCAGGGCCCGGGCGCTGTGCCGGCTCTGCCGGGCTGCCGGGGCTGCGGGACGGTCCCGCCGCGGCTGCGCTCACCACAGCCCGGCCCGCTCGGCTGCAGCTGGCCCAGCCGTGCGCCGTGGCTGGCGCTGCTCCTTGCCTGGCCCAGAGCCCTGTCCCGGTCAAGTGCAGCTGGAGGGAGCCTCCTGTCCCTGTAGAGCAGAGGAGAAAGCACCGGGCTGTTGGGTTTCTGGCAGTTGCCTTCTGCCAAGGAGCAGCAGTGGGACAGTTTTCCCAGACAGTTGAACGAATAGGGCAGAGCTAATTAGACAAGGAATTGTTAGTTGAATAGCCCCAGAACATGTGGGGATTTTTTTCTTTCTCACCCTGTTTGGGAGGATGGGAGCTTTTGTCTTTCCTGATAGAAGTACAGTTGCTGCCAAAGGAAACACACCCAAAGACCAATAGTGACGCGGCCTTCTCTTTGCTTCCTTTCTTCTTCCCTCACTGCTACACAGTGCTCTCATACCAGGACCTCACTGCTGCCTCACCTGAGGGTTTACAGCTGCCTCCAGGCCCTTCCAGGCTAAGTGCAGGTGCTCAGGAGTCTGACTTTTTCCTGACATCTCCCAAGAAAGTCTTTGCCTCATCTGGATTTCTTGGGGTTTCATCAGAGGAACCAGGCACCAGCAAATTTCATCTCAAGCGTGAGCTCATCATTCCGCTGGTTCCCATAGACCGCAGATGCCGCCCTGAGCTCACCGTTTCTCTGCGTCCCATAGACCATCACAGCCCTTCCATGGCCTCTCCAGAGGGAAGCAGCTGCACATCTTCAGAGCAGTATTTGCCAGCCTGCAGTTCATCAGGTAGGGAAAGAGTTTCTACCCTTGCTTTCCAAGCAGGTCCTGGTTAGTGACCCTTTAAAGAGTTTTCCTGCAGTGCTCTATCATGGGTAGATCTCAAGCGAGAATCGGGTAGAAAGTGTCAAGTCGCCTAGGAAGAGGGATCTTGAAAACAGAAGGATTTTCTGCCAGCTTTTCCTGTCCTTGCTGCAGATTTGGAGGGTGTTCTGGGCATTTTCCAGACAGCCCTTCTGTAGGGGTACAAGGGCAAGGCAAAAGATATTGCCTAACAAGTCATCAGTGTTAGGTGCACTCCCCTCTTTCTTTGAATGAAGCCAGACCAGGATGGTGAGAGGATATTGCAGAGCTTTAAGACTGTCTGCCCTGAAAATCAAGCCAAACCACTGAAATGAGCTCTGCCTGCCCCAGAAGAGTTGGAGCTGCAGAATACAGCCTCACCCACAAGGCTGGTTTTAGAAAAAACTCACAGTTTAATTTCAGCATGTGTGTCTGAAGATCTGGGCTCTTCCTGGGTGAATCCACTTTCTGTGGTCTTTTGTGATGAGAAACCAAATGTAGCCAAATCCCAAAGCTGCTGGGAAGATGCAAAAGGCTGTGATTATAAAATGTGTGTGTGTGTCTACATCCCTTTTACAATCCATGCTTTAATCTGTGTACATGTGAATTAGGATAAATATTTTTTAAGAGGAGAACTCACTCCCCCACTCCCCTGGCAAGTCTGAATACATTTCTGGAACTGAGGTTGCTCTGTGCTTCTTGTGATGTTTGATCCAAGGCAGCACTAGAGCTCTGTGTCCCAAAGCCACATTGTGGAGCCTGACCAATGTGTTTGGATTCTTGCAGCCACCCCAGGCACTTCAGGCCCCAGCGCTCCAGCTGGCAGTGCTGGTTTTGCACCATGGACAGCCCCCAGCTGGCTGTGGAATACTCCTGGGGAAGAGGAATTGCCACCACCAGATCTGGACATGGTGCTTGAGACGCTGGAGGAGATGTTTTCTCCCTCTGCTCAGGTAACTGCATTGGACAGGGAAGAAAAGGGCTGGGAGCTGAGAGCTTGTGAATGTTGTTGCATGGCTGAGAAGCAAAGGCTTCTTGAGTTCAGCTCAGTGAATGGACAGGAAAATATTTGCTTGGTGAAACAAGACTTCCTAAAGAAGAGGGAATGAAAAAGTCTCCCCCTGAATAAGGATGAAGAGGTGTGAGCCTGTGTTGGCCAGGTTTGGGTGCCTGTTTTCCTGGGAAGAATCCCTCGTGCAGGGGTGTTTGTGGTGAGGAAGTGGAAGCTTTGTAGGTTCTAAGAGGCTTTGTTTGGTGGGAAAGAAGAGAAGAGTGTTTGGAGAATTGCCAAGTGTCCCGTGCAGGGAGGGACATGCCAGAGGCTGTGCCTCTTTTGGGTGGGAAGGCCAAGGCAAAGCAGGGCTGGGCTGCAGCTGCTGCTGCTGCTGTGTGAGCCCTGCCGGGCGTGTGGGCGCTCCCAGAGCCGTGTGTGGGGCTGGGCTGGAGCTGCAGCTTTCTTGTCCTCTGGGTAACCTGGTGCCTGCAGCCCAGTCTCCATCTGGGAAATCCTCAGCTGGGCAAACTGGCCAGTCTTGCTGTCCATGTTGCAGAGCTCAGTCACCTTGCTCTTGGGCAGCTCTGTGGGAAGAGATGTGTGTTCCCACGCAGTCCCTGCCAAGCTGCAGCCTGGATGAGACTGCTTTGCTCAGGGTTGTGGAGGAGGAGCAAATCTCTGTGCCAGGACTCCTTCCTTAGCAGCCATTCCATGTGTTCAGTGTCACCCCCACGTTCAACACTGTCAGCTTTGACAGCTCTTGGACTGTGTTTGAGAAGTGAAATTGTTTTGACTCTTGAAGGGCTTTGGGGCCCAGAGTTCTTGTTAGGAACAAGGGATTAAGAGTGTGAGGCATGGAGTTGTTGGACCAGGTGTTTGGTGTAACTGGTGAGAAGGGTTTCTTCCTTTCTGTTTCTCTTTCAAGGGGAATATTAATGTTGCCCCAGAGTCTTCAGGAGGGCAGCCTGTGGACAGAGCTGAAGCAGAAGGAGCTTTGCCTGGCACCAGGAGGTGCGGGAACAATTCCCAGGAGCCCGAAGAGCTTGGTAAGGACAGAGTCCCCCTTGGTTTAGAGAGGTGTGAGATGGCTGCTCCGAGCCTGCCTCTGGCAGCAAGGGAGATGAGCAGAGTTGAGCTCCTGTCTGCAGGGCTGGTGCTTCCTGGTGCCTTTAGTTCAAATCCTGCACTGGCACAATCTCCCCGAGCCCTGCCCTCCACGCTTCTCCAGAGGCTCTGACACTGAGTCCTCTGCTGTGGCAAGGGAGGAGGGAATAAAGCTGACCTTGTGGAGTTGTGTCACCAACTCGGGTGTCCCAGTTTTGTGCTGAAGTCTGTGGATAAATTTGCTGTAGGGTGTCAGTGCTCTGGAGGCAACACTGAGTGACTCTTGAAGGGAGAGAAAAAAACCACAAGAAAAGGTCAGTGTAGAAGTCTGAGCTGTTTGTCTCCAAGCATTAAATCAATGTTGTACCAGTCTGCTGGTAGGTGTAGTGAGATACATTAAAAATACAAGCAGCAGAAGCTCTGAGGCCAAGCAAATCATCAGTCACAAATCCAGTAGCTCAAGGAAAACCTGAAATTACCCCAAATTAGTGAGAACTAAAGGAGAGATAGAGCACTTTGGATCTGCATGCTTGAGCAAAGCTGGTGCAGCCTGCAGGCCTGCTAGGAAGTTCTTTCCCTCCCAGCTGTTCATCCCAGAGCTGGTGGTTGTTTTGGAGGAGCTGTTGCTCACTGCAGAGGGCAGGTTGCAGACGGCAGGGAACGGTGCTGATTCATAGCTCAGCTTCCAGCAGCCCTGAGCTTCAGCCATTTCAGTGGGGACTGAGGTCTCTCTGTCAGCACAGAGAAAGAACAAGGCTGGGCTTCTTTGTGGCAGCTGGGGCTGCCTGTGTTTCCAGCTCTCATGGGTGCCCTTTGCACTGCAAGGGTTTTGACTTAATTGGGATTCTTCAAAACTTCAGAAATTTTGAACGCTTGGATGGATTCTGACTCTTTAAAGAGCAGGCTTCAAATTGCCAAGTGAGACTCTGCCTTTCGGGCCATCTTTTACAGTCTTTGACACAAGGACAGTGACTTCCAAGAGGAAAGATGCACAGAGGCCAATATTGACCCAGTGTTCCCTTTGCTTCTCAGATTTCCACCTAATCTACCTTGCCAGGAGGGCTGCCCTGCGTGAGAAAAAGGATCGGAGGGAGAGCCTGTGACCATCGGGCAGGTGGAATCCCTCCATTTATACATAGATTTATAGATTTCCATAGTTCTATTTATATATCCATGTAGTTACATTTATTGATTTATACAATCCTATTTATATATCCACATAGTTATATTTGTAGGTTTATAGAGGACATATATATATATATATACATCTATACAGTTAAATCTATATATAGTTTTTGATGTGATAGAATTATATTTATGTGCATGTAGTTACATTTATAGATTTTAAAATTTACATTTATATACATAGAGAGTAATAATATATTTTTAATATTTTTATATTTATAAATCTGCATCGATATGTAGTTAGAGTTATATGGATTTTTAGATGGATAGATTGATGTTAGTGTAGGTCTAGGCAGTATTTTTACCTCTTTCCCCCTCGGCTGCCTTTTTCACCTCTGGCTTTTCCCCCTGTGCCCCCTGTGTCCCCTCTCCCTGGGCTGGGTCCGAGCTGGCGGCCGGGCCGGGCGCAGCAGCAGTTCCAGCCCCGGGTGTCCCTGGAGCGCTGGGAGCTGCCGGTGGCCCCAGGCACTGTCCCCTGAGGAGCTGCTGAAGGACGGTGAGACTGAGGGGGCTGAGGGGGCTGAGGGGGCGGTGGTGCTGAAGGGACGGTGACCCTGAGCTGCTGCTGGGGCTGAGGGCTGTGGGGCAGCCCAGGGCCATGGTGGCACTGAGGTGACAGGCAAGTGGCACAGGCTGAGGGGACGGGATGGGTCAGAAGGGACTGAGGGAGGTGAGAGGACTGTGAGGGGCTGGAGAAGCTGAAGGGGGCTGGGGGTTTGGCGAGAGCATGGCGGGGCTGAGGGGATGGAGGGGCCAGCAGGGAGCACAGAGGGCTCCGGGACTGCAGCTCTGCCAGGCCTTGGAACCAATTCCAGAGCCTCCACTTTTGCCACAGCTGCAATGAAGACCACGAGGACCGCCGGAGACTGCCGGGAGCCAGCAGGGAGAAGCCGAGGGCCAGCAGCAGGAGCAGGGAGCGAGGCCCTGCTGCTGCCGGCCTGGAGAGAGCCCGGGTGAGGCCCCAGGGCCGGGGAGGCAGGGTGGTGCTGAGGCTGGCGTGGGCTGTGGCCGTGGGCCCTGCCCGTGCTGGGGCTGCTCAGCGCAGCTGCCCCGGCTGGCACAGGGGCTGTCCTTGGGCAAGGCAGCTGTGCCGGCAGGGCCTGGGAGCTGTGCCGGCTCTGCCGGGCTGCCGGGGCTGCGGGACGGTCCCGCCGCGGCTGCGCTCACCACAGCCCGGCCCGCTCGGCTGCTTTCTCTTTCTGACCCTCCTGGGGAGGCTCTGACATTTCCTCTTCCCTGATGGAAGTGCAGCTGCTGCCAAGGGAAACGTGCCCCTACTGACTGAGTGTTCCCTTTGCTTCCCAGATGTCCCATCTGCTGTCCCTGTGCAGGAGAGCTGCTCTGCCCGGGAGGAAGAGGCCGCAGGAGAGGCTTTGAAGATGGGGCAGCTGGGGTCCCTTTTCTTTCTGTTATATATCTGTTCATATATATAGTGTATATTATGTAATATTTAATTTCTGTTTACATATGTAGATTGTTATATAGGTATTTATATATATAACAATATATATTTTTTATATATATAAATATTTCTGTGTGTGTGTGTTTAGTACTATTTAAACATGTATGGAGTCATATAGTTGTACAGTTCTATCGATAAGGTTCTAGGTACAAGGTTCCTTGGGGAGGGAATGCAGCGGCGACAGCTAGCCTCGAAGACTCTGACTCCCCGGCACGCTCCGGCCGCGCCGCCGGCAGCACTGAGGGGGGAAGGGCACTCTCCCCCTGGGAGACTTCCTAGGGAGAGTGCTTAAGGCTGAATGCCTTCAGAAGGGCGAGAACCCCCAGAGCCGTTGGAAGAGGAGCTGGGCTGCGACCCACAGGAGAAAGACCGGACCGCGCCGACAGGGAAAACGGGAGGGTTTATTGAAAGTGCGTCGGGCGCGGACAAAAATGCTTGCCCGGCAGGGCCTTATAAACAGAATACAATGACCAATCTAAATTTTTGAGAGGAGGGAATAACGCGTAACAAACATCTCGGATCTCCAGTGGGAATAAACTGAGGGTTGAACCCTGACCTCTGGTCCAATCACTCAGTGTCCAAGACAGAAGGTTCTGGATGGAAGGGTATGGACACTGAATAACAGACAGGCAGCCAGGGAGGGATTAGGAGAGATAACTCTAACTGACGGGACAATCAAGGAGAGGGAGAGAGAGAGAGCCCGGGCAAAACCATAAACAGGAATGGGGGGTACAGGAATAAACCAACTTAAAACTAATGCACCCCTACAAGGGAATGCATATTTTTGTATTTCTATATGGGCTGTACACTTGTAGTAATATGTAATAAATTAGGTTGTTAAAGTCCTAATTGATCTTTGTATCTAGTGAGTTGTAGAGGCTGGCAATAAATTAGGTTTTGTTAACTGAAGTTGGTATTTTTATATTTTTACATAGACTGGTTGTAGTAATCTAATAAATTCTTGTTCTTAATCCAAATGGAGATTTGTGTAGTTCTGTATTGTCAGCACGGGTGCAGCAATTTGAAATAAATTATGTTTTTCAATGGAAATTGATTCACGTGAGTTGTAGCCGCAGCTCTCTTCACAGAGAGCAGCAGCTACATCGTGTGTTTGTCCATCAGCAGTGTGGCAATCTGCAAGAAATGCCATTTGTCAGCTGCGATGGGGGTTTTGTGATTTGTGCTACCCCAAGCCATGAGCAGATGGAAATGCTGCAGGATTTGGGCCATGGAAATCTCCGGCCATGGCCAGCACATGCCCCACCTGCACTCAGGCTGGGCACGGGAAGCGCAGATTTGGGATGGCAGCAGAGCCACACGTTGGCTCAGCACTGGCTGCCAAGGCCTGCTGAGAAAACTCCGGGACTCCACTGGGAGCAGAGCTCCTGCTCTGTGGATATGCAGATAATTCAGTCCATGTTTGGTTCTTTACAGACATACACACACAGAGAGCTGTAGGCAGCGCTCAGTAACCCGTGACATACTCGATTGTGGGAACTGAAATGGATATTTCTCTGTTTAGAGATAGGGGCAGCAGAGTGGTGCCATTCTGCAGCCATCTTGTATCAGGCAGTGGTCGCTCTGTCTAAGCAGTGCAGTTGCAGCAGTCTGTAATGAATTTCCCTTTTCAACTGACATTGGCTTTGGGGCACTTCTCGTTTCCGTGATGAGCGACCACATCAATGTTTGTCCCTATTTCTTCACTGATCCTGAAGCTTTGACGAGTGTGTGACAGGCCGTGGCACCCAATTCCTCACAGGTGTGTCCAGCTGGGGGTAAGAGACCTGTCTTGTCTGTGAAACATCCGTCTGAGGGTATTTGTCTGAGAGTTGTGGTCCATCTCCAGAACCCCCTCAGGCAGCACCCTGGCTAGGGAGGGGAAAAATGTAAGGGGATTTATGGCATTTCTTCTCTTTTATCATGTATTTGCACGAAGCTGTAGCCTAAACTTAGTAAAGCAAAGGATAGACTTTGTTTGGTCATGCCGTGTGGAGCAAATGGTGCAGGAACAGCCACAAGCCAAACTGCAGGAGCAGCTTCTTCTTGGTCCTAACAGGACATTGTGTACAAGAAAGCACCACAATCTTATTGATTCAATGTTGGGAAGGATGAAAATTTGACAAGAAAGTCTCACAGATACGTATGCTTAGCAGAAAGATTTTTGAATGTAGAAGCTGAGGAAGGAATAGAGATGGAAGCAAGTTTTGATATAGAAGAAAAGAATTGCTGTGCCAGTCTTACTGGATAACCAAGGAGGCAAAGGATATGTTAGTTAGAAGGGGTTTTTATGACTTAGAACAAAGGATAAGCCCACCTCAAACAAGAAGATGTTTTTACTAAGCAGAAAGATAGCACAGGCAAACAAGTCAGCAAATGCTGCAAGTAGAAAAAAGGTGTCGGAATTTTCCACTGCAAGAAAACTGAAAAACAACTTCTGGCTTAAACTGTAAACACATTTAGTGATTGGAGAATACTAACATGAATATGGTAATTGTAGTAGTTATGATAGGCTATAGATAAAAGTTAAGGTATAGATTGGTTCTACTGTATTAAGATGCTCAGCAAAGAAAAGTATATAATGCGTTTGTAACCTGAAGGAAGGGTCTCCAGGCCTGCCTGCAGATGCAGCTGACAGCTCTAGGCACAGGCTCTGTCGCCCACGACCCTGGACTGCTCTAACGTCTTGCATGTGATAAACTGCGTTTTGGAAGAGCCGCCTGGAGTCCCGCATCTCTCATTTAGGCTCTTACAATTCACCTCTTAGGTAAAACCACAGTGATTCACCGTGTCAAACTAGCTGGGGATGGAAATAACAAACATCCCTGGGCTGGGGCAGAAGCCTGGGAGTCACACGCTTGGAAAAAGAGAGCTGGCAAAGCCAGCCCAAGGCGCAGGCACGCATTTGGCTCCAGGCAAGAGGGATCTTGTAGTGCACAGCTCGGAGGGACTCCAGGCAGAGGAGCCGGCCGGCGGCAGGGAGCAGCTCCCGCTGTCACTGCCAGGGAAGGACTCGCAGGACGCAGGAGGAGCGGGCACATCGCGGATGGACAGCGGAGCCCCTCCTGAGCCCCGAGGTGACCCCTCCTGCTCCTGCAGTCACAGCACAGCCACCTGCCCTGCAGGCTCTCTTTGCCTTCCTAAGCCTCAAGCTGTGTCGGTGTTTTTCCTTTTCATGAACGGGCCGGGGCTGCTCGGGTACAAGACTTGAGCGTTATTGGCGGGATCAGCCTCATTACATGGTTGAGACAATAGGCAGAGGGCAAAGCTCACGTACAGCCAGCAGCAGCCAAAGATTTCTTTCTTACAGAGCATCTTAAAAACTTTTTAGCCAATAGCATGTTGCTAAAGCTTACAGACAGTTGTTTTAACCGATTACTAAAAGTACACGTACACCTGCTTCACACAGTGCTTGCGTGTCTTCTTTTTATTAACAATACACAATGTTCCATTAGTAAGCGTAAAACTTTCTACTATTTTGCTAAGCATATTTTCCTGCCATCTAAAAGTCTATCTTAGCCAAGCCTAAGACTCAAGCTCTTGTTTAATATCCTCACTTGCTCTACTATTGTAACATTTTCTACTTTCAGACTTTGCAGCTGCAGATAGCTCTAAGTGTCTTGGCTCTTTCTGTTTCTAAGGCCTGCTTTCCCAGCTTTCTAGAGATCTTCTTAGCTTTACTAATTCCTACACAACCCACTGCAGGAAGCAAATCTGATTACAAATGATAGCAATTATACCAGATCAAAACTTGTTGGCCCACTGCTAATACTGGATGTTTAATTTTTTAGACTGCATTAAGTACCATCTGTGTTTCCAAAGGTGGTGCTCCAAATTTAGAACCGTGCATTCTCTCCTTCAGCTGATACACACAAACACACACACACACACATATATATATTTATACACACATATATGTTTGTAATTTTCTATGTTTGTAACATCTGTGTGAAGAAAGGGTAAACTTAAGAAAGTGTACTTTTTTCACAGCAGCACAGTTCCATAGAAATTTATTTGAATTTTTTTCCTGAGGTACCCATATTATAAAGACACTTTGCTAAAACTAGTAAGGATGAGAGTTGCAGGGCTGGTTTAAAATCGAATCCAAATTTGATTTCATTCTGTGCAATATTTCCATTAAATCTGAATAATGCCCAAGACTAAAATACTAGAGTTCTATTTTTTTTTCCCATAGGAAACAAGGCATAGGTATACTTTTGATTTTTCATTTAAATAGAGGAATCCACTGGACTAACGGATACCTTGGAACTTCTTTATCATTTACAACTACCGACAGCTCTCAGGAACAGAAAGATGAAAGGAAGGGAGGAGAGCAAATATTTTAAAGCTATGACCTGAGAGTTATTGTACATCCATCTGGAGTTACTTTACATCACTTGGTTAAATACACCATTACCTAAAAATCATGTATATATGTATTTGGTAAGAAGTATCAACTGAATAAACGCTCTACATAAACAAGTTCTCATCTAATTATTTTTTGCTAGCCTCATGTTCTCTTCTTATTTAGTAAAATCAGGAAGAGAAACACTGCTGTTCTTTGAAAAATTAATCTGTTAAAATATTGACAACCCTGATGTTTGATGTAGGAGTCTACAAGCAATAATTTTAATTGTCACCAAAGAAGAACAAAAGGGACACATCATCTGTGGTAAACACCAGACATTGTTGCCAGTAGGGTTGAACAAACTATCTGTATGATGTTGTACAGCAGTTAACGTGAAGATCTCATCAATGATGGAGATAAGAGACACTGACCCTTGAGGATTCAAAGAAGCATTTGATAACAATAAGAAGAGCTTATCTTGCCCATCTTAGTTATACTTAAAATGTATTTTATAGGAATTTGATTTATACTGATTGAAAACTCATCACTTCTTGTATGTTGCTGAATAATTAATGCTGATTATTTTAGTCTCAGCCCACAGACTTCAAAGATAAACACATTGCTCCAGCTTGCAGTATGGAACCGGTATCACTTGATTTTGTCACTGAAGTATCAGGAAGTGTTGTAAATGACACAGACTGCCATGGCGAGGTATTCCCAGGATCCGGTCAGCACTGCAAGTAAACATAGGTCTGATTTGCAGTCTGGCAGCAAATTTGCTGAGAGCAAACCAAGTCTCTGAAATTGCCATGGCTATAAAGGAGAAAATGTGCCAGTAGAAAAAAGCTGGATAACAGATTCGGTAAGAAATCATAAAATGACAATTAAGCAACGCTATTGCAGAACTGTAAACACAAGTGGCCAGTATCATCATATCCTGTTTAGAAAGGCAGCAAAAGTCATAGTTAATCATTGCATAGTTAATTATTCTCCTCATTCATATGGGGGTTGCTGAGGCAGCAGCAGCAATGCTGTTCCATATCAAAGATTTGTTATTGTTCAGACCACATTCTAAAATCTCTTGATTATCCACGTGCAGCATGACTTATTCTTTCAGCTAATATTTGTGCTCTTGGTAATAGGATAGTGCAGCCATGGATCGGAAGAGGCATTTTAGATCACTGATTTTATGGTTTCCATCTAGGAAAAGTAATACTAAAAAAGCTTTAACATTCTTCACATTTCATTCTTTCAAGCCATCTAAACCAAGAATCACTTTTGCCTAAGTTTTTGTCTTTGCTCTTCTGGGTAGCCCCAAGATTTGCACATGAAGGCTTGCCAAGCCTCTGATAACCAGGTATCTAGAATTTACTCTTGTGGTCTCAGCACAGCCATCTAATACTGCTTTAAATGCAACATGTCCATAAAGAGCCTACAGATACCACCCAAGACCTGCAGAGCACACATGTCCTTTTGGACAGACAAATAAAAAATGGCATCTCCCCTTAAAATTGCTCTCTAACACTCTTAGGCAGCTCCATAAAGTTTCTGTAGTGGGACTGCATGTTCTTTGCGGTCCTTATTTCCCCCACTAAAAAGGAGGTGTATTATTGTTGGTATTTAATAATTTTGGGCTGTACTTTAGTTTCCATGTGCCTGTTCCTCCATAGGAGCTGGGTGTCCAAACTGCCTGTAGAGCTGGTGGAGATCTCATCCTCGGTTCAGGATGCCTTCAAGTGGGCATCTTGTTCAATTTAATCTACCCTGTGGAATATGTTGTGCCTCATTTGCTGCTCCAGAAGGAAAAAGGTCTCCCACACACACACACACACCCCCATGCACACCTCTACAGACATGGGGTTCAGGGCAGGGGTCTCACGTACAGGAGATGAGCTGCTGAGGCTGAAGGTACACTCATCTTCTTTAAACAGATAAATATTGATTAGATATAAATATAGATATAGATAGATAGATAGATAGATAGATAGATAGATAGATAGATAGATAGATAGATATAGATAGATAGATATAAATATAGATATATCGAAATTGATAGATAGATAGATAGATAGATAGATAGATAGATAGATAGATAGATGACATAGATATATAAAGATATAGATAGATATATGAAAATTCAGCTCAGCTCGGAGGCATGAGGGGCTGCAGGAGATGTTGGCAGCTGCAGATCTGCTCAGCTGGCACTTCTGCTCTTGACTCCCAGGATAAACCCAAGAGGCTTTGTTGAGGAGGTCTCCATTGGTGGGAACACAGCTTCATGAGGGGCACTGACTTTGGGAGTCTGACTTCTGAAACAAATGAATCCCTTTCCTGAATCACTGTGATATTTGGCAGGTATGAATGGTTATAGTGACACTCACTTAAGGAGAGGGTCACACATGGATGTGATGTAGCAATAAAAACAAAACAACCACACAAGTGGAATGCACTTTCTGACTCTTTCCGGTGAACTGTCAGCACTTTTGTCCCTACTCATGTGACTGCTAGAAGAATAGAAAGGAGAACAGCAAATTCAATCTGAAGAGTGGTGTGAAATACCAAAATAAGATTTCCAGAGAGCAGAGGAATGATTGTGATTTATAAGCATGTATCTCATTTTTATTGGAGGAAACAGAGACTGATTACAAAGGATATCCAGATCACTTTAATGTTCTCTCTGTCATCTTTTCACAAAGCATGCAATTTCCAACCCACTGCAATCAGTGAGAATCCTTTCACGGACCTGAACAGGACAAACGTTTTTATCATAATAGAAGGCACTTATGCATGGATATTTAGAGATGATAGCCAGATGTGATAGCCAGTCTTGTCTTTCTTACATTTGTTCTGGTTTTCCTACCATTCCTTTTGGTCAGCAACTTACTAGCAAACTTCAGAGATTGCTTGACATAGTTTGACACTATTTGATTCTGCCTGTATTTAACAGCACTCTGTGGACAATATTAACTGTACTTCGTGCTTTTCCCTACTTTATTTGTACAGCCTTATTTAAAAATAAATGTGAAAAAAAATACATGAAAATTTGTACAACTTGGAATAAAAGTTACAGAGTCGTAGCCATTCAGTGTATCAAAAGGGTTAATGTTTGCAGTATGGGTTTCTGTGTTTTTATTCTCAACTCTACACTAAGTTTCCTTTTGATCCCTAGATTGCTTCCTTGTCTTCTCTGAAGTGCAACCTTCTCAGGCAGGTCTAGGGAATTCCTCAATGTAAACACTCTTTTTCTCTTTAGAAAACGGACATTTTTCCTTACCTGCAAATCACAGATCAAGTCAGGAGAGGATGTTTTTCCAGTATCCTCTAACTGCTTTATTAAACACCGCTCAGAGTATTTAAGGATTGCCATCTAACACGTGAAATGCAAGTTGGTCCGTCCAGGCTTTACTCATTATGCAGCTCTTGAGGCTTAGAGGGATTATCCACCAGTTCCTGAGGAAAGCAGCTCTTGACCACGCCAATTTCCAGACCAAACAGCACCGTGGAAAATTATGTTCTCCCATGTGTTTGGTATGTCTGCTTCCCCTGGAAGACACAAAATAAAAACGGATCTTTCAAGAGTTAAGTTTTAATAGAAGTGAAGAGCTGTTCATGTTGGTTATTGCTAATTTTGTCCATCCGTTCAGGATGGTAAGAGGAAGGACTTGGAGCTACTGAGAGCATTCAGCTGTTTATTGCAATTTGCAGAATGAGCCGTCAGATGGGAGAGCAAATGTTTACGTACGCAGACAGGTACAACAGGCCGTTGCTGCATTTTGTAACTTCATAACTCAGCTTACAACTATTTTCTGTTATATATATTTTTAGGCTGTGTTTAGTGGAACCTGCAAAAAGCCCACGGATTATTAAATGTGGTAATATTACTTGTAAAGTGTTTCCCTATAGAGAAAAGACTTTTGTACTAGATTGGGAGAGGTTTGTCTCCTCAAAAATTATAATGCAAGAATTCAATTGGGATATAGGCAGGTTGTTGTAACGCAATTGTTTTGACTTCGTACTCTAATTTCTTATTTTTGTAATCCTTGAAAAATATTGATTGATCGATCAATCTATTGACTGATTGCAGAAACCTTTGAAATGCTTACCAGGCTGGCTGAGAATTCACAAGCACACCGCTCTGCAATGTGTGCACAACCACGGCTGCTGAGGCTGCTGTGAATGTGCAGGAGTTTTTCACAGGTGGTGGGCTCCTCCTGTCCGGCACAGCCCTGAGCACAGAGGAATTTGGGAAGGGATGTTGTGATGCCTGTTTGCAGCAGTCTCCAGCCCGGATTAACCCTGCTCTGACGGACAGGTCCCTGCAACGTGCTGGTGCCCGCAGGCGGCAGGAGAGACCCGGGCCCCTTTGGCATCGTTCCCAAAATGGCCGCAGGACAACGGGAATGTCGCTGTGCCCCGGGCGGCCTTTGCCGCGGGCTCTGAATTTGGGCATTGCAGGATCTCTCCAGCAGGTCCCCCGCCCTTCTCCGCAGCCGGCACGGAGCTTTGCTGAGAAGGCGGCGCTGCCCGGGGCTGAGCCGAGCCCTGCCCGGCCGCTGCCCCTGCAGCCCCGAGGCCGCCCGGCTGCCGCAGCAGGAGCCGCTCCCCGCGGGCCGGGCCTGCTCCGGCCCTGCAGCAGCTCTCAGGAGCGCCGAGCGCAGCACACGGCATCGAGCCCGAGCTGCTGAGCTTCCATCCCTGCTCCTGACGCTCCGGGGCAGGCTGGGATCCGCGGGCCGGAATGAGCGCAGCAGCTGGGACGCCGCTTTTATCCGCGCTTGGGGCAAACGGGACCGTAGGAAAAGTGTCACTGGCAGCTGTCATTTGTTTGGCCGCTTGGACCGTGAGGAACGCATTTGTTTCTAAGCGCAACCTCATTTGGCTGCGCCATTTCTGGGAGATACAAAAAGTATTTTACATGAACCTAAGAAAATGGCTTGGGTGTTATCTGATGTGGACATGATGCTACATGTACGCAGTCCTTATTTTACATACCAGGGGCATGCCTCAAAGAACCTATGACTTTGCATATATTGTTTCCATAATTTTGTATCTTTCAGAGGAAGCAGCACAGTTCATCTCAACTAAGTCCTTCCTTACACTTAAGAGAAAAAACAGGTTGTGTGAGAGCTCTGCTAGCTGGGAATGTGTGAAGGGAAGCATTTTAGGACACTGCTATGGAAAGTGCAGGCTGTTTAAGCACACTTTAGGGAAAAGAGCTAGTATATATGCTCATTTATGAAGATAAGTACCAAAATCTGAATTTTTCCTGTATTATACTCAGCCCCCAATACGTTTTGTAATTGTACTTTTCTCTGTATCCTTTCATGCAGGTGTCACTGGCAGTGACATGTTCTGTGCTCAGTGCTGCTTTGGCTGGTTGGTTCGGGGAGATGCCTTTAGTTTTATGGCACACAGGGGTCTAAGGAGGGTGTGCGGGTGTCCCTGTGCTCTGGCACCAGCTGAGGTGCAGGAGCACTTCCAGGGCTGCCTCCAGGTGTGATGAGCTGGAGTTAAAGCTGTGCCTTCTGCTGAGCAGCTGATACGACCTCTGACCATGAACAGCTGGGCCTGATATAATAAATAGAGGTCTCTTCCTTTCTTACTAAGACCCAGAGTCTGATAAAATGGGTTCTTCATCCTTCTGAGACCAGTGAATACCAGGGTTCATTTCCACAAATTCCCTGCTTTATCTGCGTTATACCTGCCAGCTACATGAGCCGTAATATCCTGCTGCTCAGCTTCCTCCAGAGACATGGTTGCTGCTTTGTGTGAGGAGCTGCGAATCTTGACTCCATGTTTCAGAAGGTTGATTTACTATGTTATGATACATATTACATTAAAATGATATACTAAAACTATACGAAAAGAATAGAGAGAAAAGGATTCATCAGAAGGCTAGAACGGACAGCAATGGAATGAATAACAAAAGCTCACGACTCTCAGAGAGTACGAGCCAGCTGCACCTGTGACTGGCCATTAATTAGAAACAACCAACATGCACCAATCACAGATGCACCTGTTGGTAAACAATGTCCAGACCACATTCCACAGACATCAGATAGTTAATTGTTTACATTTCTTTTCTGAGGCTTCTCAGCTAGAATAGGAGAAAAATCCTAGCAAAGGGTTTTTCATAAAATATCATGGCTACAGAGAGAAGCTCTCATTTCTTTGGAGAAGGGCTCTTCACTAACAGTTTGACTCACAAGTGGCTCACTGATGTCTCTCTAACTCCCAAGTCGTTTCACACCTACAGTTGCCTTTCGGGGATATACCCTGATGCTCCTTTGATTTCTGTGGGATCCTCTTTGCCTACCACTTTCAGGAATGACTTAGAAGAGGCACATAAAAGATTCAAGGTAAGGACTTCTGTTTTCTACTTCATCCTGGGTCATTTCATTTGAAAAGTTTTCGACTTGGATTTTCAACAGTGAATTGCCATTGGCCCAGGCTTCAGGATCTCTCAGCACACTCCTGTTTTCAACATGAAAGTTTTTACACTCCAAAATAGTATCTTTCACTGAATTTTAATAAAAAATTGAATGGCCGAAGAACCCTCCACTTCATGGTTTGGCTTCATGAAAATTCCATATTGATCCAGAATAAAGTGGATTTATTTGGATACCCCTGAAAACTCCATGCCTTCCTTCTCCCCTTCCTTTGCTCAATGCAAGGAATATCACATTTCTTATGTCATGATTTTGCTGCCAAGGTGTTTGTTTGAAGATCATGCATTTAGTAATGTTATGTTAAAATCATCTGCTCTGGAATCCCTGCCCAACTTCAAAAACCACACACTCCATTTTTAACTCCAGCTGCACCAGACCTAGACAGCTCTTTCACCTGCTTTCTCGGTTCTAATTGACCAGTCCTTTCTCTCTTTGATCACCGATTTGGTCCAACAAGACTAAAATGCAATCATCCTTTGAAACATGGTGCCCTAGTCGGCATATTTCATGTTTTCCCATTTATTAGGTATCAAGACTTAATTCTGACATGGAATAAATACAGACCTTCAGCTTGAAGAGGCAGAGAACATGAATTCCATTCAAATTGGCTCATTAATATTTATTTCATCTTCAGAGTGACTCATTAACTGTTTGGAGTTTGGATAAGCAATTAATGCGTCAGTGACTCTGACAGACAAGGAAGAGATGGTTGTGAGCAAGCAAATAATGGCTTGCTTAGCCATGCAGCATTCTCTGCAGTTTTAAAAAGAATTTCATTACATTTTGTGAGCTTTAAAGAAGCAAACGGAGGACAAAAGTCTTTAGATGTTTGGAAGTATCATGTAATTTTGCAAGCATTAATGTGAGAATCTACAGAGGATCCAGCTTAATGATACATGTAGTTGTGGATTTTTTTTTATTTGTTCACAGGTATGTTTGTGTAAATAACCACATGTAAAGGAATGTTTCTAAGGCTTTACAGGAATATTTAAATCTGATGTATATTCATGCTCTAAGTTCTACATGCTGTGGAAAGAACACAAATGCCTATACAGCATGATTTCCTTCTACACAACTCTTTTCCCCTACTCATTTCCAACTTGTTCCCTGCTCTTCTTGGGTCAGTCATGGTCTCGATACCTGTGCATTATTTGCTGCCATTCTACAGAACCCAGTGGAGATGCGTGGGCTGCGCAACCATGGGTGGATTTCTCTATTTCCACACCTACATATTGTCATGGATTTAATGCTGCTTCTGCTCCTCAAGTCTCTCTATGTCCATTTATCTACTGCTATTGCTCAGGGCGCAGCGTACCTGGATCTTTTCAGCTGCAACAGAATTGTCTTAGCAAACATCAGTGTGAATGCTGGTGCAGATACCCTGTAGTAGGGGTTTAAGAGAGCTGCATCACACAAAACAAGAACAGTGTGCATTTTTAGGAGAATCTGGAGAAGAGGGGATGTAGTTCTTGCACACTGGACAGCAGCTCAAAGCGCCTATTGTTACAGAGCACTCTGTAGATCGTCCTGTGCTCCTTTGTGCTCGGCCTGAGGTGCCACGTGCTGGTCTCTGGGCTTGTACGTAGCCGAGGAGATTCCCATGGAGGGCACTCTACAGCTTCATGAATGCACAAGAACTTTGGGACACAGTTCAGCCTCACACACTTGCAAAACCCCCAAACTAAAGTAAAACACCACAACAAACCAAAAATCCCCACGCAAAACAAGAACCCATGGAAATGTGTTTACAAGTTATAATCAATTGTCTCGTGAAACCTCCGTTCTGTAAGCTAAACCACTGCCAACGTTCAGACAGAAGGACAAAGGGAGGGTTTAGCAGGCCTGACGAAGTTTTGGTATGGATGGAGCCTACTGTCCCCCTATGAGAGCCTGCTGGCCCTGCCTTTCTGTGTGGATGGACGGCACACCCCGGCCGTGCGGAGCAGCCTCCTGTGCACCTGCAGTGGGCTCAGCAGCAGCTCAAGCCACCCTCCCCCTGCACTGCCCAAGGGCTGCTCTGGCAGCGTCCTCAGCTCTCTCTCGGCCCCTTTCCCTCCGTGCTGCCCTGGCAGCTGAAAGCCCAGCTGGCCGAGGGGGTGCCTGAGCTGCCAGCCTCAGCTGGGTTCTGCTGCTTGAAGACTGGAGCTGCCACGCTGGGGAACCCACAGCTGAGAGCTTCACTGGAGTGCAACAAACAGAGGGCCTGACAGGAGGGAAGGGGCCCTGAGGTCAGGCAAGAGATGAAGGAAAAAGGGAATGGAAAAGAGAGAAGAGAAAATTCACAGGGCTTGATACTTAAATCTACCCTGCAAACTTTGCACACAAGTATTGTCCTGGATTCCCAAAAGATCAATGGTGTCTGAGTTTATTATTAAACAAAAGAGATGAAAAAGAATATTGATTAGTTGTTCATTGGCTGTTCTGGGCACTGACCATGTTGGGATCTGAAGGAAAACGGAGTCTGTGACCATGATCCTAAAAAAAGATACATATGCATATAAAAATGTGGGAATCAGAAACACCACATAAAAAAGCAAAAGATCAAACAAATTCTGGCATTTCCTCATGTTGAAAGTAATGAATCTGTGCTACAAGTTTGCTAAAGTTCCTGTAGGTACGTGAATATGCAATGCAAGCATGAAAAACGTCAGAATGGCATTTTCAAAAACACTACACCTTCACCGTGTGCTAACAGTTTTCCAAACAGTTGGAGACAACAAAAACATCAAAATATCCAAAAATTCTGGAAGCTCTCAGATCCTTTCATCTCAGTCTAATCCTGAAAGAAAATGAGACTTTTTTTTTTTTTTTTTGCCTAACACTGGAAAGAAAGCAAGCTCTTTCTTGTGGCATAGAATGGTAGCAGAAAGAGGAATTTAGGGTATTAAGACTGTATTAAGAGCTTCATTTTTCTTACTTTTTGCTGGAATTGCCTAACTCGAAACAGCCAGAATTGCTCTAATACACTGAATGTCCTCAAAGAGAGTAAGAAGGACAGGAAAGTACAGGTCAGTCAGCCTTGCCTCCATCCCCTGGAAAGGTGAAGGAGTAACTAATCCTGGAAACAGTTCCATACAAATGGAGAAGTTGATTGGGAGTAATGGTTAACCTACCTGATGCCCATGCTAGGACAGGCAGATTGATGGAAATGGGTGGAGCAATGGATGATGCCCACCGCAGCTTTACCCAAGCCTTTGAGACACTCAAAGCCTACAGCATCCTTAAACACAAACTGCCAAAATGCCCAGACAGGAAGGCTGAAAAACGGATGAGGACTGTCATCAGTGGCACAAAGCAGAGCTGGAGGCAAGTCGCGTCTGCTCTGACGCCCAGGGGCTGCTCCTGGGGCAGATACTCTTTGATGTCTTCATTCACGGCCGGCCTGGAGGAGCAGTTTACCCTCAGCAAGCCTGCAAACAAAACAGAGCCGGCAGGAGCAGGGGATAGCCCAAATGCTTGTGACATTCAGAGGGACCTCGGCAGGCTGAAGAATTGGCCTGAGGGGAATCTGATGGAGTTCATGGAAGAGAAACGAGAAGTCTTGGACCTGAGCAGAGATAACCGCAGGCATCAAGAGCTGCAGGAGGCTGACTGCCTGGGAAGCAGCTTCCTTATCTTCCTTGCCTTGCTGGTTCGGGGCGTGCTGCAAAGCAAAGGCAGGAGGACGATGGCAGCCAGAGGCAGAGGGGGTTTGCAGCTGGCCGTGCCGTGCGGAGCCCGGCCAGCGCCGGGAGCCGCCCCGCCCGCGCTGTGCCCGCGGCCCCGGCTCTGCCGCGCTCGTCCCCGCCAAGTCCGGCCCGCGCCGGGGCAGCTGAGAGATTCAGCTTCGAGTTGTATTAGAGTGGAATCCATTCACTGAAGGTTTCTGGTGCAAAGATTGAGGAAAAAAGGAGAAAAGTTTAATTTCTGAAAGCCATTTAGAGTCCTGGAAGCCTTGTCTAGAGATCTATAAAGCTAAAGCCTCAGAAAACCTGAACCTACACCATCCCCAAATGGATTGATAAGGTATGGTGGGCACACCTCTGCTGTTTTCAGAGTCAATGAAACTGACAATGAATGTCTGGGAATTAGGAATGCCAACCCAGATTTTATCTCCATTACTCTAAGAACACCTTAATGAGGCACTTCAGGAACTGAGCACTAACATTTTCACTCTGCTCTATTTACTTTGCATTTGAATACAGGCTGGTAGGAGAAGAGATCTGACTTTAATTTCTCCCCAGGTTACCTGTTGCACTTTCAGGTTAGGAGTACATGTAAAATGCAGCTAATCACTCCATCTATCCATGAATGTTCCACTGCTGAACTGACACACAGAAACATCCTTTTTCCTCTTTGTACCTTCCCAAGTGGTGTCTTAACTAGCAGGAGATTTGTGTAAATCACACAGAAAATCACCAAAACTTTTGAAATTAACACTCAATTCCATGATAAAAGCTTCTGAGAAAACGCTTGACAGGATCACTGAACAAACTGAAACTCGGAAGAGAAACATGCATTTTAGCACTGATCAAAGGGAAAGAAAAAGAAATGCTGTAAAATTTCCAAGTGGAAGATAAGGAGAAAGCCAGGAAGCACAGGAAGAACAAGGCCCTGTCAGATGAGCTGTGGAAGGTAACTTTGTGCCCCAGCTCTGTCAGAGGACGTTCCCTGTCATTGGTGCAAGCAGCTGGAGACAGAAATACTGCTTGATTTGGGGGCCACAGTCTTGGGAAGTGCAGAGGTGGTTCAATAACGTGACATGAGGGAGTTCCCCCAGAGCAACTGGGATGCCTGAAAGAAGTGAACAGCTCACCACAGCCCGGCCCCTCGGCTGCTTTTCCTTCTGACCCTCCTGGGGAGGCTCTGACATTTCCTCTTCCCTGATGGAAGTGCAGCTGCTGCCAAGGGAAACGTCCCCATACTGACTCAGTGTTCCCTTTGCTTCCCAATGTCCCATCTGCTGTCCCTGTCCAGGAGAGCTGCTCTGCACGGGAGGAAGAGACCGAGGGAGAGCCTGGGAACATGGGGTGCTGCAATCCCTCCTGATCTAGTTCTGTTTGTGGATGGGTACAATTAGACTTGGATAGTTACAAGTGTAGGGATATTTACATACATTGACTGATATTTGTATAGACATCTGTCTATGTGTATTGTTATATTGATGCATGTAAGTTGATCTGTTTACATCTCTAGTTATATTTACATACTTGTACAGTTGTGTAGCTGTGTAGTTTTATTGCTGGGGTTGTATGGATTTTTTTATTGGTCCACTGATATTTGTATATTTATAGATAGGTTTGATATGTGTATATTATATATGTCATATATGTAATGAAATATGTAATACATATCTGCATCTATATATTCTTATGGATATATATGTATTTACTTCTACTTAAATATATATGGAGTTGCATAGTTCTAAAATTGTATTTATTTAGTTCTGAATCTGAAATTCTTTAGAGAGGGATATTGATGTTTCTGTATTTGTATATGGGTTGTACAATTGTAGTAATAGGTAAAAAATTTAATTGTTATACTTCAATTCATATTTGTGTACAGTGAGTTGTACAGAGTTGCAATAAAATATTTTTTTTTAACTGAAGTTGGTATTTGTATATATTTACAAAGCACAATTCTCGCAAAAAATTACATTTTAAACTGAAATTGATATTTGCATGTTTATACATTGGCAGCACAAGTGTAGCAATTTAAAACAAATTTCATTTTTAAACTTAAGGTTTTTTGCATATTTGTACATTACTAGTGCAGGTGTAACTATCTGCAAGAAATGCAGTGTTTCTATTGAAAGAAGTGTAGATTTGTGCTGCCCAAAGCCATGAGCAGATGGAAATGCTGCAGGATTGGGCCATGGCCAGCACATGCCCCACCTGCACTCAGGCTGGGCACGGGCAGCGCAGGTTTGGGATGGCAGCAGAGCCACACGTTGGCTCAGCACTGGCTGCCAAGGCCTGCTGAGAAAACTCCGGGACTCCACTGAGAGAAGAACTCCAAGCAGGAGCCACCTGGAGAGGACAAATCCAGCCCCCATCCCACGGGCAGCTCTTTAGGAAGAGCTCCAAGTGTCCCCCTGAAGCTCATCCCAGAGCCCAGAAGCCAACAGGGATCCTGAGCCAGCTCCGCTGCCTTTGGCAGCACTTGGGCAAATGAGCTGCAGCAAGGGGGAGGCAGCAGTGACTGGGACTGCTGCAGGCTGGGGATGAAGGAAGGGCCACGGACACAAGTGCTGAGATGCTCCAAAATCCAGAAGGAGGCTGGAGAACTGGGAAGGAACAAGTTCTGAAGGCACTGAAACGATGGAAACCCCTTGTGTGAAGTTCCCTGAAGGAACTCCCAAGGACATGGATGCTAAAATAAGTAGTACCAGAATGAATACACAAATGCAGTAACACCAGGAGATGGTCTGTATGACCCACAGGCAATGGCTTAGAAAAAGACCAAGTCTATATTTTATATCTTCTGTTTATTATAGTATCTATATTAAAATATATAATATGTAGTATATAGATGATGAATTACATTTATCATAAATTCATATGTGTTGTGTGATACATTTTGATATGTTTTGATAAATATTTTTATTTCATATAGTTTTGATATATTCCTCCAGCCTGGAGAGTGAAGATGTACAGCAGTCCAAAACCTTCTGCCCACACAGCAGTCAGCCCCGGCTGTGTGCATGCACACCCACCCACTGTCCTTGCTCTCCTCAGCACTTCAGGGCTGCTGTTTGCACAGAACTGGGATGAATTTAACTCGACAGAGCCACAAGTGGGCTGTCCAGCTTGTCATGAACACTCATGTGGCAAGGAACAACACAGAGCTCTTAAATCACATTATCACATGTCCTTTCATTCCTGCTGGGCACTGAGGAACTCTCAAAAGCACCAAAGACACAGAGAAGAGGTGAAAAAACTGGTATCATGCTACTGCTGGTATCCTCATGGAGGAAAATCTGTTGGGTTTCTTAAGGTTGTAGTTTTCCAAAAACTAGGAAAAAATCCTACTGCTCAGCACCAGTAGCTCAATTGTGAATGATTTTCTTGACTTGGCAAAGCTAGGATGTCAACAGTGGACTCCGTCCTTGGTTCAAATCACCTGCCCTCACCTGCAGACAAAAGCACCACCACCAGCAGAAGCTACATCACTCAATTTTCTCAAAAAGCTGGGTAACATTTTTGAGAAGAAAGAAAAACATGTCAGACTCTGTGGATTCATGACAGGACTCTGTGAAACAGTTGCAAAGCAAAGGGCAGCAGCTTCTCTCTGGGACACTCCTTGTGCTCCAGGGCAGCCGGGCTGTCCCAGCTGCCCAGGACCCGGCGCTGCGTGAGCTCTGCAGAGCTGCACAGCGGGGAGGCAGCTTCGGGCACCTCAGCCCCTGGCCAGGAGTGGCTTCTTGCTCTGGAGGGCTCCCTGGGGGCAAATGCAGACTGCTGGCCTTCTGCTCTTGGCCCTAGCCTGGCCTTGCAGGGCTAATCCTGTTCCCTGTGTCACAAAAGTTCCCAGACTGAAATTTGTGCTCCAACATGACAGCCCCAAAGTCTGTGGCGTGTCAGGAAGCTCAGGAATGAACCTGCAGGGCTTGGAAAAGCTGTGCGTCCCCCAGAGCACAAGCAGTTCTCCAACAAGACTTCAAGGCTGAGGGACAAAGCTTCCCCCTTCAGCTCTCCACAGCAGCTCTAGGGAGTCTCTCTCCATTGTGAAATCTCCTTTGTCAGTCTACAGTGACAAGAGCTGGCTGCAGGAGGCATTTGCATTGGAACTCTCCCCAGATGGGGGGAAGAAGAGGGGATTCCTGAGGAAAGAAAAAGGCAACACTGTTTGGGAAAACACCAGCATGAGTTCACTACAACTCCAGGCCAGAAATCCCTTGAATAAAGCAGCATCCATCCATGGGGCAGCACTTTAGCTTTGAAATCAATCTGACAAACCTGCTGCCCCTTCCTGCTGCTGTAGCTGACTCTAAAGCACGAGAAATGTGCCAACTCTGCCAAAGACTGGCAGACATGGTGAGATAAAAAGAGCCAGTCTGCTGAAAAGGAGACCAAATGAATGTTTTCTAATGCCCCCTTCTCATCCTTTCCCCAGCCAAGCCAGAGCAATGTCCTTCCTCTCTGTCACCGATGGTGACCCAGGCACGGGATGCACAGTGGGGACAGAGCCCGCAACTGCTCCCAGTGCCTTCGCCACGGGCTTCCATTGCCCTGAAATGCCGTGCCGGGCGCTGCCCTTCCGTGCCGTGCCGTGCCGTGCGGAGCCCGGCCAGCGCCGGGAGCCGCCCCGCCCGCGCTGTGCCCGCGGCCCCGGCTCTGCCGCGCTCGTCCCCGCCAAGTCCGGCCCGCGCCGGGGCCGCGCTGGGCGCGAGCGCAGCGCCCCCCTCCGGCCGCGCGCCGCCGGCGCAGCCGCGGCCGTTGCGCCGCGGGCGTTGCGGCCACAGGCGGCGATCGGAGCCATGGCGGAGCTGCCGCTGCCCGCCGGGCTCAGCGCCAGCGCCTTCCCCGCCAAGCTGTGGCGCCTGGTGAACAGCCCCCGCGTCCGCTCCGTGCGCTGGGACAGCCGCGCCCAGGGGCTGCTCGTCGACCGCTCCCTCTTCGAGCGGGAGCTGCTCAGCCCGGGCGACGCCCACGGGGGCGGCGAAGGGGTGGGGCCGACGCCGGACTCCTTCCAAGCCACGCACTTCGGTAGTTTCGTGCGGCAGCTCAACCTCTACGGCTTCCACAAGGTGCCGAGCCGGGTTGGCTCATCTGAGCCCGGCGATGCCGGGGGCTGGCTCCACTTCAGGAACCCCAACTTTCGCCGCGACCGCCCCGACCTCCTGCTCCATATCAAGCGCCTGACCAGGGCCAACAGGCAGCGGCTGGCAGCGGGGCTGGAGGTGCGCAGCCGCCAGCCCAGCCGCTTCCAGCAGCTCCGCACGGAGCGGCCGCTGGCGTCCTTCCCTGCCGGGCAGCCGCCCAGAGCCGGTGAGAAAGAGTGGGAGCTGTGGGCGCGGAGGCTGGCGTGGGCTGTGGCCGTGGGCCCTGCCCGTGCTGGGGCTGCTCAGCGCAGCTGCCCCGGCTGGCACAGGGGCTGTCCTTGGGCAAGGCAGCTGTGCCGGCAGGGCCCGGGCGCTGTGCCGGCTCTGCCGGGCTGCCGGGGCTGCGGGACGGTCCCGCCGCGGCTGCGCTCACCACAGCCCGGCCCGCTCGGCTGCAGCTGGCCCAGCCGTGCGCCGTGGCTGGCGCTGCTCCTTGCCTGGCCCAGAGCCCTGTCCCGGTCAAGCGCAGCTGGAGGGAGCCTCCTGTCCCTGTAGAGCAGAGGAGAAAGCACCGGGCAGTTGGGTTTCTGGCAGTTGCCTTCTGCCAAGGAGCAGCAGTGGGACAGTTTTCCCAGACAGTTGAACGAATAGGGCAGAGCTAATTAGACAAGGAATTGTTAGTTGAATAGCCCCAGAACATGTGGGGATTTTTTTCTTTCTCACCCTGTTTGGGAGGATGGGAGCTTTTGTCTTTCCTGATAGAAGTACAGTTGCTGCCAAAGGAAACACACCCAAAGACCAATAGTGACGCGGCCTTCTCTTTGCTTCCTTTCTTCTTCCCTCACTGCTACACAGTGCTCTCATACCAGGACCTCACTGCTGCCTCACCTGAGGGTTTACAGCTGCCTCCAGGCCCTTCCAGGCTAAGCGCAGGTGCTCAGGAGTCTGACCTTTTCCTGACATCTCCCAAGAAAGTCTTTGCCTCATCTGGATTTCTTGGGGTTTCATCAGAGGAACCAGGCACCAGCAAATTTCATCTCAAGCGTGAGCTCATCATTCCGCTGGTTCCCATAGACTGCAGATGCCGCCCTGAGCTCACGGTTTCTCTGCGTCCCATAGACCATCACAGCCCTTCCATGGCCTCTCCAGAGGGAAGCAGCTGCACATCTTCAGAGCAGTATTTGCCAGCCTGCAGTTCATCAGGTAGGGAAAGAGTTTCTACCCTTGCTTTCCAAGCAGGTCCTGGTTAGTGACCCTTTAAAGAGTTTTCCTGCAGTGCTCTATCATGGGTAGATCTCAAGCGAGAATCGGGTAGAAAGTGTCAAGTCGCCTAGGAAGAGGGATCTTGAAAACAGAAGGATTTTCTGCCAGCTTTTCCTGTCCTTGGTGCAGATTTGGAGGGTGTTCTGGGCATTTTCCAGACAGCCCTTCTGTAGGGGTACAAGGGCAAGGCAAAAGATATTGCCTAACAAGTCATCAGTGTTAGGTGCACTCCCCTCTTTCTTTGAATGAAGCCAGACTAGGATGGTGAGAGGATATTGCAGAGGTTTAAGACTGTCTGCCCTGAAAATCAAGCCAAACCACTGAAATGAGCTCTGCCTGCCCTAGAAGAGTTGGAGCTGCAGAATACAGCCTCACCCACAAGGCTGGTTTTAGAAAAAACTCACAGTTTAATTTCAGCATGTGTGTCTGAAGATCTGGGCTCTTCCTGGGTGAATCCACTTTCTGTGGTCTTTTGTGATGAGAAACCAAATGTAGCCAAATCCCAAAGCTGCTGGGAAGATGCAAAAGGCTGTGATTATAAAATGTGTGTGTGTGTCTATATCCCTTTTACAATCCATGCTTTAATCTGTGTACATGTGAATTAGGATAAATATTTTTTAAGAGGAGAACTCACTCCCCCAATCCCCTGGCAAGTCTGAATACATTTCTGGAACTGAGGTTGCTCTGTGCTTCCTGTGATGTTTGATCCAAGGCAGCACTAGAGCTCTGTGTCCCAAAGCCACATTGTGGAGCCTGACCAATGTGTTTGGATTCTTGCAGCCACCCCAGGCACTTCAGGCCCCAGCACTCCAGCTGGCAGTGCTGGTTTTGCACCATGGACAGCCCCCAGCTGGCTGTGGAATACTCCTGGGGAAGAGGAATTGCCACCACCAGATCTGGACATGGTGCTTGAGACGCTGGAGGAGATGTTTTCTCCCTCTGCTCAGGTAACTGCATTGGACAGGGAAGAAAAGGGCTGGGAGCTGAGAGCTTGTGAATGTTGTTGCATGGCTGAGAAGCAAAGGCTTCTTGAGTTCAGCTCAGTGAATGGACAGGAAAAGATTTGCTTGGTGAAACAAGACTTCCTAAAGAAGAGGGAATGAAAAAGTCTCCCCCTGAATAAGGATGAAGAGGTGTGAGCCTGTGTTGGTCAGGTTTGGGTGCCTGTTTTCCTGGGAAGAATCCCTCGTGCAGGGGTGTTTGTGGTGAGGAAGTGGAAGCTTTGTAGGTTCTAAGAGGCTTTGTTTGGTGAGAAAGAAGAGAAGAGTGTTTGGAGAATTGCCAAGTGTCCCGTGCAGGGAGGGGCATGCCAGAGGTGCCTGTTCCAGCAGCAGATGTGGGCTGTGCCTCTTTTGGGTGGGAAGGCCAAGGCAAAGCAGGGCTGGGCTGCAGCTGCTGCTGCTGCTGTGTGAGCCCTGCCGGGCGTGTGGGCGCTCCCAGAGCCGTGTGTGGGGCTGGGCTGGAGCTGCAGCTTTCTTGTCCTCTGGGTAACCTGGTGCCTGCAGCCCAGTCTCCATCTGGGAAATCCTCAGCTGGGCAAACTGGCCAGTCTTGCTGTCCATGTTGCAGAGCTCAGTCACCTTGCTCTTGGGCAGCTCTGTGGGAAGAGATGTGGGTTCCCACGCAGTCCCTGCCAAGCTGCAGCCTGGATGAGACTGCTTTGCTCAGGGTTGTGGAGGAGGAGCAAATCTCTGTGCCAGGACTCCTTCCTTAGCAGCCATTCCATGTGTTCAGTGTCACCCCCACGTTCAACACTGTCAGCTTTGACAGCTTTTGGACTGTGTTTGAGAAGTGAAATTGTTTTGACTCTTGAAGGGCTTTGGGGCCCAGAGTTCTTGTTAGGAACAAGGGATTAAGAGTGTGAGGCATGGAGTTGTTGGACCAGGTGTTTGGTGTAACTGGTGAGAAGGGTTTCTTCCTTTCTGTTTCTCTTTCAAGGGGAATATTAATGTTGCCCCAGAGTCTTCAGGAGGGCAGCCTGTGGACAGAGCAGAAGCAGAAGGAGCTTTGCCTGGCACCAGGAGGTGCGGGAACAATTCCCAGGAGCCCGAAGAGCTTGGTAAGGACAGAGTCCCCCTTGGTTTAGAGAGGTGTGAGATGGCTGCTCCGAGCCTGCCTCTGGCAGCAAGGGAGATGAGCAGAGTTGAGCTCCTGTCTGCAGGGCTGGTGCTTCCTGGTGCCTTTAGTTCAAATCCTGCACTGGCACAATCTCCCCGAGCCCTGCCCTCCACGCTTCTCCAGAGGCTCTGACACTGAGTCCTCTGCTGTGGCAAGGGAGAAGGGAATAAAGCTGACCTTGTGGAGTTGTGTCACCAACTCGGGTGTCCCAGTTTTGTGCTGATGTCCATGGATAAATTTGCTGTAGGGTGTCAGTGCTCTGGAGGCAACACTGAGTGACTCTTGAAGGGAGAGAAAAAAACCACAAGAAAAGGTCAGTGTAGAAGTCTGAGCTGTTTGTCTCCAAGCATTAAATCAATGTTGTACCAGTCTGCTGGTAGGTGTAGTGAGATACATTAAAAATACAAGCAGCAGAAGCTCTGAGGCCAAGCAAATCATCAGTCACAAATCCAGTAGCTCAAGGAAAACCTGAAATTACCCCAAATTAGTGAGAACTAAAGGAGAGATAGAGCACTTTGGATCTGCATGCTTGAGCAAAGCTGGTGCAGCCTGCAGGCCTGCTAGGAAGTTCTTTCCCTCCCAGCTGTTCATCCCAGAGCTGGTGGTTGTTTTGGAGGAGCTGTTGCTCACTGCAGAGGGCAGGTTGCAGACGGCAGGGAACGGTGCTGATTCATAGCTCAGCTTCCAGCAGCCCTGAGCTTCAGCCATTTCAGTGGGGACTGAGGTCTCTCTGTCAGCACAGAGAAAGAACAAGGCTGGGCTTCTTTGTGGCAGCTGGGGCTGCCTGTGTTTCCAGCTCTCATGGGTGCCCTTTGCACTACAAGGGTTTTGACTTAATTGGGATTCTTCAAAACTTCAGAAATTTTGAATGCTTGGATGGATTCTGACTCTTTAAAGAGCAGGCTTCAAATTGCCAAGTGAGACTCTGCCTTTCAGGCCATCTTTTACGGTCTTTGACACAAGGACAGTGACTTCCAAGAGGAAAGATGCACAGAGGCCAATATTGACCCAGTGTTCCCTTTGCTTCTCAGATTTCCACCTAATCTACCTTGCCAGGAGGGCTGCCCTGCGTGAGAAAAAGGATCGGAGGGAGAGCCTGTGACCATCGGGCAGGTGGAATCCCTCCATTTATACATAGATTTATAGATTTCCATAGTTCTATTTATATATCCTTGTAGTTACATTTATTGATTTATACAATCCTATTTATATATCCACATAGTTATATTTGTAGGTTTATAGAGAACATATATATATATATATACATCTATACAGTTAAATCTATATATAGTTTTTGATGTGATAGAGTTATATTTATGTGCATGTAGTTACATTTATAGATTTTAAAATTTACATTTATATACATAGAGAGTAATAATATATTTTTAATATTTTTATATTTATAAATCTGCATCGATATGTAGTTAGAGTTATATGGATTTTTAGATGGATAGATTGATGTTAGTGTAGGTCTAGGCAGTATTTTTGCCTCTTTCCCCCTCGGCTGCCTTTTTCACCTCTGGCTTTTCCCCCTGTGCCCCCTGTGTCCCCTCTCCCTGGGCTGGGTCCGAGCTGGCGGCCGGGCCGGGCGCAGCAGCAGTTCCAGCCCCGGATGTCCCTGGAGCGCTGGGAGCTGCCGGTGGCCCCAGGCACTGTCCCCTGAGGAGCTGCTGAAGGACGGTGAGACTGAGGGGGCTGAGGGGGCTGAGGGGGCGGTGGCACTGAAGGGACGGTGACCCTGAGCTGCTGCTGGGGCTGAGGGCTGTGGGGCAGCCCAGGGCCATGGTGGCACTGAGGTGACAGGCAAGTGGCACAGGCTGAGGGGGTGGCGGGTCTAAGGGGACGGGATGGGTCAGAAGGGACTGAGGGGGGTGAGAGGACTGTGAGGGGCTGGAGAAGCTGAAGGGGGCTGGGGGTTTGGCGAGAGCATGGCAGGGCTGAGGGGATGGAGGGGCCAGCAGGGAGCACAGAGGGCTCCGGGACTGCAGCTCTGCCAGGCCTTGGAACCAATTCCAGAACCTCCACTTTTGCCACAGCTGCAATGAAGACCACGAGGACCGCCGGAGACTGCCGGGAGCCAGCAGGGAGAAGCCGAGGGCCAGCAGCAGGAGCAGGGAGCGAGGCCCTGCTGCTGCCAGCCTGGAGAGAGCCCGGGTGAGGCCCCAGGGCCGGGGAGGCAGGGTGGGGCTGAGGCTGGCATGGGCTGTGGCCGTGGGCACAGGGGCTGTCCTTGGGCAAGGCAGCTGTGCCGGCAGGGCCCGGGATCTGTGCCGGCTCTGCTGGGCTGCCGGGGCTGCGGGACGGTCCCGCCGCGGCTGCGCTCACCACAGCCCGACCCGCTCGGCTGCTTTCTCTTTCTGACCCTCCTGGGGAGGTTCTGACATTTCCTCTTCCCTGATGGAAGTGCAGCTGCTGCCAAGGGAAACGTGCCCCTACTGACTGAGTGTTCCCTTTGCTTCCCAGATGTCCCATCTGCTGTCCCTGTGCAGGAGAGCTGCTCTGCCCGGGAGGAAGAGGCCGCAGGAGAGGCTTTGAAGATGGGGCAGCTGGGGTCCCTTTTCTTTCTGTAATATATCTATTCATATATATAGTGTATATTATGTAATATTTAATTTCTGTTTACATATGTAGATTGTTATATAGGTATTTATATATATAACAATATATATTTTTTATATATATAAATATTTCTGTGTGTGTGTGTTTAGTACTATTTAAACATGTATGGAGTCATATAGTTGTACAGTTGTATCGATAAGGTTCTTGGTACAAGGTTCCTTGGGGAGGGAATGCAGCGGCGACAGCTAGCCTCTAAGACTCTGACTCCCGGGCACGCTCCGGCCGCGCCGCCGGCAGCACTGAGGGGGGAAGGGCACTCTCCCCCTGGGAGACTTCCTAGGGAGAGTGCTTAAGGCTGAATGCCTTCAGAAGGGCGAGAACCCCCAGAGCCGTTGGAAGAGGAGCTGGGCTGCGACCCACAGGAGAAAGACCGGACCGCGCCGACAGGGAAAACGGGAGGGTTTATTGAAAGTGCGTCGGGCGCGGACAAAAATGCTTGCCCGGCAGGGCCTTATAAACAGAATACAATGACCAATCTAAATTTTTGAGAGGAGGGAATAACGCGTAACAAACATCTTGGATCTCCAGTGGGAATAAACTGAGGGTTGAACCCTGACCTCTGGTCCAATCACTCAGTGTCCAAGACAGAAGGTTCTGGATGGAAGGGTATGGACACTGAATAACAGACAGGCAGCCAGGGAGGGATTAGGAGAGATAACTCGTAACTGACGGGACAATCAAGGAGAGGGGGAGAGAGAGAGAGCCCGGGCAAAACCATAACAGGAATGGGGGGTACAGGAATAAACCAACTTAAAACTAATGCACCCCTACAAGGGAATGCATATTTTTGTATTTCTATATGGGCTGTACACTTGTAGTAATATGTAATAAATTAGGTTGTTAAAGTCCTAATTGATCTTTGTATCTAGTGAGTTGTAGAGGCTGGCAATAAATTAGGTTTTGTTAACTGAAGTTGGTATTTTTATATTTTTACATAGACTGGTTGTAGTAATCTAATAAATTCTTGTTCTTAATCCAAATTGAGATTTGTGTAGTTCTGTATTGTCAGCACGGGTGCAGCAATTTGAAATAAATTATGTTTTTCAATGGAAATTGATTCTCGTGAGTTGTAGCCGCAGCTCTCTTCACAGAGAGCAGCAGCTACATCGTGTGTTTGTCCATCAGCAGTGTGGCAATCTGCAAGAAATGCCATTTGTCAGCTGCGATGGGGGTTTTGTGATTTGTGCTACCCCAAGCCATGAGCAGATGGAAATGCTGCAGGATTTGGGCCATGGAAATCTCCGGCCACGCCCAGCACATGCCCCACCTGCACTCAGGCTGGGCACAGGGAGCGCAGATTTGGGATGGCAGCAGAGCCACACGTTGGCTCAGCACTGGCTGCCAAGGCCTGCTGAGAAAACTCCGGGACTCCACTGGGAGCAGAGCTCCTGCTCTGTGGATATGCAGATAATTCAGTCCATGTTTGGTTCTTTACAGACATACACACACAGAGAGCTGTAGGCAGCGCTCAGTAACCCGTGACATACTCGATTGTGGGAACTGAAATGGATATTTCTCTGTTTAGAGGTAGGGGCAGCAGAGTGGTGCCATTCTGCAGCCATCTTGTATCAGGCAGTGGTCGCTCTGTCTAAGCAGTGCAGTTGCAGCAGTCTGTAATGAATTTCCCTTTTCAACTGACATTGGCTTTGGGGCACTTCTCATTTCCGTGATGAGCGACCACATCAATGTTTGTCCCTATTTCTTCACTGATCCTGAAGCTTTGACGAGTGTGTGACAGGCCGTGGCACCCAATTCCTCACAGGTGTGTCCAGCTGTGGGTAAGAGACCTGTCTTGTCTGTGAAACATCCGTCTGAGGGTATTTGTCAGAGAGATGTGGTCCATCTCCAGAACCCCCTCAGGCAGCACCCTGGCTAGGGAGGGGAAAAATGTAAGGGGATTTATGGCATTTCTTCTCTTTTATCATGTATTTGCACGAAGCTGTAGCCTAAACTTAGTAAAGCAAAGGATAGACTTTGTTTGGTCATGCCGTGTGGAGCAAATGGTGCAGGAACAGCCACAAGCCAAACTGCAGGAGCAGCTTCTTCTTGGTCCTAACAGGACATTGTGTACAAGAAAGCACCACAATCTTATTGATTCGATGTTGGGAAGGATGAAAATTTGACAAGAAAGTCTCACAGATACGTATGCTTAGCAGAAAGATTTTTGAATGTAGAAGCTGAGGAAGGAATAGAGATGGAAGCAAGTTTTGATATAGAAGAAAAGAATTGCTGAGCCAGTCTTACTGGATAACCAAGGAGGCAAAGGATATGTTAGTTAGAAGGGGTTTTTATGACTTAGAACAAAGGATAAGCCCACCTCAAACAAGAAGAGGTTTTTACTAAGCAGAAAGATAGCACAGGCAAACAAGTCAGCAAATGTTGCAAGTAGAAAAAAGGTGTCAGAATTTTCCACTGCAAGAAAACTGAAAAACAACTTCTGGCTTAAACTGTAAACACATTTAGTGATTGGAGAATACTAACATGAATATGGTAATTGTAGTAGTTATGATAGGCTATAGATAAAAGTTAAGGTATAGATTGGTTCTACTGTATTAAGATGCTCAGCAAAGAAAAGTATATAATGCGTTTGTAACCTGAAGGAAGGGTCTCCAGGCCTGCCTGCAGATGCAGCTGACAGCTCTAGGCACAGGCTCTGTCGCCCACGACCCTGGACTGCTCTAACGTCTTGCATGTGATAAACTGCGTTTTGGAAGAGCCGCCTGGAGTCCCGCATCTCTCATTTAGGCTCTTACAATTCACCTCTTAGGTAAAACCACAGTGATTCACCGTGTCAAACTAGCTGGGGATGGAAATAACAAACATCCCTGGGCTGGGGCAGAAGCCTGGGAGTCACACGCTTGGAAAAAGAGAGCTGGCAAAGCCAGCCCAAGGCGCAGGCACGCATTTGGCTCCAGGCAAGAGGGATCTTGTAGTGCACAGCTCGGAGGGACTCCAGGCAGAGGAGCCGGCCGGCGGCAGGGAGCAGCTCCCGCTGTCACTGCCAGGGAAGGACTCGCAGGACGCAGGAGGAGCGGGCACATCGCGGATGGACAGCGGAGCCCCTCCTGAGCCCCGAGGTGATCCCTCCTGCTGCTGCAGTCACAGCACAGCCACCTGCCCTGCAGGCTCTCTTTGCCTTCCTAAGCCTCAAGCTGTGTCGGTGTTTTTCCTTTTCATGAACGGGCCGGGGCTGCTCGGGTACAAGACTTGAGCGTTATTGGCGGGATCAGCCTCATTACATGGTTGAGACAATGGGCAGAGGGCAAAGCTCACGTACAGCCAGCAGCAGCCAAAGATTTCTTTCTTACAGAGCATCTTAAAAACTTTTTAGCCAATAGCATGTTGCTAAAGCTTACAGACAGTAGTTTTAACTGATTACTAAAAGTACACGTACACCTGCTTCACACAGTGCTTGCGTGTCTTCTTTTTATTAACAGTACACAATGTTCCATTAGTAAGCTTAAAACTTTCTAGTATTTTGCTAAGCATATTTTCCTGCCATCTAAAAGTCTATCTTAGCCAAGCCTAAGACTCAAGCTCTTGTTTAATATCCTCACTTGCTCTACTATTGTAACATTTTCTACTTTCAGACTTTGCAGCTGCAGATAGCTCTAAGTGTCTTGGCTCTTTCTGTTTCTAAGGCCTGCTTTCCCAGCTTTCTAGAGATCTTCTTAGCTTTACTAATTCCTCCACAACCCACTGCAGGAAGCAAATCTGATTACAAATGATAGCAATTATACCAGATCAAAACTTGTTGGCCCACTGCTAATACTGGATGTTTAATTTTTTAGACTGCATTAAGTACCATCTGTGTTTCCAAAGGTGGTGCTCCAAATTTAGAACCATGCATTCTCTCCTTCAGCTGATACACACACACACATATATATATTTATACACACATATATGTTTGTAATTTTCTATGTTTGTAACATCTGTGTGAAGAAAGGGTAAACTTAAGAAAGTGTACTTTTTTCACAGCAGCACAGTTCCATAGAAATTTATTTGAATTTTTTTCCTGAGGTACCCATATTATAAAGACACTTTGCTAAAACTAGTAAGGATGAGAGTTGCAGGGCTGGTTTAAAATCGAATCCAAATTTGATTTCATTCTGTGCAATATTTCCATTAAATCTGAATAATGCCCAAGACTAAAATACTAGAGTTCTATTTTTTTTTCCCATAGGAAACAAGGCATAGGTGTACTTTTGATTTTTCATTTAAATAGAGGAATCCACTGGACTAACGGATACCTTGGAACTTCTTTATCATTTACAACTACCGACAGCTCTCAGGAACAGAAAGATTAAAGGAAGGGAGGAGAGCAAATATTTTAAAGCTATGACCAGAGAGTTATTGTACATCAATCTGGAGTTACTTTACATCACTTGGTTAAATACACCATTACCTAAAAATCATGTATATATGTATTTGGTAAGAAGTATCAACTGAATAAACGCTATACATAAACAAGTTCTCATCTAATTATTTTTTGCTAGCCTCATGTTCTCTTCTTATTTAGTAAAATCAGGAAGAGAAACACTGCTGTTCTTTGAAAAATTAATCTGTTAAAATATTGACAACCCTGATGTTTGATGTAGGAGTCTACAAGCAATAATTTTAATTGTCACCAAAGAAGAACAAAAGGGACACATCATCTGTGGTAAACACCAGACATTGTTGCCAGTAGGGTTGAACAAACTATCTGTATGATGTTGTACAGCAGTTAACGTGAAGATCTCATCAATGATGGAGATAAGAGACACTGACCCTTGAGGATTCAAAGAAGCATTTGATAACAATAAGAAGAGCTTATCTTGCCCATCTTAGTTATACTTAAAATGTATTTTATAGGAATTTGATTTATACTGATTGAAAACTCATCACTTCTTGTATGTTGCTGAATAACTAATGCTGATTATTTTAGTCTCAGCCCACAGACTTCAAAGATAAACACATTGCTCCAGCTTGCAGTATGGAATCAGTATCACTTGATTTTGTCACTGAAGTATCAGGAAGTGTTGTAAATGACACAGACTGCCATGGCGAGGTATTCCCAGGATCCGGTCAGCACTGCAAGTAAACATAGGTCTGATTTGCAGTCTGGCAGCAAATTTGCTGAGAGCAAACCAAGTCTCTGAAATTGCCATGGCTATAAAGGAGAAAATGTGCCAGTAGAAAAAAGCTGGATAACAGATTCGGTAAGAAATCATAAAATGACAATTAAGCAACACTATTGCAGAATTGTAAACACAAGTGGCCAGTATCATCATATCCTGTTTAGAAAGGCAGCAAAAGTCATAGTTAATCATTGCATAGTTAATTATTCTCCTCATTCATCTGGGGGTTGCTGAGGCAGCAGCAGCAATGCTGTTCCATATCAAAGATTTGTTATTGTTCAGACCACATTCTAAAATCTCTTGATTATCCATGTGCAGCATGACTTATTCTTTCAGCTAATATTTGTGCTCTTGGTAATAGGATAGTGCAGCCATGGATCGGAAGAGGCATTTTAGATCACTGATTTTATGGTTTCCATCTAGGAAAAGTAATACTAAAAAAGCTTTAACATTCTTCACATTTCATTCTTTCAAGCCATCTAAACCAAGAATCACTTTTGCCTAAGTTTTTGTCTTTGCTCTTCTGGGTTGCCCCAAGATTTGCACATGAAGGCTTGCCAAGCCTCTGATAACCAGGTATCTAGAATTTACTCTTGTGGTCTCAGCACAGCCATCTAATACTGTTTTAAATGCAACATGTCCATAAAGAGCCTACAGATACCACCCAAGACCTGCAGAGCACACATGTCCTTTTGGACAGACAAATAAAAAATGGCATCTCCCCTTAAAATTGCTCTCTAACACTCTTAGGCAGCTCCATAAAGTTTCTGTAGTGGGACTGCATGTTCTTTGCGGTCCTTATTTCCCCCACTAAAAAGGAGGTGTATTATTGTTGGTATTTAATAATTTTGGGCTGTACTTTAGTTTCCATGTGCCTGTTCCTCCATAGGAGCTGGGTGTCCAAACTGCCTGTAGAGCTGGTGGAGATCTCATCCTCGGTTCAGGTGCCTTCAAGTGGGCATCTTGTTCAATTTAATCTACCCTGTGGGATATGTTGTGCCTCATTTGCTGCTCCAGAAGGAAAAAGGTCTCCCACACACACACACACACCCCCATGCACACCTCTACAGACATGGGGTTCAGGGCAGGGGTCTCAGGTACAGGAGATGAGCTGCCGAGGCTGAAGGTACGCTCATCTTCTTTAAACAGATAAATATTGATTAGATATAAATATAGATATAGATATAGATAGATAGATATAGATATAGATAGATAGATATAAATATAGATATATCGAGATAGATAGATAGATAGATAGATAGATAGATAGATAGATGACAAAGATATATAAAGATATAGATAGATATATGAAAATTCAGCTCAGCTCAGAGGCATGAGGGGCTGCAGGAGATGTTGGCAGCTGCAGATCTGCTCAGCTGGCACTTCTGCTCTTGACTCCCAGGATAAACCCAAGAGGCTTTGTTGAGGAGGTCTCCATTGGTGGGAACACAGCTTCGTGAAGGGCACTGACTTTGGGAGTCTGACTTCTGAAACAAATGAATCCCTTTCCTGAATCACTGTGATATTTGGCAGGTATGAATGGTTATAGTGACACTCACTTAAGGAGAGGGTCACACATGGATGTGATGTAGCAATAAAAACAAAACAACCACACAAGTGGAATGCACTTTCTGACTCTTTCCGGTGAACTGTCAGCACTTTTGTCCCTACTCATGTGACTGCTAGAAGAATAGAAAGGAGAACAGCAAATTCAATCTGAAGAGTGGTGTGAAATACCAAAATAAGATTTCCAGAGAGCAGAGGAATGATTGTGATTTATAAGCATGTATCTCATTTTTATTGGAGGAAACAGAGACTGATTACAAAGGATATCCAGATCACTTTAATGTTCTCTCTGTCATCTTTTCACAAAGCATGCAATTTCCAACCCACTGCAGTCAGTGAGAATCCTTTCACGGACCTGAACAGGACAAATGTTTTTATCATAATAGAAGGCACTTATGCATGGATATTTAGAGATGATAGCCAGATGTGCTAGCCAGTCTTGTCTTTCTTACATTTGTTCTGGTTTTCCTACCATTCCTTTTGGTCAGCAACTTACTAGCAGACTTCAGAGATTGCTTGACATAGTTTGACACTATTTGATTCTGCCTGTATTTAACAGCACTCTGTGGACAATATTAACTGTACTTCGTGCTTTTCCCTACTTTATTTGTACAGCCTTATTTAAAAATAAATGTGAAAAAAAATACATGAAAATTTGTACAACTTGGAATAAAAGTTACAGAGTCGTAGCCATTCAGTGTATCAAAAGGGTTAATGTTTGTAGTATGTGTTTCTGTGTTTTTATTCTCAACTTACTCTAAGTTTCCTTTTGATCCCTAGATTGCTTCCTTGTCTTCTCTGAAGTGCAACCTTCTCAGGCAGGTCTAGGGAATTCCTCAATGTAAACACTCTTTTTCTATTTGGAAAATGGACATTTTTCCTTACCTGCAAATCACAGATCAAGTCAGGAGAGGATGTTTTTCCAGTATCCTCTAACTGCTTTATTAAACACCGCTCAGAGTATTTAAGGATTGCCATCTAACACGTGAAATGCAAGTTGGTCCGTCCAGGCTTTACTCATTATGCAGCTCTTGAGGCTTAGAGGGATTATCCACCAGTTCCTGAGGAAAGCAGCTCTTGACCACGCCAATTTCCAGACCAAACAGCACCGTGGAAAATTATGTTCTCCCATGTGTTTGGTATGTCTGCTTCCCCTGGAAGACACAAAATAAAAACGGATCTTTCAAGAGTTAAGTTTTAATAGAAGTGAAGAGCTGTTCATGTTGGTTATTGCTAATTTTGTCCATCTGTTCAGGATGGTAAGAGGAAGGACTTGGAGCTGCTGAGAGCATTCAGCTGTTTATTGCAACTTGCAGAATGAGCCGTCAGATGGGAGAGCAAATGTTTACGTACGCAGACAGGTACAACAGGCCGTTGCTACATTTTGTAACTTCATAACTCAGCTTACAACTATTTTCTGTTATATATATTTTTAGGCTGTGTTTAGTGGAACCTGCAAAAAACCCACGGATTATTAAATGTGGTAATATTACTTGTAATGTGTTTCCCTATAGAGAAAAGACTTTTGTACTAGATTGGGAGAGGTTTGTCTCCTCAAAAATTATAATGCAAGAATTCAATTGGGATATAGGCAGGTTGTTGTAACGCAATTGTTTTGACTTCGTACTCTAATTTCTTATTTTTGTAATCCTCGAAAAATATTGATTGATCGATCAATCTATTGACTGGTTGCAGAAACCTTTGAAACACTTATCAGGCTGGCTTTCACAAGCACACTGCTCTGCAATGTGTGCACAACCACGGCTGCTGAGGCTGCTGTGAATGTGCAGGAGTTTTTCACAGGTGGTGGGCTCCTCCTGTCCGGCACAGCCCTGAGCACAGAGGAATTTGGGAAGGGATGTTGTGATGCCTGTTTGCAGCAGTCTCCAGCCCGGATTAACCCTGCTCTGACGGACAGGTCCCTGCAACGTGCTGGTGCCCGCAGGCGGCAGGAGAGACCCGGGCCCCTTTGGCATCGTTCCCAAAAAGGCCGCAGGACAACGGGAAGGTCGCTGTGCCCCGGGCGGCCTCTGCCGCGGGCTCTGAATTTGGGCATTGCAGGATCTCTCCAGCAGGTCCCCCGCCCTTCTCCGCAGCCGGCACGGAGCTTTGCTGAGAAGGCGGCGCTGCCCGGGGCTGAGCCGAGCCCTGCCCGGCCGCTGCCCCTGCAGCCCCGAGGCCGCCCGGCTGCCGCAGCAGGAGCCGCTCCCCGCGGGCCGGGCCTGCTCCGGCCCTGCAGCAGCTCTCAGGAGCGCCGAGCGCAGCACACGGCATCGAGCCCGAGCTGCTGAGCTTCCATCCCTGCTCCTGACGCTCCGGGGCAGGCTGGGATCCGCGGGCCGGAATGAGCGCAGCAGCTGGGACGCCGCTTTTATCCGCGCTTGGGGCAAACGGGACCGTAGGAAAAGTGTCACTGGCAGCTGTCATTTGTTTGGCCGTTTGGACCGTGAGGAACGCATTTGTTTCTAAGTGCAACCTCATTTGGCTGCGCCGTTTCTGGGAGATACAAAAAGTATTTTACATGAACCTAAGAAAATGGTTTGGGTGTTATCTGATGTGGACACGATGCTACATGTACGCAGTCCTTATTTTACATACCAGGGGCATGCCTCAAAGAACCTATGACTTTGCATATATTGTTTCCATAATTTTGTATCTTTCAGAGGAAGCAGCACAGTTCATCTGAACTAAGTCCTTCCTTACACTTAAGAGAAAAAACAGGTTGTGTGAGAGCTCTGCTAGCTGGGAATGTGTGAAGGGAAGCATTTTAGGACACTGCTATGGAAAGTGCAGGCTGTTTAAGCACACTTTAGGGAAAAGAGCTAGTATATATGCTCATTTATGAAGATAAGTACCAAAATCTGAATTTTTCCTGTATTATACTCAGCCCCCAATACGTTTTGTAATTGTACTTTTCTCTGCATCCTTTCATGCAGGCGTCACTGGCAGTGACATGTTCTGTGCTCAGTGCTGCTTTGGCTGGTTGGTTCGGGGAGATGCCTTTAGTTTTATGGCACACAGGGGTCTAAGGAGGGTGTGCGGGTGTCCCTGTGCTCTGGCACCAGCTGAGGTGCAGGAGCACTTCCAGGGCTGCCTCCAGGTGTGATGAGCTGGAGTTAAAGCTGTGCCTTCTGCTGAGCAGCTGATACGACCTCTGACCATGAACAGCTGGGCCTGATATAATAAATAGAGGTCTCTTCCTTTCTTACTAAGACCCAGAGTCTGATAAAATGGGTTCTTCATCCTTCTGAGACCAGTGAATACCAGGGTTCATTTCCACAAATTCCCTGCTTTATCTGCGTTATACCTGCCAGCTACATGAGCCGTAATATCCTGCTGCTCAGCTTCCTCCAGAGACATGGTTGCTGCTTTGTGTGAGGAGCTGCGAATCTTGACTCCATGTTTCAGAAGGTTGATTTACTATGTTATGATACATATTACATTAAAATGATATACTAAAACTATACGAAAAGAATAGAGAGAAAAGGATTCATCAGAAGGCTAGAACGGACAGCAATGGAATGAATAACAAAAGCTCACGACTCTCAGAGAGTACGAGCCAGCTGCACCTGTGACTGGCCATTAATTAGAAACAACCAACATGCACCAATCACAGATGCACCTGTTGGTAAACAATGTCCAGACCACATTCCACAGACATCAGATAGTTAATTGTTTACATTTCTTTTCTGAGGCTTCTCAGCTAGAATAGGAGAAAAATCCTAGCAAAGGGTTTTTCATAAAATATCATGGCTACAGAGAGAAGCTCTCATTTCTTTGGAGAAGGGCTCTTCACTAACAGTTTGACTCACAAGTGGCTCACTGATGTCTCTCTAACTCCCAAGTCGTTTCACACCTACAGTTGCCTTTCGGGGATATACCCTGATGCTCCTTTGATTTCTGTGGGATCCTCTTTGCCTACCACTTTCAGGAATGACTTAGAAGAGGCACATAAAAGATTCAAGGTAAGGACTTCTGTTTTCTACTTCGTCCTGGGTCATTTCATTTGAAAAGTTTTCGACTTGGATTTTCAACAGTGAATTGCCATTGGCCCAGGCTTCAGGATCTCTCAGCACACTCCTGTTTTCAACATGAAAGTTTTTACACTCCAAAATAGTATCTTTCACTGAATTTTAATAAAAAATTGAATGGCCGAAGAACCCTCCACTTCATGGTTTGGCTTCATGAAAATTCCATATTGATCCAGAATAAAGTGGATTTATTTGGATACCCCTGAAAACTCCATGCCTTCCTTCTCCCCTTCCTTTGCTCAATGCAAGGAATATCACATTTCTTATGTCATGATTTTGCTGCCAAGGTGTTTGTTTGAAGATCATGCATTTAGTAATGTTATGTTAAAATCATCTGCTCTGGAATCCCTGCCCAACTTCAAAAACCACACACTCCATTTTTAACTCCAGCTGCACCAGACCTAGACAGCTCTTTCACCTGCTTTCTCGGTTCTAATTGACCGGTCCTTTCTCTCTTTGATCACCGATTTGGTCCAACAAGACTAAAATGCAATCATCCTTTGAAACATGGTGCCCTAGTCGGCATATTTCATGTTTTCCCATTTATTAGGTATCAAGACTTAATTCTGACATGGAATAAATACAGACCTTCAGCTTGAAGAGGCAGAGAACATGAATTCCATTCAAATTGGCTCATTAATATTTATTTCATCTTCAGAGTGACTCATTAACTGTTTGGAGTTTGGATAAGCAATTAATGTGTCAGTGACTCTGACAGACAAGGAAGAGATGGTTGTGAGCAAGCAAATAATGGCTTGCTTAGCCATGCAGCATTCTCTGCAGTTTTAAAGAGAATTTCATTACATTTTGTGAGCTTTAAAGAAGCAAACGGAGGACAAAAGTCTTTAGATGTTTGGAAGTATCATGTAATTTTGCAAGCATTAATGTGAGAATCTACAGAGGATCCAGCTTAATGATACATGTAGTTGTGGATTTTTTTTATTTGTTCACAGGTATGTTTGTGTAAATAACCACATGTAAAGGAATGTTTCTAAGGCTTTACAGGAATATTTAAATCTGATGTATATTCATGCTCTAAGTTCTACATGCTGTGGAAAGAACACAAATGCCTATACAGCATGATTTCCTTCTACACAACTCTTTTCCCCTACTCATTTCCAACTTGTTCCCTGCTCTTCTTGGGTCAGTCATGGTCTCGATACCTGTGCATTATTTGCTGCCATTCTACAGAACCCAGTGGAGATGCGTGGGCTGCGCAACCATGGGTGGATTTCTCTATTTCCACACCTACATATTGTCATGGATTTAATGCTGCTTCTGCTCCTCAAGTCTCTCTATGTCCATTTATCTACTGCTATTGCTCAGGGCGCAGCGTACCTGGATCTTTTCAGCTGCAACAGAATTGTCTTAGCAAACATCAGTGTGAATGCTGGTGCAGATACCCTGTAGTAGGGGTTTAAGAGAGCTGCATCACACAAAACAAGAACAGTGTGCATTTTTAGGAGAATCTGGAGAAGAGGGGATGTAGTTCTTGCACACTGGACAGCAGCTCAAAGCGCCTATTGTTACAGAGCACTCTGTAGATCGTCCTGTGCTCCTTTGTGCTCGGCCTGAGGTGCCACGTGCTGGTCTCTGGGCTTGTACGTAGCCGAGGAGATTCCCATGGAGGGCACTCTACAGCTTCATGAATGCACAAGAACTTTGGGACACAGTTCAGCCTCACACACTTGCAAAACCCCCAAACTAAAGTAAAACACCACAACAAACCAAAAAGCCCCACGCAAAACAAGAACCCATGGAAATGTGTTTACAAGTTATAATCAATTGTCTCGTGAAACCTCCGTTCTGTAAGCTAAACCACTGCCAACGTTCAGACAGAAGGACAAAGGGAGGTTTTAGCAGGCCTGACGAAGTTTTGGTATGGATGGAGCCTACTGTCCCCCCATGAGAGCCTGCTGGCCCTGCCTTTCTGTGTGGATGGACGGCACACCCCGGCCGTGCGGAGCAGCCTCCTGTGCACCTGCAGTGGGCTCAGCAGCAGCTCAAGCCACCCTCCCCCTGCACTGCCCAAGGGCTGCTCTGGCAGCGTCCTCAGCTCTCTCTCGGCCCCTTTCCCTCCGTGCTGCCCTGGCAGCTGAAAGCCCAGCTGGCCGAGGGGGTGCCTGAGCTGCCAGCCTCAGCTGGGTTCTGCTGCTTGAAGACTGGAGCTGCCACGCTGGGGAACCCACAGCTGAGAGCTTCACTGGAGTGCAACAAACAGAGGGCCTGACAGGAGGGAAGGGGCCCTGAGGTCAGGCAAGAGATGAAGGAAAAAGGGAATGGAAAAGAGAGAAGACAAAATTCACAGGGCTTGATACTTAAATCTACCCTGCAAACTTTGCACACAAGTATTGTCCTGGATTCCCAAAAGATCAATGGTGTCTGAGTTTATTATTAAACAAAAGAGATGAAAAAGAATATTGATTAGTTGTTCATTGGCTGTTCTGGGCACTGACCATGTTGGGATCTGAAGGAAAACGGAGTCTGTGACCATGATCCTAAAAAAAGATACATATGCATATAAAAATGTGGGAATCAGAAACACCACATAAAAAAGCAAAAGATCAAACAAATTCTGGCATTTCCTCATGTTGAAAGTAATGAATCTGTGCTACAAGTTTGCTAAAGTTCCTGTAGGTGCATGAGTATGCAATGCAAGCATGAAAAACGTCAGAATGGCATTTTCAAAAACACTACACCTTCACCGTGTGCTAACAGTTTTCCAAACAGTTGGAGACAACAAAAACATCAAAATATCCAAAAATTCTGGAAGCTCTCAGATCCTTTCATCTCAGTCTAATCCTGAAAGAAAATGAGACTTTTTTTTTTTTTTTTGCCTAACACTGGAAAGAAAGCAAGCTCTTTCTTGTGGCATAGAATGGTAGCAGAAAGAGGAATTTAGGGTATTAAGACTGTATTAAGAGCTTCATTTTTCTTACTTTTTGCTGGAATTGCCTAACTCGAAACAGCCAGAATTGCTCTAATACACTGAATGTCCTCAAAGAGAGTAAGAAGGACAGGAAAGTACAGGTCAGTCAGCCTTGCCTCCATCCCCTGGAAAGGTGAAGGAGTAACTAATCCTGGAAACTGTTCCATACAAATGGAGAAGTTGATTGGGAGTAATGGTTAACCTACCTGATGCCCATGCTAGGACAGGCAGATTGATGGAAATGGGTGGAGCAATGGATGATGCCCACCGCAGCTTTACCCAAGCCTTTGAGACACTCAAAGCCTACAGCATCCTTAAACACAAACTGCCAAAATGCCCAGACAGGAAGGCTGAAAAACGGATGAGGACTGTCATCAGTGGCACAAAGCAGAGCTGGAGGCAAGTCGCATGTGCTCTGACGCCCAGGGGCTGCTCCTGGGGCAGATACTCTTTGATGTCTTCATTCACGGCCGGCCTGGAGGAGCAGTTTACCCTCAGCAAGCCTGCAAACAAAACAGAGCCGGCAGGAGCAGAGGATAGCCCAAATGCTTGTGACATTCAGAGGGACCTCGGCAGGCTGAAGAATTGGCCTGAGGGGAATCTGATGGAGTTCATGGAAGAGAAACGAGAAGTCTTGGAGCTGAGCAGGGATAACCGCAGGCATCAAGAGCTGCAGGAGGCTGACTGCCTGGGAAGCAGCTTCCTTATCTTCCTTGCCTTGCTGGTTGGGGGCGTGCTGCAAAGCAAAGGCAGGAGGACGATGGCAGCCAGAGGCAGAGGGGGTTTGCAGCTGGCCGTGCCGTGCGGAGCCCGGCCAGCGCCGGGAGCCGCCCCGCCCGCGCTGTGCCCGCGGCCCCGGCTCTGCCGCGCTCGTCCCCGCCAAGTCCGGCCCGCGCCGGGGCAGCTGAGAGATTCAGCTTCGAGTTGTATTAGAGTGGAATCCATTCACTGAAGGTTTCTGGTGCAAAGATTGAGGAAAAAAGGAGAAAAGTTTAATTTCTGAAAGCCATTTAGAGTCCTGGAAGCCTTGTCTAGAGATCTATAAAGCTAAAGCCTCAGAAAACCTGAACCTACACCATCCCCAAATGGATTGATAAGGTATGGTGGGCACACCTCTGCTGTTTTCAGAGTCAATGAAACTGACAATGAATGTCTGGGAATTAGGAATGCCAACCCAGATTTTATCTCCATTACTCTAAGAACACCTTAATGAGGCACTTCAGGAACTGAGCACTAACATTTTCACTCTGCTCTATTTACTTTGCATTTGAATACAGGCTGGTAGGAGAAGAGATCTGACTTTAATTTCTCCCCAAGTTACCTGTTGCACTTTCAGGTTAGGAGTACATGTAAAATGCAGCTAATCACTCCATCTATCCATGAATGTTCCACTGCTGAACTGACACACAGAAACATCCTTTTTCCTCTTTGTACCTTCCCAAGTGGTGTCTTAACTAGCAGGAGATTTGTGTAAATCACACAGAAAATCACCAAAACTTTTGAAATTAACACTCAATTCCATGATAAAAGCTTCTGAGAAAACGCTTGACAGGATCACTGAACAAACTGAAACTCGGAAGAGAAACATGCATTTTAGCACTGATCAAAGGGAAAGAAAAAGAAATGCTGTAAAATTTCCAAGTGGAAGATAAGGAGAAAGACAGGAAGCACAGGAAGAACAAGGCCCTGTCAGATGAGCTGTGGAAGGTAACTTTGTGCCCCAGCTCTGTCAGAGGACGTTCCCTGTCATTGGTGCAAGCAGCTGGAGACAGAAATACTGCTTGATTTGGGGGCCACAGTCTTGGGAAGTGCAGAGGTGGTTCAATAACGTGACATGAGGGAGTTCCCCCAGAGCAACTGGGATGCCTGAAAGAAGTGAACAGCTCACCACAGCCCGGCCCCTCGGCTGCTTTTCCTTCTGACCCTCCTGGGGAGGCTCTGACATTTCTTCTTCCCTGATGGAAGTGCAGCTGCTGCCAAGGGAAACGTCCCCATACTGACTCAGTGTTCCCTTTGCTTCCCAATGTCCCATCTGCTGTCCCTGTCCAGGAGAGCTGCTCTGCACGGGAGGAAGAGACCGAGGGAGAGCCTGGGAACATGGGGGGCTGCAATCCCTCCCGATCTAGTTCTGTTTGTGGATGGGTACAATTAGACTTGGATAGTTACAAGTGTAGGGATATTTACATACATTGACTGATATTTGTATAGACATCTGTCTATGTATATTGTTATATTGATGCATGTAAGTTGATCTGTTTACATCTGTAGTTATATTTACATACTTGTACAGTTGTGTAGCTGTGTAGTTTTATTGCTGGGGTTGTATGGATTTTTTTATTGGTCCACTGATATTTGTATATTTATAGATAGGTTTGATATGTGTATATTATATATGTCATATATGTAATGAAATATGTAATACATATCTGCATCTATATATTCTTATGGATATATATGTATTTACTTCTACTTAAATATATATGGAGTTGCATAGTTCTAAAATTGTATTTATTTAGTTCTGGATCTGAAATTCTTTAGAGAGGGATATTGATGTTTCTGTATTTGTATATGGGTTGTACAATTGTAGTAATAGGTAAAAAATTTAATTGTTATACTTCAATTCATATTTGTGTACAGTGAGTTGTACAGAGTTGCAATAAAATATTTTTTTTTAACTGAAGTTGGTATTTGTATATATTTACAAAGCACAATTCTCGCAAAAAATTACATTTTAAACTTAAATTGATATTTGCATGTTTATACATTGGCAGCACAAGTGTAGCAATTTAAAACAAATTTCATTTTTAAACTTAAGGTTTTTTGCATATTTGTGCATTACTACTGCAGGTGTAACTATTTGCAAGAAATGCAGTGTTTCTATTGAAAGAAGTGTAGATTTGTGCTGCCCAAAGCCATGAGCAGATGGAAATGCTGCAGGATTGGGCCATGGCCAGCACATGCCCCACCTGCACTCAGGCTGGGCACGGGCAGCGCAGGTTTGGGATGGCAGCAGAGCCACACGTTGGCTCAGCACTGGCTGCCAAGGCCTGCTGAGAAAACTCCGGGACTCCACTGAGAGAAGAACTCCAAGCAGGAGCCACCTGGAGAGGACAAATCCAGCCCCCATCCCACGGGCAGCTCTTTAGGAAGAGCTCCAAGTGTCCCCCTGAAGCTCATCCCAGAGCCCAGAAGCCAACAGGGATCCTGAGCCAGCTCCGCTGCCTTTGGCAGCACTTGGGCAAATGAGCTGCAGCAAGGGGGAGGCAGCAGTGACTGTGACTGCTGCAGGCTGGGGATGAGGGAAGGGCCATGGACACAAGTGCTGAGATGCTCCAAAATCCAGAAGGAGGCTGGAGAACTGGGAAGGAACAAGTTCTGAAGGCACTGAAACGATGGAAACCCCTTGTGTGAAGTTCCCTGAAGGAACTCCCAAGGACACGGATGCTATAATAAGTAGTACCAGAAGACACAAATGCAGTAACACCAGGAGATGGTCTGTATGACCCACAGGCAATGGCTTAGAAAAAGACCAAGTCTATATTTTATATCTTCTGTTTATTATAGTATCTATATTAAAATATATAATATGTAGTATATAGATGATGAATTACATTTATCATAAATTCATATGTGTTGTGTGATACATTTTGATATGTTTTGATAAATATTTTTATTTCATATAGTTTTGATATATTCCTCCAGCCTGGAGAGTGAAGATGTACAGCAGTCCAAAACCTTCTGCCCACACAGCAGTCAGCCCCGGCTGTGTGCATGCACACCCACCCACTGTCCTTGCTCTCCTCAGCACTTCAGGGCTGCTGTTTGCACAGAACTGGGATGAATTTAACTCGACAGAGCCACAAGTGGGCTGTCCAGCTTGTCATGAACACTCATGTGGCAAGGAACAACACAGAGCTCTTAAATCACATTATCACATGTCCTTTCATTCCTGCTGGGCACTGAGGAACTCTCAAAAGCACCAAAGACACAGAGAAGAGGTGAAAAAACTGGTATCATGCTACTGCTGGTATCCTCATGGAGGAAAATCTGTTGGGTTTCTTAAGGTTGTAGTTTTCCAAAAACTAGGAAAAAATCCTACTGCTCAGCACCAGTAGCTCAATTGTGAATGATTTTCTTGACTTGGCAAAGCTAGGATGTCAACAGTGGACTCCGTCCTTGGTTCAAATCACCTGCCCTCACCTGCAGACAAAAGCACCACCACCAGCAGAAGCTACATCACTCAATTTTCTCAAAAAGCTGGGTAACATTTTTGAGAAGAAAGAAAAACATGTCAGACTCTGTGGATTCATGACAGGACTCTGTGAAACAGTTGCAAAGCAAAGGGCAGCAGCTTCTCTCTGGGACACTCCTTGTGCTCCAGGGCAGCCGGGCTGTCCCAGCTGCCCAGGACCCGGCGCTGAGTGAGCTCTGCAGAGCTGCACAGCGGGGAGGCAGCTTCGGGCACCTCAGCCCCTGGCCAGGAGTGGCTTCTTGCTCTGGAGGGCTCCCTGGGGGCAAATGCAGGCTGCTGGCCTTCTGCTCTTGGCCCTAGCCTGGCCTTGCAGGGCTAATCCTGTTCCCTGTGTCACAGAAGTTCCCAGACTGAAATTTGTGCTCCAACATGACAGCCCCAAAGTCTGTGGCGTGTCAGGAAGCTCAGGAATGAACCTGCAGGGCTTGGAAAAGCTGTGCGTCCCCCAGAGCACAAGCAGTTCTCCAACAAGACTTCAAGGCTGAGGGACAAAGCTTCCCCCTTCAGCTCTCCACAGCAGCTCTAGGGAGTCTCTCTCCATTGTGAAATCTCCTTTGTCAGTCTACAGTGACAAGAGCTGGCTGCAGGAGGCATTTGCATTGGAACTCTCCCCAGATGGGGGGAAGAAGAGGGGATTCCTGAGGAAAGAAAAAGGCAACACTGTTTGGGAAAACACCAGCATGAGTTCACTACAACTCCAGGCCAGAAATCCCTTGAATAAAGCAGCATCCATCCATGGGGCAGCACTTTAGCTTTGAAATCAATCTGACAAACCTGCTGCCCCTTCCTGCTGCTGTAGCTGACTCTAAAGCACGAGAAATGTGCCAACTCTGCCAAAGACAGGCAGACATGGTGAGATAAAAAGAGCCAGTCTGCTGAAAAGGAGACCAAATGAATGTTTTCTAATGCCCCCTTCTCATCCTTTCCCCAGCCAAGCCAGAGCAATGTCCTTCCTCTCTGTCACCGATGGTGACCCAGGCACGGGATGCACAGTGGGGACAGAGCCCGCAACTGCTCCCAGTGCCTTCGCCACGGGCTTCCATTGCCCTGAAATGCCGTGCCGGGCGCTGCCCTTCCGTGCCGTGCCGTGCCGTGCGGAGCCCGGCCAGCGCCGGGAGCCGCCCCGCCCGCGCTGTGCCCGCGGCCCCGGCTCTGCCGCGCTCGTCCCCGCCAAGTCCGGCCCGCGCCGGGGCCGCGCTGGGCGCGAGCGCAGCGCCCCCCTCCGGCCGCGCGCCGCCGGCGCAGCCGCGGCCGTTGCGCCGCGGGCGTTGCGGCCACAGGCGGCGATCGGAGCCATGGCGGAGCTGCCGCTGCCCGCCGGGCTCAGCGCCAGCGCCTTCCCCGCCAAGCTGTGGCGCCTGGTGACCAGCCCCCGCGTCCGCTCCGTGCGCTGGGACAGCCGCGCCCAGGGGCTGCTCGTCGACCGCTCCCTCTTCGAGCGGGAGCTGCTCAGCCCGGGCGACGCCCACGGGGGCGGCCAGGGGGTGGGGCCGACGCCGGACTCCTTCCAAGCCACGCACTTCGGTAGTTTCGTGCGGCAGCTCAACCTCTACGGCTTCCACAAGGTGCCGAGCCGGGTTGGCTCATCTGAGCCCGGCGATGCCGGGGGCTGGCTCCACTTCAGGAACCCCAACTTTCGCCGCGACCGCCCCGACCTCCTGCTCCATATCAAGCGCCTGACCAGGGCCAACAGGCAGCGGCTGGCAGCGGGGCTGGAGGTGCGCAGCCGCCAGCCCAGCCGCTTCCAGCAGCTCCGCACGGAGCGGCCGCTGGCGTCCTTCCCTGCCGGGCAGCCGCCCAGAGCCGGTGAGAAAGAGTGGGAGCTGTGGGCGCGGAGGCTGGCGTGGGCTGTGGCCGTGGGCCCTGCCCGTGCTGGGGCTGCTCAGCGCAGCTGCCCCGGCTGGCACAGGGGCTGTCCTTGGGCAAGGCAGCTGTGCCGGCAGGGCCCGGGCGCTGTGCCGGCTCTGCCGGGCTGCCGGGGCTGCGGGACGGTCCCGCCGCGGCTGCGCTCACCACAGCCCGGCCCGCTCGGCTGCAGCTGGCCCAGCCGTGCGCCGTGGCTGGCGCTGCTCCTTGCCTGGCCCAGAGCCCTGTCCCGGTCAAGCGCAGCTGGAGGGAGCCTCCTGTCCCTGTAGAGCAGAGGAGAAAGCACCGGGCAGTTGGGTTTCTGGCAGTTGCCTTCTGCCAAGGAGCAGCAGTGGGACAGTTTTCCCAGACAGTTGAACGAATAGGGCAGAGCTAATTAGACAAGGAATTGTTAGTTGAATAGCCCCAGAACATGTGGGGATTTTTTTCTTTCTCACCCTGTTTGGGAGGATGGGAGCTTTTGTCTTTCCTGATAGAAGTACAGTTGCTGCCAAAGGAAACACACCCAAAGACCAATAGTGACGCGGCCTTCTCTTTGCTTCCTTTCTTCTTCCCTCACTGCTACACAGTGCTCTCATACCAGGACCTCACTGCTGCCTCACCTGAGGGTTTACAGCTGCCTCCAGGCCCTTCCAGGCTAAGCGCAGGTGCTCAGGAGTCTGACCTTTTCCTGACATCTCCCAAGAAAGTCTTTGCCTCATCTGGATTTCTTGGGGTTTCATCAGAGGAACCAGGCACCAGCAAATTTCATCTCAAGCGTGAGCTCATCATTCCGCTGGTTCCCATAGACTGCAGATGCCGCCCTGAGCTCACGGTTTCTCTGCGTCCCATAGACCATCACAGCCCTTCCATGGCCTCTCCAGAGGGAAGCAGCTGCACATCTTCAGAGCAGTATTTGCCAGCCTGCAGTTCATCAGGTAGGGAAAGAGTTTCTACCCTTGCTTTCCAAGCAGGTCCTGGTTAGTGACCCTTTAAAGAGTTTTCCTGCAGTGCTCTATCATGGGTAGATCTCAAGCGAGAATCGGGTAGAAAGTGTCAAGTCGCCTAGGAAGAGGGATCTTGAAAACAGAAGGATTTTCTGCCAGCTTTTCCTGTCCTTGGTGCAGATTTGGAGGGTGTTCTGGGCATTTTCCAGACAGCCCTTCTGTAGGGGTACAAGGGCAAGGCAAAAGATATTGCCTAACAAGTCATCAGTGTTAGGTGCACTCCCCTCTTTCTTTGAATGAAGCCAGACTAGGATGGTGAGAGGATATTGCAGAGGTTTAAGACTGTCTGCCCTGAAAATCAAGCCAAACCACTGAAATGAGCTCTGCCTGCCCTAGAAGAGTTGGAGCTGCAGAATACAGCCTCACCCACAAGGCTGGTTTTAGAAAAAACTCACAGTTTAATTTCAGCATGTGTGTCTGAAGATCTGGGCCCTTCCTGGGTGAATCCACTTTCTGTGGTCTTTTGTGATGAGAAACCAAATGTAGCCAAATCCCAAAGCTGCTGGGAAGATGCAAAAGGCTGTGATTATAAAATGTGTGTGTGTCTATATCCCTTTTACAATCCATGCTTTAATCTGTGTACATGTGAATTAGGATAAATATTTTTTAAGAGGAGAACTCACTCCCCCACTCCCCTGGCAAGTCTGAATACATTTCTGGAACTGAGGTTGCTCTGTGCTTCCTGTGATGTTTGATCCAAGGCAGCACTAGAGCTCTGTGTCCCAAAGCCACATTGTGGAGCCTGACCAATGTGTTTGGATTCTTGCAGCCACCCCAGGCACTTCAGGCCCCAGCGCTCCAGCTGGCAGTGCTGGTTTTGCACCATGGACAGCCCCCAGCTGGCTGTGGAATACTCCTGGGGAAGAGGAATTGCCACCACCAGATCTGGACATGGTGCTTGAGACGCTGGAGGAGATGTTTTCTCCCTCTGCTCAGGTAACTGCATTGGACAGGGAAGAAAAGGGCTGGGAGCTGAGAGCTTGTGAATGTTGTTGCATGGCTGAGAAGCAAAGGCTTCTTGAGTTCAGCTCAGTGAATGGACAGGAAAAGATTTGCTTGGTGAAACAAGACTTCCTAAAGAAGAGGGAATGAAAAAGTCTCCCCCTGAATAAGGATGAAGAGGTGTGAGCCTGTGTTGGCCAGGTTTGGGTGCCTGTTTTCCTGGGAAGAATCCCTCGTGCAGGGGTGTTTGTGGTGAGGAAGTGGAAGCTTTGTAGGTTCTAAGAGGCTTTGTTTGGTGGGAAAGAAGAGAAGAGTGATTGGAGAATTGCCAAGTGTCCCGTGCAGGGAGGGACATGCCAGAGGTGCCTGTTCCAGCAGCAGATGTGGGCTGTGCCTCTTTTGGGTGGGAAGGCCAAGGCAAAGCAGGGCTGGGCTGCAGCTGCTGCTGCTGTGTGAGCCCTGCCGGGCGTGTGGGCGCTCCCAGAGCCGTGTGTGGGGCTGGGCTGGAGCTGCAGCTTTCTTGTCCTCTGGGTAACCTGGTGCCTGCAGCCCAGTCTCCATCTGGGAAATCCTCAGCTGGGCAAACTGGCCAGTCTTGCTGTCCATGTTGCAGAGCTCAGTCACCTTGCTCTTGGGCAGCTCTGTGGGAAGAGATGTGTGTTCCCACGCAGTCCCTGCCAAGCTGCAGCCTGTATGAGACTGCTTTGCTCAGGGTTGTGGAGGAGGAGCAAATCTCTGTGCCAGGACTCCTTCCTTAGCAGCCATTCCATGTGTTCAGTGTCACCCCCACGTTCAACACTGTCAGCTTTGACAGCTCTTGGACTGTGTTTGAGAAGTGAAATTGTTTTGACTCTTGAAGGGCTTTGGGGCCCAGAGTTCTTGTTAGGAACAAGGGATTAAGAGTGTGAGGCATGGAGTTGTTGGACCAGGTGTTTGGTGTAACTGGTGAGAAGGGTTTCTTCCTTTCTGTTTCTCTTTCAAGGGGAATATTAATGTTGCCCCAGAGTCTTCAGGAGGGCAGCCTGTGGACAGAGCTGAAGCAGAAGGAGCTTTGCCTGGCACCAGGAGGTGCGGGAACAATTCCCAGGAGCCCGAAGAGCTTGGTAAGGACAGAGTCCCCCTTGGTTTAGAGAGGTGTGAGATGGCTGCTGCGAGCCTGCCTCTGGCAGCAAGGGAGATGAGCAGAGTTGAGCTCCTGTCTGCAGGGCTGGTGCTTCCTGGTGCCTTTAGTTCAAATCCTGCACTGGCACAATCTCCCCGAGCCCTGCCCTCCACGCTTCTCCAGAGGCTCTGACACTGAGTCCTCTGCTGTGGCAAGGGAGGAGGGAATAAAGCTGACCTTGTGGAGTTGTGTCACCAACTCGGGTGTCCCAGTTTTGTGCTGATGTCCGTGGATAAATTTGCTGTAGGGTGTCAGTGCTCTGGAGGCAACACTGAGTGACTCTTGAAGTGAGAGAAAAAAACCACAAGAAAAGGTCAGTGTAGAAGTCTGAGCTGTTTGTCTCCAAGCATTAAATCAATGTTGTACCAGTCTGCTGGTAGGTGTAGTGAGATACATTAAAAATACAAGCAGCAGAAGCTCTGAGGCCAAGCAAATCATCAGTCACAAATCCAGTAGCTCAAGGAAAACCTGAAATTACCCCAAATTAGTGAGAACTAAAGGAGAGATAGAGCACTTTGGATCTGCATGCTTGAGCAAAGCTGGTGCAGCCTGCAGGCCTGCTAGGAAGTTCTTTCCCTCCCAGCTGTTCATCCCAGAGCTGGTGGTTGTTTTGGAGGAGCTGTTGCTCACTGCAGAGGGCAGGTTGCAGACGGCAGGGAACGGTGCTGATTCATAGCTCAGCTTCCAGCAGCCCTGAGCTTCAGCCATTTCAGTGGGGACTGAGGTCTCTCTGTCAGCACAGAGAAAGAACAAGGCTGGGCTTCTTTGTGGCAGCTGGGGCTGCCTGTGTTTCCAGCTCTCATGGGTGCCCTTTGCACTGCAAGGGTTTTGACTTAATTGGGATTCTTCAAAACTTCAGAAATTTTCAATGCTTGGATGGATTCTGACTCTTTAAAGAGCAGGCTTCAAATTGCCAAGTGAGACTCTGCCTTTCAGGCCATCTTTTACAGTCTTTGACACAAGGACAGTGACTTCCAAGAGGAAAGATGCACAGAGGCCAATATTGACCCAGTGTTCCCTTTGCTTCTCAGATTTCCACCCAGGAGGGCTGCCCTGCGTGAGAAAAAGGATCGGAGGGAGAGCCTGTGACCATCGGGCAGGTGGAATCCCTCCATTTATACATAGATTTATAGATTTCCATAGTTCTATTTATATATCCTTGTAGTTACATTTATTGATTTATACAATCCTATTTATATATCCACATAGTTATATTTGTAGGTTTATAGAGAACATATATATATATATATATACGTCTATACAGTTAAATCTATATATAGTTTTTGATGTGATAGAATTATATTTATGTGCATGTAGTTACATTTATAGATTTTAAAATTTACATTTATATACATAGAGAGTAATAATATATTTTTAATATTTTTATATTTATAAATCTGCATCGATATGTAGTTAGAGTTATATGGATTTTTAGATGGATAGATTGATGTTAGTGTAGGTCTAGGCAGTATTTTTACCTCTTTCCCCCTCGGCTGCCTTTTTCACCTCTGGCTTTTCCCCCTGTGCCCCCTGTGTCCCCTCTCCCTGGGCTGGGTCCGAGCTGGCGGCCGGGCCGGGCGCAGCAGCAGTTCCAGCCCCGGATGTCCCTGGAGCGCTGGGAGCTGCCGGTGGCCCCAGGCACTGTCCCCTGAGGAGCTGCTGAAGGACGGTGAGACTGAGGGGCCTGAGGGGGCTGAGGGGGCGGTGGCGCTGAAGGGACGGTGACCCTGAGCTGCTGCTGGGGCTGAGGGCTGTGGGGCAGCCCAGGGCCATGGTGGCACTGAGGTGACAGGCAAGTGGCACAGGCTGAGGGGGTGGCGGGTCTAAGGGGACGGGATGGGTCAGAAGGGACTGAGGGAGGTGAGAGGATTGTGAGGGGCTGGAGAAGCTGAAGGGGGCTGGGGGTTTGGCGAGAGCATGGCGGGGCTGAGGGGATGGAGGGGCCAGCAGGGAGCACAGAGGGCTCCGGGACTGCAGCTCTGCCAGGCCTTGGAACCAATTCCAGAACCTCCACTTTTGCCACAGCTGCAATGAAGACCACTAGGACTGCCGGAGACTGCCGGGAGCCAGCAGGGAGAAGCCGAGGGCCAGCAGCAGGAGCAGGGAGCGGGGCCCTGCTGCTGCCGGCCTGGAGAGAGCCCGGGTGAGGCCCCAGGGCCGGGGAGGCAGGGTGGGGCTGAGGCTGGCGTGGGCTGTGGCCGTGGGCCCTGCCCGTGCTGGGGCTGCTCAGCGCAGCTGCCCCGGCTGGCACAGGGGCTGTCCTTGGGCAAGGCAGCTGTGCCGGCAGGGCCCGGGCGCTGTGCCGGCTCTGCCGGGCTGCCGGGGCTGCGGGACGGTCCCGCCGCGGCTGCGCTCACCACAGCCCGGCCCGCTCGGCTGCTTTCTCTTTCTGACCCTCCTGGGGAGGCTCTGACATTTCCTCTTCCCTGATGGAAGTGCAGCTGCTGCCAAGGGAAACGTCCGCATACTGACTCAGTGTTCCCTTTGCTTCCCAGATGTCCCATCTGCTGTCCCTGTGCAGGAGAGCTGCTCTGCCCGGGGGGAAGAGGCCGCAGGAGAGGCTTTGAAGATGGGGCAGCTGGGGTCCCTTTTCTTCCTGTTATATATCTGTTCATATATATAGTGTATATTATGTAATATTTAATTTCTGTTTACATATGTAGATTGTTATATAGGTATTTATATATATAACAATATATATTTTTTATATATATAAATATTTCTGTGTGTGTGTGTTTAGTACTATTTAAACATGTATGGAGTCATATAGTTGTACAGTTGTATCGATAAGGTTCTAGGTACAAGGTTCCTTGGGGAGGGAATGCAGCGGCGACAGCTAGCCTCTAAGACTCTGACTCCCGGGCACGCTCCGGCCGCGCCGCCGGCAGCACTGAGGGGGGAAGGGCACTCTCCCCCTGGGAGACTTCCTAGGGAGAGTGCTTAAGGCTGAATGCCTTCAGAAGGGCGAGAACCCCCAGAGCCGTTGGAAGAGGAGCTGGGCTGCGACCCACAGGAGAAAGACCGGACCGCGCCGACAGGGAAAACGGGAGGGTTTATTGAAAGTGCGTCGGGCGCGGACAAAATGCTTGCCCGGCAGGGCCTTATAAACAGAATACAATGACCAATCTAAATTTTTGAGAGGAGGGAATAACGCGTAACAAACATCTCGGATCTCCAGTGGGAATAAACTGAGGGTTGAACCCTGACCTCTGGTCCAATCACTCAGTGTCCAAGACAGAAGGTTCTGGATGGAAGGGTATGGACACTGAATAACAGACAGGCAGCCAGGGAGGGATTAGGAGAGATAACTCTAACTGACGGGACAATCAAGGAGAGGGAGAGAGAGAGAGCCCGGGCAAAACCATAAACAGGAATGGGGGGTACAGGAATAAACCAACTTAAAACTAATGCACCCCTACAAGGGAATGCATATTTTTGTATTTCTATATGGGCTGTACACTTGTAGTAATATGTAATAAATTAGGTTGTTAAAGTCCTAATTGATCTTTGTATCTAGTGAGTTGTAGAGGCTGGCAATAAATTAGGTTTTGTTAACTGAAGTTGGTATTTTTATATTTTTACATAGACTGGTTGTAGTAATCTAATAAATTCTTGTTCTTAATCCAAATGGAGATTTGTGTAGTTCTGTATTGTCAGCACGGGTGCAGCAATTTGAAATAAATTATGTTTTTCAATGGAAATTGATTCACGTGAGTTGTAGCCGCAGCTCTCTTCACAGAGAGCAGCAGCTACATCGTGTGTTTGTCCATCAGCAGTGTGGCAATCTGCAAGAAATGCCATTTGTCAGCTGCGATGGGGGTTTTGTGATTTGTGCTACCCCAAGCCATGAGCAGATGGAAATGCTGCAGGATTTGGGCCATGGAAATCTCCGGCCATGGCCAGCACATGCCCCACCTGCACTCAGGCTGGGCACGGGAAGCGCAGATTTGGGATGGCAGCAGAGCCACACGTTGGCTCAGCACTGGCTGCCAAGGCCTGCTGAGAAAACTCCGGGACTCCACTGGGAGCAGAGCTCCTGCTCTGTGGATATGCAGATAATTCAGTCCATGTTTGGTTCTTTACAGACATACACACACAGAGAGCTGTAGGCAGCGCTCAGTAACCCGTGACATACTCGATTGTGGGAACTGAAATGGATATTTCTCTGTTTAGAGGTAGGGGCAGCAGAGTGGTGCCATTCTGCAGCCATCTTGTATCAGGCAGTGGTCGCTCTGTCTAAGCAGTGCAGTTGCAGCAGTCTGTAATGAATTTCCCTTTTCAACTGACATTGGCTTTGGGGCACTTCTCGTTTCCGTGATGAGCGACCACATCAATGTTTGTCCCTATTTCTTCACTGATCCTGAAGCTTTGACGAGTGTGTGACAGGCCGTGGCACCCAATTCCTCACAGGTGTGTCCAGCTGGGGGTAAGAGACCTGTCTTGTCTGTGAAACATCCGTCTGAGGGTATTTGTCTGAGAGTTGTGGTCCATCTCCAGAACCCCCTCAGGCAGCACCCTGGCTAGGGAGGGGAAAAATGTAAGGGGATTTATGGCATTTCTTCTCTTTTATCATGTATTTGCACGAAGCTGTAGCCTAAACTTAGTAAAGCAAAGGATAGACTTTGTTTGGTCATGCCGTGTGGAGCAAATGGTGCAGGAACAGCCACAAGCCAAACTGCAGGAGCAGCTTCTTCTTGGTCCTAACAGGACATTGTGTACAAGAAAGCACCACAATCTTATTGATTCAATGTTGGGAAGGATGAAAATTTGACAAGAAAGTCTCACAGATACGTATGCTTAGCAGAAAGATTTTTGAATGTAGAAGCTGAGGAAGGAATAGAGATGGAAGCAAGTTTTGATATAGAAGAAAAGAATTGCTGTGCCAGTCTTACTGGATAACCAAGGAGGCAAAGGATATGTTAGTTAGAAGGGGTTTTTATGACTTAGAACAAAGGATAAGCCCACCTCAAACAAGAAGATGTTTTTACTAAGCAGAAAGATAGCACAGGCAAACAAGTCAGCAAATGCTGCAAGTAGAAAAAAGGTGTCGGAATTTTCCACTGCAAGAAAACTGAAAAACAACTTCTGGCTTAAACTGTAAACACATTTAGTGATTGGAGAATACTAACATGAATATGGTAATTGTAGTAGTTATGATAGGCTATAGATAAAAGTTAAGGTATAGATTGGTTCTACTGTATTAAGATGCTCAGCAAAGAAAAGTATATAATGCGTTTGTAACCTGAAGGAAGGGTCTCCAGGCCTGCCTGCAGATGCAGCTGACAGCTCTAGGCACAGGCTCTGTCGCCCACGACCCTGGACTGCTCTAACGTCTTGCATGTGATAAACTGCGTTTTGGAAGAGCCGCCTGGAGTCCCGCATCTCTCATTTAGGCTCTTACAATTCACCTCTTAGGTAAAACCACAGTGATTCACCGTGTCAAACTAGCTGGGGATGGAAATAACAAACATCCCTGGGCTGGGGCAGAAGCCTGGGAGTCACACGCTTGGAAAAAGAGAGCTGGCAAAGCCAGCCCAAGGCGCAGGCACGCATTTGGCTCCAGGCAAGAGGGATCTTGTAGTGCACAGCTCGGAGGGACTCCAGGCAGAGGAGCCGGCCGGCGGCAGGGAGCAGCTCCCGCTGTCACTGCCAGGGAAGGACTCGCAGGACGCAGGAGGAGCGGGCACATCGCGGATGGACAGCGGAGCCCCTCCTGAGCCCCGAGGTGACCCCTCCTGCTCCTGCAGTCACAGCACAGCCACCTGCCCTGCAGGCTCTCTTTGCCTTCCTAAGCCTCAAGCTGTGTCGGTGTTTTTCCTTTTCATGAACGGGCCGGGGCTGCTCGGGTACAAGACTTGAGCCTTATTGGCGGGATCAGCCTCATTACATGGTTGAGACAATAGGCAGAGGGCAAAGCTCACGTACAGCCAGCAGCAGCCAAAGATTTCTTTCTTACAGAGCATCTTAAAAACTTTTTAGCCAATAGCATGTTGCTAAAGCTTACAGACAGTTGTTTTAACCGATTACTAAAAGTACACGTACACCTGCTTCACACAGTGCTTGCGTGTCTTCTTTTTATTAACAATACACAATGTTCCATTAGTAAGCGTAAAACTTTCTACTATTTTGCTAAGCATATTTTCCTGCCATCTAAAAGTCTATCTTAGCCAAGCCTAAGACTCAAGCTCTTGTTTAATATCCTCACTTGCTCTACTATTGTAACATTTGCTACTTTCAGACTTTGCAGCTGCAGATAGCTCTAAGTGTCTTGGCTCTTTCTGTTTCTAAGGCCTGCTTTCCCAGCTTTCTAGAGATCTTCTTAGCTTTACTAATTCCTACACAACCCACTGCAGGAAGCAAATCTGATTACAAATGATAGCAATTATACCAGATCAAAACTTGTTGGCCCACTGCTAATACTGGATGTTTAATTTTTTAGACTGCATTAAGTACCATCTGTGTTTCCAAAGGTGGTGCTCCAAATTTAGAACCGTGCATTCTCTCCTTCAGCTGATACACACAAACACACACACACACACATATATATATTTATACACACATATATGTTTGTAATTTTCTATGTTTGTAACATCTGTGTGAAGAAAGGGTAAACTTAAGAAAGTGTACTTTTTTCACAGCAGCACAGTTCCATAGAAATTTATTTGAATTTTTTTCCTGAGGTACCCATATTATAAAGACACTTTGCTAAAACTAGTAAGGATGAGAGTTGCAGGGCTGGTTTAAAATCGAATCCAAATTTGATTTCATTCTGTGCAATATTTCCATTAAATCTGAATAATGCCCAAGACTAAAATACTAGAGTTCTATTTTTTTTTCCCATAGGAAACAAGGCATAGGTATACTTTTGATTTTTCATTTAAATAGAGGAATCCACTGGACTAACGGATACCTTGGAACTTCTTTATCATTTACAACTACCGACAGCTCTCAGGAACAGAAAGATGAAAGGAAGGGAGGAGAGCAAATATTTTAAAGCTATGACCTGAGAGTTATTGTACATCCATCTGGAGTTACTTTACATCACTTGGTTAAATACACCATTACCTAAAAATCATGTATATATGTATTTGGTAAGAAGTATCAACTGAATAAACGCTCTACATAAACAAGTTCTCATCTAATTATTTTTTGCTAGCCTCATGTTCTCTTCTTATTTAGTAAAATCAGGAAGAGAAACACTGCTGTTCTTTGAAAAATTAATCTGTTAAAATATTGACAACCCTGATGTTTGATGTAGGAGTCTACAAGCAATAATTTTAATTGTCACCAAAGAAGAACAAAAGGGACACATCATCTGTGGTAAACACCAGACATTGTTGCCAGTAGGGTTGAACAAACTATCTGTATGATGTTGTACAGCAGTTAACGTGAAGATCTCATCAATGATGGAGATAAGAGACACTGACCCTTGAGGATTCAAAGAAGCATTTGATAACAATAAGAAGAGCTTATCTTGCCCATCTTAGTTATACTTAAAATGTATTTTATAGGAATTTGATTTATACTGATTGAAAACTCATCACTTCTTGTATGTTGCTGAATAATTAATGCTGATTATTTTAGTCTCAGCCCACAGACTTCAAAGATAAACACATTGCTCCAGCTTGCAGTATGGAACCGGTATCACTTGATTTTGTCACTGAAGTATCAGGAAGTGTTGTAAATGACACAGACTGCCATGGCGAGGTATTCCCAGGATCCGGTCAGCACTGCAAGTAAACATAGGTCTGATTTGCAGTCTGGCAGCAAATTTGCTGAGAGCAAACCAAGTCTCTGAAATTGCCATGGCTATAAAGGAGAAAATGTGCCAGTAGAAAAAAGCTGGATAACAGATTCGGTAAGAAATCATAAAATGACAATTAAGCAACGCTATTGCAGAACTGTAAACACAAGTGGCCAGTATCATCATATCCTGTTTAGAAAGGCAGCAAAAGTCATAGTTAATCATTGCATAGTTAATTATTCTCCTCATTCATATGGGGGTTGCTGAGGCAGCAGCAGCAATGCTGTTCCATATCAAAGATTTGTTATTGTTCAGACCACATTCTAAAATCTCTTGATTATCCACGTGCAGCATGACTTATTCTTTCAGCTAATATTTGTGCTCTTGGTAATAGGATAGTGCAGCCATGGATCGGAAGAGGCATTTTAGATCACTGATTTTATGGTTTCCATCTAGGAAAAGTAATACTAAAAAAGCTTTAACATTCTTCACATTTCATTCTTTCAAGCCATCTAAACCAAGAATCACTTTTGCCTAAGTTTTTGTCTTTGCTCTTCTGGGTAGCCCCAAGATTTGCACATGAAGGCTTGCCAAGCCTCTGATAACCAGGTATCTAGAATTTACTCTTGTGGTCTCAGCACAGCCATCTAATACTGCTTTAAATGCAACATGTCCATAAAGAGCCTACAGATACCACCCAAGACCTGCAGAGCACACATGTCCTTTTGGACAGACAAATAAAAAATGGCATCTCCCCTTAAAATTGCTCTCTAACACTCTTAGGCAGCTCCATAAAGTTTCTGTAGTGGGACTGCATGTTCTTTGCGGTCCTTATTTCCCCCACTAAAAAGGAGGTGTATTATTGTTGGTATTTAATAATTTTGGGCTGTACTTTAGTTTCCATGTGCCTGTTCCTCCATAGGAGCTGGGTGTCCAAACTGCCTGTAGAGCTGGTGGAGATCTCATCCTCGGTTCAGGATGCCTTCAAGTGGGCATCTTGTTCAATTTAATCTACCCTGTGGAATATGTTGTGCCTCATTTGCTGCTCCAGAAGGAAAAAGGTCTCCCACACACACACACACACCCCCATGCACACCTCTACAGACATGGGGTTCAGGGCAGGGGTCTCACGTACAGGAGATGAGCTGCTGAGGCTGAAGGTACACTCATCTTCTTTAAACAGATAAATATTGATTAGATATAAATATAGATATAGATAGATAGATAGATAGATAGATAGATAGATAGATAGATAGATAGATAGATATAGATAGATAGATATAAATATAGATATATCGAAATTGATAGATAGATAGATAGATAGATAGATAGATAGATAGATAGATAGATAGATGACATAGATATATAAAGATATAGATAGATATATGAAAATTCAGCTCAGCTCGGAGGCATGAGGGGCTGCAGGAGATGTTGGCAGCTGCAGATCTGCTCAGCTGGCACTTCTGCTCTTGACTCCCAGGATAAACCCAAGAGGCTTTGTTGAGGAGGTCTCCATTGGTGGGAACACAGCTTCATGAGGGGCACTGACTTTGGGAGTCTGACTTCTGAAACAAATGAATCCCTTTCCTGAATCACTGTGATATTTGGCAGGTATGAATGGTTATAGTGACACTCACTTAAGGAGAGGGTCACACATGGATGTGATGTAGCAATAAAAACAAAACAACCACACAAGTGGAATGCACTTTCTGACTCTTTCCGGTGAACTGTCAGCACTTTTGTCCCTACTCATGTGACTGCTAGAAGAATAGAAAGGAGAACAGCAAATTCAATCTGAAGAGTGGTGTGAAATACCAAAATAAGATTTCCAGAGAGCAGAGGAATGATTGTGATTTATAAGCATGTATCTCATTTTTATTGGAGGAAACAGAGACTGATTACAAAGGATATCCAGATCACTTTAATGTTCTCTCTGTCATCTTTTCACAAAGCATGCAATTTCCAACCCACTGCAATCAGTGAGAATCCTTTCACGGACCTGAACAGGACAAACGTTTTTATCATAATAGAAGGCACTTATGCATGGATATTTAGAGATGATAGCCAGATGTGATAGCCAGTCTTGTCTTTCTTACATTTGTTCTGGTTTTCCTACCATTCCTTTTGGTCAGCAACTTACTAGCAAACTTCAGAGATTGCTTGACATAGTTTGACACTATTTGATTCTGCCTGTATTTAACAGCACTCTGTGGACAATATTAACTGTACTTCGTGCTTTTCCCTACTTTATTTGTACAGCCTTATTTAAAAATAAATGTGAAAAAAAATACATGAAAATTTGTACAACTTGGAATAAAAGTTACAGAGTCGTAGCCATTCAGTGTATCAAAAGGGTTAATGTTTGCAGTATGGGTTTCTGTGTTTTTATTCTCAACTCTACACTAAGTTTCCTTTTGATCCCTAGATTGCTTCCTTGTCTTCTCTGAAGTGCAACCTTCTCAGGCAGGTCTAGGGAATTCCTCAATGTAAACACTCTTTTTCTCTTTAGAAAACGGACATTTTTCCTTACCTGCAAATCACAGATCAAGTCAGGAGAGGATGTTTTTCCAGTATCCTCTAACTGCTTTATTAAACACCGCTCAGAGTATTTAAGGATTGCCATCTAACACGTGAAATGCAAGTTGGTCCGTCCAGGCTTTACTCATTATGCAGCTCTTGAGGCTTAGAGGGATTATCCACCAGTTCCTGAGGAAAGCAGCTCTTGACCACGCCAATTTCCAGACCAAACAGCACCGTGGAAAATTATGTTCTCCCATGTGTTTGGTATGTCTGCTTCCCCTGGAAGACACAAAATAAAAACGGATCTTTCAAGAGTTAAGTTTTAATAGAAGTGAAGAGCTGTTCATGTTGGTTATTGCTAATTTTGTCCATCCGTTCAGGATGGTAAGAGGAAGGACTTGGAGCTACTGAGAGCATTCAGCTGTTTATTGCAATTTGCAGAATGAGCCGTCAGATGGGAGAGCAAATGTTTACGTACGCAGACAGGTACAACAGGCCGTTGCTGCATTTTGTAACTTCATAACTCAGCTTACAACTATTTTCTGTTATATATATTTTTAGGCTGTGTTTAGTGGAACCTGCAAAAAGCCCACGGATTATTAAATGTGGTAATATTACTTGTAAAGTGTTTCCCTATAGAGAAAAGACTTTTGTACTAGATTGGGAGAGGTTTGTCTCCTCAAAAATTATAATGCAAGAATTCAATTGGGATATAGGCAGGTTGTTGTAACGCAATTGTTTTGACTTCGTACTCTAATTTCTTATTTTTGTAATCCTTGAAAAATATTGATTGATCGATCAATCTATTGACTGGTTGCAGAAACCTTTGAAACACTTATCAGGCTGGCTTTCACAAGCACACCGCTCTGCAATGTGTGCACAACCACGGCTGCTGAGGCTGCTGTGAATGTGCAGGAGTTTTTCCCAGGTGTTGGGCTCCTCCTGTCCGGCACAGCCCTGAGCACAGAGGAATTTGGGAAGGGATGTTGTGATGCCTGTTTGCAGCAGTCTCCAGCCCGGATTAACCCTGCTCTGACGGACAGGTCCCTGCAACGTGCTGGTGCCCGCAGGCGGCAGGAGAGACCCGGGCCCCTTTGGCATCGTTCCCAAAAAGGCCGCAGGACAACGGGAAGGTCGCTGTGCCCCGGGCGGCCTTTGCCGCGGGCTCTGAATTTGGGCATTGCAGGATCTCTCCAGCAGGTCCCCCGCCCTTCTCCGCAGCCGGCACGGAGCTTTGCTGAGAAGGCGGCGCTGCCCGGGGCTGAGCCGAGCCCTGCCCGGCCGCTGCCCCTGCAGCCCCGAGGCCGCCCGGCTGCCGCAGCAGGAGCCGCTCCCCGCGGGCCGGGCCTGCTCCGGCCCTGCAGCAGCTCTCAGGAGCGCCGAGCGCAGCACACGGCATCGAGCCCGAGCTGCTGAGCTTCCATCCCTGCTCCTGACGCTCCGGGGCAGGCTGGGATCCGCGCGCCGGAATGAGCGCAGCAGCTGGGACGCCGCTTTTATCCGCGCTTGGGGCAAACGGGACCGTAGGAAAAGTGTCACTGGCAGCTGTCATTTGTTTGGCCGTTTGGACCGTGAGGAACGCATTTGTTTCTAAGCGCAACCTCATTTGGCTGCGCCATTTCTGGGAGATACAAAAAGTATTTTACATGAACCTAAGAAAATGGTTTGGGTGTTATCTGATGTGGACATGATGCTACATGTACACAGTCCTTATTTTACATACCAGGGGCCTGCCTCAAAGAACCTATGACTTTGCCTATATTGTTTCCATAATTTTGTATCTTTCAGATACAAAAGAGGAAGAAGCACAGTTCATCTGAACTAAGTCCTTCCTTACACTTAAGAGAAAAAACAGGTTGAGTGAGAGCTCTGCTAGCTGGGAATGTGTGAAGGGAAGCATTTTAGGACACTGCTATGGAAAGTGCAGGCTGTTTAAGCACACGTTATGGAAAAGAGCTAGTATATATGCTCATTTATGAAGATAAGTACCAAAATCTGAATTTTTCCTGTATTATACTCAGCCCCCAATACGTTTTGGAATTGTACTTTTCTCTGTATCCTTTCATGCAGGCGTCACTGGCAGTGACATGTTCTGTGCTCAGTGCTGCTTTGGCTGGTTGGTTCGGGGAGATGCCTTTAGTTTTATGGCACACAGGGGTCTAAGGAGGGTGTGCGGGTGTCCCTGTGCTCTGGCACCAGCTGAGGTGCAGGAGCACTTCCAGGGCTGCCTCCAGGTGTGATGAGCTGGAGTTAAAGCTGTGCCTTCTGCTGAGCAGCTGATACGACCTCTGACCATGAACAGTTGGGCCTGATATAATAAATAGAGGTCTCTTCCTTTCTTACTAAGACCCAGAGTCTGATAAAATGGGTTCTTCATCCTTCTGAGACCAGTGAATACCAGGGTTCATTTCCACAAATTCCCTGCTTTATCTGCTTTATACCTGCCAGCTACATGAGCCGTAATATCCTGCTGCTCAGCTTCCTCCAGAGACATGGTTGCTGCTTTGTGTGAGGAGCTGCGAATCTTGACTCCATGTTTCAGAAGGTTGATTTACTATGTTATGATACATATTATATTAAAATGATATATATAAAAAAGATATAAAAATGATATATATATAAAAGAATAGAGAGAAAAGGATTCATCAGAAGGCTAGAACGGACAGCAATGGAATGAATAACAAAAGCTCACGACTCTCAGAGAGCACGAGCCAGCTGCACCTGTGACTGGCCATTAATTAGAAACAACCAACATGCACCAATCACAGATGCACCTGTTGGTAAACAATGTCCAGACCACATTCCACAGACATCAGATAGTTAATTGTTTACATTTCTTTTCTGAGGCTTCTCAGCTAGAATAGGAGAAAAATCCTAGCAAAGGGTTTTTCATAAAATATCATGGCTACAGAGAGAAGCTCTCATTTCTTTGGAGAAGGGCTCTTCACTAACAGTTTGACTCACAAGTGGCTCACTGATGTCTCTCTAACTCCCAAGTCGTTTCACACCTACAGTTGCCTTTCGGGGATATACCCTGATGCTCCTTTGATTTCTGTGGGATCCTCTTTGCCTACCACTTTCAGGAATGACTTAGAAGAGGCACATAAAAGATTCAAGGTAAGGACTTCTGTTTTCTACTTCATCCTGGGTCATTTCATTTGAAAAGTTTTCGACTTGGATTTTCAACAGTGAATTGCCATTGGCTCAGACTTCAGGATCTCTCAGCACACTCCTGTTTTCAACATGAAAGTTTTTACACTCCAAAATAGTATCTTTCACTGAATTTTACTAAAAAATTGAATGGCTGAAGAACCCTCCACTTCATGGTTTTGCTTCATGAAAATTCCATATTGATCCAGAATAAAGTGGATTTATTTGGATACCCCTGAAAACTCCATGCCTTCCTTCTCCCCTTCCTTTGCTCAATGCAAGGAATATCACATTTCTTATGTCATGATATTTGCTGCCAATGTGTTTGTTTGAAGATCACGCATTTAGTAATGTTATGTTAAAATCGTCTGCTCTGGAATCCCTGCCCAACTTCAAAACCCACACACTCCATTTTTAACTCCAGCTGCACCAGACCTAGACAGCTCTTTCACCTGCTTTCTCGGTTCTAATTGACCAGTCCTTTCTCTCTTTGATCACCGATTTGGTCCAACAAGACTAAAATGCAATCATCCTTTGAAACATGGTGCCCTAGTCGGCATATTTCATGTTTTCCCATTTATTAGGTATCAAGACTTAATTCTGACATGGAATAAATACAGACCTTCAGCTTGAAGAGGCAGAGAACATGAATTCCATTCAAATTGGCTCATTAATATTTATTTCATCTTCAGAGTGACTCATTAACTGTTTGGAGTTTGGATAAGCAATTAATGTGTCAGTGACTCTGACAGACAAGGAAGAGATGGTTGTGAGCACGCAAATAATGGCTTGCTTAGCCATGCAGCATTCTCTGCAGTTTTAAAGAGAATTTCATTACATTTTGTGAGCTTTAAAGAAGCAAACGGAGGACAAAAGTCTTTAGATGTTTGGAAGTATCATGTAATTTTGCAAGCATTAATGTGAGAATCTACAGAGGATCCAGCTTAATGATACATGTAGTTGTGGATTTTTTTTATTTGTTCACAGGTATGTTTGTGTAAATAACCACATGTAAAGGAATGTTTCTAAGGCTTTACAGGAATATTTAAATCTGATGTATATTCATGCTCTAAGTTCTACATGCTGTGGAAAGAACACAAATGCCTATACAGCATGATTTCCTTCTACAAAACTCTTTTCCCCTACTCATTTCCAACTTGTTCCCTGCTCTTCTTGGGTCAGTCATGGTCTCGATACCTGTGCATTATTTGCTGCCATTCTACAGAACCCAGTGGAGATGCGTGGGCTGCACAACGATGGGTGGATTTCTCTATTTCCACACCTACATATTGTCATGGATTTAATGCTGCTTCTGCTCCTCAAGTCTCTCTATGTCCATTTATCTACTGCTATTGCTCAGGGCGCAGTGTACCTGGATCTTTTCAGCTGCAACAGAATTGTCTTAGCAAACATCTGTGTGAATGCTGTGCGGATACACTGTAGTAGGGGTTTAAGAGAGCTGCATCATACAAAACAAGAACAGTGTGCATTTTTAGGAGAATCTGGAGAAGAGGGGATGTAGTTCTTGCACACTGGACAGCAGCTCAAAGCGCCTATTGTTACAGAGCACTCTGTAGATCGTCCTGTGCTCCTTTGTGCTCGGCCTGAGGTGCCACGTGCTGGTCTCTGGGCTTGTACGTAGCCGAGGAGATTCCCATGGAGGGCACTCTACAGCTTCATGAATGCACAAGAACTTTGGGACACAGTTCAGCCTCACACACTTGCAAAACCCCCAAACCAAAGTAAAACACCACAACAAACCAAAAAGCCCCACGCAAAACAAAAACCCATGGAAATGTGTTTACAAGTTATAATCAATTGTCTCGTGAAACCTCCGTTCTGTAAGCTAAACCACTGCCAACGTTCAGACAGAAGGACAAAGGGAGGTTTTAGCAGGCCTGACGAAGTTTTGGTATGGATGGAGCCTACTGTCCCCCCATGAGAGCCTGCTGGCCCTGCCTTTCTGTGTGGATGGACGGCACACCCCGGCCGTGCGGAGCAGCCTCCTGTGCACCTGCAGTGGGCTCAGCAGCAGCTCAAGCCACCCTCCCCCTGCACTGCCCAAGGGCTGCTCTGGCAGCGTCCTCAGCTCTCTCTCGGCCCCTTTCCCTCCGTGCTGCCCTGGCAGCTGAAAGCCCAGCTGGCCGAGGGGGTGCCTGAGCTGCCAGCCTCAGCTGGGTTCTGCTGCTTGAAGACTGGAGCTGCCACGCTGGGGAACCCACAGCTGAGAGCTTCACTGGAGTGCAACAAACAGAGGGCCTGACAGGAGGGAAGGGGCCCTGAGGTCAGGCAAGAGATGAAGGAAAAAGGGAACGGAAAAGAGAGAAGACAAAATTCACAGGGCTTGATACTTAAATCTTCCCTGCAAACTTTGCACACAAGTATTGTCCTGGATTCCCAAAAGATCAATGGTGTCTGAGTTTATTATTAAACAAAAGAGATGAAAAAGAATATTGATTAGTTGTTCATTGGCAGTTCTGGGCACTGACCATGTTGGGATCTGAAGGAAAACGGAGTCTGTGACCATGATCCTAAAAAAAGATACATATGCATATAAAAATGTGGGAATCAGAAACACCACATAAAAAAGCAAAAGATCAAACAAATTCTGGCATTTCCTCATGTTGAAAGTAATGAATCTGTGCTACAAGTTTGCTAAAGTTCCTGGAATCCAGTGCCTTTGTGCTCCTCTCCAGCAGGAGGAAGGAACCTCAGGAAGGAACTGGAGTTGCTGTCCCTGCAGAGTGGGGTACAAGGGCCAGAGGAACCCTGTCATGACTCTGGACAGCCCAGGACCCATCACCACGTGGACCATGCTGTGCCATCATCCCCTCTTGCCTCTGGCTGTTGACATCCCTGAGAGTCATCAGCCCAAGCAGTTCTTTCTTCACTTGGAACTAATTTCTCCTGGTTTGAGGCTTGGCTGGTGTGAGGCAAGGATGCTGTATGCAACCACCACGTGGCTCTGCCTCAGGGTGCAGAGATCTCTCTTCAAACCTGTGCACAGGGAGGATGTCCATTGACATACTTTGGTGCTTCACAGTCCATGTGGAAGAAGATGAATGTTTGTTCATCAGGACTTCTTTGTGTTGTTATGGGGAGGGGTGTTTTCTCCTTGCTTGAGTAAGTACCTCTTAAAAAATGCAGTTATATTCCATTTCATTTGGAATTGGGCTTGTAACGGTGTAAATATGCAGGCAACAGCTGGAATTCCAGAGTACCAAGATATTCCCTCCTTCCTGGGGAAACTAAGCCCACAGATACTCCAGGAGATGCATTTCATGCTTTAAGAGGACTCTTGCCCAAGGTATGATTTCATCTGGAGTTCCTTGCACATCTGTGGCCCAGAATATCCCCCCATTAACTCGCTGCCATGATCACATTTCATTTCTTTTTCTCTCCTGTCCCATGTGCCCTGAAATGATGAAATGACAGAAGGGGTGAGGATGGAAGGGACCTTTAGAGATCATCTAGTCCAAGCCCCCTGCCATGGTCAGGGACACTTTCCACTAGACCAGGTTCCTCAGACCTTTATCCAACCTGACCCTGAACACTGCCAATGATGTAACATCCTCAACATTCACAGGCATCCTGTTCCTGGCTCTCACTCGAGCTGAGGGGCAGAATTCCCTCCCCTGACTTGTTGGACATCCCTGTTTAGGCACAGGTACAGAGGGGTGTCAGGGCTGCAAGCACACAGTGCCAGCTCATATCCAGTGTTTCCTTCTCAAGGATGGCCCAGTCCTTCTCCACAGGGCTGCTCTCAATCCATCCATCACCTCTGTTGTTTTGCCAAGTTCTGGAATATGCCTTTCTAAAGAGGAGGAATTTCACACACTGGGAAAAAAAGTTACAGGTCTAAGGAAAGGAGGCTGAGCCAAGTGGTGGCATTGAAATACAGGTGGGCTAGACATTCCTCCTTGATGAAAGGAATGGTTTGCAGGTTTGGGGTGCAGAATGTAACATTTGGGAAGGAGAAAAGGGCACAGAAATTGAGGCTTTCAGCAGCTGCGAGGTGGCAGTGTTAGAACACGCAGCAGCTGGGGGAAGCCATCTCTCTCTCATTCAGGTTCTTGCTGTGTGGGAAGGTGCTGCGAGCTGTGGTGGCTGCACTCAGCCTTGGCTGGGAGGATGATCTGCACCAGGGGAGAGCAGAAAGCTGCCATGGTGAGCAAAACATGCTCAGAGCATTGCAGTGCAGAGAATGATACTGCCCCTGAAGTGCAAAAAGCTTGAAAGCATATAATTCCATGCAAGTGCACTGTGGTACAAATTTTCTCTTCTAGAACATGCCCCTTTTTGTATTCTGCAGATTAATTGTCTGGTTTTTTATAGAATACATGGGGATTTTTCTTGAGGTTTGTGGGAGAACTCTCAAGTTTATTTTTATTTGCATTTATACAGATTTTTTTATTACTCTTTTTTGAAATAGTTAGGGAACAAATATCCAATAATTTTTTTACTCCTTTGGAATATTGTGATTAATATTCTTAGGAAAAAAAAACTTGTTGAACAAGTGTGAAAACACAGAGAGGGGTAAAATAGCATAGAAGTCTTTTAAAACAGGGCATATAACAAGGACTGCAGAAATGAGTAATTCCTCCGAGGGTGAGTTCTTCAAGAACTGTCAAGATACTTCCTTAAATCAAGTGAAATGTGACCTGCAGCCATGCAAAGTACAGCCAAAGCAAATGAAAACCCTTCGGAAAAGAGGGAATTTTGCCAGTGATATCAATTGCCGGTATAATTAAGGGATACCCATCCTCCTTGCACTGCATTCCTCAGTATCTACAGTGTGCTTTCTTCCAATTTCTGTGATGTGAACAAGCAGCTGCAGTTGCTTTACCATCAACTTAAGCTCTTAGAGAAACACCAAACACCATAAATGTTTTTTGTAGCTAAGCATGTCTTGAGTTTCCCCAATCTTCTACCAAGCAGAAAGGAACCACACAGTTACTTAATGTTAATGAAGGGTTTCATGAAAGCAGGTGTATGAGAGCATTGCATCCTAAAACTTCCACATTCAAGAAAACACAAGTGCACTTAGAATAAAACATGAAAATAGCAAAGCATCAGAACAGGATAAAAAGAAATTACTAGATAGGAAGTGATGTAGGAAAAAAAAAAAAAGACATTTTTGATACATCTGCATGTATTTGTAAGCTAAAACAGAAAAAAAAAAAGGGAATGAAGATTTTTAAATTGCACTGTGCAGAAGAGACACACGGACACCACTGTAAACACAGCTGAGAGATTCAACTTCGAGTTGTATTAGAGTGGAATCCATTCACTGAAGGTTTCTGGTGCAAAGATTGAGGAAAAAGGGAGAAAAGTTTAATTTCTGAAACCCATTTAGAGTCCTGGAAGCCTTGTCTAGAGATCTATAAAGCTAAAGCCTCAGAAAACCTGAACCTACACCATCCCCAAATGGATTGATAAGGTATGGTGGGCACACCTCTGCTGTTTTCAGAGTCAATGAAACTGACAATGAATGTCTGGGAATTAGGAATGCCAGCCCAGATTTTATCTCCATTACTCTAAGAACACCTTAATGAGGCACTTCAGGAACTGAGCACTAACATTTTCACTCTGCTCTATTTACTTTGCATTTGAATACAGGCTGGTAGGAGAAGAGATCTGACTTTAATTTCTCCCCAAGTTACCTGTTGCACTTTCAGGTTAGGAGTACATGTAAAATGCAGCTAATCACTCCATCTATCCATGAATGTTCCACTGCTGAACTGACACACAGAAACATCCTTTTTCCTCTTTGTACCTTCCCAAGTGGTGTCTTAACTAGCAGGAGATTTGTGTAAATCACACAGAAAATCACCAAAACTTTTGAAATTAACACTCAATTCCATGATAAAAGCTTCTGAGAAAACGCTTGACAGGATCACTGAACAAACTGAAACTCGGAAGAGAAACATGCATTTTAGCACTGATCAAAGGGAAAGAAAAAGAAATGCTGTAAAATTTCCAAGTGGAAGATAAGGAGAAAGACAGGAAGCACAGGAAGAACAAGGCCCTGTCAGATGAGCTGTGGAAGGTAACTTTGTGCCCCAGCTCTGTCAGAGGACGTTCCCTGTCATTGGTGCAAGCAGCTGGAGACAGAATTACTGCTTGATTTGGGGGCCACAGTCTTGGGAAGTGCAGAAGTGGTTCAATAACGTGACATGAGGGAGTTCCCCCAGAGCAACTGGGATGCCTGAAAGAAGTGAACAGCTCACCACAGCCCGGCCCCTCGGCTGCTTTTCCTTCTGACCCTCCTGGGGAGGCTCTGACATTTCCTCTTCCCTGATGGAAGTGCAGCTGCTGCCAAGGGAAACGTCCCCATACTGACTCAGTGTTCCCTTTGCTTCCCAATGTCCCATCTGCTGTCCCTGTCCAGGAGAGCTGCTCTGCACGGGAGGAAGAGACCGAGGGAGAGCCTGGGAACATGGGGTGCTGCAATCCCTCCTGATCTAGTTCTGTTTGTGGATGGGTACAATTAGACTTGGATAGTTACAAGTGTAGGGATATTTACATACATTGACAGATATTTGTGTAGACATCTGTCTATGTGTATTGTTATATTGATGCATGTAAGTTGATCTGTTTACATCTGTAGTTATATTTACATACTTGTACAGTTGTGTAGCTGTGTAGTTTTATTGCTGGGGTTGTATGGATTTTTTTATTGGTCCACTGATATTTGTATATTTATAGATAGGTTTGATATGTGTATATTATATATGTCATATATGTAATGAAATATGTAATACATATCTACATCTATATATTCTTATGGATAGATATGTATTTACTTCTACTTAAATATATATGGAGTTGCATAGTTCTAAAATTGTATTTATTTAGTTCTGGATCTGAAATTGTTTAGAGAGGGATATTGATGTTTCTGTATTTGTATATGGGTTGTACAATTGTAGTAATAGGTAAAAAATGTAATTGTTATACTTCAATTCATATTTGTGTACAGTGAGTTGTACAGAGTTGCAATAAAATATTTTTTTTAACTGAAGTTGGTATTTGTATATATTTACAAAGCACAATTCTCGCAAAAAATTACATTTTAAACTGAAATTGATATTTGCATGTTTATACATTGGCAGCACAAGTGTAGCAATTTAAAACAAATTTCATTTTTAAACTTAAGGTTTTTTGCATATTTGTGCATTACTACTGCAGGTGTAACTATTTGCAAGAAATGCAGTGTTTCTATTGAAAGAAGTGTAGATTTGTGCTGCCCAAAGCCATGAGCAGATGGAAATGCTGCAGGATTGGGCCATGGCCAGCACATGCCCCACCTGCACTCAGGCTGGGCACGGGCAGCGCAGGTTTGGGATGGCAGCAGAGCCACACGTTGGCTCAGCACTGGCTGCCAAGGCCTGCTGAGAAAACTCCGGGACTCCACTGAGAGAAGAACTCCAAGCAGGAGCCACCTGGAGAGGACAAATCCAGCCCCCATCCCACGGGCAGCTCTTTAGGAAGAGCTCCAAGTGTCCCCCTGAAGCTCATCCCAGAGCCCAGAAGCCAACAGGGATCCTGAGCCAGCTCCGCTGCCTTTGGCAGCACTTGGGCAAATGAGCTGCAGCAAGGGGGAGGCAGCAGTGACTGGGACTGCTGCAGGCTGGGGATGAAGGAAGGGCCATGGACACAAGTGCTGAGATGCTCCAAAATCCAGAAGGAGGCTGGAGAACTGGGAAGGAACAAGTTCTGAAGGCACTGAAACGATGGAAACCCCTTGTGTGAAGTTCCCTGAAGGAACTCCCAAGGACATGGATGCTATAATAAGTAGTACCAGAAGACACAAATGCAGTAACACCAGGAGATGGTCTGTATGACCCACAGGCAATGGCTTAGAAAAAGACCAAGTCTATATTTTATATCTTCTGTTTATTATAGTATCTATATTAAAATATATAATATGTAGTATATAGATGATGAATTACATTTATCATAAATTCGTATGTGTTGTGTGATACATTTTGATATGTTTTGATAAATATTTTTATTTCATATAGTTTTGATATATTCCTCCATCCTGGAGAGTGAAGATGTACAGCAGTCCAAAACCTTCTGCCCACACAGCAGTCAGCCCCGGCTGTGTGCATGCACACCCACCCACTGTCCTTGCTCTCCTCAGCACTTCAGGGCTGCTGTTTGCACAGAACTGGGATGAATTTAACTCGACAGAGCCACAAGTGGGCTGTCCAGCTTGTCATGAACACTCATGTGGCAAGGAACAACACAGAGCTCTTAAATCACATTATCACATGTCCTTTCATTCCTGCTGGGCACTGAGGAACTCTCAAAAGCACCGAAGACACAGAGAAGAGGTGAAAAAACTGGTATCATGCTACTGCTGGTATCCTCATGGAGGAAAATCTGTTGGGTTTCTTAAGGTTGTAGTTTTCCAAAAACTAGGAAAAAATCCTACTGCTCAGCACCAGTAGCTCAATTGTGAATGATTTTCTTGACTTGGCAAAGCTAGGATGTCAACAGTGGACTCCGTCCTTGGTTCAAATCACCTGCCCTCACCTGCAGACAAAAGCACCACCACCAGCAGAAGCTACATCACTCAATTTTCTCAAAAAGCTGGGTAACATTTTTGAGAAGAAAGAAAAACATGTCAGACTCTGTGGATTCATGACAGGACTCTGTGAAACAGTTGCAAAGCAAAGGGCAGCAGCTTCTCTCTGGGACACTCCTTGTGCTCCAGGGCAGCCGGGCTGTCCCAGCTGCCCAGGACCCGGCGCTGAGTGGGCTCTGCAGAGCTGCACAGCGGGGAGGCAGCTTCGGGCACCTCAGCCCCTGGGCAGGAGTGGCTTCTTGCTCTGGAGGGCTCCCTGGGGGCAAATGCAGACTGCTGGCCTTCTGCTCTTGGCCCTAGCCTGGCCTTGCAGGGCTAATCCTGTTCCCTGTGTCACAGAAGTTCCCAGACTGAAATTTGTGCTCCAACATGACAGCCCCAAAGTCTGTGGCGTGTCAGGAAGCTCAGGAATGAACCTGCAGGGCTTGGAAAAGCTGTGCGTCCCCCAGAGCACAAGCAGTTCTCCAACAAGACTTCAAGGCTGAGGGACAAAGCTTCCCCCTTCAGCTCTCCACAGCAGCTCTAGGGAGTCTCTCTCCATTGTGAAATCTCCTTTGTCAGTCTACAGTGACAAGAGCTGGCTGCAGGAGGCATTTGCATTGGAACTCTCCCCAGATGGGGGGAAGAAGAGGTGATTCCTGAGGAAAGAAAAAGGCAACACTGTTTGGGAAAACACCAGCATGAGTTCACTACAACTCCAGGCCAGAAATCCCTTGAATAAAGCAGCATCCATTCATGGGGCAGCACTTTAGCTTTGAAATCAATCTGACAAACCTGCTGCCCCTTCCTGCTGCTGTAGCTGACTCTAAATCACGAGAAATGTGCCAACTCTGCCAAAGACAGGCAGACATGGTGAGATAAAAAGAGCCAGTCTGCTGAAAAGGAGACCAAATGAATGTTTTCTAATGCCCCCTTCTCATCCTTTCCCCAGCCAAGCCAGAGCAATGCCCTTCCTCTCTGTCACCGATGGCGACCCAGGCACGGGATGCGCAGTGGGGACAGAGCCCGCAACTGCTCCCAGTGCCTTCGCCACGGGCTTCCATTGCCCTGAAATGCCGTGCCGGGCGCTGCCCTTCCGTGCCGTGCCGTGCGGAGCCCGGCCAGCGCCGGGAGCCGCCCCGCCCGCGCTGTGCCCGCGGCCCCGGCTCTGCCGCGCTCGTCCCCGCCAAGTCCGGCCCGCGCCGGGGCCGCGCTGGGCGCGAGCGCAGCGCCCCCCTCCGGCCGCGCGCCGCCGGCGCAGCCGCGGCCGTTGCGCCGCGGGCGTTGCGGCCACAGGCGGCGATCGGAGCCATGGCGGAGCTGCCGCTGCCCGCCGGGCTCAGCGCCAGCGCCTTCCCCGCCAAGCTGTGGCGCCTGGTGAACAGCCCCCGCGTCCGCTCCGTGCGCTGGGACAGCCGCGCCCGGGGACTGCTCGTCGACCGCTCGCTCTTCGAGCGGGAGCTGCTCGGCCCGGGCCCCGCCCCCGGGGGCGGTGGCGCTGGGGCGGGGCCGGTGCCGCGCCCCTTCAGGGCCACGCAGTTCAGCAGCTTTGTCCGGCAGCTCTACCGCTACGGCTTCCGCAGGGTGCCGGGCTGGCTCGGCGCGGCTGCGCCGGGCGATGCCGGGGGCTGGCTGCACTTCAGCAGCCCCTGCTTCCGCCGCGACCGCCCCGACCTTCTGCTCCGCCTCCGGCGCCGGAGCGCGGCCGACAGGCGGCGGCCGGCGGCGGGCCGGGAGGGCCGCAGGCGCCCGCCCTGCGGCTCCCGGCAGCTCCCCGGGGCGCGGCCGCCGCCGGACGGGCGGCACGGGCGCGGCCGCTTCCAGCCGCTGCCCCGGGAGCGGCCGCCGCTGCCGCCCGGGTGCCCGCCCAGCGGCTTCCTGCTGCTGCAGCGGGAGCGGACGCTGCCGGACGGGCGGGAGCTGCGCAGCCCCCGGCCCGGCCGCCTCCAGCAGCGCCCCGGGGAGCGGCCGCTGCTCGCCCGGCGCCCGCCCTGCAGCTTCCACCTGCTGCACCGCGACCGGCCGGTGCCGGCCCGGCGGGAGGGGCCGAGCCGCTTCCAGGAGCTGTACGGGGAGCGGCCGGCGCCCGCCCAGCGGGAGGTGCTGGGGATCCCGCCCTGCGACTTGCTCGGGCTCCACGGGGAGCCGCTGCTGCCGCTCGGGCGGGAGGGACCCCCCAGCCGCTTCCAGGAGCTGTACGGGGGGCAGCTGCCTCCTCTCGACCGGGAGGTGCTCCGGCTCCAGCCCTGCAGCTTCCAGCAGCTGCACAGGGAGCAGCAGCCCCAGCCCCCGGCTTTTGACCCACGAGGTAGGAAAAGAGTTGTAGCCTTGCTTTTCCCAAACATAATTAAAAGTGACCGTTTGAAGTATTTTTCCACAAGGCTCTGTCATTCTCGGCCAGCAATTGTCAAGCCTATTAGGAAGGGGAACCTAGAAGGCCAAAGAATTCTCTGCCTTTTTTTTCCTGCTTGCTGCCTGTGATGTTTGTGCGAAGGCAGCAATAGAGCTCTGTATCCCAGAGCCACATTATGGAGCCTGACCAATGGGTTTGGATTCTTGCAGCCACCCCAGGCACTTCAGCATCCAGTGCTCCACCTGGCACTGCTGGTGCAGCATTAACAGCCTCCAGCTCAGCCCGTAACACAACTGAGGAAGAGCAGTCACCAGCGGTGGATCTTGCCTTTGCTGTGGAGCAAATGATCCGGGAGATCAGGAGATCCCTATCTGAAAGGTCTCCCTCTGCCCAGGTAACTCCATTGGAGGGGAAAGGAAGAGGCTGGGCTTACATGGAGAAGAAGAGAAACTTGCATCCCTGATGTGATTCCAAGAAAATACCAAATGATCTTGAGTTTTCTTTCTTTCCATTGGTCTTTCAAGGGCAATATTAATGCTGTGCCTGAGTCTTCAGGAGGTGAGCCTGTGGACAGAGCTGCAGCAGAGGAAGCCTCATCTGGCACGGAGAGCTGCAGGAACAGTTCCCCAGAGCCCGAGGAGCCTGGTAAGTACAGAGCCCCCCTTGGTTTAGAGAGGTGTGAGATGGCTGCTCGGAGCCTGCCTCTGGCAGCAAGGGAGATGAGCAGAGTTGAGCTCCTGTCTGCAGGGCTGGTGCTTCCTGGTGCCTTTAGTTCAAATCCTGCACGGGCACAACCTCCCCGAGCCCTGCCCTCCACACTTCTCCAGAGGCTCTGACACTGAGTCCTCTGCTGTGGCAAGGGAGCAGGGAATAAAGCTGACCTTGTGGGAGTTGTGTCACCAAGCTGGATGTCCCAGTTTGGTTCATAACTCAGCCCCACCAGCCTTCAGCCATTTCAGTGGGGACTGAGGTCTCTCTGTCACTGAGACTGTGTTTCAAGCTCAAGACTTTGCTGAGGCTTTATCAGGATACTTAAACACTTTACACAGTTCAGTTTTGAACACTTGGAAGGATCCCTGTTCTTTAAAGAGCAGGCTTCAAATTGCCAAGTGAGAGTTTGCCTTTCAGGCCATCTTTGACAGTCCCTTGTAGAAGGACAATTGGTGCTCAAGGAACATTTGCACAAGGGCCAATATTGACTCAGTGTTCCCTTTGCTTCCCAGCTCCCATGTGACCGACCTCTCCAGGAGGGCTAGCCTGTGTGGCAGGAAGAGACAGAGGGAGAGCCTGGAACATCGGGCAAGTTGACTTCCTCTGTCTCTAGTTATATTTATAGATGTATATAGTTATGTTTATTTATCTAGGTAGTTGTATTTATAGATTTATGTGATTATATTTATCTATATAGATAGAGATCTGTACAGTTAATTTTTTTTGGTTTTACTGGTATATCGTTATAGCTTTAGATATGTTGTTGTAGTTATAGATGTGCACAGTTGCACTTATACCTGTGTATAGTTACATTTACATATATACATTTGTAAATGCCTATTTATATTTGTATATGGGGGTTTAGCTACGTAGATTGATATTTATATACACCTTTTTTTAACCTCTTGCCCTGTTCTGCTTCCTCGCTCACCTCTTGCTTTCCCCCTGTGCCCCCTGTGTCCCCTCTCCCTGGGCTGGGTCCGAGCTGGCGGCCGGGCCGGGCGCAGCAGCAGTTCCAGCCCCGGGTGTCCCTGGAGCGGTGGGAGCTGCCGGTGGCCCCAGGCACTGTCCCCTGAGGAGCTGCTGAAGGACGGTGAGACTGAGGGGGCTGAGGGGGCGGTGGTGCTGAAGGGACGGTGACCCTGAGCTGCTGCTGGGGCTGAGGGCTGTGGGGCAGCCCAGGGCCATGGTGGCACTGAGGTGACAGGCAAGTGGCACAGGCTGAGGGGGTGGCGGGTCTAAGGGGACGGGATGGGTCAGAAGGGACTGAGAGGGGTGAGAGGACTGTGAGGGGCTGGAGAAGCTGAAGGGGGCTGGGGGTTTGGTGAGAGCATGGCGGGGCTGAGGGGATGGAGGGGCCAGCAGGGAGCACAGAGGGCTCCGGGACTGCAGCTCTGCCAGGCCTTGGAACCAATTCCAGAGCCTCCACTTTTGCCACAGCTGTAATGACCACAAGGACAGCTGGAGACTGCCAGGAGCCAGCAGGGAGAAGCCGAGGGCCAGCAGCAGGAGCAGTGAGCGAGGCCCTGCTGCTGCCAGCCTGGAGAGAGCCCGGGTGAGGCCCCAGGGCCAGGGAGGCAGGGTGGGGCTGAGGCTGGCGTGGGCTGTGGCCGTGGGCCCTGCCCGTGCTGGGGCTGCTCAGCGCAGCTGCCCCGGCTGGCACAGGGGCTGTCCTTGGGCAAGGCAGCTGTGCCGGCAGGGCCCGGGATCTGTGCCAGCTCTGCCGGGCTGCCGGGGCTGCAGGACGGTCCCGCCGCGGCTGCGCTCACCACAGCCCGGCCCGCTCGGCTTCTTTCTCTTTCTAACCCTCCTGGGGAGGCTCTGACATTTCCTCTTCCCTGATGGAAGTGCAGCTGCTGCCAAGGGAAATGTCCCCATACTGACTCAGTGTTTCCTTTCCTTCCCAGATGTGCCATCTGCTGTCCCTGTCCAGGAGATCTGCCAAACTTCATCTGCAGGCTCAGAAGAACCGGTGTCCTTTGGCCACCCTCAGTTCCCTCTGAAGATGGGATCACCTGCAGAGCAGAGGGGACCAGCTGCAGCTCCAGGCCCAGCTCTTGCCAGTCACAGCTGAGCCTGTGGCAAGCTCCAGGAGCTGCTGCCATCTCCCTCCCTGTTGGTAGCTCACTCCCTCCAGTCCCCAGGCCCTGCCCATCCACCTTTTTCCCTCCCAGCTCACCCCTTCGCTTTGCCTTCCCTTATTAAACAGTTTGGCTTTTTCATTTGACTCATGGATCTGTCCATGGAGCTGAAGCAGCACAAATTCTGAGCCTGGGGACACGCAGGGCCCTACTGCCGTTCTCTTCTACGCCGTCA